>NW_027203270.1:29280000-29880000 GCF_024711535.1 Dipodomys merriami | reverse complement strand
GAGGCAAGCTGCAGACTGCAGGCTTCCATGCTGCGACATTTCAGTTTGGTTTCATTTTCCTCCCCGGCTGGTTCTGAAATACTCCTCTAGATATTAAAGCACTCTAAGGATGTCTCCTAGTGTCACTCAAAGCTTTATATTCCCTGGGCTGTAGACTTGAATGGTCAAAATAGAGACTACTGTCCCTGCCATGGCAGAATTATGTCCTGGAAAACCACTGAGAAAAGAGAAGGGAAAAAAGAAGTACTTCCAGTTAGTTTTTGGGAATGAAAGTGGATGAGAGGTAGCCAGATATGTAACTGCATGATTATGATCAAAGGTACCGTGAATCCTCATTAATTTGGAACCTTTTTATTTAAAACGTATAATGTGATATAAATTATACTTAACTTTTCCTTTATACTATTGAAAGCACAGCTAAGTATATGAAGATAGACTCAGGCGTAGTTATGTAATTGTTTTATACCACTTCCACCATTTTAACAGTATCATTTGCTTTTAACAGCAATTAACATCTAGTTGTAGAAAACTACACTTAGTAACATTGATAAGATTTATCAGATAGTCTTGAAAGAAAATACTGATCTCTTTCAAAGTTGTATTATTTACAGACTTTTCATTAATTCAGGTTGACTAAAACCTCCTCAACAGTCCCTAGGATGATGAAATTTTACAGTGATTTTTTTTTTTGGGGGGGGGGTTGGTCATGGGGCCTGAATTCTGGGCCTGGGCGCTATCCCTCAGCTCTTCAGCTCAAGGCTAGCGCTCTTCCACTTGAGCCACAGCACCCACTTCCGGCTTTTTCTGCTTATGTTGTGCTGAGGAATCATGCATGCAAGGCGAACACTCTACCACTGAGCCACCTTGCCAGCCCCCCCCCTTTTTTTTTTGTCGATCGTGGGGCTTGAACTCTGGGCTTGGGCGCTGTCCCTGTGCTCTTCAGCCCAAGGCGAGTGCTCCACAGTTTGAGCCACAGCACCACTTCTGGTTTTCAAGTGGTTTATTGGAGATAAGAGTCTCACGGACTTTCTTGCCCGGGCTGGCTTTGAACCATGACCCTCAGATCTCAGCCTCCTCAGTAGCTACCATTACAGGCATGAGCCACTGGCTCCCAGCTTTTACAGTGATTTTCTATACAATAGTGGTACATCTCTTAGGCCCCAAGAAAAACTAAAGATATATAGAACAAGACTTGACAGTAGCATGAACAGTGGTGCCAGGTGTCTAGTAGGACCATACTTACTCTAAAGAAGCTACTACAATCTTGGGACTGTATTTCTAAAAACTTAATCATAGAACGAGAGAAATCATAGTCCCAGTGGATTATGCATATCAGGCCATGTCTGGAGAGTCAGGTTGTGTGTGTTTTGAGGGACATTTCCAAAGGGGGATTTTTAACTGGAGCTGATTTAGAAGAAAGCAGCAATGGTTGTAGCCAGGATACCTGGGTGAGGACATTCACCAGGAATTTCCTTCCCCCATATTGGAAACCAACTGAACCTCAAGTCTGACAGAAAAGCATCTAGTCTCCTGGCTCTTATCCTCCATCTCCACCACCTATTCTCTAGCACAGCCCCCCTCTTCCCTCTCTCCTAGGCCAAACTTGGTGTGGTGGAACTGCTACCAAGTGGACTCTACAGTCTCCTCCCTACTTCTGCCCTACACTCTGTGGCTGCTCCTGCTCAGGTCCCATCAACCTCCTTACTGCTACACCAGATCTCTATTGTAGTCTCCTCCCCGAAACGCCTATGGATTTTCTCCCACCTCTTCCCTTTGTGGACTCCTTTTTTTTTTTTCTGTCAGCTGTGGAATTTGAACTCAGGACCTTGGCACTGTCCTCGAGCTCTTTTGCTCAAGGCTAGCACTCTATGACTTTAAGCCACAGTGCCATTTCCAGTTTTTTTGTGTGTGGTTAATTAGAGATAAGAGTCTGTGAGACTTTCCTGCCTGGGCCAACTTTGAACAGCAATTCCTCAAATCTCAGCCTCCTGAGTAGCTAGGATTACAGGCATAAGCCATCAGCACCTGGCTATGGATTATTTTCCTTGCCACCCCTAAAAATGTGGCGTGTTTTTTTTCCCCCTTCACCCAACATTCCACTCACAGTCACTGTAGGCACCACTCCCATGGCATCAGGTTCCTACTATAGGCTGAAAGCTCTAAGGCCTCTCCAATACATACTAGTCTAGTACACCCAGCCCCGTGGGACTCTACTTGGACTGGCCACAAACACTCCCAACCCTGAACATTTCCTCCTAGAGTTTCTCATCCCTAGCTTGAGGCCTCCTTCCAGACCCTAAAGGAGCCCTTATCTCCGCTGCTGCCCTTCTCTTGTTAGAACATTTTGTCTTCCTTCAACCTTTCAGGTTTTGTTTTTTTTTTTTGCTTGTTTTTTTTTTTGTTAGTCGTGGGGCTTGAACTCTGGGCATGGGGTCTGTCCCTCAGCTCTTCAGCTCAAAACTAGTGCTCTACCACTTGAGCCACAGTGCTACTTCTGGTTTTCTGGTGGTTAATTGGAGATAAGAGTCTCGTAAACTTTTCTACCTGTACTGGCTTTGAACCATGATCCTCGGATCTCAGCCTCCTGAGTAGCTAGGGTTACGGGCATGAGCCACTGCCGCCCAGCTTTCAGGCTGTTTTGTGTGTGTGTTTTTCCCCCCAGTAAAATTCTTTTTTTTGGGGGGGGGGGGTCAGGTCGTGGGGCCTGAACTCTGGGCCTGGGCACTGTCCCTCAGCTCTTCAGCTCAAGGCTAGCGCTCTACCACTTGAGCCACAGCGCCACTTCCGGCTCTTTTCTTTTTCTTTTTCTGCTTATGTGGTGCTGAGGAATCGAACCCAGGGCCTCAGGCATGCAAGGCAAGCGCTCTACCACTGAGCCACCTTCCCAGCCCTCCCCCAGTAAAATTAGTAAGTGATGTTATAGATGAGGTGAAGTCCTTTGGTAAAATACTACTCATTACAATAATCATGGGCCTAATGTGAGTGAATGGGCCTGCTTCCCAAGTTGGACTATGTCTGTACTGAACTACTGAAGAGACTCAGTTCCCAGCACAGGACCCCTCCAAAGACCTTACACTACAAGTATCTTACTTTTTTTTTTTTTGGGTCCAGTCATGGGGTCTGAACACTGGGCCTGGGCGCTGTCCCTCAGCTCTTCAGCTCAAGGCTAGCGCTCTACCACTTGAGCCACAGCGCCACTTCCGGCTTTTTTCTTTTTGCTTATGTGGTGCTGAGGAATCGAACCCAGGGCCTCAGGCATGCAAGGCAAGCGCTCTACCACTGAGCCACCTTCTCAGCCCACAAGTATCTTATTAAAGGTAGTCTCTCTTCTGGTATCTTCAAGAGAAAACTGAGCAGGATCTTCATGTGAGATCAACAAATCATGATAATTTTACCTCCTCAAGAGAAATCTTTCTGCTTTCTACTCATGGCTCAAATTCCACACTCAAGCTTTGAGTACTCAGCTTGTTTTGCCTCCTGCATTCCTACTATCTTGGCTATGGCTTCTTTGGCCCTCTGCTATGGTATTTCCCCTGGAGGAATTTCACTCTTTCCAAATAGGCCTTCTGTTGGCTATTTTGGTCAGCTCAGCTGGGCCAGAAGCCAACAAAGCAGTTTCTAAGCCCAGACATTCCCAGTTGCCTAGCCTGGAAGCACTCAGGGCTTCTGAGAGGAAAGAAGCCACAGCTGGTTTTAGAGAACAAAGATAGACCTTGAGGGAAGTTGACAGGCTGAGAATCAGCTTGGATCAAGGAGGGAGCTGCAACCTGGGTGGAGAAAAACTCCAAACCATACTAAACTACAGATTTTTTTTATTCCATTGTGGGGCTTGAACTCTGGAATGGGGTACTGTCCCTCAGCTCTTCAGCTCAAAGCTAGTGGTCTACCGCTTGAGCCACAGCGCCACTTCCAGCTTTTTTTTTTTTTTTTTCTTAATGTGGTGTTGAGGAATCAAACCCAGGGCCTCATGTATACAAGGCAAGCACTCTACCACTGAGCCACATTCCTAGCCCCCTGCTGAACAATTTAGAAAAGCAAATCTCCACAATCACTGTAGCTATTATAAACAAGGCCCAGGAAATAAATTTAGTAATTTTCATTGCCACAGGCCAAAGTGGGAAGAGGAAAGTGAATAGGAAAGGAACTGGAAGAATCCCTCACAACCATCCCAGGTGACCATGCAGAGGCAGGCAGGCAGGCAGGCAGGCAGGCACAGGAGAAAGGTTATTATAAGGTTTATTAGAGGGGCCATATGTCCCCAGGAGAGGGAACACATGGCATTTGCCCCTATCCAGGTGGCAGGTAGGTCAGAGGGAGGAAGTGAGGGCAGAAGTGAGCTAAGTTCCTACAAGGTAGGTCTGGAACTCTAGGGCAGGGAGAAGCTCAGGTCTGGGTAGAGCTGAGGACCAGAGGTAGGAATAATAACAAGAACCAAGATCTATCTCTGTCCACTACCCCCCACCCCATATTCTCACCCCCTTATATTCTGACCCTGTAACTCAGCCCATGTCCATTATTTCATCAAGTTAAAATTCCCTCCATTACTTTTCTCCTTTTCAGATATGACTCTTTACTATCTTACAGGCAGTTTTTGTCTCATAATAGTTCAACTTTATTTTTTATTTATTTATTTATTTTTTGTCACTCGTGGGCTTGAACCCTGGCCCTCAGCTCTTCAGCTCAAGGCTGGTGCTCTACCACTTGAGCCACAGTGCCACTTCCAGTTTTCTGGTGGTTAATTAGAGATAAGAGTCTCATAGACTTTCCAGCCCTGGCTGGCTTTGAACTGCAGTCCTCAGATCTTAGCCTCCTGATTAGCTAGGATTACAGGTGTGAACCACCAGTGCTCAGCTCTAGCTTATTTTGCTTGAGGAGTCTTGTAGTCTTTTCTGCTTGGGCTGACCTAGAACTGGTATCCTCCTGATCTCGACCTCCCAAATAGCTAGGATTACTGACTTGAGCCCTAAACAGTACTCCTAGTATCTCCAATTTTGTGTCTCTTTCAACATTCTTTCCCTGTAGCAGATGCTAATTCCATCCTAGCTGCTCAGCCCTAAAACCTTAAGACTTATCCTTGACTTCTGTTTATACTCTACGTCTAACACTAAACACCTATATTCCAAACATATACCAAATATGACTGCTTTCACTACCTCCTCTCATCATCCAGGTTCATGTCCCCATCATCTCTCACATGGATAAATAAGAAAGCCACCTGGCTGGGCATCTGACCATGGCCCTATTAGTCTATTCTCAGTATGTACCAGGCTCGAATAAAATCATATTACTCCTCTGCTCAGAGTCCCCTAATAACATTTCATATTCCATTCAGTCAAAGCTCCCACCATGATGCAGGATTCTAGGTGAGCTGGCTCCGTCACCCCTTTGACCTGCTTACCTCTCATTCTCCCTTACTGCTCTAGCCTTTCTGGTCTCCCCGCTATTCTAGAATGTATCAGGTATGGATCCTTCAGGACCTTTTTACTTGCTCTTTTGTCTGCTTCTCACACACACTTTCCAAATTGAACATGGCTCAGTCTCCTCGTCTTTCAGGCTTGTTGCCTTCTCACTGAGCTCATCCTATGCAATCTGCCCTCTCCCACACATTTTTCCTACTCTTCTATTGTTATCCTTAGTACTTCTCTCTTTCTAATAAGTAGGGTTATTTATGTACTGCCTCACCAAAAATGTGAGTTTCCTAAAGGAAAGGACTTCTGTCTTACTGATGTATCTTCTACTACCTGGCCATGGCAGGTGGTTAATATATGTGTTGAAGACATGCAAGAATGAACAATTCTAGAGGAAGGCAGAGGGGGAGAACCCAAGGAAAAAGCTTGCAGATTTGTGTGTTCTGGCACTGGATGTAGAGTAACTCCACAGGTTAGCACAGCTGTTCCCATTACAGATGGAACTCTAAACTCGACCATTTTCTCAGACCTGAGCTCAGGCCACCACAGTGTTTCTAGACAAACACTTCAATATGTATGCCTCATCACCATACACACACACTGTAAATCTTCTTTCAATTAACATGCATGGGATGAAGCCAGTTATCTGAATATAAACACCCACCCCTGGTCTGTCTCCAGTCTGAGTTCCTCTCCCTAAAATGTGATGCTTTTTTATTTGCCCTAGCCTAGGGACCAGCTACTGAAATGATTAGTGACTTCATCTCCCCCGGGGGGGGGGGGGGGGGGGAAAGAGGGCTGGCTTATTACTGACTCTCTTTGAAGACAAGGAAATATTCTGGTCTGTTTTTTTCTTTCTTTATTTATTTTTGCCAGTCGTGGGGCTTGAACTCAGGTCCTGGGCACTGTCCATGAGCTTCTTTGCTTCTTTTTGCTCAAGGCTAGCACTCTACCACTTAAGCAACAGTGCCCCTTCTGGCTTTTTTCTGCTTATATGGTACTGAGGAATTGAACCCATGTTTACTAGGCAAGCTTTCTACCACTAAG
This sequence comes from Dipodomys merriami, assembly GCF_024711535.1. NCBI lineage: Eukaryota > Metazoa > Chordata > Mammalia > Rodentia > Heteromyidae > Dipodomys > Dipodomys merriami. Next base: position 29,873,545 of record NW_027203270.1, on the reverse strand, counting down.
CCACATTCCCAGCCCTCTGGTCTATTTTTTTAGAATGATCTGAAATTAAGTCTAAGAAAACTAAATATTGACTATGGGAAGAAATGTCTCACTTCCAGTTCCCTGGCCCTTCTTACTGTCTCTTGGTCCTTATTCACACTATCTTAGAGGCTACTTTATGACTTTATCAAATCCCACAAGAATGGTGACAACCCCAGAGAAGAGGCTCAAGAAAGACAACATTTGGAGATGTGCAAGCTAGTGACTGCTAGCTCCTTCTGAGCCGCTTTCAACTTGTATGTCAAGATGAAAGGCCACTTAATAGCTTAAATCACCACATGGGGGTAAAATGGCATCCTAAAGCACTTAACATCAATCACCAGAACTAAACTTCTGCATTGTAATGTGGTAGCTTCCAGTAGGCACAGCAGACATTTCTGATGTTCAAACAACATGCAACTAAGGGAATGACATGCCCAACAAAAGATTCCAATGGCTGGGCCTGTAAGCATGCCTGTCCTGTGATGTAAGCAGTCTTGACATTTCAACACACTGAGATACACTAAGATGGAGTGTTCTGCCCATTTATAGCCTCTTGCTTTAGGCAAAGTTTATCTCCCTAATGCATGCCAGCCTGAAGCCTACTCTGATGAGAGGCATGGTGATCCCTGTGCCAGTTGTAGCCACAAAGCACCGAACAAGAACACATCCTAGATGGAGTGAAAGTCCAGGTTCACCCATGTTGCTAATCCTGGCCCTGAGCCTACTCCTGGGGGCTCTTTTCCAGTGTCATATGAAGACTAGAAAAAGTTTTCCACTTCACAATCTGTTAACTAGAACAAATCCACCCATACCACCTGGAAGCATCTCCTCAAGGGCAATCTCCAATTCCATTCCTAGTCTGACAATGCCCTTGGGTTAGAAATGTCCCAGTTTGCCGGGCGCTGGTGGCTCACGCCTGTAATCCTAGCTACTCAGGAGGCTGAGACCTGAGGATCGCGGTTCAAAGCCAGCCCAGGCAGGAGAGACCATGAGACTCCTATCTCCACTAAACCACCAGAAAACCGGAAGTGACGCTCGCTGTAGCTCAAGTGGTAGAGCGCTCACCTTGAGCTGAAGAGCTGAGGGACAGCGCCCAGACCCAGAGTTCAAGTCCCACGACCGACCAAAAAAAAAAAAAAGAAATGTCCCAGTTTTACCTTCTTCTTTCATCTTTCCACTCAGCTACAAAGATTACCAACAGAAAAATGGGACTCCCTACCTTAAAGTCCTACAAGAAAGATGTTGGTCAAAAGATATGCCAGTAACAAGTAACATTTTAATGAAAAGAGAAGGAAGGGAAAAAAAGGGAGGGAGGGAGAAGAAGAGGGAGAGGGAGAAAGGGGGAGGAGGGGTAGGGAGAGAGAGAGATTCCTCCCCTGATAACAAATTTAGGGGGGGAAAATCATACAAATATTTGCCGAGTATTCAAAACAAAAGCAAAACAAAAACAGTAAATCCACTCTATGACATACATTTCTCAAACCCAGAAATATACTTTTGTGGTCCAGTCTAGAGGTAGTGTTCCTGGTTTGTTTTTGAGACAGGGTTCCACTAGCCCAAGCAGATCTCAAACTCTATATTCTCCCATATCATTCACCACCATGCCTGTCTGTGTTCCTGGTTTAGAATATACTGGGAAGAAGTTCACAAACCCATTAAGCTGCCCAAAGGAACACTTCAGATATACTACCCAATGAACTTATTACAAAAAAAAAAAAAAAGGCCCAGTACTGGTGGCTCCTGCCTATGATCCTAGCTACCCAGATGGCTGAGATCTGAGGATCACAGTTCAAAACTGGCCCAGGCAGAAAAATCCATGAGCCTCTTATTTCCAATTAACTAGCAAAAAAACAAAAGTAGATGTGTGGATCAAGTGCCAGTCTTGAGTGAAAAAGCCAAGCAAGATCAAGAGGCCCTGATCAAGCTGCCTCCTTCACCCCCCAAAAGACCAACTTGAGAGAAAATGTATTCTCCAGTTTTACAAGATGAACCAATTAATCCTAAAAACTGAGCTCTGTTCCTACCATTACATCTCTAAAAGTTCTGTTACAAGCCAGGCACTGGTGGCTCATGCCTGTAATCCTACCTACTCAGGAGGCTCTGATCTGACAATCACGGTTCAATGCCAGCCTGGGCAGGGAAGTCTGTGAGACTTTTATCTCCAATAAGCCACTCAGAAAACCAGAAGTGGTGCTGTGGCTCAGTAGTAGAGTGCTAGCCTTGAGCTGAAGAGCTTAGGGATAGCATCCTGGCCCAGAGCTCAAGACCCACAACCAACCAACAAATAAGTAAGTCATAAGGGCTCTGTTTGTGCAATACTTGCTTAAAGTAAGATGAGGAATTGCCACATACCTATTGCAAAGGACTGTTCATTATCTGATACAAGAAACTTCAAGTTCTCCAAAAGTCTGCTATTAACTACCAGAACTTATAAGTTAAAAGGATGAGGCCAGAGGCATGGCTCAAGTGGTACAGTGCCAGCAGAGCAGAGCCAAGCAATATTGAAGCCCTGAGTTCAAACCATAGTACAAAAAAAAAAAAAAAAAAAGTAGTAATTCAAGACCAAGATATCAAAATGAACTACCCTACCTGCTGGAATGCCATGAGGTTCTGACCCAGACATCTTCCAAAATTTTACAGCTCTCTCCTCTTTGAAGGGCCTCCAGAGGCCCAAACTTTGACTAGAATCTGGGGGAGAGGGGTAGTGGCTAGTCTATTTGCTGTCCACAGGAATGCCAAACTCTTCCTCCTGGATCCAAGTCTCCCTGCAGGGCAATCAGAGGGATCCAATTATGAGCAACTCTAGTTGAGTCTTTTTGGCAGAGTCTGTATCCTTAGCAGCTCAGCTCAGGGCTCCTAATTATGTCATGATAGCTTTTTGTTGTTGTTTTTAACCAGAGAAGTTAAGCCTCTGTACAACCAAGTAGAAGAACTACAATAAGGAAACTTCCCCTTCACCCCTGCCCAGCCAATGAGAAACCATTTCCAACAGGTATTATTGCCTGTTAATGTTATTTTCTGACAGATTCGCCCCTTCATCACAGGAATTTAAATCCAAACAAGACAGTGCAGTTATTGCGGTTATATTTTCACTAATACAGATTTGTGTTAGTAATTGAAATTACTGCTGTGGTTCTGCTCTGCCTGAATCATTCCCTTTTCTAGCCAACACTCAAAACTCTCTAACCCTAAATATCTTACCTAAAAAATACCACTCAAAGCTGTGGTAAACACTGTAATCCTGGATACTCAGGAGGCTGAAATCTGAGGATTATTGTTCCAACCTAGCCAGGGTAGAAAAGTCAGTGAGACTCTTATCTCCAATTATCAACAAAAAAAAAGCTGGAAAAGGCCAGAAGAGAAGCTGTGGCTCAAGAGACAGAGTACTAGCCTTGAGCAAAAAAAAAAAAAAAAAAGACTAAGGGACAGGAGGGAGGACAGGTGAAGAAAAGCAATCATGATATTCAGTATACACACGTGGAAAATAACCTATGTAATTTGTGGGCAGAGATGAGCTGGGGAAACCAGGGGAAAACAAAGGAAGGGTTGACATTGTCCAAAACAAAAAAACAAAAACAACGTATTCATTACCTGACTTATGAAATGGTAACCCCTTTGTACAACACCACAATAAAATTATATTAAAAAAAAGAAAAACCTAAGGGACAATGCCCAAGTCTTAAGTTCAGGCCCCAGCACACACACAGACACACAGACACACACAGACACACAGACACACAAACACACAGACAGACACACACACACACACACACACACACACACAGCAGCAGCAGCAGCAGCAGCAGCAATGGAACATGACAGGATTTTTGGAATAAAAATCAAAGAATGTAGTAAGGACAGGTTTCTCATTGCCCAAAATAGAAGACACATTTCCTTCCGAACGAAGATCAGAAAGCCACTGAGAAGAAACGGAAGCAAGGATAGGCAGCTGAAAACCATGAAATCAGCAGAGGGGATGGCTATGGGGTGGATGGAGGAAGGAACCAAGTGCCTATTGGGTTTTATTTATCAGGCGATCTGCCAGGCCTGCCCCTGGGCTGCGGGATTTCAGAGGTCTCCCCCTCAGGGACATCAGATAACGAGCTCGGGAGCTCCTCTACAAGTTCTCAGACTTCTCAAAATTCCAAAAGCCGGTCACTGTCTAACTGGAGACTTAGGGACCCCAGTGCAAGCATTAAAAAGCGGCTTGGGCCCACCCACCCCTCCCCTCCCCGGTCTAAGGCCCAGAAAGTTCCCTCGCCTCCAGACACCATCTCCGGATTGGGATAAATCGCGGAGCACGTTGAAGTCTAGGCCCGCCGGTGCCCATCTGGCAGACACCGTCCGGGGTTCAGGTATCCCCTCCCTCCTCTCAGACGCCAGAAGGCCTGAACGCCTGAGGGCACCTAGAGGTGAGGCGTCCGGGCGCCCCAGCGGGGAAGCCTGAGGAGCGTCCGCCATTCCTCAGGGCCGACCCAGGTACAGGTCCGCGGGCCGGGCGGCGCTGAACCCGGCTGACAACCTCTCTCGAGGGGTGCCAGGCTCGCCCCGGTGCCCGCTCCTCACGCCGGCCCCCGGAAGCGCCTCACTCCCGCCCAGCGGGCTCCGAGGGGGCGGGGAGTCGAACGCCCCCTTCCGGGTGCCTCCGCCCGGCTAACCAGCCGCGCTCCTCCTCCAGGCGGGAATCCTCCCTCCCCCGCCCCTCCCGTAGCCGGGCCCCGGTGCCAGGCCCAGCCCCAGGGGGGAACCCTCGGCCCCGGCCTCCCCTCCCCGCGGCCTCTGCCCGTCTTCCCGACCCTTGAGGTCCAGGAAGACCCCGCCGGCAGAGGCCGGGACCCACCGCTCATTACGACATCTTCCTCCCTGGCCTCCGACGCCTCCGCCGCCACCGAGAGCCTGACACCGCCCGCCTAGCACCCGCCAATCCCGGAGCCCGCCACTGCCCGAGCGACGGCAGCGTTTACCAATAAGCGTTCGGGACACTGGGGACCGACAGCACTACTAACTAATCAACGAGAGGCATCTAGAGCGACATTGGTTAGGCCAATAGGGCGGTGAGGCGTCACTGATGGACGGTAGAGGCCACCAACCGGAAATATATTGAGAAATGAGCGACGTATTCGCCGGCCAATTGGTTGGAGGTAAAGTCCCGCCCACCAGGTAGTTGATAGACAGCAACAGGAAGCTAGATAGGGTGGGCTCAACTGAGGAGTGTTTCTGTATTGGTCGTGGTTGACCTTCCACCCACCTCTAACCCAGAAGATGGGTGATAGATCTGCCCTCAAGCCAATCAGAAGTCTTTAGGGTGAGGCCTATAAAATGCATATACCTTGCGCTTGACGCTTAGTGTTGGCACAGGTGAGTCCGGGTACTCCCTCTTCCCTGCTGCCGCTGTCAGCTTCCACTTATCCCCGGTGAGTGGAAAGCCACCAATTTGGGCTTATACTCGGTTCCTCGCCCGACATCGCCTTGGAAGAGGTGACTCTGTACCGTGAGACACCAGCGCCCCACACCGTAACGGGAGTTGGGGGTTACGTGACACTTGTGAGAGAGGGTTCGTTTTTTAGTTTTCATCAGTCTGGGCCCCTCTTCATTCCCCCCACATTATTGCGGAGACCCCGTAAGCCCACAGCCCCCAAACCGGAGCTCTCTACGAGCAGATTCTCGGGGCGCCTCCCCTAATCAGATTGATTCTTTGGGGCGTGCCTAGAATCAGCGCCTTGAGTGGGCCGAATGGGGTTCGAGAACCCTCGGTAGGCAACCCCTAGGTAGGCTTATCTTTCTCGTACGTAAACCTGGCTTCTACAGACGCCTAATCTAGGAAGGCTGCCTTGGCACTCGTGCCAGGCAATCCGCCTTGGCTTCACACCAGATGGGGCTGGAAACCTCCAGGCTGCAGCTTGCCGCCGGGACCTTAGGCACCCAAACTCTGAGCCCTCTGTTCTCGGTTATAAAGCAGGGCTGTTCACACCTACACTTCAAAACATTCACTTTGGGCTGGCTCATGCCTGGAATCCTGACTACTCAGGAGGCTGAGATCTGAGGATCCTGGTTCAAAGCCAGTCTTGGCAGGAAAGTCTGTGAAATTCTTATCTCCAATTAACAGCTCCCCTTCCCCCAAAAAAAGCCAGAAGTGGGGCTGTAGCTTAAATAATAGAGTGCTAGCCTCAAGCCAAAAAGCTCTGGGACAGCACCCAGGCTGTGAGTTCACAACCAGCACACACACACACAGACACACAGACTTTTTAAAACCATAACCCACAGTGAGAAATAAGTTTTTCACCCTTACCCAGTAAGCTCAAACTACGTGAATGTATAACAAAGGTTTTCTTTTAAAAAAATAATACTTCCCTTTAGGACTTGATATGCACTGGTTATAGATACATTGATTCCTGCCACCTGGAATGGGATGGATTTAGGACTCTGTTTTACTTGGTAGTGCTGGGGACTGAACCTCAGACCTTCTGATTTATTGTTCCTGCTTATTCCCCCCCTTTGCCCCCCCCACCTGTTTTTTTGGCCGGTTCTGGGGCTTGAACTCAGGACCTGGGCACTCTTCCTGAGCTTCTTTTTGCTTAAGGCTTGCACTGGCTTTTTCTCTTAATGTGGTACTGAGGAATCGAACCCAGGACTTCATGCCTGCCAGGCAAACATTCCAGTACTAAGCTACATTCCCAACCCCATTTTCATTTTATTTTAATTATTTTGTGCTGGTACTGGAGCTTGAAATCAGACATTACGTGTCTGTCCTTAGCCTTTTTTTTCCCCAAGGCGTAGCACTCTACAACTTGAACCACAACTTTACTTCCTTTTTTTTGCTGGTTAACTCAAGAGTGTCACAGAGGGCTGGGAAGGTGGCTCAGTGGTAGGGTGCTTGTTTTGCATGCATGAGGCCCTGGGTTCGATTCCTCAGCACCACATAAGCAAAAAGAAAAAAGCCAGAAGTGGTGCTGTGGCTCAAGTGGTAGAGCGCTACTAGCCTAGAGCTGAGGGACAGCGCCCAGGTCCAGAATTCAGGCCCCACAACTAGACCTTCCCTCCCCCGCCCGCCCCCCCCCCCCCCCAGAAAAAAAGAGTGTCACAGACTTTACTGCCTGGACTGGCTTCAAACTTTTGATTCTCAGATCTCAGCCTCCTGAGTAGCTAGGATTACAGGTGTAAATTATATGGCACCCAGCTGTTTTATTTTTTATTTTTTTGCCAGTCCTGGGGCTTGAATTCAAGGCCTGGGCACTGTTCCTGAGCTTCTTTTGCTCAGTGATAACACTCTACCACTTGAGCCATTGCACTACTTCTGGCTTTTTTTGTTTATGTGGTACTGAGGAATCCAACCCAGGGCTTCATGCATTCAAGGCAAGCACTCTACCACTAGGCCACATTCCCAGCCTATTTTTTTATTTATTTTTTGCCAATCGTGGGGCTTGAACTCAGGGCCTGGGCGCTATCAAGTCTAACACTCTACCAGTTGAGCCACAGCGCCACTTCTGGCTTTTTCTTTGATTAATTTCAGTTAAGAGTCTCATAGACTTTCCTGCCTAGGCTGACTTCCAATCCTGATTGTCAGATCCCAGTCTCCTGAGTAGTTAGGATTACAAGCGTGAGCCACTGGCACTTGGGCAAATTATTTTACTTTCATATGATTGTGTGCTGCTAGGGATGTACGCCCAAGGCTTTGTACATGGTAGGCAGGTGCTGTACCACTAAGCCATACCTCCAATTGTCTTTTTCTCCTCCTCCTCCTCCTCCTTTTTGTCGGTCATAAGGCTTGAACTCTGGGACTGGGCGCTATCCCTCAGCTCTTCAGCTCAAGGCTAGCGTTCTACTACTTGAGCCACAGCACCACTTCTGGCCTTTTCTGTTTATGTGGTCCTGAGGAATCGAACCCAGGGCCTCATGCATGCGAGGCAAGCACTCTGTTACTGAGCCATCTTCCCAGCCCTTTTCTTTCTTTCTTTTATTTGGGGGAGGTCCAGTCATGGGGCCTGAACTCTCGGCTTGGGCGCTGTCCCTCAGCTCTTCAGCTCAAGGCTAGCGCTCTACCACTTGAGCCACAGCACCACTTTCGGCTTTTTTCTTTTTGCTTATGTGGTGCTAAGGAATCGAACCCAAGGCCTCAGGCATGCAAAGCAAGCGCTGTACCACTGAGCAACCTTCCCAGCCCCCTGCCCTTTTCTTTCTTCTTGATCAGGACTGGCAGTTTGAAAAACACTGCCAGGAAGAGTTGATATGCTAACATTATATGAAATATAGAGCAAAATGTTTATTACACAGTACTTGTTAATTAGCAGTCTACCTTTCTCAAAATGACATTAGATTATATCACTCAGAATGTTGCTTAGTGGTAGAGTGCTTGCCTAACATGCATGAAGCCCTGGGTTCAATTCCTCAGTACCACATAAAGAGAAGTGGGGCTGTGACTCAAGTGATAGAGTATTAGCCTTGAGCACAGAAAGGCTCAGGACAGTGCCTAGGCCCTGAGTTCAAGCCCCAGGACTGCCACACACACACACACACACACACACACACACACACACACACACACACACACACACACACACACACACACACACACACACACACACACACACACACACACACACACACACCCTTCCCTAAGCCCTTCTTCATATAGCTCAAACTCTTTTCTAGGCTAATAACACACACACACACACACACACACACACACACACACACACACACACACACACACACACACACACACACACACACACACACACACACACACACACACACACACACACACACACACACACACACACACACACACACACACACACACACACACCCTTCCCTAAGCCCTTCTTCATATAGCTCAAACTCTTTTCTAGGCTAATAAAGTCTTTAAAAACAAAACAAAAGCCGGGCGCTGGTGGCTCACGCCTGTAATCCTAGCTACTCAGGAGGCTGAGATCTGAGGATCGCGGTTCAAAGCCAGCCCGGGCAGGAGAGACCGTGAGACTCCTATCTCCAATAAATCACCAGAAAACCGGAAGTGGCGCTGTAGCTCAAGTGGTAGAGCGCTCGCCTTGAGCTGAAGAGCTGAGGGACAGCGCTCAGGCCCAGAGTTCAAGCCCCACGACCGACAAAAAAAAAAAACAAAAAAAAAAAAAAAAACAAAACTGTTATTTAGGGGCTGGGAAGGTGGCTTAGTGGTAGAGTGCTTGCCTTGCATGCATGAGACCTTGGGTTCGATTCCTCAGCACCACAGAAGCAGAAAAGCCAGAAGTGGAGCTGTGGCTCAAGTGGTAGAGCGCTAGCCTTGAGCTGAAGAGCTGTGAGACAGAGGGGCGCTGGTGGCTCACGCCTGTAATCCTAGCTACTCAGGAGACTGGGATCTGAGGATCTCGGTTCAAAGCCAGCCTGGGCAGGAGAGACCGTGAGACTCCTATCTCCAATAAAACCACCAGAAAACCGGAAGTGGCTGCAGCTCAAGTGGTGGAGCACTTGCCTTGAGCTGAAGAGCTGAGGGACAGCGCCCAGGCCCAGAGTTCAAGCCCCACGACCAACCAAAAAAAAAAAAAAAAACAGCTGTGAGACAGCACCCAGGCCCAGAGTTCAAGTCCCACAACTGACGGAAAAAAAATTTGTGGGCTGGGAAGGTGGTTCAGTGGGAGAGCGCTTGCCTTGCATGCATGAGGCCCTGGGTTCGATTCTTCAGCCACATAAGCAAAAAGAAAAAAGCCAGAAGTGGCGCTGTGACTCAAGTGGTAGAGCACTAGCCTTGAGCTGAAGAGCTGAGGGACAGTGCCCAGGCCCAGAGTTCAGGCCCCACGACTGGACCCCCCCCCACAAAAAAAAATTTGTTATTTAATTCAGACAATGTCCCATTGTGTACGCCAGGCTGGCCTCAACATGAAATCCTCCTGACACTACCTCCTGAGCAAGTGCTGAGATTACGGTTATGTGCTACCACACATCACCCTCCACACTCTTAGGGATCCTTCATGGCCTTTTTCCTCAAAAATTCCCAAGTCTAAATACTCAGTCCCTACTTTGGCATCTTTCTACTAGTTCCATCCTCACCCTTCCTTTCTCCTGGTGAACTTCTGTGCATCCTTGAAGACCCTGCTCAAAGTCTGCACACTTCACTTCTATCCAACCAAGCTTTGTTCTGATCTATGTGTTAACCTGGACTGTTCTTATCACATGCAAGGGGCTTCCCTTTGACATGCTGTACTTTTTCAATTTTTGTTGTTGTTGTTGGTCATGAGGCTTGAATTCTTGGGCCTGGGCACTGTCCCTGAGCTCTTCGGCTCAAGGTGAGCGCTCTACCACTTGAGCTACAGCACCACTTCCAGTTTTCTGGTAGTTAATTGGAGATAAGAGTCTCACAGACTTTTCTGCCCAGGCTGTCTGAATGGCAATCCTCAGATCTCAGCCTCCTGAGTAGCTAGTATTACAGACATAAGCCACCAGTGCTCAGCTCAAATTTTCTTTCTTTTTTTGGTCGGTTGTGGGGCTTGAACTCTAGGCTTGGGTGCTGTCCCTGAGCTCTTCAGCTCAAGGCAAGCACTCTACCGCTTGAGCCACAGAGCCACTTCTGGTTTTTCTAGTGGTTTATTGGAGATAAGAGTCTCACAGACTTTCCTGCCCAGGCTGGCTTTGAACCGCGATCCTCAGATCTCAGTCTCCTGAGTAGCTAGGACTACAGGCGTGAACCACTGGCTCCTGGCTCAGCTCAAATTTTCTTTTCTTTTCTTTTCTTTTTTCTTTGTGTTTGGTAGTGCTGGGGATTGAACCTAGCACCTCAGGCATGATTGGCATGTGGCCTACTACTGAGCTACACCTTCAGTCCCTTTTTGTATTTCTCTCTCCTGAGAAACCATGCACTGCAGTAGATTGAGGCCAGTACACAGGGTGCCCAGAAAATGTATACCCAGTTAAAGAATGAATATTTGTGTGCAATTAGATCTACATGAGGGCTTGTTTATATACATCATTCTGTTCCCAGGCCAGTTTCAAGTTCCGATTGCTTCACTGTCAAGATGAGGACTCCACCCAGGTTTGGTGACTCAGCTATATTGGAGTTCAGGGGTTTTGGTGGGGAAATAGGGTTGACAATCCTGTTGGACCACTGCCACATCTCTTTTGGGATAAAAGCTAGAGGTAGCATGCTTCTACCCAGAGGCTCTATCATAAAGACAGCAGGAGTGAAAAAATTGTGCATGTGGATGGGGGACAGTGTGAGAACTTAGAATTCACCAGTAATTTTAAATTCTAAATGGCACAGGTTGCCATTTCTTGTTCCTTTGTTCCTTTTATTTTTAAGGTATTGTGTGTGTATGTGTGTCCAGGTGTGTGCAGGTACTGGGGCTTGAACTCAGGGACTGGGTTCCATCCCTTGGCTTTTTTACTCAAAGCTGGTTCTCTACCACTTGAGCTACACCTTCACTTTTTTTTTTTTTTTTTGCTGGTTAATTGGAGATAAGTCTCTTAGACGATTCCTACCTAGACTGGCTTTGAACTGTGATCTTCAGATCTCAGCTTTCTGAGTACCTAGGATTACAGGTTTTGACCCAATGGCACCCCTCAGGTATTTTCTTACTCCTTTTCTAAGAGACCTAGTCAAGGAATTAGGCATTTTCCCCCCAGGATGGAACCCAAGGCCTCACACATGACAGACAAGCATTTCCCAATGGAACCACATCACTAGTCCCTACACCAGAGTCTTGGTTCTTTATCACAACCCCTCAGATCACTGTACAAATTCTCTTTCTCATGGGTCTCTTTTCAAGATGGGTTCCAGGGCTCAAGAGAGAGGGAGAAGGCCAAGCAGCTGGCCTGTAAGTACTTTCTGTCTCCCTGGCCACATGTTAGGCTCAGAGAGGTTTTCACCGATTCTGAAATTTGGGTCCCATCCTAGGAAGTCAGTCCCTAAGGGGTAAAATCAACGTGTCAGTATGAGGAAGAGTCTTAGATAATTCCAATTGGCAGCTAACAATCACAAGCCCTCCCTCACCCAAATAGCCTCCACTGGGGCACCCCAGTCAATCACCAGGAACATCTAGACCTCCATTCCTACCCTCCCACTCTTGTTCCTCCCCTTCTGAATACCTCCTTCTTCCCCACCCTACCTGCTGTGATGTTAGTAGAGCCAAGGCTTTTGGATGGTTCTGCTGTATCTTCTCACATCGACCAAGGGCTCCATCTTCTCCTGTTGTGCCTGGAAGTAGGTGTTCCCTCACCCTCTCACTACGGTAGCCATTTCCTACTGCAGGTTGTCACTCGTGGGCCAAGCTACTTGCCACTCATTCACCCCTAACAGCCATGCATTTGTCCACCACTGCGCCTCCCATTCCAGGTTTGATGGCAGCACAGTGAATGACTGCTAACTGGACGAATGGCTGAATCCTTTGCACAGTCTAATTACATCCACTCCACTTCTCTATCTCTTAATCCCCTTATCTCTTTGTTTTCCTGCATTTTTCCTGCTTCTTGACACTCCTTGCCTTTCTCTTCTGCATATGGCTGTCCCTGATTAAGCTGGAGTTTCATACAGAACCCCAGACTACTCTCCAGAAACTGCAGATCCTGGAGCTTCCTATGCTGGAAACTTCATGGCTCAGCAGGTGCTGTCAGTCTAGAAACTAGAAGCACCTGGGATAGTGCTTTGACTCTGGGCTGGTCGGCACTCACAGCTATGACTCAAATCTTACGTGCTATTTGTCTTCTAATAGTTATAGTCATGTAGCCTAAAGACTGCTAATTTTAGCTGAACTCTAGTGGCTTATACCTGTGTTCTACTTAAAAGGCTGAGATCTAAGGATCATGGTACAAAGCCAGCCTAGGCAGAAAGAGCTCCAGCCTATGAGTGAAATTCCAGGTCTTAGACCCAAAAAAAGGGGGGGAAGGGTGTAAAATAAAGCCAGAAATTGAGCTGTGGCTCAAGTACAGTGGTAGCCTTGAGCAAAATAGCTCAGGGACAGCACCCTAGATCCTGAGTTCAAGCCCCAGTACTGGCAGAAAAATAGCCAGTCACTGGTGTCCCATGCCTGTAACCCAAGAGGTAGGAAAGTCTGTAAAACTCTTATCTCCAATTAACAGCCAAAAAGCCAGAAATGGAGCTATGGCTCAAGTGGTAGAATGCTAGCCTTGAGCCAGAAAGCTCAGGGACAGTGCCCAGATCCTGAGTTCAAGCCCTAGCACCAGCACAAATAAGAAGGAAAGAAAGGAAGAAGGAAAGCCAGGCGCTGGTGGCTCACGCCTGTAATCCTAGCTACTCAGGAGACTGAGATCTGAGGATCACGGTTCAAAGCCAGCCTGGGCAGGAAAGTCCATGAAACTCTTATCTCCAATAAACCACCAGAAAACCGGAAGTGGCACTGTGGCTCAAGTGGTAGAGCACTTGCCTTGAGCTGAAGAGCTGAGGGACAGCGCTCAGGCCCAGAGTTCAAGGCCCACAACTGACAAAAAAAAGAAAAAGAAAAGAAAGGAAGAAGGAAGTTTTGCTGAAAGGCTTTTTTTTTCGAGTAGCCTCTGTTTTTCTGTATTTTCATCTTTCCCTACCTATGAGGGAAGACTTTGCAAACAATCTCTGATACTCATATGTGCAGGCTCTGGAGTTGATTCCCTGGGAGGAACACCTGCTTTAAATGAGCATGGCTCTTTTTTTTTTTTTTTTTTTTTTTTAACTCCCCAGGTCCATCCTTGACTTCAGTATCCAGGTAACCTCAGTCTTCTATGGGAATGAAATGAGCTGCTGTCCCTTTTAGCCTCTGGCAGTTGTCCCCTACTCCTACTCCAGACCATATTGCACACACATCACAGCCACCTTTCCTCCAGTCCTCCCAAGGACGTGGCTTCCTGACCCTTCTTCCCCATCTCTTCCCAACTCCCTCTGCCCTCGGCTCCCCTATCCAGGCCAATGGCTGCTCTCCAACTGCCACAGAATCCTCCAGCAAGGACATTCCACTCATCCCTCCCTCAAACTTCTTCCTCCTTCCCTGCCTGGTTCTTCCTACTCCAAGCTCCCTGGGGGTGAGGTCTGCAGAGCCTCTGGAAGGAAAGGGAGGAGACCTTTTAAAGCAGATCTTCTGCAGACCTCGAGAGTCAACACCAGGGGGCACCCGAGGCATTGCCAGAAGCTGCTGCTGGGGTTTAACTCAACCTGCGGGAAAAGCCAGGGCTCTGCTTCTGGTCTCTTGCATAGGAGACTCCTTGAGAACGGTTTTCCTCCTAAGAAAGCTGATTCCCGCCTACCAGCCCTTCTTTGAACCCCTAGGAGCATCATCCTCTTTCTACCTCTGTCCTGCTGCACTCAAACCCTCAAAGCCCTCTCCTGACCTAGATCACAGCCTCATGTAGCTGTCCAGGCTACCCCTGCTAGACTAGAGATGTCTCCAGGAAGGCGTGACCATCTCCCTCTCTTCTTTTCCCTTCCCAGCATCCTGACCTGTTTCTTCCAATGTCATACCTCAATCCTATCACTAGCCTGATGGGGCCCCCAAGACTAGAGGGTCCTAGAGGCTCAGATGGTGGCTCAGAAGTAGAAGTCTTCACCTAGAAGCAGGACCTAGCTGGCAGAGACTCAGGAAGTGGGCGATGGTGATGATAACTATAACAATAATCATATTAATAATAACATTGGGGCCCACAAAATGGCTGTGAAATACCCTCTAATGATCCCTTGTATTTATAGATCTCCTTCTCTTCAGAGCCCTTGCCCAATTAACTCTCTGAGCTTCCCTAGGAGGGACAATTACCCTATATTTTATGGCCAGGGGAAACCAAGGCCCTGAGAGGGTGCTGGAGTTGACTAAGGTCACACAGTGTGTTAGTGACAGTAGACTGCAGAGCAATACTGTCTCCCTCCTCTCCTCCATGTCTAGACCTGTGTACAGTGGCACACTCACATGCTAATATGACTACACACACACACATACTCACACTACTACATGCACACACATAGTAAGCATCCCATTCAAGCTTTGCCTTGCAGGACCTCATCTAGGAGGATCTAGAACTGGGACAAAGGATTGATGCCTTGCAGTATGGAGGAAAGAAGCCCCAGTTATCTTTGAGACCAACTCAGGATCTTGGTTGAAACCAAAGTCTTCGTGGACTTTCTCAGTTCTGATGGAAATGACCTCATATCAGGCCAGCTCCCAGTCAAGATGGAATCTCTCCAGACTTCAGGACTCCTGAGGAAAGAAACATGGGGCCTCACGACCCACAAGGCATGCTCCTACTTTGGGATAAGAATATACCCTTAAAGCCGGGCGCTGGTGGCTCACACCTGTAATCCTAGCTACTCAGGAGGCTGAGATCTGAGGATCATGGTTCAAAGCCAGCCTGGGCAGGAAAGACTGTGAGACTCCTATCTCCAATAAAACCACCAGAAAACCGGAAGTGGCGCTGTAGCTCAAGTGGTAGAGCGCTTGCCTTGAGCTGAAGAGCTGAAGGACAGCACCCAGGCCCACAGTTCAAGCCCCACGACCGACAAAAAAACAAAACAAAACAAAACAACAACAACAAAAAGAATATACCCTTAATAGCACCAACTTCTTCACCCAGTAAACCCCATTAAGTTCTTCCAGGCCACAATACTGGACACGGAAAAGCAGTTCCTAGGATGAGAAGAGACATGGCTCATGCCAGTGTCTTACACCTGCAACCCTAGCTACTCAGAAGGCTGAAATATGGAGCATTGAGATTAGAAGCCAGCCTGGGCAGAAAAGACTCCACTTTCAATTAATCATCAGAAAGCAGGGCTCAGGTTGGGCACGTGGTTTAGTGGTAGAGTGTTTGCCTAGCATGCATGAAGCCCTGGGTTTGATTCCTCAGTACCACATAAACAGAAGAGCTAGAAGTGGTGCTGTAGCTCAAGTGGTAGAGTGCTAGCCTTGAGCAAAAGAAGCTCAGGGACAGTGCCCAGGCCCTGAGTTCAAGCCCCAGGACTGACAGGGCTTGAGTTATGCCTCAAGTGGTAGTGCCTACTGATTGGGAAAGCAGAAGGATTTTAGTTTAATACTGTAGCCCTAGGAAGAAGGGAAGGTAGAGGCAAGAAGAAGGTCTCTTGGACACATTAGCCATCTTCTGGCCTACACAAGGACATAATAAGGGACCAAAAGACAGGAGGCAGGATAGAATACAGACCTGACTTTGGCTTCAAGTCTTCATCAGGAAAGTTTAAAATCTATTTTATAAAGTAGTGCACACTTGGGCTGGGAAGGTGGCTCAGTGGTAGAGCGCTTGCCTTGCATGCCTGAGGCCCTGAGTTCGATTCCCCAGCACTACATAAGAAAAAAGAAAAAAGCCGGAAGTGGCGCTGTGGCTCAAGTGGTAGAGTGCTAACCTTGAGCTGAAGAGCTGAGGGACAGCACCCAGGCCCAGAGTTCAGGCCCCACGACGGGACCCAAAAAAAAAAAATTAAAAAAAAAAAAAAAAAGTAGTGCACACTTGTAATCTCAACCCTGGGGAGGCTGAAGCAGGAGGATTTAGGTTGGAGCCTACCCTGGTGAAACCCTGTAAAAAAAAAATGAAGGGAAGCATTTTTTTTTTCTAAGTCTGAGCCTAGGCCTGGGAAGCAGGAATATGCTATTGTTGGCTTGCAGCATAGGGGACCTAAAACTTGCTGCTGTATAAAATCACACATTAGAGCAGATGATGAAATGGGCAGTGACGTAAAGTCGGGGGGGGGAGGGGGGAGGGATACTTGGTTAATATAAACACTGATCTGGAAACACACATTTCCAGTTGGCTTGGGCCCTGGGCTTGGGGGAGAACTTCATGGGGGTGGGGGTCCCTGTGCTAAGAGAACAGCAATTGCCAAAGTGGCCAGAGACTTCCTGGAACCTTCAAGCCACTGCTGATGACCTGGCCCCCACTCCCCAGCCCCACCTCTGCCTCTTGCTTTCCTTTCTCCCTCTGGCCTCTGACCCCTGCTTGCAGCCTGGGCCTAGGACAGGCCCTCCCCTGGCTCCTGGTTTCACCTCTGAAACTCTAAGGCTCCACATTGCTGAGATTTTACTAGGGCTCCCAGCTGGGTCCCACCTTTGATCTAGCTTCAAAAAATAAAAAGCAGTAGCAGGAGAGTAATTTTCCCCAACCTGCTGGGGAGGAAGGCAGGCTGGAGGCAGGTCCTGACCAGCCCAGCCCACTGGGAGCCTGTAGCCAGAGCTGGTGGCAGGGGGGGGGGGTGAGACTCAAGCAAGCAAAGCCATATTTGCTCTGACTTCCTCCCCCATCCCAGAGTAGAAACCTCCTTGGTCCTACTTCCCTTCCCACCCTGCCCTTCAGCAGGAGAAAGGGTTACATAGCTGCCTTGAGTCCCACTCCCAGTTCTGGATTTTCTCCCATCTGCCCTGCTGAGTTACAGATGGGCCTCTGTCCTCTTCCCACTTTCCCTCTGGCCTATTCCTTGGGAGTGGCCACTGACCTCTCAAGGTGGGGCTTGGCAATAGGCAAGTCTGTGCCTACCTGATTGGACATCTAAGACATTACTCAGTTGGCCATGTCCATGCCAACAGGACAACATTGAGAGACTGGACTCCGAGCAGGGAAGGCTAGAAAGAGAATCCTTTCCTTTTATGTGCTCTTTTCCTCAGTGGTGCAGCGTGGAGCTGTAGGTCCTGTTCTAGGATTTCCATCATCTTCTGGCAATGGCCCCACCCTATCAGGTTCAAAGGCTCTGATCCCTGGATGCTCACCTACTCTTTTGAAGTGGTTAGCAATGCAGCCCACCCCTCACCCCCCCCCCAACTAGCTGAGGACCACGTCTATTTCCTGCAGGTGAGGATCAGGGGGATGAAGTCCAAAGTCTGAGAGAAGCAAAAACATACCCTTCAAGCATTGAGTCTTGTCCCCTGCAGACACCAGCTACTTGCTTCTCTACAGGTAGGGCCAAGGGGTTGGGACCAAAAGAAATCTAGCCGTTAAGGGTAAAAAGTCCAGGCCAGGCACCTTCCATTCGGGAGAGTCCCATCTCAGCCTTTCATCTCATTGGCTGAAACAAGAGATGGTCACCAAGCCCAGCAGTGGTGGTTCATACCTGTAATCCTAGCTATTCAGAAGGCTGAGATCTGAGGATATAGGTTCAAAGCCAGCCCAGGCAGGAAAGTCTGAGAGATTCTTATCTCCAATTAACCAGCAAAAAGCCACAAATGGAAATATGACTCATTAGTAGAGTGCCAGCCTTGAGCTGAAAGCTAAGAGACAATTCAAAGGAGTACATATGGCCTTCAGTTCAAGGACCATTATTGGCACCCCTTACCAAAAAAAAAGAAAAAAGGTGGACACCAAGCAAGGAACCTTCTATGTTCTTATTTTGCCATTTCTGACTTGTCTCCCTTCTGGTATGACTCCTACCTGACAAAAACACTCTGAAAGTATCTCCTAAGTATTGAGATGAATCTTCCAGGATTGACCAAGATCCTCTATAGCCCTTTTGTTCCACTGCCCCCCAACTTGAGGTTTGTGAGGGACTAAGACATGACAGAAGTGGAGCAGGGAAACAGGTGTCTCATCCATTTGGCTGCAGGAACACCCCCCTCCCAAGCTGACTCTCCCTCCTTTCCTCCCCCACCTCCCCACCTTGCCCTAGGCACTTTTCCCTAACCTGGGGCAGAGAGGAAAGTTCAGAGAGGAGAGGAAGTTGGGAGCCACCTAGTCTCCAGATGGGGCGGGGTCCCAGCTGAGATAGCCATCATTCTGGCAGCTCCAACCTGTTCTATCAGTGAGTAATTTTTTTTTTTTTTCCTAGAGGAGAAAGGTAAAGGCTTTGGTGGGGAGCTGTTCTGGCCCCTCCAGGCCTTGTGCAAGAGCTGTAAATCTCTCACTCTCCACAGGCTGGGAGCGGGGTGGGGGTGGTGGGGTGCTGCTGCTGCTACCACTTTCATGTTGGGGAGGTTTTATGCATTTGCTCCTTTGTCAGGCTCCACAGCCTGTAAAAATCCAGTCCCATAAATCTGTGCTGCCCCCCTCCGGGCCCAAGCAGAGTTCCTCCCATTCCACCTCCCACCTTCAAGAACCTGTAGAACACTGGCAGAGAAAAGAGGCCAAAGACCTCTGAGAAAGGGCAGCAATGGGGCCACTTGCTCCCTAAGGTCCCCTATGCCCAGTTCCTTTGGCAGATTGCACTGCCTCGCTGGGTTTGAACTCTGAATGGTCTGTTTCCAGCTTTTAGGGCTGGGCTGGATAAGCTTCTGGTGGTTCTCCCTGCTAGTATCCACCCAAGACAGGTGGCTTTCTGTCTGCCAAGCTCCCAGGTGCAGTGGAAGGTGGAAGGCAGCCCTGGGACTATGCCACTTCCCCAGATCCAGATGGGAAACCCAAGGAGTATAAAAACGAGTAGCAGTGGCTGAGACCTGGATGGTCACAAGTGACTCCTGCAGTCCAATGGATTTGATGGTGAAACACGGGTCCTAACTTCCCAGTCCGATGTGGGAGGCAGGACACTCATCTGGGATGTAGGCACCAATTGAGAGGAGATCAGATGGCAGGGATTGGGATGGGTCTCAGGGCTGGTGCAGGCAAGGGACAGGCCAGGGAGGGATGGGAATGCACTTGAGTGTCTTGGTGGGAGGGGGAAGGTAGGGCTGCTGAAGGAGGGTGTCTCCTACAGAAAGAACAGTCTGTCCAGAGGTTCTTCCTGGGGAGAAGATGCAGCCTAGGTGAGGGAGGGAGGAGGAAGAAGGAAGGTAAGAAGCTAGTGTCTGGCTCTGCCCTTTCTGGTACCAGAAGTAGGAGGACAGGATGACCTTCATGCTGAAGGCTGGGAGAGGTTAGGTAGGTGATGGAAGGCGGATTCCACAGTAAGGACCCTGAGTGGGAGACATAGCACCCAGAGCAGAGAACTCCCTCTCATGAGTTTCATGGAACTTCCTGGCTTATAGGGTTGTTTTTTTCCCTCTGTGTGTGCATGCATATATGTGTGTATGTGCATGTGTGTACTGGGGCTTGAACTCAGGGCCTTATGCTCTTGCTTAGATTTTTCACCCAAAGCTTGAGTGACACCTCCATTTTTGGCTTTTTTTTTTTTTTTTTTGGGTCCGGTCATGATGCCTAAACTCTGGGCCTGGGCGCTGTCCCTCAGCTCTTCAGCTCAAGGCTAGCGCTCTACCACTTGAGCCACAGCGCCACTTCCGGCTTTTTTCTTTTTGCTTATGTGGTGCTGAGGAATCGAACCCAGGGCCTCAGGCATGCAAGGCAAGCGCCCTACCACTGAGCCACCTTCCCAGCCCTCCATTTTTGGCTTTTTGCTGCTTCTTTTGAGGTAAGAGTCTCAGGGATTTTTCTGGCCAGGCTGGCTTCAAATTGGGATCTTGAGATCTCAGCCTCTTGAGTAGCTAGGATTACACGTGTGAGCTACCAGTGCCTGACCTTGCAGGGATTTTGAAAGGACACTGTGTGTCCTAGGGTCTCTGAGAGAGCCAGAAGTCATCTCATGTTCTTCCACTGGTGGCCAGCTGGGATCCTGATCCTGTTCATCACTTCTGCCTCTACTGCAGAAGCAAAAGGTTGCACCACCTGGGTCCCACGCTCAGGAAATGGATTCTCTGAATGGGGGTGGCCCTGGCCTTTTGGTGGCCCTGGCAGCATGCCAGTTCTCTTTCACCGCCAGGAGCAGCTTGGCCTAATATCCTGGCATTCTTGGGGTTCTCTGCCCTATGGCACAGTCCCCCTCCCCCAGAGTTGGATGGAGGCCAATGCCTGCCTCCTGTAGGGCTCCGGGCTTCCGCTAGTGGCCAGGAACCCCCAGGAGCCACGGGGGAAACTGAGCAATAGCAAAAGTGAAACTGACTCAGCCGGTTTCCCACCCCCGCCCAGGGAAACGGGGAGCAGCTTCGGCTGGACAACAACCAATTAGGCACTTTTTATTGCCCACGCTGTCATAATCCTCAGAGCTTGGCTGGGACGGACAAGAGGAAATGGAATTCCAAGATGCTTTCTGAGGATGCCCCAGCCACTTCTCTGTTTTGGGGCTGGACAGTCCGGATGTTTGTATCCAGAGAGAACTTCCCTCCAAGAGAACCCAATCTTGCATCTGCTTTATGTGACAAGAGCCCATTGCGGTAGCAACTCAGGAAGATGCACCATCCATCCACTCCCACCCCAGGACTGGTGATAGTGAGGCTCATAGGGCATCAGGAATTAGGAAATTCATTTTCAAGTATAATTTGAGTCCTCTCTTAGACTAAGTGACTCCCAAAAGAGCTCCCTGCTGGCTCTTCCTCAGAGCGGGGAATGGAACCCCGGGGTCTTGAGCATTCTAGGAAACAACCATTGAACTACATCACCCACCCTTGGTTTTCTGAAGAGAGCTCATTATTTAGCTCATGCTAGTCTTGAACTCATTAATTTTATTTTATTTTGCCAGTCCTGGGGCTTGAACTCAGGGCCTGGACATTGTCCCTGAGCTTCTTTTGCTCAAAGCTAGCAATCTACCACTTGAGGAACAGTGCCACTTCCGGCCTTTTCTGTTTATGTGTACTGAGGAATTGAACCCAGGGCTTCATACATGCTAGGCAAGCACTCTAGCACCAAGCCACATTTCTAGCCCATTGAACTCATTATTCTATAGCCTAGTTTTCCCTCAAACTGGAGATTCTCCTGCCTCTACCTCCCAAGTGCTGGGATTATAGGCATTTGTCACCTATCCAATAGGAAGGTGATCTTGTCTTCTTCCATTAGACTGAAAGCTCATTGGGAAGATAGTTTCCTTAGAGAGGACTATCTCTCTCTTGTTCCTTGCTCCCCCTTCAGATACACAGGGCAGAGCTTTGTCCATAATGCAGTGGCTCATTCCTGCAGTCTACGAATGCTGGTTTGGAAGCTAAGAAATGCATCCCTCATTTGTTGGTGCTTCCATCTCCCCACTGTAAAATGCAGTAATAGGAGCTCCCCACCTCCAGCCTGAAGACCGAGTATGAAATTGTACATGAAAGTGTATATGTTTGGTCCACAGGAAGGGCTCAGTCAGTGAGCTCTTACTAGCTTTCAGGGGAGTTGGCAACAGAAAGTAGACCACCTGAGCAGTAACTCTCTGTCCCTCAGCAGCAGCCCCAGCTTAGAAGGGCTGCTTTCAGAGTGGGAGAGGCACAAGCCAGCCTGACAGCTCTCTGCAGGTCTCTGGCTGACAGCACTGTGGATAGGTCAAGTCCATTATCTGCAGGAGATGACAAAGAGAGCTGTGAACAACTTAGACACCCTCACTCAGCTCCAATGAAGAGGCAAAGTGGGGCACAGGAAGGATAGTACTGTCTACTGCTAGTAGGGAGGGGAGAGAGGGATCCTTTTATTATTATTATTATTATTATTATTATTATTATTATTATCATTGGTTGTAGGGCTTGAACTCAGGGCCTGGGCACTTAAGTTCTTCAACACAAGGCTAGTGCTCTATCACTTTGAGCCACGGGGCCACTTCCAGTTTTCTGGTAGTTAATTGGAGATAAGAGTCTCATGGAGCTGGGTGCCAGTGGCTCATGGCTGTAATCCTAGCTACTCAGAGGCTGAGATCTGAGGATCAGGGTTCAAAGCCAGCCCGGGCAAGAAAGTGTGAGACTCTTATCTCCAATTAAGAATTAACCACCAGAAAAGAAAACTGGAAGTGGCACTGTAGCTTAAATGGTAGAGCACTTGCCTTGAGCTGAATTACTCAGAGACAGCACCCAGGCCCAGAGTTCAAGCCCACGAATGACCAAAAAAAAAAAAAAAAAAAAAAAAAAGCCAGGTGCTAGTGGCTCACATTTGTAATTCTAAATTCTAGCTACTCAGGAGGCTAAGATCTGAGGATCAGGGTTCAAAGCCAGCCTGGGCAAGAAAGTGTGAGACTCTTATCTCCCAAAAACAGAAAACCAGAAGTGGTACTGTGGCTCAGTGGTAGAGCGCTCACCTTGAGCTGAAGAGCTAAGGGACAGCGCCCAGCCCAGAGTTCAAGCCCATGACCACCACCACCACCACCACAACAACAAAAGAAGCTCATGGACTTTGCTGCTTGGGCTGGCTTTGAACCGTGATCCTCAGATCTCAGCCTCCTGAGTACCTAGGATTATAGGTATAAGCCATCAGCACCCAGCTAGTACATTTCTTTTTTGGACAATCATGACCTTTCCTTTACTTCCCCACTCCTGTTGCTGCCCACAAGTCATATAGTTCATTTCCCACATAATGTATATTGAATAGCATGATTGCTTCTGTACACCCAGGAGGCTTCCTCTTGCAGGAGGGGCTGGTGATGGTCTCAAAAGCAACAGCGATGTTCATCCAGCTTGTTGGGGGCTGGGACAGAGGCAAGCAGGTGAATGCCATGACCTCTCCCAGACTGTGGATTCCAAAATCACCTGAAGGAGAAGAGAGGACAGAGGGAGGTGAAAACACACCCAAGGCAGGAAACACACCCACTTTCCACATCACAGGTAGAGACTTGTCCCTGGTTCACAGTGGTCCACAAATTGCTTTGACTACCAGTGGCTCTCCTCTGGGAGGGGAAGAGGCGGCTAAGGGAAGATGGGTGACTGCTGTAAGGAAGAAGAGGCACTGCCTGCCCAGCCGGTATAGCCCTGAGTAAGGACCTGGGTGGAGCTGAGCAGGTTGACAGCGGGCATGGAGCCAGGCCTCTCAGGCAGGCAGAGGAGGCAATTGAGAGGAGGAGGCAGAAGCTATGCATTCCTTTAAAAGATGGGACAGGACAGGCTTCAGTGGCTCAAGCCTGTCAGGAGGCTGAGATCTGAAGATCATGGTTCGAAGCCAGCCAGGGGAGAAAAGTCCGGGAGACTCTTATTTCCAATAAACTACTTAGCTGGAAGTGGTGCTGTGGCTCAAGTGGTAGAGTGCTAGCCTGGAGCACAAACAGCCTCATGGATTGCACCCAGGTCCTGAGTTCAAGCTCTAGGACCAGTCCCCCCCCCAAAAAAAAACCCCACACATGGGACAAACTGCTCCCCATCATCATCTTGAGCCTCCAAGAAAGAAGCAAGTGGAAATTGAATGGTGGAGAAGGAGGCAGAACTCTAAGCTGTCAGGAAAATCTTACACTACTTTCTCCTCCTGCTCTGATGGCCACATATACTTTTTTTTTTTTTCTAGTCCTGGGGCTTGAACTCAGGGCCTGGGTGCTGTCGCTGACTCTACTACTTTTAGCCACAGCTCCACTTCCAGTTTCTGAGTGGTTAATTGGAGATAAGAGTTTCAAGGGGGTGCTGGGAAAGTGGCTCAATGGTAGAGCGCTTGCCTTGCATGCTTGAGGCCCTGGGTTCGATTCCTCAGCACCACATAAGCATAAAGAAAAAAGCCGGAAGTGGCGCTGTGGCTCAAGTGGTAGAGCGCTAGCCTTGAGCTGAAGAGCTGAGGGACAGCGCCCAGGCCCAGAGTTCAGGCCCCATGACCGGACCCCCAAAAAAAGAGTTTCAAGGGGACTTTTCTGGGCTGGCTTGGAACTGTAATCCTCAGATCTCAGCCTCTTCAGTAGCTAGGATTACAGATGTGAGCCACTAGCACCAGGCTAAATTTTAATTGTCAAAGAAATTTACTGGGCTTGGAATGTGGCTTAGTGGTAGAGTGCTTGCCTAGCATGCATGAAGCCCTAAGTTCAATTCCTCAGTACAACATAAACAGAAAAAGCCAGAAGTAATGCCGTGGCTCAAGTGGTAGAGCACTAGCCTTGTGCAAAAGAAGCTCAGGGACTGAGCTCAGTGCTCAGGCCCTGAGTTCAAGCCCCAGAACTGGAAAAAAAAAATTCACTGCAGCTGGGTGCCAGTGGCTCATGCCTATAATCCTAGCAACTCAGAAGGCTGAGGTCTGGGGCTGGCAGTTCAAAGCCAGCCTGGGCAGGAAAGTCCTTTGAGACTCTTATCTCCAATTAACCAACAGAAAAACCAGAAGTGATGCTGTGGCTCAAATGGTAGAGCGCTAGCTTTGAGCTGAAGAGCTCAGGGACAGTGCCCAGGCCCAGAGTTCAAGCCCCACAACTGACTTAAAGAAAGAAAGAAATTTACTGCAGTCCTAGGTACTCAGAAGGTTGAGGACCTGAGGATTGCAGTTCAAAACCAGCCCAGACAGAAAAGTTAGTGAGACTTTTATGTGCAGTTATCTAGCAGAAAGACAGAAGTAGAGGTGTGGCTCAAGTGGTACAGTGCCAGGCTTGAGCGACTAAGCCAAGCAAGAGGAAGAGGCCCTGAGTTCAAGTCACAGTACTGATGCAAATAATAATAGTAATAATAATAAGTCATCTAAGAAAGAAAAAAGGAGCAAGGGGGGGAGGGAATTAGGAAGGAAGGGAGGGAATGAAGGCTTGTAAAGCTCTCCCAGTGCTCCAAAAAATCTCACCTGAGACCCATTGTAACAATGAGATGTAGAAGATACTAATGTTGAAAATGAACTTTACAACTTCGGGATGGAGAAGGGAGGAGTTGGGATGTGAGGTGGAAAGGGAGTGTAGGGGAAAAACAAAGGAGGGGGTAACAATCTTTGATAGGAAATGTGCTCATTACCTTACTCATGTAACTGTAACCCCTCTGTACAGTATCTTTACAATAAAAAATACATTAAAAAAAATCTCACCTGACTCAGGCAAGGGTAGCTCATCCCTGTAATCCTAGCTACTCAGGAGGCTGAGATCTGAGGATCACAGTTCAAAAAGCCAGCATTGATAGCAAAGTCTATTATATTATTATCTCCAATTAAGCACTCCAAAAGCCAGAAGTGGAGCTGTGGCTCAAATGTTAAGAGTACTATCCTTGAGCACAAAAAGGTTCAAGGAGGCTGAGAAGTTGGCTCAGTGGTAGAGCGCTTGCCTTGCATGCCTGAGGCCCTGGGTTCGATTCCTCAGCACCACATAAGCAGAAAAAAAAAGGCCGGAAGTGGCCCTGTGGCTCAAGTGGTAGAGCGCTAGCCTTGAGCTGAAGAGCTAAGGGACAGCGCCCAGGCCCAGAGTTCAGGCCCCACGACCGGACCAAAAAAAAAAAAAAAAACGGTTCAAGGGACAGCACCCAGGACCTGAATTCAAGCCCAAGAACTGGCACACAACACCACCCCCCCCCAAAAAAAAAACCCTCACCTGAGTGGTGAAATGTTTGTTCCTTTCCCATTCTCCCTGCTGCTGACTTCCAGGCCAGCACACAGATTCCTGCACTCAGCGTGAGGACCCTTGCTGGAAGCAGGCTAGCAGCCTAGGGGGGGCGTGGCTCTTGACCACAGAGGTTTCTCAGTCTGAGGGGGAGGACAGCACATCTCTGATTCATCAGTGGAGACCAGAAAGTGGAGACCAGACAGCAGATGAATGGAATGCGTGAACAGTGCCAGCGGAGTGGAAAGAGAATCTGGGGCAGAGGGCTAAGGAGTTTGTTGGAGGAAGATTTCCTAGAGAATACAAAATAGATTCTGAGGGGAGAGGTTCCTAAATACCACGGATCCCCAAACTATGTCTATGACCCAAAGAAGTAACAGCCTGAGACTTCAAAGCCGGGCTTCTAAATCTCTCTCCTCCCCAGGCCTGGGGCTGCCTGTGCTAGGACAAGGTGCCAATAATCAGGGAAGGGAGGGATGGTACAGCAGGGAGGGGAAGCGTGTCATATTGGGGAAGTTCCTCCCTGGCCCATAGATGACCCAAAGTCACTTAAATGGAAAAAAGAGACAGAGGCAAGTTGAGCAGGTCCCTGTCTGGGTCTGGCCACAGTGAGTCAGGGAGCCCGGCAGTCTGATCCCATGAGCCAAATCCCTGAATCTCTGGGCAATCTCTTGAAGGCTCCAAGTGTCCAGCCTCAAAGCCACTGACAGGTACAGATCTGCCCCTTCTCTGACCTCCTCCCCTCCCTGCCCTTTTGCTATCCTCTCACCTCTGACCCTGGGGGCTGAGAGACTCATTTTCTCCTTAAGGCTAAGTTATTTCTCCTCTCCCCCCGACCCCTTCACACCCTCAAAGATTTAGGAAAAACTTGGATAAAGGTGACAGAATAAAAGGCCTGTGTGGACAGGTACAGGGCAGGACAGAAGGGACTGGAAGACCCTGGGAAGTTGGGGCCCCCACCTGGGGCCCCTCCCACAGCCACTGTGAAATCAGTCCTTTAGATTTGCCAAGGATGGGTGGGGGAGAAGGTGGAGGTAGAGAGAAAGAGAATTAACATGAGTCCCCAGAAACCCAGTGTATTGGCTATTAAGAAGAGTATAAGTAAGACATTTGCACACAGGGACAGGATATTCAGCTCTGGGTCCCACCTTTCAGGGACATCAGACAGATTCGTCAACTTCTAACTCGGGACTGGCCCAAGCCAGGTAGCCCAGAGGGTCTTCTCAGGGCCATCTCAAGGCAAGGCAAGGTAGCTGAATCATTTGACTTTGCTGTCTGAAGGAGCCCAAAGTAGCACCTCAGCCATCTTCCTGTCTCCAGGTACATGCATAGGGAGTGAGCTTCCTGGCAGTTCCAGGCAACAAAGAGTAGACCTGGCTCCCTCCTCTGCAGCGGTGTAAAGGACGGGAGGAGTCTCCTGAGCCCCTAGACTCTCTCCCCCAGCCACAAGAGCTGGCTCTGAAGGCCTAGAAGGGAAGGCCAGGAGTCTGGCTGAGCCCCAGTTTTAGTCAGGAGGGAACAGGGTGGCGAGGGGGTGGAATGTCTCTTCCGCCTGGTAGATTAGTGACTCTGAGACAGGAGAGGGCCTGTCACCGGGCCCATAAATAAAACAGCCGAGTCTCCCTCCATCTGTGTTTATCTGTCTGGCCTTGAGTTTCCGGGAGAGATGTCTCAGCAGCCCAGGCATCAAAAGCCAGGCTCTGGAGGGGAGGAGGGCCAGCCACCCTCCCATTGCTTCACCTCCATTTCTGCTCCCCCTCCCCAAATCCCTTCCCCTCTGCCTTTCTCTTAGTAGAGGAGACACTGGCTCCAGGAGGCTTCTGGCCCTCGGAACAGGAGGCTCAGGAGGATTGTAGGGTCTTGGAGGGGGGGTCTCTTTCATCTCTTCTCACTTCTGGACTCAGGAGAAAGTACTCTGGGACCTCCTGAGGGAGATGAAGAGCAGGAATGACCAGGGTCATTCCTGGTGAAGGACAGGACAAGACTGGCTCTGGAGAAACGTGTGCATACCACCTCCAGCCCTTCATCCCCACTGACTCTTCCAGGACTGAGTTTTCTGCTTCTCTAGGTCTGAAACTCTAGGCCTGAACTCTGGGCCTGGGCGCTGTCCCTCAGCTCTTCAGCTCAAGGTTAGTGCTCTACCAAATGAGCCACAGCTCCACTTCTGGCTTTTTCTGTTTATGTGGTGCTGAGGAATCAAACCCAGGGCCTCATGCATGCTAGGCACGCACTCCACCAATAAGCCACATTCCCAGCATGAACTTGAGTTTTAAAGAGCATCCCAGGGACAACTGGACTAACTCAAGTTTGAGAAAGGCCAGTTGTGCTAAGTGAGGGCAGACACTCTTGTTCTCCATCTGGTCCTGCTCAGTGTCAGAAACATATACAGCAAGTCAGTGTTCAGTAATTGTCATTGATCAAATGCCTTCTTTCCTTCCTTCCTTTTCTTTTTCCTTCTTTATATTTTCTTTTTCTTTTTCTCAGTCATGGGGCTTGAACTCAGGGCCTGGGCTGCTGTCTCTGAGCTTTTACACTTGAGGCTAGCCTTTTACCACTTTGAGCCACAGTGCCACTTCTTGTTTTCTGGTGGTTACTTGCATATAAGAGTCTCATGAGGGCTGGGAAGGTGGCTCATTGGTAGAGCACTTGCCTTGCATGCCTGAGGCCCTGGGTTTGATTCTTCAGCACCACATAAGCAAAAAGAAAAAAGCCGGAAGTGGCGTTGTGGCTCAAGTGGTAGAGTGCTAGCCTTGAGCTGAAGAGCTGAGGGACAGCGCCCAGGCCCAGAGTTCAGGCCCCACAACTGGACCCCCCCCCCCAAAAAAAAGTTTCATGACCTTTTCCTGCCTATGCTGGCTTTGAACCAGATCCTCAGATCTCAGCCTCCTAAGTAGTTAGGATTACAGGCGTGAGCCATCGGTGCCCAGCTTTCTTTTTCTTTTTAATGGGGTCTCACTAAATGGTCCAGGCTGGCTCAAACTTAAAATCCTCCTTTCTTGATCTCCTGAGTGCAAAGTGCAATGAAGTGCACTTTCCGCAGTGTCCATTCTTCCTCTTACCTCGGGCCTTCCTCTGTGCCCTCTCCAACAACCCCAAATCTAGAAGATTCCAAGTTCTTATTTTCTGCTAGCATGTTAATAACACAATGTGTCAATTATCCCTCCCACCCCCAGGGTCACGTGTCTCTAAACAGAATGTGGAACTCACAAACTTGGGGTCCTAGGGCAAGCTAATGGGGAGCTTCAGTGAGACCAGCAGGGCTCCTCAGCTCTGCTTAGATTCCAGGAAGAACTACCTCGACTCATCCTCAGGGAGTGTTGGTGGGTGCAGGTCTGTGTGGAGGGCAAGCAGTGGCAGGAGCCAGGGCAGGGGGCTATCTTCATGAAGGAAAAAGATATTGAAACTGTGTGAAAGAAGACTCAGAATTGGACAGGGCCAAAGGGCAAGGAGACAGCATTGCTGTTGCGCAACTCGGGTCAGTGGCCTCTGAAATGTTACAAAGAACCAGGCATTTCAGCCAGGAATGCACAAGTAGGTCATTTTTTTTCTCTCTCTCTCTCTCTCTAAGCTTTAGTTTCCCTGTACATCTCTGGAGAAGGGGGGAAAAAAAAGGTTTCTTCAGGTGTTGAGTTCTGCACAAAGACCTTCCAGTGTTGCTTCTTTTTGCATCTGTTTGCATTACATTTGCACTAATTTGCTTAGGTTGGACCAACAAAAGTAGCATGCAAATGAATGCTGCTCAGGTTAAAGGTAGGGATTTTTCCCTCAGGCAAAGACTGAGGAGGTGAGCAGCAGCAGCAGAAGGAAGAGGAGGAGGAGGAGGAGGAAGAGGAGGAGGAGGGAAACACTTAGGGAAGACCTATAGCTGGAACATGCCTCCAGGCTCCAGAGAGAAGAAACGCAGCAACGACTTTAGGTTAGACAGCTGTGCAGATCCCAGGAGGCCTAGGGCGGGGGCTGAGAAGCAAAGGACCCAGGTATTCTGGGGGTGGTGTAGGAAGATGAACAGGATTCTCAGGCCTCATCAGGTATCAGGGAGCCTGGGAGCCAACTCCAAGAGTGTACCATCTTAGTAGATTGCAAATGCTTACCTTAAGGCCTGAGAGGATGAGAGAGGCAGGATTGGGGAAGAGGACAAGACAGGTATCAGACCAGAGTTTCCAAAGGAAGGAAGAGGCAGAAGAAAGAGGTGGCAAAAACTCCCTCCTCTAGCAGTGTTCAGACCCAGCAAAAGGGTTGAGAAGGATGCTGAAAAAGGGATCAATGAAAACCTGGTAGCTGTCCCTCATGACTCCTGAACATCCAAGGGTGAGGCAGGTGGAGAAGGCACTGTCTTTAAGGCCATAGGAAAGTCCTAAAGTCCTCATTTGATGATGGAGACATTCCCACATTGATGGGAACTCTTTGCTCTCAAAGAATCCAATAACTTAAAAAAAAAAATGAAGAAGACACATCTCAGGTCTTTTGGAGACCCTGAGTCTAATGGAAAAGATCAATTTGCCCCTGGTATGGGTGCAGGTGGGGACACAATGGATGTTGTACACATTTTCAAAGTTTCCTGGGAGCTGTTCCAGGAAGAAGATCAGCAAGGGCCAGCAGAGAAGACGAGTAAGCCTTTCTTCCATGGAAGGGACCCTAACATAAAAGAGCAATCAGTCAGCAAGGTGAGGCTGGGCGGCTTCCTGGGGTGAATTTTGAGTGAGATTTTGAAAACAGACCGGGTGAGGGGGCTCATCTTTGGTGCAGGGAGGGGCTGAGAGGGGCCATGAAATTTAACAACAAGAAGAAGAAGCAATGCTAGGTGGCCCTTACTCAAAGAGAGGACTTCACAGGAAGATTCTTCCCCCTCCCCGCCCCCACACCCAGATGCCCAGTGAAACTGAGGCTTAGAGAAAAAAAAGGGACTTGCCCAAGCTCACCTAGCAGGTTAAAGGCAAAGTTGAGACCAGAAAGGAGAGGAAGTCAGGAAGTTCTGCTCTAACCCCTCCCTGGTCTGGCATGCTTTGATAACCTAGGGCTGTTGTCAGAAGGTTTCAGGAGCCTATCATCCTCCAGGTGGGCTGTTAGAGTAGGGGAAAGTACCTTAATCTCTTCTAGGCCTCTTTTTCCCCATCTGTACTTTGGGCTCTTTCATCTACAGAAGGGAAAGTTCTTTCCAGGAAGAGCTCAAGTGAGTCCACGGTTGTTGGCAGGATTTGCTTGGTTTTCCTGTAAGGATCAGTGAATGGTCAGTCCATGGGAAGGAAAAAAGCAAAGGCTGGTGGGTCTTCCTGCAGGTCAGGCTTGGGCTTCCATCAATTAAGCCTGATTTGAGGGGAGGGGGAGGGGGAATTTTTTTTAAGAGACAAATGTATGTGTAATTTGCATATCAGTTGTGAGAATTCCAGGCCAAGAGCTCTGGAACCTCCCTGGCACCAGCTTCCTCCACAATGGCTTTCTTGCCTACCCCGAGAGCCTCCCTAGATGACCATTTCTGTGGCCACAGATGGCACAGGGGGTTGCAAAGTTGGGCACTGGGCTTCCCCAGGACCCAACAAAGCTCCTTCCGCCCTCTCCAGCCCGAGTCAGCCGCCCTCCTCACTCTCCTGCGGGGGAGCTGGGAAGGCCACCCGAGGCCTTGTGGGAGGCTCCAGGCTGGCTGGGGGCTAATCACCCCTAGGCCTCCTACGGCTCGGCCTTTCCCAAGCCTCAACTCCCCCCCCCTCCCCAAGGACAGCCCAACGGAGTCCCCCAGGGCCCTGGCCCTGCCCCTGCCCTGAAGGACGTGGGGGTGGGGGTGGGGGTGGTGAGAGTGGACCCTGCACCCCACCCTCTGCGCCCTCAGCCAGGCTGGGGTGTTCGGCTGCAGTGGGCCGGCGAAGGGCTGTCCCCTCCCACTGGAGCCAAATAATTGCCTCCTGCTTTGTTGTGTGGTGTCTGGGGCCCCGGGCCTCTCATTTGTGGGGACGTGCTGTGGCGAGAGCCTCCCTGCGTAATTACCCTCCTCCCCGTGGCCGCCGCCGCCGCCACTGAGCCTCCTGCGTCCGCTGGGCCTTACTCACCCCGCCCGGCCGGCAGCTCCCCTCGGCCCAGACGCAAGGAGCTCCCTCCCCGGCCCGGCCCGGCCCAGCCCAGCCGTCTTCTCCTGGCAAACACACACTCTCCAGCTTGCTTTGATTCGGGGAGAGGGGCCTGAAGCAGGGTACACATACACACACACACACACACACACACACACACACACACACACACACACGGTCCTGGGCCCGGGTGGGGATGGAGATTGAGTTCTGGACACGCGCCTGGCCATTGCACAACATCTGGACAGCAGTTGCACCTGTCTCGACTTGTTCCCAGTTGGGCTTGGACCTACCTGCGACCCTGATACTTGGGAGAATATATCCCACTCTATTTCCCTTCCCCTTTTTGTTTCTTTGTTTTGTTTGTTTCTTTTTCTCAACCACCTGTTTACCTGTTAGCAGGGAGGGAAAGAAATGAGAAGGGAGAAAACAGAGAATGCTATTGTTGCTGAGACACATGACAACCCAGGAAAGAGAAAGAAGGAAGGAAATGGAAAGAAAGGAACAGAGACTTCTCCAGGGGAGAAAAACACATGGGTCAGTAAACCTAGCTACTCAGGAGGCTAAGATCTAAGGATCTTGGTTCAAAGCCAACTGTGGGCAGGAAAATCCATAAGACTCTTATATCCAGTTATACTATCAAAAAGCCAGCAAGTGGTAAAGTTCAGGGACAGTACCCAGGTCCTGAATTC
Source organism: Dipodomys merriami (assembly GCF_024711535.1). Lineage (NCBI taxonomy): Eukaryota > Metazoa > Chordata > Mammalia > Rodentia > Heteromyidae > Dipodomys > Dipodomys merriami. Next base: position 29,840,747 of record NW_027203270.1, on the reverse strand, counting down.
AAGCCTTCAAGCCCTAGGACTAGCAGAGAGGTGGGTGGGGGAAGCAGAGAGAGGAGAGAAAAAGACATGGGAGCTGGGTGCTGGTGGCTCACACACTTGTAATCCTAGCTATTCAGGAAGCTGAGATCTGAGGATCATAATTGGAAGCCAGCCCAGGCAAGAAAGTCTGTGAGACTCTTACATCTAATTAGCTGCCAAAATGCCAGAAATAGAAGTGGCTCTAGTGGTAGAGTGTTAGCCCAGGCCCTGAGTTCAAGCCCCAGGACCAGCCCTGGGGCAGGGGGTGGGGGGAAGGTAGGAGGAGACAGGGAGAGAGAGAGACAGGACACAGGCTACCTGGAGAGACACAGGCACAAAAACAAATGGAGAGAGAAGTAGATTTTTTCACTCCAATTCACTTTAACTCATGTATCTCTGTGCACTGAGGTTTGAACTCAAAATGTCACTCTACACCTGAGACATGACTTCCCTCTCCCCGTCCATCAGTTCTCTTAAGTTGAAACAGACACAAAAGCAGAAAGGTTAGAGTCCTAACCAAAGAAAGCAAAGCTCTTGTCCTTGTCACATTTTATCAACTCCTGGATACCTCTTAAGAAGGGAGCATTGAAGCTGAATGAAAACTGAACATTGGAGGAGGGAGGGGACAGCAAGAGGGACTAGGATGAGCCAAGATCTTACATTATGGTGAGGGTAAAAAAAAAAATCGCGCTAGGTGCTGGTGGCTCACGCCTGTAATCCTAGCTACTCAGGAGGCTGAGATCTTGAGGATTGCAGGGCAAAGCCAGCCCGGGCAGGAAAGACAGTGAGACTCCTATCACCAATAAACCACCAGAAAACCGGAAATGGCGCTGTAGCTCAAGTGGTAGAGCACTCGGTTAAGGGACAGCGCCCAGGCCCAGAGTTCAAGCCCCATGACTGACCAAGAAAAATTTTGCAATGGTTTGTATGCAGTGGGTACTCAATAAGTGATGAGTGATTGGGAGCTGATGACCAAAACAATTGAAAACTTAAGGCAGTGATACAGATGTAGGATGGACTTCTGGAAAGCAGGTGGTGGTGGGAGGAATCTTTCCAAGCAAAGAAACCATTTGTTCACCCACAAAGCATTTATAGAGTGCCTACTATGTGCCAGACACTCTTCTGGCTTACTATAAAATTAAAGAACAAGAACCAAGCCGGGTGCCAGTGGCTCATGCCTGTAATCCTACTCAGGAGGCTGAGATCTGAGGATCACCGTTCAAAGCCAGTCCAGGCACAAAAGTCTATGAGACTCTTACCTCCATTAAACCATTCAGAAAACCTGAAGTGGCACTGTGGCTCAAGTGGTAGAGTGATTGCTAGCCTTGAGCTGAAGAGCTGAGGGACAGTGCCCAGGCCGACAAAAAAAACAAAAACAAAAACAAAAACAAAGGCTTCTGGAATACTTGTATACTTGTGAGGTTTATGGACTCCTCCTGCTAGAGTAAAGACACTGAGAACAAATCCCTCTTCTCAGTGTGTTTAAGGGGGGCTACTAGGGCAGGATGAGTTCTGGGGGGACTTGAATTGGCCAGAAAATTAAGCTCTATACTCCAGGTTATGGAGCCTATCAAATTAGTAGAGATCAAGTCTCCTGAGGATCCTGTGCTAAAGTCGGAGTGGGAGGTAAGGGATCCTTTCTGAGGTCACACAGAGCAGGTAGAGTACTCAATGTGTATGATCATGAGTTCTGCCATGCCAGATAGAAAAAACAGATATTTAGGATATGCAGAATCTGAAGCATACAAATACCTCCATACTAAAGCAAACTGTATACAAATACCTCCATGGCATTTATATTTGGGTGATGGGTTCTTTATCTTTGTTTTAAATTCTTCAGCTCAAGGCTAGTGTTCTACCACTTGAGCCATAGCAGTACTTCTGGTTTTCTGGTACTTAATTGGAGATAAGAGTCTCACAGACTTTCTTGCCTGGGCTGGATTTGAACCATGATCCTCAGATCTCAGCCTCCTGAGTAACTAGGATTACAGGTGTGAGCCACCAATGCCCAACTGCGTGATGGATTCTTTGTCATGTGAATCCAGCACGTTTAGGACCCCCTCTGTCTCCAGACACATTAGTCTTCACAGCATCTTAGTTTGCCTGCCTTTCCTTCTTTCCTTTCTTTCTTCCTTCCTTCCTCCATTTGAGCCACAGCACCGCTTTCAGCTTTTTCTATCTATGTGGTACTGAGAAATCAAGCCCAGGGCTTCATGCATGCTAGGCAAGCACTCTACCACTGAGCCACATTCCCAGCTCAGCCTTGGCTTTTCTTTTCTTGGTCTCCCGAAGGACTTCTTACCACCCCTGTTATCTATCATCTCAAAGTCACCTTCCTTAGCATAGCACATCCAAGCACTGCCCTGGCTCCTCTTCTTGGGTGGAGGAAGGACAAAGAAGCAGGGATGTCATTAGATAAGGTGAGGACCAGAGGCTCCTTCACAAACACCCCTACTCTTCACCTGTGTCTTTTAAGTCAGGCACTGGGGAAGGAGATGAAAGGGACAGAGCAGAGGAGAGGGAGAAAGAGAGGGTGGGACCCTGATTTGAAGGACAATGGGAGCAGGAATCCTGGTGATCTCATTGGTTCCCTTGGTGTCAAAGCATCATTGGCGTTCAGCAGAGTAGGATAGGTAAGTGTGTGAATGCTGGGGTGAAGGTGGGAAATGAGATGCAGGTTCTTGTACCTATATTTACTGTACAATTTCATTCCCTTTGTTCTTACTCCTACCCCTATATAGTCAAGAAGTTCTCAAGCTGGGAATGTAACTCAATGGAAAAGCACATGCTTAGGATGTGTAAGGCCCTGGGTTTGAGCCCAAGCACTATATAGGGGGAAAAAAAACACAAAAAAGAAAATCTCATGGCTAGGAATGTGGCTTAGTGGTAGAGTGCTTGTCTAGCAAGCATGAAACTCTGGGTTTGATTCCTCAGCACTACATGAGCAGAAAAAGCCTGAAGTGGTGGCTCAAGTGGTAGAGTGCTAGCCTTGAGCAAAAACAGCTCAGGGACAGTGCTCAGACCCTGATTCAAGTCCCAGGATTGGAAAAGAAAGAAAGAGAAAGAAAGAAAGAAAGAAAGAAAGAAAGAAAGAAAGAAAGAAAGAAAGAAAGAAAGAAAGAAAGAAAGAAAGAAAGAAAGGAAGGAAGGAAGGAAGGAAGGAAGGAAGGAAGGAAGAAAGAAAGAAAGAGAAAGGAGGAGGGAGGGAGGGGAGGGAGGAAGGAAGGAAGGAAGGAAGGAAGGAAGGAAAGAAAGAAGAAAGAAAGAAAGAAAGAAAGAAAGAAAGAAAGAAAGAAAGAAAGAAAGAAAGAAAGGCTGGGCGCCGGTGGCTCACGCCTGTAATCCTAGCTACTCAGGAGGCTAAGATCTGAGGATCACGGTTCAAAGCCAGCCCAGGCAGGAAAGTCTGTGAGACTCTGATCTCTAAAAAACCACTAGAAAACAAGAAGTGGTGCTGTGGCTCAAGAGGTAGAGAGCTTACCTTGAGCTGAAGAGCTGAGGGACAGCACCCAGGTCCAGAGTTCAAGCTCTACAGCCAACCAAAAAAAAAAAAAAAAAAAAAAAAAGGAAGGAAGGAAGGGAAAAAGAATGAAAATCTCAGCCAGGTGCTGGTAGTTCACACCTGTAATCCTAGTTACTCAGGAGGCTGAGAGCTGAGGATGGAGGTTCAAAGCCAGCCTAGGCAGGAAAGTCTGTGAGACTCTTCTACAATTGACCACCAGAAAACTGGAAAAAGAACTGTGACTCAAGTGGTAGAGTGCTAATCTTATGCAAAAGGAGCTCAAGGACAGTGTCCAGGCCCTGAGTTCAAGCCATAGGAGTGGCACAAAAATAACTAAATAAATAAGAATCATCAAACAAAATCTTGGTTTGACCTGTAAAAATATTTTAACATCTATATATTGACCTAGGGTATGCATATGGAAAAGTGTCATAAGTATATGATATAAGTAAATCCTTAATTATACAACTTTAGGACGGATATATGGTTCAATGGTAGAGCATGTGTTTAGCATGAGCAAGGCCCTAGGTTCCATCCCAGCCACCCCCCTCCCAAAAAAAGGAAACTCTAGATGAATTTTCACAAAATAGACACACCCAGATGCTAAGTACCACTCAACTCACAAAACCCAGCATTACCACTGCCCTCCAGCACCCTTGGTGGCCCCTCTGCTTGCTAACTCCCCAAGGAGAAGGAATCCCTATTCTGACTTCAAAGAGTTATAGATTAGGGTCTGGTTTTCCCCCTACTTTTGATCTTTCTATAACTGGAATCATGCACTGTGTTCACTCCTCTCTGGCCTTCTGCACTCTGCACGTCTGTGAGGTTCACTCTTTCCGTGAGTTTGACCCTGGCCTGTGACTGGATGCGTGGGAACATCAGGGAATAACACCCTAAGATCTCAAATGCCTGCTTTCCTCAGAGGCCCCTTGCAGTGTTTGGTGTCAGCACCCCCTCTTCCTCCCTCCACGTTGCTGGCCCTCTAGACACCCAAGATCCCAAACAGGATGAACATTGGGACACCTTGTGCTCCTGGGGCTCCTATCCAAGTTGGAATCTGAGAACTGCTGGTCCCAGACCACACCCCTCCAAAGGGACTCCAGAGGGAGTCCCCGACCTGGGCGGGGTTAATTAGATGGCTGCTTTGAGATCTCAGGATGAAAGGACTGCCTAGGGCCATTGTCCTTGGCCTCCTGTCCAGCTTTGCGGAGGAGGGGAAGGAGCACCCTGTCCCTTTAGGCTCCAGGCATGGGACATCAGCTAATTGGGAGTGGCGTTGCCAAGCTCTGGAGGACTCTTGGTTCTTAGAAGCTCCTGTCCAAAGAGCAGGAAACCCAGGACTGAGATATTGGGGGAGTGGGAAGTCAAGGGCTTGCACCCCTGGGGTCTGCCTCCCCACCTCCCGGGCAGCACCCAGACAGCACGGCTCTAGTGCCTTGTGTGTGGTTTCAGGATAAGCTGTCTATGCCACCCAGAGCGCCCTGCTGACAGACAAGGATCTCACCTGCTTTCAAAGACGCCCTTTCATCTGCCAGGGCTAATTACACCTGCAGAGCGGAGGAGAGGGCACTGGAGCCAGCCCCCCCCCTCCCCTAGCCCAGCTCCCAAGCCCCCTGCCTCAGAAACCCTTCCTCTACTTGTTCCAAAACTCTGATAGCAGTCTCAGCACCTGTCAATTATGGCTTCTCTAGTGACAAGTAGCCTTGTCTTTTGGGAGAGAAGATGATGATGATGATGATGATGATGATGATGATGATGATGATGGAGAGCAGTGGGCTAGATAGTGGGCATGAGGGTCAGGGCTGGAGGGTCAAGATAGCATCAATAGAACAGCTAAGATCATGCACCAACGAGCAGGTAAGGACCTCTCAAATGTGGAAGTCAAGTTGATGATTGAGGCCAAATATAGTGGCCTTGACTCAGGCAGCTGGGGCTGGCTACTCATGGATGGATGTGGGAAGATCCAGGATCCCCACTTGGGTCAGACTCCTTAGCATTAGATCCTTAATCATGTCCCAGTTCTTAACATACTGTTTTCTTTTTGTTGGTGGTGGTGCTAGTCATAGGGCTTGAACTCCAGACCTAGGCGCTGTCCCTGAGCTCTTCAGTTCAAGGCGAGTGCTCTAGCACTTGAGCCACAGGCCACTTCTGGTTTTCTGGTGGTTTATTGGAGATAAGAGTTTCACAGTCTTTCCTGTCTGGGCTGGCTTTGAACCGCGATCCTCAGTTCTCAGCCTTCTGAATAGCTAGGATAACAGGTGTGAGCCACCAGTCCCCCGTTTAATATACTACTTTCTAACCATCTACTCATGGGTTTCAGTCTCCCATCATCTTGCCAACATCTCCTAGGGGTGCCTTGTTCACCTGTCTTTGTACTTGAATTTCAGCCAGCGTTCAGAACACTGTAGTTCAGTACACCAACTGCCCTGTGGGAGTGGAGGGTGTGTGACAAGGGTCCATGAGTGAAGGGGGCTTTGGCAATATGTGTGTGTATGCCTAGATATAGTCAGGTGCAGTATCAATAGCATCTTTTTTTTTTTGGTTGTGGGGCTTGAACTCTGGGCCTGGGCGCTGTCCCTCAGCTCTTCAGCTCAAGGCTAGAACTCTACCACGTGAGCCAGTGCCACTTCCAGTTTTCTGGTGGCTAATTGAAGGTAAGAGTCTCACAGACTTTCCTGCCTAGGATGGCTTTGAATTGTGATCTTCAGATCTTAGCCTCCTGAGTAGCTAGGATTACAGGCCTGAGCCACTGTCACCCGGCTGGAACTCAGGGCTTAGATGCTGTCCCTGCTTCTTTACTCAAGGCTGGAACTCCACCACTTGAGCCACAGTTCCACTTCAGACTTTTCAGTGGTTAATTGTAGATAAGAGTCTCACAGACCTTCATGCCCAGGCTGGCTTGGAACCTTGATGCTCAGATCTCAGCCTCCTGAGTAGCTAGTAGGTATATGCCACTAGCACCTAGCCTAACATGAGAGTTTATTAAAATGGCCCAATGAAGGGGTATGCCTGGACTCTAGTGGTTACTTTAGGGGATGTGAGGAACCAAGAATGATCACAAAATCTGTAGGCATTGGGGTCTGGATGAGCCTCTCTGTGGGTGCTGACCCTTCAGCATGTGTGCTGGGTGAAGGGTGTATGCATGCAGAGAATCTACATACGTGAGATGTGTTCCACACTCAACTGGAGGAGCTTCGTCTGTCATCGATGTCTGGGAGTGTGAGTGACTATGCCTGAGATACAGGTGAGTGGGGTTGTGTCTGTGGCCCTGACTTTGTTTCTAGTAGTGAGAAGATGTGTGGAAGTAGAGTTCTCAGATGGAATTCTTCCTTCCCATGCACCTTGCTCCAAGGCTAGAAGAGAAAATGCTGAGAGAGCTCATCTGCTCCCCAAAGTGGGGCAAGTAGGAAGTAGCTGCCCTACTATCACTGTCATCCACTCCTCTCCTGGTCCAAGGAAACAAGGTATGTCGAGTCCCCGGGTCAACTATCTACATCTGTGCCAGGATCTGACAAGAGAGGAGGCAGGACTAAGCTCAGCCTGGAGCACACAGAATGAGGACACTCAAAGAGATTTTTTTTTTTTTTTTGGGTCCGGTCGTGGGGCCTGAACTCTGGGCCTGGGCGCTGTCCCTCAGCTCTTCAGCTCAAGGCTAGCGCTCTACCATTTGAGCCACAGCGCCACTTCCGGCTTTTTGCTTATGTGGTGCTGAGGAATCGAACCCAGGGCCTCAAGCATGCAAGGCAAGCACTCTACCACTGAGCCACCTTCCCAGCCCCCAAAGAGATTTCTTTACGGTGGCTTCTTCCTTCTTCCCTCCTCCTCCTCCTCTTCCTCCTCCCCACCTCCTTCTTTTCTTCTTCTTCCCTCTTCTTTTCCTCCTCTTCCTCCTCCTCCTCCCTCCTCTTCCTTCTTCTTCTTTCTTCTTTCTCTTCTTCTTCCTTCTTTCTTCTTTCTCTTTTTCTTCTTCTTCTTCTTCTTCTTCTTCTTCTTCTTCTTCTTCTTCTTCTTCTTCTTCTTCTTCTTCTTCTTCCTTTTTCCCCCCTCTTCCTCTTCCTTCCCCCTCCTCCTCCCCTTCCTCCTCCTCCTCTCCTCTCTTCCTGCTCCTCTGCCTCCTCCTCCTTCTTCCTCTTCCCTCCTTTCTTCTTCTTCTCCTCCTCCTTCTCCTTCTCCTTCTTTTCTTCCCTTTCCCCCTCCTCCTCTTCCTCCCCACCTCCTTTTCTTCTTCTTCCCTCTTCCTTTCCTCCTCCTCCTCTTTCTTCTTCTTCCCTCTTTCCCCCCTTTCCTCTTTCTTCCCCCCTCCTCCCTCTCCTCCTCCTCCTCCTTCCCTCCTCTCTTCCTCCTCCTCCTTTTTTTTTTTTTTGGGGTCTGGTTGTGGGGCCTGAACTCTGGGCCTGGGCGCTGTCGCTGTCCCTCAGCTCTTCAGCTCAAGGCTAGCACTCTACCACTTGAGCCACAGCGCCACTTCCGGCTTTTTTCTTTTTGCTTATGTGGTGCTGAGGAATCGAACCCAGGGCCTCATGCATGCAAGGCAAGCACTCTACCGCTGAGCCACCTTCCCAGCCCCCTCCTCCTCCTTCTTCCTCTTCCCTCCTCCTTCTTCTCCTTCTCCTCCTCTCTCTCTGTCTCCTTCTCCTTCTCCTTTTATTTATGTATTTTTGTGACAGGGTTTTATTTTTACTAGGTAACTCACACAAGTTCTCCTAAAGCTCACTGTGTAGTTCAAGGCCTGGCCATGAACTCAGGATCCTCCCAGCTCAGCCTCCTGAGTGCTGGGATTACACTGTGAGCCATCATTTCTAACCTCCCAAAGAACTTTGCTTTGGGGGAAGCAGGACTATTAGTGGGCTGAGTGAAAGACCCCTCAACCAGTCCAGAAAGTCCAGAATCATGCCTCCCATGCAAGGCTAGACTGCCACTTAGGTATATAGCAGCATGGGGAGGGGTGGCCCTGGCCTCCCCCTCCTCAGACTCCCATTGAAACCTGCCTCCTCCAGTTTCAGATCCTTGGACAGATGTACATAGTGGACCATGGGGACTCAAAGCTCTCAGATTGGGGTTCACTGATATCATGTTTTCCTCCCAAGGGGGCTCTGTTGATCCTGTCCATCTCTGGGAAAGGCCATTCCCTAGGTACTGCCTGACAAGCCAGGCTCTGTTTGGGGGCGGGATGCCTAGGGACCCCACTGGAACAGTGCAGTGAGGCAGGGTCTGACGACCCTGCTGAGGTCACAGGCCACTGAAGTACGTCAGTGGTGGGTGGGTGTGGCCCAGGCGGCCTCACACCTCCCTTTCATCCTTTGTTCCTGCCAGCCCAGCCCATTCCCACCGCAGATTCTGATTCCCAGCTTGGCGTGTCCGATGAACAGGCGTCTTCGCCCGGACAGATCCTCTCTCGGCCCTGCCCTCTGCTTACCTCCCCCTCCCTGCCTCCCTCCCAGCCACTTTCAGTGTGGTGACTGCTTCCAGCCTCTTCTACCTTCATCTTGCCAAACCGCCAATGGCTACCCACTTCACAGAGGGCTGTTCAGTGGATTGGTGGGAAACAGTGTGCTAAGAACTCAGAGGTGGGAAAGGTGACTTCTCCCGCCTGCCACTCACCCTCAGATGCCAACCCTGAGCCTGCATTCATGGCACATAGCTAGCTGCTCTGGTCCAGCAGCTTGTCTTCAACATTTCTCCATTCACCCTGGCTCGAAGTTGGGTTTCCACATCACTCAAAGGCTGTTTGTATTTGACTTTGCCAGTTTTCTCCCTTGTGTCTGGCAGGGATTTGACTTTCCCACCCTGGCTACCAGCCTCTTCCTAGGCATACCCAGGCTGAGGATGAAGAGGTTCGTCTTCTCCATTATATCCAAGAACTGTTCCGCTGCAAACACCTCCCCACATCTTTCTGCCCGTTTCCCCAGTCCTGATGTCTGTGGTTCTCACAGCCTGCCGGGTCTCTCCTCATGTAACTTGGGTCTTGCGCTTAGTCAAGCCAGGTGTTCCCAAGGATGGAGTCCACTTCCCCCCAACCCGATCAGAATCTCACTGGAGATAGGAAAATTGTATTTCCTATAGTCTACAGAACAGATCCAGGAACCAGGACTAGAAGTGAGCAGTGGCCCTGAGCAATCCCCAGGGTGAAGTGATGGAGTTAAAGTAAGAGGAAGAAATGTGTCTCAGCCAGGCATCCATAATCCTAGCTACTCAAAAGACTGAGATCTGGAAAAAAAAAAAAAAAAGACTGAGATCGGAGGATCATGATTCAAAGCCCCGCAGGAAAGTCTATGAGATTCTTTATTTTTATTTATTTGTTGGTTGGTTGGTTGGTTGGTTGTGGAGCCTCAACTTGGCCTGGGCGCTGTCCCTCAGCTCTTCAGCTCAAGGTTAGTGCTGTACCACTTGAGCCACAGCACCACGTCTGGCCTTTTCTGCTTGTGTGGTGATGAGGAATCGAACCCAGGACCTCATGCATGCAAGGCAAGCATTCTACCACTGAGCCACCTTCCCAACCCATCCATGAGGTTCTTATCTCCAATCAACCACCAGAAAACTGGAAGTAGAGCTGTGGGTCAAAGTGGTGGATCAGGGCTGGGAAGTTGGCTCAGTGGTAGAGCACTTGCCTTGCATGCCTGAGGCCCTGGGTTCGATTCCTCAGCACCACATAAGAAAAAAGAAAAAAGCCGGAAGTGGCGCTGTGGCTCAAGTGGTAGAGCGCTAGCCTTGAGCTGAAGAGCTGAGGGACAGTGCCTAGGCCTAGAGTTCAGGCCCCCACGACTGGACCCCCCCCCAAAAAAAATCAAAGTGGTAGATCACTTGCCTTGGGTGAAAGAGCTCAGGGACAGTGCCTAAGCTCCAAGTTCAAGCTCCATGACTGACCAACACAAGAAAAGAAAGAAAGAAAGAAAGAAAGAAAGAAAGAAAGAAAGAAAGAAAGAAAGAAAGAAAGAAAGAAAGGAGAGAAATGTGTATGTTCCTTGCCCTCCACTTCTGGCTCAAGGATCTGGGTAGAGAAGAGAAAACAAGAGCTATGGAAGGTTAGTGGGGGTGGGATGGGGCCAGAAGAGGAAAAACAAACAAACAGATAAACACATCTTTCCTTTGGTAGGTTTGATGGGAGATTCCCTGGAAAGTTTACAAAGCCAAGACCAGAGCAAGTAAAAAATTCTCTCTTCAAGGGTGAAATGAAGGCCAGAGTAGGGCTCCCATGGCCAGGGATGGAGAGAACCTGCCGCAGCCAGCTGCTCTTGCCAGATTCTTACCTGCCTAGCAGTAGAGATTGGATTCTGTAGGCTCCTCAAAGCACCCCAGAGTCTTAACAATGCAAACAAAAGTCCCCAGGCATCCTTCAGTCTTGGCCTAGAACAGAACTCATTGGACTCTAATCCTGCCATTAATTAATTTGCTGAGTGATCTTTGGCATATCCTTCCACTTCTCTGGGCCTCCCATTCCTGTCCCTACCTCCCAATACCATGAACAGGTGCCTGAGGGAGGAGGTGGTACCTCTTCCAAGCTGGCTCTGAGGCAGGAAGGATGGATCAGATGACCTTGTCCCCACCCCCAGAGTCCCTTTTGGGACTGGCAAGTTAGAGACAGTGGTACCTTATGGACTCTTTTCATCAGTGGGGGAAATTGATGGGAGGGGGGTGTTACAGTGCTGCTTCACTCCTAGAAAGTACATTAACCTCCCCACACCCTCCTCCACCCCTCCTCAAGGGTCTCCTCAGAGTCCCCTCCTGCCCCCTGGCTGTTCCCCCATCTGCCTGTCCATCTGAGGCCCTGCATAGCAGTAGGCACAAATTCTCAGAGGGAGAGAGTGAGAGAGAGAGACTAGCCCAGCACTCCTGATGAGCAATAATTTGTTTTATGACAGAAAAGGAAATTGTCTTCAGTTTCACAAGAGCGAAACGAATTCGTTTGAAGTAGTTTGCCCTGCGGCAGGCAAGAGAAGGTTTCTCTCTAGAGCTTACCTTCTCCCTCTCCTTCTCTCCCTCTCTCTCTCTCTCCCCCCTTCTAATTATTGCAGCTTCCAAGCTGTTGGCATGAGTCGATGCCAGGCTGTCAGATGCCAACTGCCCCAGGATCTCACCTTTTGGGTGTGGATAGGGGGGAATGGAGCCACAGGAACAAGGTGGGGTGGCTTTTGGTTCAGCCTCTGCTGTGCCCAAGCCCTACCTGGCACCATCAGGGAGGAGGCAGAGGGCTGTGGCAGAGAGTGGCATGCTGGGGCTTAGGACAACAGTCAACTCTGGGGGCCCTGGAGGACCACAAGCTCCTTGATGCCAGGGAGGGGTCTGTTATGGCCTAGTGAGCTTTCTTGCTTGGATTGCATGTTATCTGCTCTACCTTTCTTCCTCCTCCTCCTCCTCCTCCTCCTCCTCCTCCTCCTCCTCCTCCTCCTCCTCCTCCTCCTCCTCCTCCTCCTCCTCCTCCTCCTCCTCCTCCTCCTCCTCTTCTTCTTCTTCTTCTTCTTCTTCTTCTTCTTCTTCTTCTTCTTCTTCTTCTTCTTCTTCTTCTTCTTCTTCTTCTTCTTCTTCTTCTTCATTTTTATTTTTTGTCGGTTGTGAAGCTTGAACTTGGGGTCTAGGCACTGTCCCTGAGCTCTTTTTGCTCAAGGCTAGTTAGTACTCTACACTTTGAGTCACAGCATCACTTCCGGTTTTCTGGTGGTTAATTGGAGATAAGAGATTTTCTGGACTTTCCTGCCCAGGCTGGCTTTTGAACTATGATCCTCCAATCTGTGCCTCCTGAGTAGCTAAGATTTACAAGCATGAGCCACCAGCATTGGGGTCTACCTTTCTTCTTCATCCTCTGTGATCACTGGCCAGCATGGGGGGCAGGGAGGCACCTGGGCAAGGGACTGGTCAATAGACATGTACTGGTGTCAAGGCTCAAAGATTCATTTGGAGGTGGATAGCTAGTGTTCTCTCACTTGAACCACAGCTCTACTTACAGCTTTTTGGTGGTTAATGGGAGATAATCTCATAGACTCTCTGTCCAGTCTAGCTTCAAACCACAATCCTCAGATCTCAACATCCTGAGTAGCTAGGATTACACGCATAAGCCAGTGGCTTATTGCTATGTTCTGATTAAGAAGTCCAGAGGTGGGGCTGGGATGGTGACTTAGTGGTAGAGTGCTTGCCTTGCATGCATGAGGCTCTGGGTTTGATTCCTTACCACCACATAAACAGAAAAAGCTGGAAATGGTGCTGTGGCTCAATTGGTAAAGTGATAACCTTGAGCTGAACTACTAAAGGACAGTGCCCAGGCCCAGAGTTCAGGCCCCACAACCTACACACACACACACACACACACACACACACACACACACACACACACACACACACACACACACACACACACACACACACACACACACACACACACACACACACACACACACACACACACACACCAGAAGCCCTGTGGCAGCTGGGTGAAGTGTCACATGCCTGTAACAAGAGGCTGAGGGAGAATGATGAATTTCAGGCCAGCCTGGTCTATATAGCAAGACCCCTTCTTAAACAAAAAAGAAGTGTAGAGGCTGGGAAAATCAAAGGACCTTCCTCTGCCTACTCTGTGGGACCCTTCCTTCCTTTGTCCCTTCCTTCTCACGTCTTTCCTTCAGCCGATCTATGATATATTCAATCCACACAGCACCAGACACCACCCTGCTTCCATCTGCAGGGAAGAGAATACCAGCTATAGAGGGAAGGGACTCTGCTTGGCACAGACGAGTTACTCAAAAATATTTGTGGCATGGGTAACACAGAATGTTCGTGTGAATCAGAGGTGGCAGGGTAACAGTTCAGCTAGGAAGACGAAAGAATCACTAGTTTAACCCTTTCCAGCCCTATCACCATTCTCCCTTCCCCTCCGGGGAATCTCTCCAGCTTGGGGTCTGGCAAGAGGGTGTGAAGGCCAGCTAGATATAGCAGAGTGGGCAGGTGCCAGGCTGCAGGGCTGCCAACCTGGCACCGCTGCTTGGCGCGGGGCACCCTTTAAAACAACAAGCTTTATGTCTCTAATTCAGTACTTCCTGTTTGTCTTGATATTATCACCTGTCCTTGAAGCCTACAGGCCTAGTCAGGGATGAGCAAAACTCTAAAGCTCTGGAGAGTCAGAGAGAGAGAGAGAGAGAGAGGGGGCGGGGGGGGAGACACATGGGTACTTCCCCAGTTAGATTCCTAGCTGAGCCATGAGCACTCGGTTGAGGGCACAGGGCAGAGGTACCACACCCAAGAACTGAGCCACTGAGCCTGATGCTCCAGGGCCAGAATCCCTTTGGCATTGCACCATAAGGAGTTCCTAGATGTTGTTTCATGTCTCCATACCACTCTTTCCTCTCCATGACTGAAATTTCTAGACATTCAAAGTAGGAAAGATTCAGACTAGGAACCATTAAACATCATTCCTTTCTGTTTCTTATCCTTAACAGTCTTCCTTCTCTAACAATTATTTCCTAGAACTAGCTTTGAGGAATGGCTCCAACATTGGAATTTTATCATCCAAATTGTCTCTACTCAAATTCTTTTTTTTTTTTTTGTCAGTCGTGGGGCTTGAACTCTGGGCCTGGGTGCTGTCCTTCAGCTCTTCAGCTCAAGGCGAGCACTCTACCACTTGAGCTACAGCGCCACTTCCGGTTTTCTGGTGGTTTATTGGAGATAGGAGTCTCACGGTCTCTCCTGCCTGGGCTGGCTTTGAACTGCGATCCTCAGATCTCAGCTTCCTAAGTAGCTAGGATTACAGGCGTGAGCCACCAGCGCCCAGCTTCTACTCAAATTCTTGAGCTAATTCTTCTTTCTTTTTCTTCTTCTTTTTAAAAAAATCAGTACTGAAGCTGGAACTCAGAGCTTATGTCCCTTAGCTTTTTCACTCAAGGTTGGCACTCTACCACTTCAGCCACAGTTTCATTTCTGGCTTTTTTAATGGTTAATTAGAGATTAAGAGTATCATGAACCTCAGGTGCCGGTGGCTCACGCCTATAATCCTAGTTACTCAGGAGGTTGAGATCTGAGGATCCCAGTTCAAAGCCAGCCCAGGCAGGAAAGTCTGTGAGACTCTTACCTCTAATAGACTACTAGAAAACCAGAAGTGGTGCTGTGGCTCAAGTGGTAGAGCACTAACCTTGAGCTGAAGAGCGCAGGGCAGTGCCCAGGTCTTGAGGTTCAAGCCCCATGACCAAAAAAAAAAAAAAAAAAGAGTATCATGGACTTTCCTGCCATGGTTGACTTTGACCTGTGATGGTCAGATCTCCCAAGTAGTTAGGATAACAGGTATGAGCCACTGGTGCCCGACTTCTTGAACCAATTCTGTAAGTGCTTGACAGATAAAGTTTCTTCTAGACTTTGAAGGCCTGGGACTAGCTGTCTCTCATAAAACCAGCTGTCAGTGTGTGAGTGTGTCCACCAGTTGGGTTGGCATCAAGATGGCTGCCCCGTGGGTGGTAGAATCAGGGCAGATTCCAGACAGGCCCCCACCCCGGCCAGAGGGGCAGCCTCTGCCACCCCCAGAGCTCCAGGTAATAACCTAGGGGCCACGCCAGGCTCGCCAGCACCTGAGCCACCGGCAGCAGATAATGACGGGGGAGCTGGGCAGGCAGAGCCAACCCCTCAATCAGGAAGCAAATTAAAAAGGGGAGGAATCTCCCAGACAGACCACAACAATGAGACCGGCCCCCTTTTCAGGGCACTGCCTGCCCTCTCTCTCCCCAGCCCCTTCTGCCTGCCAGGTCCTGATACCCAGCCCTCCTCTCTAATTCACCTCTCCTGGGATCCAGCTGGAGGGTCTTTGAGTCACCCTGGCTGCAGGCAGATAGGTGGCCATGCCCAGCTGGTCCATAAGATGTTAGGCCTTTTCTTGAGCCTCTTGTGCCAGAGTGACATTGGACTCCCAGAGGGACAATGGGCAGAGTGTCAAGGTAAAAGAACAAGGGTCAGGATATGTTTATAGTACAACAATTTGAAATCCCTCTGGGGAAGGGACCTGTGACAAGATATATAGAGAACCCACTAACCTCTGACGTGGCTACCCCTTCTCATTTACAAAGGGCACTTTTGACCTAATACAGCTTTTAGTGTTACATACCCAATACTAATCACTGAGAGGCTGTGGTTGGAGGTCCAAGGAACAGAGAAGATTCCAATCCTTCAAGGAGCTTATTGATCTGATCTGATACATACAGCTAATTATGTCACCCATCAGACAGCATTAGTCCCTTTGTATTTTAGAATTCTGGGAGCATAGAGAAGGGTAAGTTGGAAAATGGAAAAGGGACATTTGAATTGGGGTTTCAAAGGACCCCTAAGAGCTCATCAGGCAGAGAAATGGGGAAGAGCACTTCCACATGAGGAACAATGTGGGGTGTGGAAGTGTGTAGATAGTAAGAATGGAGCCAGGCTGGTCATCCTAGCTATTCAGGAGGCTAAGATCTGAGGTTCATGGTTTGAAGCCAGCCTGAGTAGGAAAAGACATGAGATTCTTATCTCACTTATTAACCATCCCAAAGCTGGAAATGGAGATGTGGCTGAAGGTGTAGAACACTAGACTGATAAAACAAACAGCCCCTAGGCCCTGAGTTTAAGCCCCTAGTAGTTGTAGGAGAGGAAAGAAAGAAAGAAAGAAAGAAAGAAAGAAAGAAAGAAAGAAAGAAAGAAAGAAAGAAAGAAAGAAAGAAAGAAAGAAAGAAAGAAAGAAAGAAAGGAAGGAAAAAAGGAAGGCAGAAAGGGAATATGGAGTAGACATGGCCTGCAGCTGGAAATGGAGGATCAGGAAGAGATCAGATTGGAAGGTATGTAGCCTTAGGCCAGATGTGAACTGGGACTTAAATTCCAGGCCAAAGAGTAGGAATTTTGTCTTGTCAGTAAGGGAAAACTATTCAATGTTTTTTCGCAAGGAGACATGATAGGATCAGAATCCCTCTACCCTTGGAAGATAAATCTTAACTTTCTCTAGAGAAACAGAAAGGATTCTGCTATCTCTGCCTCTGCCTTTCCTATAGCTGCCACCCAGCCAGCCCTTTCACACAACTCAGGATAGTGAGTATACTATCCTTGCTTTTTGTTGTTGTCAGTCCAAACCAGCAACTCCTAAATACAAGTAGGCTGACAAGGTGAGAAGCAACCTGAGCTTTCATCCCAACCCCATAAATGTCCCAGATACTCTGCTGGGTCTTCCCACTTATCATACAATCACTCAGCATCAGAAGAGGCTGGAAGATAGCAGGGAATCTGTGCCCATTCTAAGTTTCTGGTCTGATGGTCCCCTGTGTATCTTCCCGTCTGCTCCAGGCTTCTACTTCCATTGCCCTCCGTAACTGAGGAGTTTCTAAATGCTTGGGTTCCAGGAAGACTTTTGTTGTCTTTGTTGCAGGTTCTGAGTTTGAACCTGCCTGGGTGCTGTCCCTGGGCTTTATTTCTTTATTTATTTTGCTGGTCCTGGGGCTTGAACTCAGGGCCTGGGGCACTGTCCCTGAGCCTCTTTGTACTCAACACTAGTCCTCTACCACATGAGCCACTTCTGGCATTTTCTGAGTAGTTTATTGGGGATAAGAGTCTCACAGACTTTTCCACCTGGGCTGGCTTTGAACCATGATCCTCAGATCTCAGCCTCCTGAGTAGCTAGGATTACAGGCATGAGCCACTGGCACCTGGCTCCCTGAGCTTTTCTTTTGGCACTCTACCACTTGAGCCACAGCACCAGAAAGACATTTCTGTATGTCATTCAGCCACAATTCATCCACAAATAAGATCCAATGATGAAGACTTGTGCGGTATGAAGAAGAGGTAGATTTTGCCTCAAGGAGCTGCGACCACAGGAGAGATAAGACTCCCCCATGGAAACAGGGCATGAGGCAATCTGAGCAAGGGAAATTCCAGGAGTGAGCCACTGATGTGCTGATAGAAGATTCCTAGAGAAAGCAGCCTTGGAGCCTAGAGCTTGAAAGATAATATGCTTTCCCCAGGCAGGAGTGGGTGGCAAAGGTGGGAATTCTCTGAGCAAATAATAGGAAGGCCAAATGTGTTTGATGAACATCAAGTGTGTCTAGCTGGAGCCTTGGATTTGTATAAGGACCAGCGGAAACAAAGCCTGAAAAGGTATGGGAGGCTATTAGGAGAGTCAGCGATGCTACAGTTAGTCCTGGCTGGCAGTATTAGAAAATGCCAAAATGCAGGAGTATTTCAGGATGATAAATCTCTTCAATGGTTCTTCAGTGGGCACGGAGGAGGCAGAAAGCCCACAGGAACCTGAGAAATAATCCAGACAAAAAGTAACACTTAGGCTCTGGTGGTTCACACCCATAATCCTAACTATTTAGTAGGTTGAGATCTAAAGATCTAGGTTTGAAGCCAGTCCTTGCAGAAAAGTCCATGAAACTTTTTTGTTGTTGTTGTTAGTCATGAGGCTTGAATTCTGGACCTGGGCTTTGAACTGTGATCCTCAGATATCAGTCTCCTGACTAGCTGGGATTACAGGCTTGAGCCATTGGCACTAGGCTCCAGGAGACTTTTATCCCCAATGAACCAGCAAGACCAGGAAGTAGAGGCATGGCACAAGTAGTAGAGTGTCAGCCTTGAGCATTAAAAAAAAAAAAAAAAATGAGGGCTGGGAAGGTGGTTAAGTGGTACAGCGCTTACCTTGCATGCCTGAGGCCCTGGGTTCGATTCCTCAGCACCACATAAGCAAAAAGAAAAAAGCCGGAAGTGGCGCTGTGGCTCAAGTGGTAGAGCGCTAGCCTTGAGCTGAAGAGCTGAGGGACAGCGCCCAGGCCCAGAGTTCAGGCCCCACGCCCGGACTCCCCCCCCAAAAAAAATTGAATGTGAGGTCTTGAGTTCAAGTCCCAGCACCCCCGCTCCACACACACGAATTTTCACAACCAGAGTCCATTTTTGCTTTCTTCCTTTTTTCCTCATTTCCCTCCCACAAATATTTCTAAATGCTCAGTACTAAGCACTATTTATTTATTTATTTGTTCATTTATTGCCAGTCCTGGGACTTGAACTCAAGGTCTAGACACTGTCCCTGAGCCATTTTGTGCCCAAGCTCACTCTACCACTTGAGCCACAGTGCCACTTCCAGCTTTTTCCTGCCCAGACTCGCTTTGAACCCTTATCCTCAAATCTCAGCCTCCTGTACAGTCAGGATTACAGGCGTGAGCCCCCAGCTGGCCACCAAGCACTATTTTAGTTCTTTCCTTATACTTCTCCCTCTGCTGGGAGAAGTATAAGGATGAGAGGACAAAGACAAGCTGTCACCAACACATACTTGAGGACCTCAACCCTGTCCCTTGCCCCCAATTAATCTGGTAGTTTCATCTTCAGGGCAGGTACATGGACAAACTGCAGAGATCTGCATGCAGTGAAGATTGGGGAGGGGGAATCTGGGGGGGATTGTGTGTGCAAGGGACATTTAGCAGTTGGAGGGTGGAAAAGGAAAGTTGACAGCTGAGATTTGTAGGGAGGGGCTGGGTGAGGGAAGAGTAGAAGTGAGCCTCTGGGACTGAACGTGGAGACCAAGAGAGGGAGGGAGAGGGGTAGAGAAGAGGGGAAAAATTAGAGAGCTGGAGAAGGAAGTGGAGTCTTAGCAGTTAGGGGGTGGAGGGAGGAGGAGGAGGCCTGGGAGGCAAGGGCAGAGGAAATGGGCCCAGGCACTGGAGACAAGAGTCTGAGAGTCTGAGCCATCCAGGAGCCACCTGGAAGGTGTGGGCAGCGGCAACATCAATCCTGAGATCCCGGGTTGGCTTGGGAGAGCTGGAGATGGGGGTGGTGTGTGGATCCAGAGAAAGCTCTGAGCAAGACCCCTAATGGATCTTCAGCTTCTTCCCACCCCTCCCTCTTGTTCCTCCAGGTCCAGAGACAGCACCCCAGTGTCACTCCCCATTTTCCCACTCTGCATTTCTGGGCTTGCAGAGTCCATCCTTGACTTTCCTACCTCTTTCAACTTCTCTCATTGGTGGTGGGAAGATGTGTTGTTGGGAGGTGCAAAAAATAAGAAGAAAGGGGGGGGTCTCTTGCCATTGTCCCCCCTCTCCACAAATCAGGCAAGGTCTTGGTACACCCTCTCCTGGCCCAAAACCTGTGAGAGCCTTACAGGTCCAGGCTTAGGACTGGGAGTTTTTCCTCTCTAAAACTCCCCCCCCTCCACTACCACCCCAAGATTCTCCCATCTTCTGGACTGGACCTGCTACCTAAGCATATGGAACCGATTGAAAGAATTTGTATGCTCACCTTATAATTTATGCAAATCAACTCTGTAATTAACTATAATTTGGAGGCATCCTTTGGTATTTGAGACATTTATCCATGAGGAAATGCCCTGGTGATAATGCTCCTGTATTAACATTATTTACTCCACCTGTGTGGTCTGTTCCTCCTTTATCCCAGCCCCCCCCTCCCACCTCAGGTTTTCAGGGCTGGAAGGTGGGGTGGGACAGGGAAGCCCCTCCCTGGAGCCCTCCTTGGTCCTGACGCCTGGCTTCCCTCAGGGAGTGTCCCCCCCCTGGCCTCTCAATGTTGCTGAGGATTTAAGGAAGGGGTACAGCTCTGCCTTCTAAGCCCTCCACCACAGCATGATGGGTGGCTTTCTGCACCACTTTTACCTCTTAGGGCCTCAATGTTCTCATCTCTGAAATGGGGAGAGGAAGAACCTGTTGGGACCTTTACAGGATAATTACTGAAAAGCTAATGAAGAGACTGGGAATCCCCAGTCGGAGGGGTGGGGGAGAGGGAGAAGTGGCAGATGTTTGGGGTGAAGGCTTCTTGGTTTATCCTAAGGGAGGGGGTAAGACCTGGCCTGGGCTCAGAGGAAGGGGTGATGGGTTGAGAAAGGACATTCCCTTGAAAAGTCCCTGGGGCCATTTGTCCTCCGAAGGTTAACAGTGCCCAGCATGTAGGATTTCGAAGAACTTTGGGAAATTGGTCTCATTCGGATTTCCTTCCAGGTCTTTGGTCCATCTCTGCTTCCAAACATGCTCCTGTTAGCTGATCTGCAAATGGGGGCTGTGAGGGGCCACCTGATCTCACTTCCAGGCCCGCCCACCCTTTGTCAGGTCATTTTTCCAGCCTCTCTATTGTAGTTCTAGGCACCGACTGTCTCAGAAACTCCTTGGCTTGGCTCTACTTCTGTCTTAGATGACCCCTTAGTCCATTCCAAGCTGTCTAGACCATTCTAAGTCAGGAAGAGGGTCCTCTCTCCCTCTTCTCCCCTCTGTGTGTGTGTGTGTGTGTGTGTGTGTGTGTGTGTGTGTGTGTGTGTGTGTGAGAGAGAGAGAGAGAGAGAGAGAGAGAGAGAGAGAGAGAGAGAGAGAGAGAGAGAGAGAGATTAATTGGACTTTTCCTGCCCAGGCTGGCTTTGAACTGTGATGCTTAGATCTCAGCCTCCTGAGTATCTAGGATTACAGGAGTGAGTCCGCTTTCTCTCTCTCTCTCTCTCTCTCTCTCTCTCTCTCTCTCTCTCTCTCTCTCTCTCTCTCTCTCCCTCCCCCCATCGCTCTCTGGCTCTCTTTCTCTTTCCTCTGAAAGATTCCAGGTCCAAAGGTAGACTAAGTTGAATCGTCTTGGGGGAATGCAAGTTGAAAGTGGTCTGAAAAGGGGGTGACAAGGGAGAGAGGGAGACAGGAGGCTCCCACAGAGGCAGGGAGACCTGCTGAAGTAATTACAACTCAGAGACAGAACTCTGCAGGGAAGGAATGGCTTGTAGCTGTGTGTGTGTGTGTGTGTGTGTGTGTGTGTGTGTGTGTGTGTGTGTGTGTGTGTGTGTTTCAGGTCTTAAATGTACAACTCTCTTTCCTACCAAATCCATGGAGAAAAACCTCCAAAAGTGTTGGGTGGGGGGTGGGAGGGAGTGCTGGAGAGTTCCAGCTACCCCGTACTCTTCCATAACAAAGCTCTATTTCCTCCATCCCCCAAGAATCACTTGGTCCCTTTCCCACTGCCCACCCAACCCTGGGGAAGAAAGTCTTGCTTCCCCAGCCCCGCTCCCACCCCTGCTGCTTCTTCCAGCTGAAGTTTCCCCTTTCCTGGCAGCCTCAGCTCTTACCCCCTACCATTCCCCCAGGAGAGGGAGGGGGGGGCACTGTTTCCTGGATTATCCTAAAAGCTTCCGAGGCCGTGAGGATTTGGCAGCATCCCTGCCTGCGTTTCTCACCTCCCCCTTTGGCTCTGACTGTCGCCTCCTTTATAAAGCCTGGTTCTCCAATCACCCCCCACTTGCCCCTCACTGCTGCTGCCAGCTCTGGGCTCCATGGACTGGTAAGAGAGGCTGTTCCCTGTCCAGGACAGAGGACTTCCCACCAAGAGGGATCAGAGGCTTGATTCTTTCTCAACTGGGGAGGGTGATAAAAAGGAGGGTTTTTTGGGGGGGGGGGGAGGGAAAATGTCTACAGAGATTCATAAGGCTTCCAGCTGTGATCTTTGGACTTAGGCTGGGCTGAGAGCCCGGAGGGAGAGAAAAGTGTGGTTGATTCTTGTGATGAGAGACCTCCTATTGAAGAAAGTATGGCACTCAGGGCAAACACTCTCCACACAGAAGCTACTCATGGCAGGATATCTACAGAAATGAGAAAGGAGAAACTCCTGCACTTATTCTGAACCCATGGAAGAAAGAGGACACGCACAGGCATAAACACTGGCCCCGCTGTGCACACACATAGTGCCAAGGTGCACCTCTGAGCACTCTCTCGGCGGGTTTGTTTGTAGAAAGAAAAGGAATGCATGATGCGAATGACACTAAGATTTATAGAGAACGGAGTAGGAAAAGGAGAATGTCCCAGTGTTCTGAGGCATCAATTTACTGTTCTGGAAATGCAGCCTGGAAGTGAGGAGCGGAAGAGAAACAAGGAATCAGGTCTTAGATCCCTCTTGGCTTCTTAGCTTTCTATGTGACCTTCAGCCTGCTTAGGATTCCATTTCCCCACCACTAAAGGGTGGGCTTGAATGAAACAAATTTTAGCAGGAGCAGTTCTTTTAAACACAGGCACAGTGCAAACTCTGTGGGGAAAGTGAGGTTAGGAAGGGAAGGCTAGTATCCTGTCTCATCTCAGCAATTCAGAAGCAGATGGACTTGTCCTATCAGGCAGGATGATGGGTGGTTCCATTCTGAGATCAAGTTATTTCCACTGTCCCCTCCCCACTCAGGGTCTAGAGCAGCCAGACCCTTGGGGCTACACGTCTGCCATAGCGAGGCCAGATACAGTAGCAGGTAGAATGTGGGCTTCAGAAATCTGCTCTGGACTCAGTTTCCTCCTCTGGCTCTTAACAGCTCTGTAATCTTGGGCAGGTCATTTAGCTTCTTTGATCCCTGGCTTCCCAATCTGTACTCTGGGAATAATAATAATAATTACTTTGTTGCATGCTGATGAGAACTAGGGAGATTTGTGTAAAGCACCTGGAGCACACATAGTAGGTGCTCAATAAACACTACCTAATATGGACAGGCAGACTAAGCAAGGTACTCCAGGCACAAAGGGGATCACTCTCACTACAGATAAGGCTTGCAAAGGAAAAGCGTGTCAGAAATGGGAGGTCAATATTTTGAGGAATCTGACTGGCTTTGAGGGAATCGGAGAGAAGCAGAAGTGTTCAAACCTTAGGCAGACTTCAGTTTGGGTGGTGGGCAGCATGGTTGAATTTGGAATCAGGAAAAGAATATGGACTATGGTGGCATGTTAGTCATGTGAGTATCCATCCGACTCTGGCCATCAACAGGTAGATCTAGGAAATAAGAACTGCAGAGGAATGAAGTTGGGGGTTGGGGGTGTCTGAGAGAAAGACAATGGTAAGCTGGGCAGGAAGACGACAGCTGGGACTTCCCAGGGATGAGTTTGTTACTGTTGAATTTGGTGCTGATGAGCTGCAAGCAGATGCAGGGCATCGCTACAGGCTACAGGGAAGCCCCGCGTTGGCTGTGGGTAAGGGTGGGGCATAGGTAAAGTGGGGCTGGGGCAGGATGTCTGCTATCCTTTCCCCTGCTGTTTTCTCAGAAAAGATGGACAGCACCACTGCAAAGATAAAGAAATTTGGCACCTAGGAATGGGAAAAGCGATGCCATTCCTCCCCTAGAGTCAGACCCCAGCACCGGCTTTAGCACCTACCTTTAATGGCAGTACAGGGGATGAGGCAAATGGCTGAGAGGGAAAGGCAGGAATGGTGAAGGGGTCTAATCAGTTTCAAACCCAGGAATGAATCATCTAGGTCAAAAGCTCTACCCCAGACTGCATGAACTTCTAGCTCTGTTCTACAAGTGGCTATGAGCTGGAATACAAATCCCACTAGCTAGGAGTTGAAGGCTGAGTGCGCTGAGATTCAGCTGTGTTGACAGAGAGGGTGAATTTATGATAGCCAAGACAACCCAGAGCGGTTCTTTGTGACTAACATCTCAGAGCCCTAATTACCGGAAAGAAGATTCGATCAGAAGTTTCCATCTCTGATGTTGGAGAGCCTCCAAACACACCATCCTTCACCCTTAAGGTGGCCAAGGAAAATGAGGCTTAGAACAATATGACCCACTAGTGTTTTTGGGAATATGCCTGAGAACGAATTTAATATTTACAATTAGGATATATTCTCTTTACCCTATGCATCAACGTGCCCCCAAGGGTTTAGGGTGTGTTTTTTTTTTCCTTTTTTTTTTTTGTGTGTGTGTGTCAGTACTGGGGCTTGAACTTGGGACCTGGGCACTGTCCCTAAGCTATTGTGCTCAAGGCTAACACTCTGCCACTTGAGCCACAGTTTTACTTTTGAGATTTTATGATTAACTGGAGATAAGAGTCTCTTGGACTTTTCCTGCCCAGGCTGGTTTCAAACTGTAATCCTCAGATCTCAGCCTCCTAAGCAGCTACCATTACAGGTGTGAGCCACGGGCACCTGGCTAGTACTTTTTAGATAGAATTTTTCTCCTATCTAACTTGTACCCAGGCTGTCCAGATAAGGAAATTAAACTTTAAAAAGAGAGAAATGAGGGGCTGGGGGTTTAGCCCAGCTGAAGGGCGCATGCAAGGCCCTGGGTTGGGTCCTCATCCCTGGAAAAGAGAGAGAGACAGAGAGAGACAGAGAGAGACAGAGAGAGACAGAGAGAAATGCAGCCAGATTGCAGTGGCTCACATCTATAATCCTAGCTATACAAGATCTGGAGAGCCCAGATTCAAGGCTAGAAAATCCCCAGAAAAAAAAAATCTTCAAATGATCAGTTAAAAGCTGGATGGGGGTGTGTGACTCAAGTGGTAAAGCACCAGCCAAGCAAGCATGAGCTTGAGGCCTTGAATTCACCAGTATCAGGAAGAAAGAAAGAAAGAAAGAAAGAAAGAAAGAAAGAAAGAAAGAAAGAAAGAAAGAAAGAAAGAAAGAAAGAAAGAAAGAAAGAAAGGAAGGAAGGAAGGAAGAAAGAAAGAAAGGAAGAAAGAAAGAAAGAAAGGAAGGAAGGAAGGAAGGAAGAAAGAAAGGAAGAAAGAAAGAAAGGAAGGAAGGAAGGAAGAAAGAAAGAAAGGAAGAAAGAAAGAAAGAAAGAAAGAAAGAAAGAAAGGAAGGAAGGAAGAAAGAAAGAAAGAAAGAAAGGAAGAAAGAAAGAAAGAAAGAAAGAAAGGGAGGGAGGGAAGGGAGGGAGGGAAGGGAGGGAGGGAAAGGAAGAAGGGAAAGAAAGGGCAGTAGGGAGGAAGAAGATAGAAAGCAAAAAGAGAGAGAAAGAAAGAGAAAGGAAAGAAGGGAGGACAGAGGGAAAGAAAGGAAGGAGGGAAGGAAGAAAAGAAAGAAAGAGAAGATGCGTAGCTGAATGAGACATAGACTGCATGCGGATTATGAATGAGGACACGGGAGATACTAGATTTCTAATATCTTACTTCAAGCATGTCTCAAGTGGGGATGCAGGTCAGAGAAAACACCGAGGGTGGAACAGAAGGTGTAGGGATGAGATTCTATCGGTTTAAGTGCCAACCCAACTCTAGGAAATCGTCTACATAGGAAAAAAAATAAACGAAAGGAAAGAAAGCTGACAGCAAAGTTCATAGGGGAAGCCAACTCAATCAACTACAGAAATACAGAAATTGATCAGAAATACCCTTTTTTGGGGGGTGGGGTGGGAGAGAAGTTGGCCTAGGAAGATCAATCTGTGACTTTGGAGACAACGGGGGAAGAGCACCCCCCCACCCGGCTCCCACAGAGCATACTAGGAGGGCTGGGAATGGGGGGGAGGGTCCCCCACTCCCATAGGAGCTGGGAGGGAGTCTCTTGACCTCAACCCCTCTGGACCTGGAGAGAGATTTTTCAGGTGAGATCTTCGGGAGATTGGCATTTCACCAGCCTGTTGGCATCGCGTGCCTGCATTCGTTTTGTGTTATTTTGATGTTATTTTTGCTCCTCAAAGGAATGTAACATCTTTCTCCAGGTAGACATTCAGGGAAGAATCAGGAAAGCCAATCCTTTGGTGAAATGTCCCTTTTCTCGGGGACCATTCACGCGCCTGCTGCAGCTTTCAGAATGCAGAGGGGGCTGGTTGCGGGGAGGGCGAACCCCTCAAAATCAGGAGAAGAGTAAACACCTTTGAGAGGTGGATTGAGGGGTACGGTGTGTGGGGGGCTGATGTCTTGAGGGGAGGTGGAGGATGAGCGCGGAGACCCCTCTGGGAGACGAATGGAGAGGGGGCAGCTGGAGACTGGAAAATGGGGGAGACGGTGCGGGGAGAAATGGCCACCCCACCACCCCCAAAAAAGGCGAGCTGCCGAGAGGGAGGACCGGGGCGCTGGAAAGAGAAAGGGTAAGGACGGCGGAGAGAAGGGGCGAGCGAGGAGCGCGGTCTAAACGAAGTTCTCACGGCCTAGGCCCGTGGGTGGGTTGCGCGCACCCTTGGCGCTTAGTCCGCTTGTTTCCCTCTTTGCCCTCAGTTTCCCCGCCGCGCTGCCCCGGGTCCCCCGGGGTTGGTGGTGGGGAGAGAGAGTGATCAAAAGCTGCTCGGGCAACCAGCACCCTAAGGGTGGCTGTGAACATCCCCTAGGGCCCGCCCCCTCCATCATCCCCCCCCCCCAAGGACCTGAGCCGGGTCCCCCCCCCCAACACTTTCTATCCCATCTAGCTGGTCTCGAGAATTTGGGAAACACCCCTCTAGGTTCCCTGACCCGAGGGACGTTGGCGGTGGGGGAGACAAGGGAGGAGCGCGAAGGAGAGGGACTTGGGAGCCGTCCCTCCCTCTCCCCCGCCCCGGCCCCGGCCGGCCGGCCCCCGGGTCCCCCGCCGAGCGCGCACGGGTTAAAGGCGGCCGCAGGTGAGGTGGGCGGGGCGGCGAGCCGAGAGGAAAAAGGAGCGGAGCGCCGGGGATGCAGGCAGAGCGCGGTGAGTCACGGGCGGAGCCGGCCTCGCTCGCTCGTTCGCTCGCTGCCGCCCGCCCTCCCTCCCTCCGCCCTCCCGCCGCCCGCCGCCGCCTTCGGGTCTGGTCTGGTCGTGGCCCCCGCTCGCCGTCGGCTTTGAGTCCCTCGCCGCCGAGCGCCGGCCCGAGCGCAGGGCCTCCATGAGCGCCCGCCTGTGAGCGCGCCAGCCCCGCGGTGCCCGGAGCCCCAGCGCAGCCTCCAGGTAGGAGCCCCGGTCTGGGTGGTCCGGGCTGCGCCCTTTGGAGACCCTGGGAAGACGCGCTCCGAATGCCTCGCAGCCGCCTCGGGTGTTGGGGGTGGGGGTGGGGAGCGGAGGTGATCGGAAAGAATCCGAGGGGCGTAAGGGGATCCCCCCAACGCCCCGATCAGAGGACGGGAGAGACTGGAAAACTGGGGCAACTGGAGCTACTGGGACAACCGGAGGACTAGAACACTGTAGATCGAGAGGAGGGAAGTATCTGTCCCGGCCCGAGCGCTGGGATTCGGGGAAGGCAGCCGGCTGAACCGAGGCGTCAGGGTGTCTCTACCCACCGACCCGAAAGGAGGAGCGGGTAGCCCGGGAACGCGCGCGCTGCGCTCTTCTTAACCTGAAATCTTGGTAGCAAGGCCTCTGTACCCCGGGCCTGCGTTCTCAAGTTCTGTCCGGAGAAGACAATTGATTGGAGAGCTGGGATCATCCTCTTCTCCCCCATTCCCTCCCGCTCCCTCCCCCGTCCTCCCCCCCCCACACCCCAGTTCCTGGGGGCAATTCCCAGGCGCCAAAAGCTATTAGGGTCCCAGGCCTGGCTGCTCCCGCCCAGCCCCTTCTGGGCTGCCCCGCCCCGGCCTGGGGCTCCGTTCCTGCTGCTTCACCCTGTTCGTTCCTTTCTTGTGGTGAAGCTGCCAGAGCCTGTGTAGGCGCCCTGGCTCTCCGCGGTACTGCGTGTCTCTCTCTAGTCCCAGAGGCAAAAGGTGGTCGGGTCACCTGAGACCCGAGAAGGAAAAGATGGAGAAGCCTGTTCTCTAAGCGACTGGCCTTCTCCCCCACCATTACAGAAGGCTTCTAGGCTTTAGGGAGAGGTGGTGAGAAGATTACAACTACGTGGTGGGGAAAGGGGTGAGGGTCTCTCTCTGTCTCTCTCTCTCTCTCTCTCTCTCTCTCTCTCTCTCTCTCTCTCTCTCTCTCTCTCTCTCTCTCTCTGCCACAGTCTTGATGTTTAGGTCAGTCTGGCTTCAAGCTCACAAGCTCTTCATCTTCCTACCTCAGGTTTACAAGCCTGCGCCATCCCTCCCCAACTGGGTGTTCAGGTTTCTGCTGGGCCTGTAGGTTTCTAGTGGTTTACAGAGTTACAACCAATGGTCCCAGAGACCTGGTTCATAGACCACACAGTACTGTATGGTAGGTTTGTTTGTTTTTTCTGATTGAATAAATCGACATCCTTATTCAAATCACAACTCCAAGTTTGGTTTTCTTTTTCTTTCTTTCTTTCTTTCTTTCTTTCTTCTTTCTTCCTTTCTTTTTTTTTTTTTTTTTTTTTTTTGTCTATCATGAGGCTTGAACTCTGAGTCTGGGCACTGTCTCTCAGCTCTTCAGCTCAAGGCTAGTGCTCTACCATTTGAGCCACAGTACTACTTCTGGTTTTCTGGTGGTTAATTGGAGGTGAGAGTCTCACCGGCCTTCCTGCCCAGGCTGGCTTTGAACTGCAATCCTCAGATCTCAGCCTCCTGAGTATTACAGTAGGATTACAGGTGTGAGCCATCAGTGCTGGGCTTGGTTTTCTTTTAAAATGAGTTTGTTGTTAATAGTGCTGTATGTTAGGATCATCTGAGTAGCTTTAACAAATTGTGCATGACTCTTTTATAATCGCTGGGCAATTCTTAAGAGCAATTCTTGCTCTTAAGTTTTGTGATTAGGATTTTACTTGCAGCCCTCCTCTTTCTGGATTCCGGATCCTACAGCCCTTAAGGGGGTGTCAGTTATACCCTCCTGAGTTTTTGGCGACTTCTTCCCCAGGGAATCTGACCCTTCCCTCCCCTTGTTTCTGGGTCTTTCTCAGCTTGAAGATGGGCATAGGTACCTCCAGAGTTGGCTAGCACGGTTGTGGGTCAGGAGCAGGAAAGAGGATTTGGCTTTCTCTAGTGGAAGCAACTGTCCCAAAGCTGGCACATAGCTACACTGCCAGGAGAAATGCTGATGTGGAAGTGGGTTTCTTCAGACAGAGTCAACCAAGCCAGGAAGGAAGCAGGGGATAGTATGTACAGAGATGAAATGCTCTTCCTGCTGCAGAGGCTGGTGATGGTACAAAGACTTGCTTTAGGCTTTTTTTTAAACTCAAGCTTTCCATTTCAGAAGCACCCTTCCTCTCCAATCGATGTCCTAATTAAACTAGGGAAGCAGAGAAAGTCTAAGATCATCCATGTGAGCTGGCAGCATGTCTGCAGGGGACAAATGCCATTGCCAGTTGGAGTAGCAGGCATAGGGCCGATTCTTACACTGTCATCTATGAGCTGGGTCCTAGGTGTAGGATCCTGTGCTCCTGGGAAGACTCTGTTTGCAACCCTTCTTGCATGAAGTTCGGGATGAGAGGAGTACTCTTTTGCACTTTGTGGTGTGTGTGTGTGTGTGTGTGTGTGTGTGTGTGTGTGTGTGGTAAGATCTGGGTTAGGAGGAAAGTGTGCGGGCTATTTTCCTCACTTTTTGGGGGTGGGGTGGGGTGGGTTGTGGGGCTTGAACTCAAGACCTATCTCTGAGCTTTTGTGATCAAGGCTAGTAGTGCTCTCCCACGTTGAGCCACGCATGACTCTGCTTCCAGTTTTCTGGTGGTTAATTGAAGATAAAAGCCTCACAGATTTCCCTGCCCGCGCTGGCTTGCGATTCTAAGATCTCAACCTCTTGAGTAGCTAGGATGACAGGCGTGAGTCACCAGCGCCCCGGCTCCTCACTTCTTTTCTTTGCCTCCTGCAGCTTCCATCTGAGGTGTCCCTGACCCCACCCACCCCGGATCCCGGCAATGCTAACCGCTGTCTGCGGCTCTCTGGGCAGCCAGCACACGGACGCGCCGCACGCTTCGCCGCCGCGCCTCGACCTGCAGCCTCTCCAAACATACCAGGGCCACACGAGCCCGGAGGCCGGGGACTACCCCTCCCCGCTGCCGCCTGGGGAGCTGCAGAGCCTCCCGCTGGGCCCGGAGGTAGACTTCTCCCAGGGCTATGAGCTGCCAGGAGCCTCCTCGCGGGTGACCTGCGAGGACCTGGAAAGCGATAGTCCCCTGGCCCCGGGACCCTTTTCCAAACTCCTGCAGCCGGACATGTCACACCATTATGAATCCTGGTTCCGGCCAACTCATCCAGGCACCGAAGATGGCTCGTGGTGGGACCTTCATCCCGGCACCAGCTGGATGGACCTCCCCCATACCCAGGGTGCGTTGACCTCACCTGGCCACCCGGGGGCGCTCCAGGCCGGCTTGGGGGGCTACGTTGGAGACCACCAGCTCTGTGCCCCGCCGCCCCACCCGCACCCGCACCACCTCCTCCCCGCCGCCGGAGGGCAGCACCTCCTGGGGCCGCCCGATGGGGCTAAAGTCTTGGAAGCCGCGGCGCCGGAGTCCCAGGGTCTGGATTCCAGTCTGGATGCGGCGGCCCGCCCCAAAGGCTCCCGCCGATCGGTGCCTCGCAGCTCGGGCCAGACCGTGTGTCGCTGTCCCAATTGTCTGGAGGCGGAGCGACTGGGAGCTCCGTGCGGGCCGGACGGGGGCAAGAAGAAGCATTTGCACAATTGCCACATCCCCGGCTGCGGGAAAGCCTACGCCAAGACGTCGCACCTGAAGGCGCACCTGCGCTGGCACAGCGGCGACCGCCCCTTCGTGTGCAACTGGCTCTTCTGCGGCAAGCGCTTCACGCGCTCCGACGAGCTGCAGCGCCACCTGCAGACGCACACGGGCACCAAGAAGTTCCCGTGCGCCGTGTGCAGCCGCGTCTTCATGCGCAGCGACCACCTGGCCAAGCACATGAAAACCCACGAGGGTGCCAAGGAGGAGGCCGCGGGAGCCACCCCCGGAGACCCCAAGGCCGGGGGCACCGTGGAGCCCGCCGGGGGCAAAGGGAAACGGGAGGCCGAGGGCAGCAGCAGCGCAGCAGGGCCCTCCAACTGAGCGCTCTCCCCGCCCCCCAGATCCCGGGGTGCCATCTCCCCGCCCGGCTCCTGGGGACATCTCCAAAGAGTCCCCCTAGCCCGACGCTGTTAGGGATGTCCCCTTGAGAAAGGGGGAGGGGGTGGTTATTTATTAAGGGGGAGGAAAAGTGGGGAGGGGGGCACGGGGAGACGGGCTAGGGGGTTTTGTTGTTTGATTTTTAGTCTGGGGCAGGATGGGGTGCGGTTGACTGAGCTTTAGGAGTTGTGCATACCCCTCCGTTCTTCCTTCGCTATTTTACTATCTCCCCACCTCCCCTCTCCCTCCTCCCCCCCCCACCCCAGGCTGGGCAGCTGGGAAGGGGCACCCCGATGGCCTCCGATGGTTGGAGGGGACCGGCTAGGAGCTGGGAGGAGTTAGGGGCTGGTCCGGGTTGCTGCAGGGAGCTGTCCTGACACGTCCTTAAGCGCCTCGGAGCCTGGACATAAAAGTGCCTGCAGAGCCGCCCCGCGGCCCAGCGCCCTTTCATCCCCCTTCTAGCGCTTCTGCCCCTAGGGTTTTTTGGAGGGGGAGCTGAGATGGGGGGGGGGGAGGCTTCAGGGTCCCCCTGAGGTGTGTGTGGGGCAGGAGTGTCTGTGTAGCGTGGAGATGTTCCTCCTTATTAATCTTTCCAGACTTGGTCTGATGGAGCCCTGGAGACCAAGGGACAGTTTTCCCAGCCAGAGCTGTGTGGTGCGAGGCAGAGTTAGATGCCGAGAGGGGAACGTGTGAGCAGGGAAGTTCTCTTAGGAAAGGAAAGGGATCAGGGGTGGCCCGATAGAAGGAACCAACCTAGTCCCTCTTCAACTCTGATTCAGTCATAACACCTGGTGGTGGTTGTTTTAATCAAGTTCAGTACCCAGTCCATGACCTTCGGTTGGATTATTTTGGTTGTTGTTGTTGTTGTTTGTGCTGGTCCTGGGACTTGAACTCAGGGCCTGGGTGCTGTCCCTGAACTGCGTTTTGCTTAAGGCTAGTGCTCTACCACTTGGGCCACAGCTCCACTTGCAGCATTTTCTGTAGTTGATTGGAGATAATAATCTCATGGACTTTGCTGCCGTGATCCTTAGGCATCCTGTAGCGCCAGCTCTTTCATTGATAGAGTCCTTTGCCCTGGGTCCCCATCATTTGCCTTCCATCTGAGGAAGGATGGGAGGGGGAGGGCTCTTGGGGCTACTTGGGACTTAGATGGGGGTGTGCCAGCCGAGACGCCTTTCTCCTCCTAGTAGAGGCCTTGCACCTGTCTAGCCTCTTCTGCTCACGAGAAGCTAGGTTCTGCTCCCTAGCTTGACCTTTCCATGCCTCCCCATGGTCCTCGCCTTGTCATCTCCCCTTCCATATGAAGGAGTTGTCCTCCCACTGGAAGGGATTCCAGGAAACTGTCCCCCTTGCCCTTTAGATGCTAGAAATACATTTGGATTCTGATCAAAGGGGTGGGAAGGGTAGAAGCCCAGCCGAAGCTGAGCCAGGCATAGGGAGAAGAAAATAGATATAGGGAAGGGCCTGGCAAGCCACAGGACCCTGGAGCTGGGGGTGTTCCCAGGCTTGAGGTATGGGGTCTCCAGTCTCTCTGACCTCCCCTTCCCTTTATTCCCCTCTCTCCACCCAGAACCCTCTGCAGGGATTAGTTGTGTTCTGATTTTAAGTTATAAGCAAAGGGTATTTTATTTAATGTTAGGGCATGTTGTGTATGTGTGTGCTGCGTACCTGTGTGGATGTGGATGTGTGTATTTCTCTACTGAGCCTGGGGTCTCCTGAGACCCCCATCTTGTTCACCCCGTACAAGGTCTGGGACCTAGATCCACAGCATCTCTTCCTCTATTGGGGGTGCTTGAACCCAGTCCAAAGTCTGGGAGCTCTCTGGGAAGTAGGAGCTGGTAATCTGGGTGGGAAGAAAGTTGGGATTGAAATGGGCAGCTCCTGAAAAAAAGGGACAAGCTGACTTCAGAGCCCCCTTTCCCCCCCACCCTGGGGTAGTTTAAAAAGTAAGGTTCTTTCTTTATTCTCCCTCTTTCCCCCCACTTCCTGCTAACCCAACCAGAGTTCTCCTTCCTCGCTGAGAGCATTGAGGACAGGAGCAAAGTTGGCCATGCGGGCAGGTTGCCTGGCCAGATGCAGAGGGGGAGAAAGGAGGGCACCGTGGGTGTAGGATGCCTTTCTCCTCCACCCATCGAAACCAGCCACCCCCTCCCTGCATTACCAAGACAGTCTTTTCCAGTGACCATTCTAAGGGGAACTCCCACAAGGGTGGTGGTGAGGGGGGACCCGGATGTTCCCCCTTATAGAGGCCCTGAGCCCTAAGCTATATAGGTACCAGGGCTTTGGGTAAGTTTTCTTCTGCTCTCCCTCTTTCATAGATCTAGGTTTCTTGGCTGCCTGTCCTTCTAGGTAGCCCCCCCTAGAGGAAAATGTAGGAATTTTTTTTCTTTAACTGCTGTGAACCCACTTTGGGGGGGGAGGGATGGAGGCAGAAACAGCCTGTGTGCGTGTTTTTTTTTTTTTAATGCAACAATAAAGTCATCAACCACATCATTGCTTCATTTGTCTTCTAGCTTGCTTTCCTTTTTTGACTCAGTATCCCTCAGAAGTGAGGACCAGGTCTGGGCTAGTGGAGTGGACCTTGCCCCTTTGATCCTGAAGCCTTCCTCATTTGGCTGGGTCAGAGCTGGGCTCTGATCCTACCTTGTGGGGTTACAGGGAGGGTAGAGAGCTATCCCTCCCTGGTCTTCCCCTGTAGGGATGAGAAGTTTCTAGATAGTTCCTTCCTCTACCAAAAGTTCCCAACCTCTTTCCCCTTCCCTACAAGCACCCTAAGAAGGGGATTCTTCCCTTCCAATTCAGGCCTCTTGGCTCCCTTCCCGCCCCCCCATGGGAGCATGCATGTCAGCCAGTCCCTCTGGCTGTGAGCAAGGTGGGGGTGAGTGACAGCGATTTCTTCACCCAAGATGATCCCTATCACAGACAAGGCGATGAAAGGCAGCCAAGATATCTGATGGGCTGCCGCCCAACTGGAAAGTATGAGGGAAAGGTTGCTACTACAACTCCCAGCTAGTGACCTGCCATACTTACACAACTCCGGTGCTCGTAAGACAGACCCTCACTGCATCCACGGTGCCTGTTCTCCAAGAGGCGTGGAAATGCCCATCTGTAGTACAAGGGTCTCCGGCTGCCCCAGTGATTGGTACTCGGCTCTTGTCTAGTTTACATCAACAAAGCTAGCATGGAGGATTCATTCTTGGCTCTAGAGAAACAGGGGTGGATTGGTTCTTTCCTCTTCCCATCCCCTCCTCCCCACAATTGTACTATTTTCATTCACTTAGTGGATTCCTATTTCCCAAACTCTACCTCTCACCTAATTTCTTCAGCCAAATCTGGCTCCCAGGTTGGTCCATCCTGTCCTTTATCTGGATGATTCTGCTACAGATCTCAAGACAGCCTTGGAAAGAGGACATCAGGAGGATTGAAAGGTTATGGAGTAAAATGCCTAGATTTGGGGAGGTCAATTCTTTGTTTCTAACTGCTCTCGGATTTAACAGCCTGGGGAGAAGAGGGCCACCCTCCTCACTTCTGCCCGAGGCAGTACTGTGTAGCAGCTCCTTAGTCTTCTTGATTGGGGTGGGGAGAGTTAGACCCTAGGAACCTCTTCTCTCCAGGTCCCCTCCCCTCCCACCCCTAGTCCCTGCCCCCAGGGTACAAGAGGGCAGCTGTGGGGCCGGCTCGGCCTGTCTGGGCAGGGCAGAGGCTGCCCCTCCTCTCCTTACAACTCCTCCCAGCTGACCTGCATTCTTAGCGGGGGCCTTTGGTGGGGCTCTGACGCTTTTCTGCTTGTTTGCAATGCTGCCTGGCTGGCCTAGCGCCCCTCTCCCCTCCACCGAGCCCAAGGTCACCTCTGACCCCTCAAATGAGGCACCTAGGTAGGATGATCTTGAAAAAGCCAAGTGAGTCAAGGAAATCAGCATCTGTGGGTTGACCTGCTGGGTGACCTCTCTGATCCGACGGCACTCCTTCCAAGTGGAGTGAAATTCCTCTAGAGTGGGTGAATGAAGTTAGGAATGGAAACGTGACACAGAAGACAGCCTTGGGAACCAAGCCTCTAGATGAGCTGCAGCAGCAGAAGGAATCCTTCCTCCTCCTGCTGCCTGCGCCTGCCCCCTAGTGGGCATTCAAGAAAGTACAGCTTCCTGCACACTGCCCGGGTCACCGATGTTTGGGGGCACAGAGCCTTGACGTTTGCTGCTGGAATGACACCCGATGGTAACTTCACTGGCCCTTCTGGATGATGCACCAGATACACCCATTGCCATCCCACTAATCCTAGCATTAATCTGATTGTTTAGCAATGAGGGCAGGTTTGAAAGAAATCTTAGGGACAAAACTCCACCAAGAAACTGCTCACAACTAATAAAGTAATAAAGGCACAGGATCCAAAACCAGCACACAAAAATCAATCGCATTTCCATATACTAACCACAAAATATCTTTTAGATCAAGAAAATAATCTCATTTACAACAGTTAGGAGAAATACTTAGGGATACAATTAACCAAGGAGGGGGGAAATCTGCACACTGAAAACTAAGACATTGATGGAAGAAATGGAAGGGAGAAAAAACAAAACAGAAAATGGTCCATATTCACAGATTGGAAGAATTAATATTGCTGGAGTGTGCATACTCCCAAACCATTTACAGACTGACTGCCAACCCTAGAAGCAGAGCAGGTGCATTCCTGCAGGGTTTTACCAAGCAAAAGATACATTTGTTTAAATGCTGGCTAGGGAGATTGTTTGTTCAGTTGGAAGATAAGGACATCTTAGATCAGAATCCACCTCTGAACTGCTCTATGTCTCCCTTGCCAAGACTTCTCCTTTGCCATTGAGTGCTATGGGTAGAGTAGAGCTTTGGGGCCTGGCTCAGTAACTCATATCCTAGTGGTCAGGAAGACTGAAGTTCAAGGCAAGCTCAGGCAAAAAGTACCCTCTTTGCAGGACTTCCCAGGCATAAACATTAGACCCTATCCCCAAAATAACTACAGCAAAGGTTCTAACAGATTCAAGCAGTAGAGCATATTTGCTTATTGATATCAGGAAGCCCTGAGTTTGTACCCCCCCCCTTTCCCACTATTAAAAAAAAGACTTTTGGAGTCAAACTTGTAAACATCCCCACCCCTGTTTTTTTTGGTGTCAGTATTGGTGCTGGGTGCTGTCCCTTAGCTTTTTGGTGGTTAATTGCAGATAAGAAAAATCTCACTGGGATTGGAGGTGTGGCTTAGTTGGTAGAGTACTAGCCAATGAGAAAAAGTGTCAGGTACTGAGTTACTGAGTTCCAGTCCCAGTCCTGGACCTTAAAAAAAAAAAAAACTCATCATGGGGCTGGGAAGGTGGCTCAGTGGTAAGAATGCTTGCCTTGCATGCCTGAGGCCCTGGGTTCGATTCCTCAGCACCACATAAGCAGAAAAAGCTGGAAGTGGCACTATGTCTCAAGTGGTAGAGCGCTAACCTTGAGCTGAAGAGCTCAGGGATGGTGCCCAGACCCAGAGTTCAGGCCCCACGACCCACGACCGACCAAAAAAAAATAAATAAATAAAACAAACTCATCAACTTTTCTGTCCAGGCTGGGTTCAAATGTGATCCTCAGATCTCAGCCTCTTGAGTAGCCAAGATTATAGACCAGGTGTAAACCATCAGTGTGGCTTGTTTTTGCTTTTAAATGAATCAACTGCCCTAAGAAAAGTGGCTTATACTTATAATCCTAGGTACTTAGGAGGCTGAGATCCAAGAATGGAAGTTTGAAGCCATCCTGAGCAGAAAAGTCTGTAAGACTGTCCAATTAATGAGTCTCCAATTAACTAGCAAAAAGCAGCAAGTGGAAGTGTTGCTCAAGTGGTAGAGCATCAGCCTGGAGCGAAAAGGCCAAGTGAGAACACAAGGTCCTGAGTTCAAGCCCCACTACCAGTGTGCTCTCACTCTCTCTCTCTCTCTCTCTCTCTCTCTCTCTCTCTCTCCCCCACATCCCCCCCACCAACCACACGAATACACCAACTGATCCCTATGCCCTCTGATTTGTGATTGCTTGTATATTAGAGTGCATCTTTGAAACTCAAGCCAAAACTCAATAGCTAAGATTCCTTCATCTCCAGCTACCACAGCTGTCACCGCCATTTTACCAATCTTCCCTTCTACCCAGACTTTTTTTCCACTCCCAGCTCCAGCTCCCTACAGTAACCCCATCCTATGAACTTGTGGATTCATTCCTTTTTTCAGCCTGAAAAAGGAGGCTCCCAAATTACACTCGGATAAGGGAAGCCAGGCAGGATTTGCAAGTCCCGCCCGCTCCAAGAAATAGTGCTAGAGCGCACCCTGATGGAGACTGGCGTAACTACAGGTGTTCTGTGCCGGCCCCGCCCCCGGGGCCAAAGGCCTTCCACGCAGGTCACCTGGGAGCCTCCGTCCAATGGGATGGACCTGACTCGAAGCGCAGGAGGTGGTGTTCGCGACCGAGCTGAGGGTCTTGGAGGCAGACAGAGGGTGAGAGGCGTACAATATCGGGGACTGCCGGAGTAGACGGAAGAGGGGCGGCTCTGTGAGCATGCGCAGGAGCGTGCGCGTCTTGGGGAGGCGCGGGAGACCTGAGACTGGACACTTAGTGTCCCGAGGGTCCGGGACTCCCCATGGCGCCGGGACCTTGAGAGGTGGCAGGGCCCTCGCCGTGTGCTGACTTGCAGGCTGTGCACGGTTTGGAGTATCCCGTGCACCGAGTGTGCATGCGATGCGTGGTGTGTAAGCGCCCACGGCACACGTGTTGAGGGAGGGAGCGCCCTAGGCCCGAGCCCAGGCACGCGAGGGGCACAGATCATCCCCATCTCTCCGCAGATGGCCGCGTCGAGCCCCGATGCCCCTTGCTCCTGTGACTGCTTTGTGTCCGTGCCCCCGGCCTCAGCCATCCCAGCTGTGATATTTGCAAAGAACTCGGATCGACCTAGGGCCGAGGTGCAGGAAGTGGTGTTTGTACCAGCAGGTACCCACGCCCCTGGGAGCCGCCTCCAGGTGGGTTAGGACGTGCAGGATGCTGGAAGTTGTGGGCAATCTGGGCATTTTTCATCTTCCTCTGAGCTCCAGGGCTGGGAGGCTGCCACATGTAGTGGGAAGAATATGAGTTTCAAATCTACCAGCGTGCACCAAGAGTTTAACATGTAGCTCCGGTGGACACAAGTTTTCTCATCTGTAAAATGGGAATAAGAGCTGGGCCCTGGTGGCTCACACCTGTAATCCTACCTACTCAGAAGGCTGAGATCTGAGGATCCTGGTTCAAAGCCAGCCCAGGCAAGAAAGCCCATGAGACTCTTACCTCTAATTAACCACCAGTAAACCAGAAGTGGCGCTGTGGCTCAAAGTAGTAGAGCGCTAGTCTTGAGCAGAAGAGCTGAGGGACAGCACCCAGGCCCAGAGTTCAAACCCCACGACTGACTTAAAAAACAAAAAACAAAAAACTGTAAGGTGATTGGCAAATTACCAGCACAGTGTGGGGACTGCCCTTTATGAGTAGCTGTTTTTCTTCTCCCCTCTACCTGCAGTGCACCTACATTGAGGTGGAACAGGTATGCAAGACTTACGCCATGATTCTCAGCCGACCTTCTTGGTTGTGGGGGGCTGAGATGGGTGCAAATGAGCATGGTGTCTGCATTGGCAATGAAGCCGTATGGACCAAGGAGCCTGTAGCAGAGGGGGAGGCCCTGCTGGGCATGGACCTACTCAGGTTTGGACCTGCTGTCTTGATCTCCTGCATCCTCCCCTCCCCCATCGGGGTCCATAGGGCCTTCTTGCTGTTGATATTGCCCTTCTGATCTCTCCAGAGAGGCTGCCCTGCTTCTCCTCTCTCCTGGCCCCACCTCAAATGTGTGTGTATGTGTGCGTGCATGTTGCCAATACTAGGGTTAGAACTCCGAGCCTTATGCTCTTTTTTTTTTTTTTTTGGCTAAAGGCTGGTGCTCTACCATTTGAATCACATTCCTACTTCCAGTTTTTTGTGGCTTTTTGGTGTTAAAAGTCTCAGTATTTTACTGCTTAGGCAGGCTTTGAACCATGATCCTCAGAGCTCAGCCTCTTGAGTAGCTAGGATGACAGATGTGGGCCGCTAGAACACCCAGCTCCATCTCAAGTGTATGTATGGTAGGAATACTGGCCCAGTGGTGGTAGCTGTTTCCATTCTCTCCTTCCCCACTGGTTGTGGCTTTGTTTTGTATTGAAATGTTATACAGAGGCCTGGTTTATAAAACTGATAAGGTCCAAGAACACCTCTGGGAGGCTGTGTTTCAGGCTCCCCCCCTCCCTCCCCAGACCCTCAGGGCACAGCTTGAAAGTCAATGCCCATTACTCTGTTTAATGCAATGAGTGCCAGAGGATTTGCTGAGTGACTTGGACTTATCATCACACTTCTCTGGGTTTCTTCTGGCCTCTCACTTCTTATCAGGTTGGCTTTAGAACGAAGCAGCTCTGCCCAGGAGGCCGTGCATGTGATTTCATGCTTGCTGGAGCGCCATGGACAGGGAGGCAGCTGCCGGGAAGACCCTGAGCCATTCTGCTACCACAATACCTTCCTGCTGGCTGACCGGAAGGAGGCATGGGTGATGGAGACAGCTGGGAGACTATGGGCTGCTCAGAGGATCCAGGGTGAGGGGCCCAGTCCTGGGCCTGCCTCCCAGAGGCAACCCCCCTTTTACCAGTCTTGGGAGGTAGGGGGGGCAAATGGGGTAGAGAGGGTCTCATCTAGGTGCTATGTCTTGGGGACACAAGATATGATGCCATTTGGGAACGCTCCGCCTTGACCTGATTAAGTCTTCTTGTGCTCTGGTCTGCCTACCTCTTGGTAGTCTCCCCTTACATGCAAGCAGGTTCCTCTTTGCTTTTCCATTCATCTCTGGGAATGTTTTGTCCATTTTCCCCACCATCACAAAGCCCCATGAGGGTTGGCTTTCTTATCGCTGTTGTTTTCTCAGTACCTGGCCCAGTGCCTGGCCCAGAATGGGTGCTCCCTCGTGCCATGAGTGACTTGGCTCTCCCATCTCATTCACAGCAGGGGCCCGAAACATTTCCAACCAGCTGAGCATTGGCACAGACATCTCAGCCGAACACCCAGAGCTTCGGAGTCATGCCCAGGCCCAGGGCTGGTGGGCTGGGCAGGGCACCTTTGACTTCACACAGGTCTTCTCCTTGACCCAGCAGCCTGTGCGCATGGAGGCTGCCAAGGCCCGCTTCCGGGCAGGACGTGAACTGTTACAACCAAGGCAAGGTCAGTGAGTGGTGTATGGGGGTTGGACCGGGACAGTCACAACCAAGCCCTAGGGTGGGAGACTTCCCATAGCTCCCCCTACCAAGGTCTCGCTTGCTCTTCTTTGACAGGGGCTATCACAGCAGAGGTGATGATGGACATTCTCAGGAACAAGGAGAGTGGTATCTGCATGGATTCTGGAGGCTTCCGCACCACAGCCAGCATGGTGTCCATTCTGCCCCAGGATCCCTCGCAGCCCTGTGTCCACTTCCTCACGGCCACACCAGACCCCTCCAGGTGAGGAGGATGAGGGAGGGGGGAACAGGAGAGTGTAAACCAGACAGGGCAGCCAGGTGTACTGCGCTTGCTAGCCAAGTGTTCTTGGTTCACCCTGACGGGGTGAGCTGCTTCAGTCCTTCCATCTCTGTTTCCTTAGGTCGGTGTTCAAGCCTTTCATTTTTGGGCTGGGGGCAGCTCAGGTCCCCCAGGTCCTGTCTCCCACTTTTGGAGATCAGGACCCTGTTCGGATCCTACCTCGATTCCAGACCCAGGTGGATCGCCGACACACACTCTACCGTGGACACCAGGCAGCTGTGGAGTTGATGGAGAGTGGGCAGGTAACTCCCAGGAAATAGCCTCGCTCAGGGTGATTCCCATCTCCATCTCTCAACGGGCACTCTAGAAACCCGAGAGGCCAGGCCTGGGAGTGGAGGAGACTGCAGAGCTGAGGAGAGGGGACCTCCATCCTATGGAGCTAGTGGGCCCAGGACAGTGTGGATGGGTGGTTATGGTTTTGTCCTGCATGCACCGAGCACGTGTTCCTGATCAGCCTTTCCTGGCAGGAGCGGGGACAGCAGCTCTGGCAGAAGCAGCGGGACCTGGAGCAGGAAGGCCTGGAAATTGCACGGGGACTGCTGACCAGCGAGCAGACCCCAGCACCCCAGCAGCTGGGCAGCCTCTTCCAGGCCTTTGTAGAGAGGGAGAGCCAGCTTTATGCATAACCACACAGGTCCTACTGGCCTGGGTGGGCACAGGACTGCTGGTACTAGCAGCCCTGGAGGAATCACAGCAATACCCTCAGCCATGTTCTAAGTGGGTGGTAAGGCCTTTGCTTTAATAAATGTGTTCTATTAACTTGTTCAGTGAACTGGATCCCAGGTCTAAGGTAGGGTAAGAGAACTGAGGATAAAGGGCAGCCCCAGACTGGCTTCGAGGCCTGTGGTACCAGGCAGAGAATTCTTCTTGTGGTACTAGGCATTGAACTCAGGTACATGGTGCTTGCTAGGCAAGCATTTGATGACTGGAGCCCTTGTGCATTTT
Organism: Dipodomys merriami; assembly: GCF_024711535.1. Lineage (NCBI taxonomy): Eukaryota > Metazoa > Chordata > Mammalia > Rodentia > Heteromyidae > Dipodomys > Dipodomys merriami. The sequence goes on along the minus strand of NW_027203270.1, from coordinate 29,799,159 downwards.
CTTTCTTTTTTAGCTTTTATATCACTTTATTCTCAGGGCCAATCTGTATGAGTTAACAAACCCCACACTGCCAACTATGTGGGAATCATACCAAATTCTCATACTTAACAATGAACTCTGGGTTGCAAAAGAAGATTTACTGTTTGCATTTGTCTGTAAGGCTTTGTTACAAATTAAAGACACACAAGTGCTATCCCTTGTGCATTGTCTTTTGGTCTTTTTTTGTCAGTCATGGGGCTTGACCTCTGGGCTTGGGTGCTGTCCCTCAGCTCTTCAGTTCAAGGCTAGCCCTCTACCACTTGAGCTACAGCTGCACTTCTGATTTTCTGGCGGTTTATTGGAGATAAAAGTCTCATGGACTTTTCTGCCCTGGCTGGCTTTCAGCCCAGATTTCAGCCTCCTGAGAAGCTAGGATTACAGACATGAGCCACCGGCGCCCAGCTTGGATCCTTCTCTTTTTAAAGACAGTGTCTAGGGATGTAGTGCAGGCTGACCCTGAACTTATTTTGTGTGTGTTCTGGTACTGGGCCTTGAACTCAGGGCCTCACACTCTCATGTGGCTTTTTCACTCAAGGCTAGCACTCTACCACTCAAGCCATACCTCCACTTCTGTATTTGTCATGGTTAACTGGAGGTAAGTGTCTCATGTACTTTTCTGCCTGCACTGATTTCAAATCTTTTTTTTTTGCTGGTCATGGGGCTTGAACTCTAGGCCTTAGCTTTTCCGCTCAAGGCTAGCACTCTACCACTTGAGCCATAGCACCACTTCTGGCTTTTTCTGCTTATGTAGTGCTGAGGAATCGAACCCAGGGCGTCATGCATGCGAGACAAGCACTCTACAACTGAGCCACCTTCCAGCCCAATTTCAAATCTTGATCCTCAAATCTCAGCCTCCTGAGTAGCTACAGGCATGAGCCACCAGCTTTTCTGGTTAGCCTCATAACTGTATGGTGGTGAAGGGGCTGGGAGCACAGGAAAGGCGTGTCACTAACTCTATGTAATATACACAAACACCAAAGATCATGTCTTGCCCGGGGGCTGACTACTGTGTGGGGACAATTAAGACTGCAGGTCCTTGGCTTGGACCTGGGAAGAACATTCTCCTTGGGTTGGCAGTGAAATGTGCCCCAGGGAAAAGAATCCTCTCTGCGGTGATGCCTGCTTCCTGCCCACTCAGGAGCCAGGAAGCCAACTAGGGAACTGGAGGAATGCCAGCCCTTTGAGTCATTCCTGAAAGATTGGGAGCTTGTTTAGAATCAAGCTTTTTAATCAAAGCTTTTTTTCTTATTTATTTTGGTCAGTTGTGGGGCTTAAACTCTGGGCCTGGGCGCTGTCCCTCAGCTCTTCAGCTCAAGGCGAGCGCTCTACCACTTGAGCCACAGTGCCACTATTTGTCTGGTGGTTAATTGGAGATAAGAGTCTCATGGGCTTTCCTACCTGGGCTGGCTTTGAACCACGATCCTCAGATCTCAGCCTTCTGAGTGGGATTACAGGAGCGAGCCACTGGTGCCTGGTTTAGAATCAGGCTTTTTATCAAAGCTTTTTTTTTTTTTTTCCTGTTTCCTGATGCCTGTATTACTATCCTTCCCCTGAAATGCACCCATGTAGCCAGAAAGGAATTACAAGCCTAGAGATCCTTTATTTGGGGAGGGGTCTGCACAAGAGGGGCTTCACTCCTGTGTGAGGGCGGGGGGAGAGGGAGAGGGAGGGAGAGAGAGGGAGAGAGAGTAGAGTTTGTGCTTCACTTGTTGGTTCTTTTGGTCACAGTTTTAGTTGTGCTGAGCGGCCCAACCTGAGAGGCCCCCAAGGCCCCCGTTTCTGCTTGGCTGGAGCTTTTCTGGCCCTTACGAAAGAGCCTGTATGGTTTCCTGGTGAGAGAGGAGGCTGAAGGTGAGGTGACAGCTTCTGGGAGGGGCTCCTTCCCCGGCTCTGTAGTGACAGAAGGGAGGCTGTCCCCTGTCATGGGCGCCCCAGGCAGCAGGGACAGGTCGGTGAGGGTAGGCTGGATTTCCATCCTCAGAATGTGTTCTGACAGGGCAGCCTTCTGTCTGCGCTCCTGGTTCTTGCTCATGTCCTTCTCCAGCTCTGTGAAGAAGCCTAGGAAAGGTGGGGTGGACCATGGAGCCCGGGGCTCAGCAAGAGGGCCGGCTCCCTCATCCTCCAACTGGGATGAGCCTCCTACATGCCCGAGATGTACCTGGTGGGTACTGTCCACCACTTCTGGCCCAGGTGCTGGCTGGGCTTAGGAATCTCTCCCCAGACATCCCTGCTATCTTAGCTTTCCCCCCAGGCCTGACCTTGGGGGCACTACAAGCCTTCGGACAACAGAGTCACCTCGCTCTGTACGGAATGGGCCACTCAGCTCAGGGAACTCGTCTTCATCGCTTGAGGCCTTATCCTCATCATCTGAGATCCAGCGCTCCAACACAGGCTGCTTGTCCAGGTCCAGGAGTAGAGGCAGAGCTTCTAGTACCATCTCCCTGCAGGACAGAAAGAAGAGAGCTACCCAGGAGGGGGCCTCCAGTGTGGAACCTGGGAGACACAACAACATGGGCCACAGCACCCACGCCCGGGCGTGCAGATCCCAGACTAGGGGATGGGCTTAGGGCTGGCCCTAGTGGGCTGTCAGGAATGGACTGTGGGGGTGTGGAGAAGGGGTCGTGGGCTGCCAGGTTTGCAAGCCGAGGGAGAGGTGTGGCCGGCAGGTGTATGTTCTACCTTCAGTCCCTCCTCACCTGTAACCCTCCTTTTCGGTGCACTGGTTTCCAGTCAGGTTGAAGATGAGAAGGCTCTGGGGGAGCTCATCTGCACAGCAGAGAGAAGTGAGGTTCTTAGACTAGCTCTCGGAAGTTTGTACGTGAGTCGGAGAGCAGGGTGGGGAGTGCAGGCATGGGGACGTGGAGGCAGGGGGCAGGGAGGCCGCCACACAGGTCATGGTCAGTGAGCTGGGGCCAGGGCGTTCTTACCCAGCTTCAGTGTTTCTATCAGGTTCTCAGAGAGGTCCAGAAACTGGAGATATGGGAGGTCAAGGAGGTTTTCCACTTGCCTGATTTGGTTGCCTGCCAGAGACAGGAAGCTATAGGGGGAGGAAACGAGACAGAGATACAAGTGAATCGTGGGATGGCTGGAGGAAGGGCGGGGATACAATGCAGGGTCCTGGGTCGCTGGCCTAGGCGGCTGGATGACTGTGAATACATGTTCTTTGGGGCAGGCTTGCTGGGTCCTTATGGGATAAGGGGCCAGGCTGGGGGAACTCTGAGCAGTTGTTAGAGATTGCCAGGTTTCCCACACCTACTCCTTACTTCTTCCCCACCCAAGCCTTGGCACCACATACCGCAAGGAGGGGATGCACGCCAGATTCTCAATGCGCTGGATCTTATTCTGCAGAAGGAAGCGAGGGGAGGAGACCAAGCTGAAGTCAGCTGGGTGAGAAGCCCTTTAAGGGGAAAACCTCCAGACCATGCCTACTTGTTTTGGTGATACTGGAGATTAAATTTAGGGCTCCATGGACTACCTCTTGAGACACACTAAAGTCTTTTTGCTCTTAGTTTTTCAGATAGTGTCTCATACATTGGCATGGGCTAGGCTCAGAGCACCATCCTGTTTCCCTACTAACTGGGCCTGCAGGTATGTGCTACCAGCATGTCCACCTTCACAGCTGGAGATGTCAAACATTGAGAATGATCACCCATTCCTGGTTGGAGTGGTCAGTGGCTAATGGTATAAATGAGGCCGGCTAAAATGGTGCGACCAAAGAGAGACCTGGGAATCAGGGAAGGAAACCAAAGGCTTATATGTTCTGAGGGAACAATGAATGTGTGTGTGTTTTATATACATATAATACTTTTTAGTAGTACTAGAGTTTTAACCCAGGGCTTTGTGATGCTAGGAGGCATTCTATGACTTGAGCCACTCTGCAGCCCCTTTTCACATTAGTTTTTTTTTTTGTTGCTGTTGTTGGTCATGGGGCTTGAACTCTGGGCCTGGGCACTGTCCCTGAGCTTTTCAGCTCAAGGCTAGTGCTCTACACTTTGAGCCAGCGCCACTTCGTTTCTGGTGGTTAACTGGAGATAAGAATCTCACAGACTTTCTTGCCTGGGCTGGCTTTGAACTTCCATCCTCAGATCTCAGTCTCCTGAGTAGCTAGGATTCCAGGTGTGAACCACCAGCACACTAGTTCTTTTCTTAATTTTCCTTCCTTCTTTCTTTCTTTTTCTTTTCTTTCTTTCCTTCCTTCCTTCCTTCTTTCCTTTCTTTCTTCCTTCTTTCCTTCCTTCTTCCTTTCTTCTCCTTCATTCCTTTCTTCCTTCTTTTCTCTCTTCCTTCTTTTTTTCTTTCATTTGTTCTCTCTCTTTCTCTTTTATTATTTTATTCTTTTTTTTTTTTTTTTGTCGGTTGTGGGGCTTGACCTCTGGGCCTGGGTGCTGTCCCTCAGCTCTTCAGCTCAAGGCGAGCGCTCTACCACTTGAGCTACAGCGCCACTTCCGGTTTTCTGGTGGTTTATTGGAGATAGGAGTCTCACGGTCTCTCCTGCCTGGGCTGGCTTTGAACCGCGATCCTCAGATCTCAGCCTCCTGAGTAGCTAGGATTACAGGCGTGAGCCACCAGCGCCCAGCTTCTCTTTTATTCTTGCCACTATGGTTCTGAGACTTGAACTGGAGCTTTGTGCTCTTATATGTGTTACTTATTTTCAAGATAGGGTCTCACATTATGTCCAGGCTGGTCTGGACTGTGATCCTCCTATTGGTGCTTTCTGGAATTGCTGGGATGACAGGCACATGCTACCATACCCAGCTATTGTAGCCTGGGATGATAGGTTTGTGCCACTGCACTCAGCCACAATGAACATATGTCAACTTAATATGTAAAGTTTCTGTGGGGGAAAGTTTAAGGGATCTGGGTATATTCAACCTGAAGATCATACAGCTACCACACCACATAGCCTTCAAGGATCTGAAAGGTGTAGAGGAATCATCTTCAAAACAGGAAATAGGCTTGAGCTGTGTAATTTGAAAGGCTTAGTGTCTGCCTAAAGAATAGTGACTCATCCTGGTACTGTGGTGCACACTTGTTTTCCCATCACTTCTCAGGTGAAGACAGGAGGATCTTGAATTGGAAGCCAACACGGGATATATAGTGAGATCCTGTCTGAAAAACAACAGTGACAGCAACACAACAAAGACAAGAATCCCTTTTGGAAGATCACTATTTCAATTCCGACTTACCCAATCATGTGGAACTAATTTAAAGGACATCCTACCCAAACACCATGAATTACACAAAATGACCCATTTGGCTACTTTCACATTAGACAGCCTCAATCAACAGGGAATGGGGGGAGAGGAAAAGCTGGGAACAAGACCTTACCTCTTGCAGATAGAGGCTGTGAATATTTTGGAGCCCCTCTAAGTTTTTGATGGTGGTAATCCCCTCCCGGTCCAAGCGGACAGTCTGCAGTTCAGCAAGGTTGTTAAATCTGGAGAAGAGTGGGCAGAGTGTGTAACAGAGCCCATTTTGGGGTCTCAGCAGAGAAGACTGGAGGGAGAGAGGAAGAGGAGGAAGCGGAAAAGTATTTTAAGGACAGATAGACGGTTGAATAGTCTTGATGATGACTTTTTTTTTTTTTTTTTTTGGTTGGTAGTGGGGCCTGAACTCTGGACCTGGGCGCTGTCCCTCAGCTCTTCAGCTCAAGGCTTGCACTCTACCACTTGAGCCACAGCACCACTTCCAGCTTTTTCTGCTTATATGGTGCTGAGGAATAGAACCCAGGGCCTCATGCTTACAAGGCAAGCACTCTACCACTGAGCCATCTTCCCAGCCCCATGACAGCTTGTTTTTTTCTTTTTGGGCTGACACTGGGGCCTGAACTCAGGGCTTACATTCTCACTTATCTTTTCCCACTCAAGGCTGGTTGTAGACAAGAATCTCACAGTTTTGTATGCTGGGTTCGGTTCAAAGAACCATGATCTTTAGATCTTTAGATCTCACCTCCTGAGTAGCTAGGATTACAAACTTGAGCCACATGTTGTGACGAGTTTAGCCCAGCTAGACTCTTCATTTCCAATAAGCCCAATAAGTCCAAATGGGGAGAACTTGTAAGAAATTGCACACTGGTTAGGGATGCCTGGAAATAAGGATGAAAAGATGGAGGCTACCTTCATAAGGCATTTAAATTTCATTCTGGAAGTAACAGAGAGGAGAATCAGGGAATGCCTGATCAGATTTGTTGTTTGTAGAACCATTTCAGCAACACTATAGGGAGACTAGAATGGAGACAGGGAGACAAGAGTTTGTTGGGCAGCGAAGTGGTAACAATTATCTAAGGCAGGTGAGTGAGGCTGGGAAAAAAGAGAATTTTCTTTTTAATTTAAGACAAGATCTTAGCCGGGAACGGGTGACTCAGGCCTATAATCCTAGCTACTCATGAGGCTGAGATCTGAGGATCACTGTTTAAAGCCAGTTGGGCAGGAAAGCCCATGAGACTCTTACTTCCAGTAAACCACTCAGAAACCAGGAAATGGCACTGCAGCTCAAGCACTAGAGCGCTAGCCTTGAGCTGAAGAGCCAAGGGACAGAGCCCAGACCCAGAGTTCGAGCCCCCCAACTGAATATATATATTCAGAGCCCAGGCTGGCCTCTATGCAACTCAGTCTGGCTTGGAATTCCTAATCCTACCTCAGCTTCCTGAGTCCTGGGAGTAAAGGCTTGTACCACTACATCCTGCTTAAAAAAGAGTGATCTTTGAGGAGGGAAAAGTCAATTGGACATTGCCAGTGATTGTAGTGTACAGTAATTAGCGAGACACACACGCACACAAATAAGCTGACAGATCAGGAGAGCGCAGAGAAATAGTCATGCGTGTGTTTCCAGCACCCTCGCGTCTCCAGCACTCACATCTTCTCGGACAGGTCCTCATCCTCAAGAAAGTTCATGTTCCGCTTGGTGATAAGGGCTTCGGTGATGCAGACACCCTCTTCCTCGGGACTGGGAGCCCGGTTAGCTGTGACATGGCGAGGCCGATTGTCACCCTCCTTCCTCCTTGGAGGCCTGCCATCGCCATTTGCCAACTGTTGAACCCACCAACCCTCCTCCCTACTCACCTCCAAGCATGATCTAAAGTAAACGGCGGCAAGCCTGAGGCGGGAGTCGGTAGGCCCCGCGGGATGGCGGAACCCAGGAGAGACAAGCCCAGACCTAGGAGACAAGGGAAAGGAGTTGATTCCGAACAACTAGTTTTCGAATGGGGTCGACGACAGAAGTGAGTCGAAGTAGAGAGGCTGTGCTAGTCGTTCACCGAGGTGTTGAAGGCTGGAGGGTTAAGCGACTCCTAGGGAGTCCCGCGTGGTTGCTAAGCGACCGGACGCCAGGTCGCCGGCCGGGGAGGGTGGAAAGGCAAGTTTTACTGGTCCTGCTCGGCGCATGCGTGTCACGGCCCCATCGTGAGATCCGCCTCCCGCGACAGGATGGCTGCTCCCACAATCCTTAGCGACTTCCGTCTCCTCTCGGCTTCCGTCGCCGTTCTTCCGGTAGCGATGGCTGCGGCCGTGGCTATGAAGCTGAGCGGGGAGCTCCTGCCCCTGGCGGGTAAGGGGCGGCCCGAGACCTGCTTGCACTTCTTCTCTCCCCTACTTCTCACCCCCTCCTGTAATCTCTGACCTCGGCTCCCGGGGATCCCTACCACTACCGAGACCATGCTCCATTCAGTATAGCCAGTAGGTGGCATGGTGCCCGACCTTAGTAGGCATGCAGTAGCTGTTGAACGAATGAATTTGAGCATTTACTATAGGCTAGGGATTCCGATGAATGGTTTATATGTGCCTCCTTATTTGTGTTTTCAAGAACACCGCGAGGAAGGCATTATCCCTGCCTCTTTACAGATAGGGAACTGGGTTTGGGATCAGTTCGGTAACTGGGCAAGGAAGGACGCAATTCCGCCTGATCCCATACCTGCTTGTAAAAGCTGGGTGGCCACCTCTTGCCCAGCAGTTCTCCAGGCACTCTGGTCATTAGAGCCTTGAGACTCTCCTGTCTTAGTCCTTGTTGCGAAGACGAACGGGGTCATTTTGTCCCAGTGTTTGAGCCTCTCCTTGCTTTCCTCAAGGATAATCTCAAGCATTGCCAGTCCACAAGAAAACAGTGTAGAGAGACTTGGTTGGGAGAGCTGTGAGGGTGGTGTAGCAAGTTTTTCAAGTCATAGGAGCAAACGTTTGCACGTGTAAGCTTTGTTGGAGTTGGAAGGAGCTTATTGAACAATGTTTTTGTACCCTCCTCCCCATGAGTTTCTGACTCCTCAGGTCTAGGACACGAGGCATGAGAATTTGTAATTTATTGATTGATTGATTTTGATGGTAACTATTGGAACCCAGGGCTTTTATGCTTGTTAGGCATCTAGTGCTGTTTTTGGCTTGTTTGTTGTTGCTTTTGAATTTTTTGTTAGTTTTGTTTTGGGCTGGTACAAAGCTCCAAGCAGTATAGCTCTCACTCAGCATTTTTGTTTTTGTTTATGTGATCCTGAGGTATCGAACCCAGGGCCTCATGCATGCTAGGCAAGCACTCTACCACTAAGCATTCCCAGCCCCCTCCTTTTCTAGCCTGGGACTGGCATCAATCTGCCATCCTTCAGAGCTCAGCTTCCCAAGTAGCTAAAATTACAGGCGTGAACAACAAGCATGGGGGAGAATTTGTATTTTTTACAGGTTTCCATATGATGCTGATATTGCTGGCTGGATTGGGGTGACTGTACTTCAGAACCACTGGCTTAAACCAGGGACCACTGTTTGTTTTTGTCTTTTGCTTTTTTTTTTTTCAGTGATAGGGATGTCCTCTAACACTAAGCAACATTCCCCCAGTTCATGGTCACTGTTATATAAATAAAGTTTCATTGAAACATAGTCTCATCTGCATATATATTGTCTGTGACTGCTTTTGGCAGAATTGAGCTCTCAAACTCAAAATATTTAGAATTCAATCATTTAAGAAAAGATTTGTAGGGGCTGGGAAGGTGGCTCAGTGGTAGAGCGCTTGCCTTGCATGCATGAGGCCCTGGGTTCAATTCCTCAGCACCACATAAGCAAAAAGAAAAAAACCGGAAGTGGCGTTGTGGCTCAAGTGGTAGAACACTAGTCTTGAGCTGAAGAGCTGAGGGACAGCGCCCAGGCCCAGAGTTCAGGCCCCACAACCGGACCCAAAATAAAAAAAGAAAGAAAGAAAAGATTTGTAGCAGGGCGCCAGTGGCTCACGCCTGTAATCCTAGCTACTCAGGGGGCTGAGATCTGAGGATTGCGGTTCAAAGCCAGCCTGGGCAGCAAAGTCCGTGAGACTCTTCAATAAACCACTAGAAAACCAGAAGTGGGGCTGTGGCTTAAGCAGTAGAGCGCTTGCCTTGAGCTGAAGAGTGCAAGGACAGCGCCCAAGCCCAGAGTTCAAAAAAAAAAGAAAAGAAAAGATTTGTGGCTGTGAATGTGGCTTACTGGTAGAGTGCTTTCTTAGCATGTGTGAGGTCCTAGGTTTTATTCTTCCGTACCATAAACAGAAAAAGCCAGAAGTAGCACTGGCTCAAGTGGTAGAGTGGTAGGCTTGAGCAAAAGAAGCTCAGGTACAGTGCCCCAGCCCTAAGTTCAAGCCCCAGGACTGACAACAGAAAAGAATAGATTTGTGAGAGGCACTAATGGCTGACGCTTGAGATGTAGAAGATTGTGTTTAGAAGGCAGCCTGGGTAAGAAAGTCCAATAATGTCTATTTCCAAATGACCGGCAAACAGCCAGACGAGATGTGGCAGAGCACCAGCTGAGCAAGCAGGAGGCCTTGAGTTCAAACCTCTGTACTAGCAAAAAAAAGAAAGAAAAAGGAAAGGTTTGCAGCCCACTCTCCCAGTTTGAATAATGAATTAAAAATCCTTTTTCCCCCAATACCAGGGCTGGAACACAAGACCTTTTACTTTTTCAGCTTTTTTGCTGGCAACTGGTGCTCTACCACTTGAGACACAGCCTGAAGCCCTTGTGCTCATTTTTTTTTTCCTTTTTAATCTCATCTCTGCACATTAAGAAATAAAAAAAGAACTAGAGAAATGGGAGCCTCTAGGAATCAAGCAACTGATCTAAGGTCATCCACTAGAATGAGAAGAAACAATTCAGGATTTCTGTCAGGCAATACTTTTAAAAATTTTTTTTATTTCTATTTATTTTTTATCTGCCGTGGGGCTTGAATGCAGGGCCTGGGCACTGTTCCTGTGCTCTTTTGCTTAAGGCTGGTGCTCTTCCATTTTGAGCCACAGTGCTACTTACAGTTTTCTGGTGGTTCTTTGGAGGTAAGATTCTCATGGAGCCGAGTGCCAGTGGCTCATGCCTGTCATCCTAGCTACTCAGGAGGCTGAGATCTGAGGATCATGGTTCAAAGCCAGCCAGGGCAGCAAAGTCCGTGAGACTCTTCTCCAATAAACAATCAGAAAACTGGAAGTGGCACTGTAGCTCAAGTGGTAGAGTGCTGGCCTTGAGCTGAATTGCTGAGGGACAGTGCCCAGGCCCAGAGTTCAAGCCCCATGACCAAAAAAACAAAAAAGTTTCATGGCCTTTCTTGCCCAGGCTGGCATTGAACCACAATCTTCAGATCTCAGCCTCCTGAGTAGCTAGGATTACAGGCTTGAGCCACTGACAGCCTGCTCTGTCAGGCAATTCTTTGTTCTATTTTTGACTATTGTCAGAGTATATTATCTAGGGTCTTCAAGAGGCTGCATCTCACTATGTGGCTTGTCTCCCCACCTAGGCCTGCTGCCCACCCTCCAGCCTGTGCGCTATGGCTCCAAGGCAGTAACCCGCCACTGGCGTGTCATGCACTTTCAGCGGCAGAAGCTGATGGCTGTGACTGAATATATTCCCCCCAAACTTGCCATCAACCCAAGATGCCTGCCACCTCCCCCCAGCCCTCCAAAGGAGGTAAGGAGACTGGATGCATATCACTTAGTGCTGGGATGGTAAAATAATCTCCGGTGCTGGTGGCTCACACCTGTAATCCTAGCTAGTTGGGAGGCTGAGATCTGAGGATCATAGTTCAAAGCCAGCCAGGGCAGCAAAGTCCGTGAGACTCTTCTCCAATAAACAATCAGAAAACCAGAAGTGGCACTGTAGCTTAAGTAGTAGAGTGCTTAGCTTGAGCTGAAGAGCTCAGGGACAATAGCCAGGCCCTGAGTTCAAGCCCCACAACCAACCAACCAGCATAAATAAATAAATAATCTTTTGCTGGGTGTGATGGTACATGCCTGTAATCCCAGTGTTCAGGGGCTGAGGCCAGATAACACCAGTTTTTGTTTTGTTTTTTGTTTGTTTGTTTGTTTTTGGATCCGGGTAGTGGGGCCTCAACTCTGGGCCTGGGTGCTGTCCCTGAGCTCTTCAGCTCAAGGCTAGCACTCTACTACTTGAGCCACAGCATCACTTCCGGCTTTTTTTTTTCTGTTTATGTGGTGCTGAGGAATCGAACCCAGGGCCTCGTGCATGCAAGGCAAGCGCTCGACCCCTGAGCACCTTCCCAGCCCGATAACACCAGTTTTGAAGCCAATCTATTGTTATACAGCAAGTTTGAGGCCAGCCTGAAATATAGTGAGACCCTATCTCATACATAAAACCAAATAAAAGACACACACACACAAAAGATTTTTTTCTTCCAGTGAAGTAGGACTTCAAGCCATAGTAACTTTATTTATTTATTGTCTGTGATGGGTCTTGAACTCAGGGCTTGGGCTCTGTCCCTGAGCTCTTTTCCTCAAGTCTAGTACTCTAGGACTTTGAGGCACAGTTCCACTTGGGGATTTTGTGTGGGTAATGGAAGATAGGAGTTTCTGTTTATGGGGTACTGAGGAATCGAACCCAGGGTTTCATGCATGCTAGGCAAGTACCCTACCACTAAGCCATATTCCTAGTCCCCCCTGAGTTCTTATTTACTCAAGGCACTTTGAACCACAGCGCCACTCCCCGTTTCCTGGTGATTGGAGATAAGAGTCTCAAGAATTTTCCTGCCCAGGCTGGCTTTGAACCTCGATCAGACCTCAGTCTCTCTCTCTCTTTTTTTTTTTTTTGGTCAGTCATGGGGCCTGAACTCTGGGCCTGGGCACTGTCCCTCAGCTCTTCAGCTCAAGGCTAGCACTCTACCACTTTGAGCCACAGCGCCACTTCCAGTTTTTCTGCTTATATGGTGCTGAGGAATCGAACCCAGGACCTCATGCATACAAGGCAAGCAGTCTACCGCTGAGCCACCTTCCCAGTCCAGATATCGGCCTCTTGAGTAACTAGGATTGCAGGCCTGAGCACCAGTGCCTGGCCAATGATTCACTTGTAAGTCCAAACTTCTAAAAGTTATCTTGTATTTTCCTTCCTTCCTTCCTTCCTTTCTGTTTTTGTGCTAAAGAGAGCTGAAACCCAGGTTCTCATATACACTAAGCACTCACCATGAACTACACCTTAGCTCTTTCTTTTATTTATTTAGTTAAAATTTAATTTTTTTATGGCTGGGAAGGTGACTCAGTGGTAGAGCAATTGCCTTGCATGCCTGAGGCCCTGGGTTCAATTCCTCAGCACCACATAAGCAGAAAAAAAAAAAAACAGCTGGAAATGGCACTGTGGCTCAAGTGGTAGAGTGCTAGCCTTGAGCTGAAGAGCTGAAGGACCGCGCCCAGGCCCAAAGTTGAGGCCCCATGACTGGACCCAAAAAAAAAAAATTTTTTTTTTAAATTTTTTTGCTGATCCTTGAGCTTGAACTCAGGGCCCGAGTACTGTCCCTGAATTCTTTGTGTTCAAGGCTAGTGTTTACCATTTGAGGCACAGCATCCCACTTCTGGCTTTTTCTGAATAGTTTATTAGAGATAAGAATCTCACGGGGTTGGCTTTGAACCATGATCCCCCCATCTCACCATCCTAATTACAGCCTCCTAGGGTTACAGGTATGAGCCACCAGTGTCTGGCCCTATCTTGTATTTATAACTGGAAAAATAATTCAATGTGAGAACAGCACCAGATGGGTAATTGAAATAATTCCACAATATCACCCTCAAACAGTATTGACCAGTGCAGCTGGGTGACCTGTTTGGGGAGAAGCAAGAATTCCCAGGTTTGAAAACGCTGCTGTGAATATTGCCACTTGCTAATGAAAGTGGAAAGGTTACAGTGGGCATTGTGGGAGTTATAACAAGTCCCTGAGTCTGGGGGCCCACAGCCTTATTTGCTCTCCAACGTTTCAAATATGGGCATCACAGAGAGTCCTAACACTTCAAGAAGTGAGCAATGCCAAGAGAAAAAACAGCAGACACCCCTTCACCATTCATTTCTGCCTTCAGGAGACAGGCCTCATTCGCCTCCTTCGTAAGGAGATAGCAGCAGTTTTCCGAGACAATCGAATGATTGCGGTGTGCCAGAATGTAGCTATGAGTGCAGAGGACAAGATTCTCATTCGTCACCAGCTGCGAAAACATAACATCTTGATGAAGATCTTCCCCAATCAGGTAGGGGTAGGGCCTGTCTGCCCCCAGGCCCTCCAGACATGCTCTGTTCTGCTCCCTGGGAGGGGTATTTCCCACCCTCTCACCTGATGCCTAGAGGACCCCTTGGTTTGCACCCTCAGCCTGTGAACAAGGTGAGTGGTTCTTCTTCCACCTGTCCCCCATCAGAAATTCTTTTTTGCCACCCCAGGTTATGAAGCCTTTTCTGGAGGGTTCTAAGTACCAAAACCTGCTGCCCCTTTTTGTGGGTCATAATATGCTGCTGGTCAGTCAGGAGCCCAAGGTCAAGGAGATGGTGCGGATCTTAAAAACTGTGCCTTTCCTGCCATTGCTAGGTGAGTAAGCAGCACTGTGGTCGGCAGGGCTGTTACGGAGTGTGCAGTGAGTACAGAGCCTGGAGAAGGGCCTCCTCTCATGCTGGGCTGACTCTGTATCTGTTTTGTCTCCCTGCTTCTGGTCATTTCTGGAGACAGGAAGACGGAGCAGGAGCTTTGGGGTAGGGGAGGGGAAATTTAGAACTCTGGAATCTTATCACCAGAGAGTTTTCGGTGCTGAAACTCCACAGATGAAGGTATTTAAACCAAGTATCCAAATAAAAGGTGCTTAGGGACAATGCCTAGTATTCTTAGACATTGGTGATGATAAAACTGTCAGGTAAGTGCTGCCCATGTCCCCAGGACATCCAGATTTCATAGAAATCTGTGTTTATACTTTCCTCCCACATACTTCATTCTCCCTTTTCTAATTTTTCTATTGTAAAATACATATGATGTAAACTTTACCATCAGAACTTTTTTTGTTGTTGTTTTTGTCGGTCGTGGGTCTTGAACTCTGTGCCTGAGTGCTGTCCCTCAGCTCTTCAGCTCAAGGCTAGCACTCTACCACTTGAGCCACAGCATCACTTCTGGTTTTTTTGAGTTGTTTATTGGAGGTAAGAGTTTCAAGGTCTTTCCTGCCTGGGCTGGCTTTGAACCATGATCCTCAGATCTCAGCCTCTTGAGTAGCTAGGATTACAGGCGTGAGCCCCCAGTGCCCGGCCATCAAAACCATTTTTTTTATTTTTTATTTTTTATTTTTATTTTTTGCCAGTCATGGGGCCTGAACTCTGGGCCTGGGCGCTGTCCCTCAGCTCTTCAGCTCAAGGCTAGCGCTCTACCACTGGAGCCACAGCACCACTTCCGGCTTTTTCTGTTTATGTGGTGCTGAGGAATAGAACCCAGGGCCTCATGCTTGCAAGGCATGCACTCTACCGCTGAGCTACCTTCCCAGCCCCGCAAAACCATTTTTAACTCTGTGTATATGCATGCACATGCATGTGCGTGTGTGTTGCAGGCACTCCTCCTTAGCTCTTTTGTTCAAGGGTACCATTCTACCATTTAAGCCACAGCTCCACTGCTTGCTTTTTGGTGGTTAATTGGAAATAAGAGTCCCATAGACTTTTTTGCCTGGGCTGGATTCAGACCTCCAATCTTGGATCTTAGTCTCCTGAGTAGCTAGGATTACAGGGATGAGCCACCTGTGCCTGGCCACTTTTCACTCTTGAGTGGTATTAGATACATTTGTAATCCTGAACCATGATCACCTCCTTTCATCTATATAACTCAGTCTTGTAAAACTGAAATTTTATAAATTAAACAGTAACTCTGTTTCTTCCTACTCCGTGATCCTTTTTTTTTGTCAGTTGTGGAGCTTGAACTCTGAGCCTGGGCACTGTCTCTCAGCTTTCCAGCTCAAGGCAAGCACTCTACCACTTGAGCCACAGCACCACTTCCTGTTTTCAGGTGGTTTATGAGAGAGAAGAATCTCACAGACTTTCCTGCCTAGGCTGGCTTTGAACCATGATCCTCAGATCTCAACCTCTTGAGTAGCTAGGATTACAGTAGTGAGCCACCGCACCTGGCCTGTGATCCTATCTTTAAGAAAATTTAGGAATTTCTGGCCTGGGAAGGTGGCTTAGTGGTAGAGTGCTTGCCTTGCATGCATGAGGCCCTTGAGTTTGATTCCTCAGCACCACATAAGCAGAAAAAGCCGGGAGTGGGCACTGTGGCTCAAGTGGTAGAGCACTAGCCTTGAACTGAAGAGCTGGGGGACTGCACCCAGGCCCAGGCCCAGGCCCAGGCCCCACAACCGACAAAAAAAAAAAAAAGAAAAGAAAATTTCGGAATTTCTGACTTTAGAGGACGTGGGACCAGAGTTATGTAAATTTTCAAATTAGGAGAGAGGATTCTATCCATCTCTAACAGTGGCAGTGGATGGGCATAAATGGAACCCTGATTCTGGGACAGGCTAGGAGGGGAGAAGGACAATAGAGTATGGATTCCTAAGAGTGAGACTTTGTTTCCAAGGGAGAAAGGCATTTGTAGTGTCCCAGCTGACCCTGTGTTTTTCCAGGTGGCTGCATTGATGACACCATCCTCAGCAGGCAAGGCTTCATCAACTACTCCAAGCTGCCCAGCCTACCCCTGCTGCAGGGCGAACTGGTAGGAGGGCTTACCCTTCTTGTAGCCCAGACCCATTCCCTGCTTCAGCACCAGCCTGTGCAGCTGACTGCCCTGATGGATCAGTACATCAGACAACAACAAGAAGATCCTGTCACACCAGCCAATGGGAAGCCAGATCCTCCTGATCCTGCTCCGGACTCCTAGCTGGCCCATTTTACCTAGCCTTGCACATAAATACACTCTGCCCTTATTG
This sequence comes from Dipodomys merriami, assembly GCF_024711535.1. NCBI lineage: Eukaryota > Metazoa > Chordata > Mammalia > Rodentia > Heteromyidae > Dipodomys > Dipodomys merriami. The sequence continues at coordinate 29,782,982 of NW_027203270.1, read as the reverse complement.
GTTGTGCTATCCTCCATTGGAGATGTGGAAGCATTTGGGGTGGGAAAGTGGCATGCATGACTTGGATTCCACTCATGATCACCTCCTCAGATACAGGACCACTTGGAGATGCAGAGGAATTCTCTTTCAAAATAGAGGCATCCCTGAGCTTTATTTTCTTAGCCTGGGACCTGAAAGGGGAAGTTTCCCAGGCATCTTGCCCTGACCCTCTTGTCCCCCTGTGTTTCCCAACCTACCCCACAACCTCAACAATGGATGAGCTGGTAATTGGGCTAACAATGACTCATTAACAGCCTTCATTGTGCTGTGTCTCATGCTAAACGATGTTTCTTTATCTGCATGGTGTAGCAGAGACATTCAGTGCCCTGTGAAAGATCATTGACAGAATGGGGACTTGAAGCAGACACTGCTTTGAAGCCCTGACCATCCACACTAGAGCTGCCTCATTAGATTATCCAGACATGGGTCCCTGATAGATTCCACTTTTGGGGTATGCTGTGTTGCACAGCTTTGTGACAAATTGAAATGCATTTTGTTTCTGTCATCTCTCACTCTTCCTACTTCCTATAAATCCTCTTCCCTTCTATCAGTCACACAAATGGCATCTCTTACCTGCTTGTTCCTTTGTTGTTGTTAGTTGGAGCTTAAACTCAAGGTCTGGGCCTTGTCCCTGAGCTTTATAAAGACTAATTCTCTACCACTTTGAACATAGCACCACTTTCAGTTTTCTGATGGTTAATTGGAGATAAGAGTCTCATGGAGCCGGGCGCCGGTGGCTCACACCTGTAATCCTAGCTACTCAGTAGGCTGAGATCTGAGGATCTCAGTTCAAAGCCAGCTCGGACAGGAAAGACCGTGAGACTCTTATCTCCAATAAACCACTAGAAAACCGGAAGTGGCGCTGTGGCTCAAGCTGTAGAGCACTCGCCTTGAGCTGAAGAGCTGAGAGTTAGCGCCCAAGCCCAGAGTTTAAGCCCCACGACTGACAAAAAAAAAAGACTCTCATGGACTTTCCTGCCTGGGCTGGCATTGAAACATGATCCTCAGATCTCAGCCTCCCAGTAGCTTGGATTACAGACGTGAGCCACCCAGTTCATGCTCATCCTTTTGTTGTCTGCTGTCACGTGTGCCCAGTAGCTAATACGTCTCATGTGGGTCTGCACAGAAGGACTAGGGGAGCTAGGAGTCTTTGTAATGGGGGGCTTTGGTATCCACCAGAGTAGGAGGCCTCCCCCCAAGCTTTTCTTTTATTCAATTTTTAAAAATTGAGGCTGCAGTTTAGCTCATTGGCAAAGCATCTCCCTAGCATGTGTAACATCCTGGTTTGGATCCCCAGTACCAAAAAATAAAAGACAAAAAAATACGATTAAAAAAAAATTGTTATTGTAAAGGTGTACAGAGGGGCTGGGAAGGTGGCTCAGTGGTAGAGCGCTTGCCTTGCAACGCATGAGGCCCTGGGTTCGATTCCTCAACACCACATAAGCAAAAAAAAAAAAAAGCCAGAAGTGGCGCTGTGGCTCAAGTGGTAGAGCACTAGCCTTGGGCTGAAGAGCTGAGGGACAGCGCCCAGGCCCAGAGTTCAGGCCCCACAACCGGACCCAAAAAAAAAAAAAGAAAAAAAAATGTAAAGGTGTACAGAGGAGTTACAGTTACATAAGTCAGGTAAAGAATACATTTCTTAGCCAGGTGCTGGTGGCTCACACCTGTAATCCTAGCTACTCAAGAGGCTGAGATCTGAGGATCATGGTACAAAGCCAGCCTGGGCAGGAAAGTCCATGAAAATCTTTTTTGTTGTTTGTTTGTTTTTGTTATTTATTTATTTATTTTTGTCAGTCATGGGCCTGAACTCTGGGCCTGGGTACTATCTCTCAGCTCTTTAGCTCAAGGCTAGCATTCTACCACTTGAGCCACAGTGCCACTTCTGGCTTTTTCTGCTTATGTGGTGCTGAGGAATTGAACCCAGAGCCTCATGCATGCAAGGCAAGCACTCTACCACTAAGCCACCTTCCCAGCCCCTCCATGAAAATCTTATCTCCAATAAACCACCAGAAAACAGGAAGTGGCACTGTAGCTCAAGTGGTAGAGCGCTAGCCTTGAGCTGAAGAGCTCAGGGACAGTGCCCAGCCCCAGAATTCAAGTCCCACAATTGACAAAAAAAAAAAGTACATTTCTTTTTGGACAATGTCACTTCTTCCCTCGCGCTCTCCCATTTTTCCCCCTCCCATCCTATCCACAAGTTGTATAGTTCATTTTCAATGTAGAGTCTAGTGACTACCATTGCTGCATTTGTCCACCTTTGTCCTATTAATGTGGTCCCTCCCCCACTTACAGTCTCTGCACCCCCCCCAAGTCTTAGAGAACCAGCAGCTCCTTATAAAGGAGCTGATGTTGAGCTACTGGCCTGCCATTTGTCCTTGAGAGCACATCCTAGGTAGATCCTGTGGTGAATCAGGAGAGTTCTTCAGCATTCCTTGTGGGACTTGGAGCCATGCCCCAGTGTCCTTAGTCCTGGACAGACACTGTCTGGCAGTAAGATTTGCAATGACTTTTCCATGGCTTGAGCCAGGCCCAGCTTCCCACAGTGCCCAACTCTGTAGGTGTCCAAGGATGCTCAATCACTGTGAAGTGAATTAAAAGGCCCTCTGAGGCTCCCAGATGCCAGCGTTGGTCTGCCTAGTGCTGCTTAGTGGTTCTCCCTGCCTCCTGAACTCTGCTGGATACACGTGGCATCCCTCCCCTAGAGGCTGGAGCAGTCCTGGGGTTCTGAATGGAGCCAGAAGAGCAAGCGACTCAGTAATGCAAAAGACCTTTCATAACCAATACTGCATGGAGGCAACAAGCAGATAAGTGATATCATACCATCACCTCCTGGTGACATACTATCACCTCCTGGTGACATCATACCATCACCTCCTGGTGCCAAAGTCCCACCACAAAAACTCAAAAGCATCTTTTTTTTTTTTTTTTTTTTTTTGAGGGGAGGTCTGGTCCTAGGGCTTGAACCCAGGGCCTGGGTGCCATCTCTGAACCTTTGTGCTCAAGGCTAGTGTTCTACCACTTGAGCCACAGTGCCACTTCTGGCTTTTTCTGAGTCGTTTATTGGAGATGGGAGTCTCATGGACTTTCCTGCCCTGGCTGGCTTTGAACCGTCGTCCTCAGATCTTCAGTAGCTAGGATTACAGGTGTGAACCACCAGCAAATAGCTTCAAAACATCTTTTGAAAAAAAAAAAAGGTGGGGGGGGAGTGTTTTGTTGCACTTAAAGCTATCCAGTTGAATGAATTCTAGAATTCTAGATCTTTCTTGGGCCAATTTTCACATTTGGGCAACTGAACACAGTACTCCAAGTTAGCTTTCCTTTCTAACAGCCGGCTGGTGACTGGCCCATACCTGTCCCCCTTCTAGAGACTCAGTGCCCTGGAGTTTTGTTTTACTACTTGGGCATTTCCAGACCCCCACAGACCTCCCTCTCGATGAGCAGCCTCTGCGGGGTAGCAGGCCGTCTCTACTTCCTGCCCTGATTGATCTGCTGACTTGGCTCCTGGCACTGTGGTGTAGAAGGGGGAGTAGGGCTGCATCTGACCCTTCCCATCAACCAGATCACCTCTGCAGCTGAATTTTGTAGTCTATTTCAGATGTAAAATGAGACACCAGGGTCAATAAGGAAATGGCCTTGGGCACTCCCTGGGGGCAAGTTCATACTAGGTAGAATAAATCCTATAGCACCACTGGCTGGTGGCCCGCAGGTATCAGTCCTCTGATCTGTCTGGAACCCTGCTGTGGTGACTGTGGTCCCCCCACCCCACCCCATTCCCAAGCCACTTCAGTGGTTGAGTCCTCCGGGGAGCAGGGGGGCAGAGCTGAGCGGCTGCCCGGAGCTTGGCGGGAGGAGGCGACGGGGGAGGGGCAGGTGGGGAGATCCGGCTGGAGGGGAGGCTCCGACGTCTCCTTCCTTCCTGGTTCCTGCAGCAGCAGCAGCAGCAGCCACAGCAGCTGCCACTGCTCAGCTCTGTGCGAAGGTAGCCGGGTGACTCGGAGACAGTGACTCAGAGGCAGAGCGGGCCAAGGAGCACGGGCGTCCATGGACCTTGGGGTAAGGGGGCCTGGCTGGCACTGCCTGCCACTCCCCGGGAGGGCCTCCTACCTAGAACTGGAGAGTCTGCTTAGCTGGAGACAGGGCTGGGAATGGAGGTAGCAGGAGATTGCCCACCTGGCTTAACTCCTTTCCACTGACAGCCCCGCCTCACCCTCCAACATCCCTTCTCCCACCTCCCTGCAGGCAGCCCTGGGGACCAGGACAAGGGCATCGAGATTCCCAAACACCAGAAGAGTTTAGCAACTTTCAGTGGCCGATTGCAGGAGTTCTCCCTCGGGTCAGCCTGGACCCCCTGCTGTGACCTCCTGGCCACCCTTAGCCTGCCAACTGCTATGTCCTGTCCCTTTCCCATTCCTGCCTCAGCTCCTCAGGTGCTCCCTAGGCACTGATCGGGAGATCTGAGCTGCTTCCCCAGCCCCGGGCCAACCTCGCCCCTCCAGTCCCCTCCCCCAGCTCTCTCTCACACACACACACAGCCTCATGCATTATTGATATCCCAGTGGAGCCAGGATGGCCAGGGCCCGTGCCAAAGGCGCCTGTGGGCATTGCTGCAGGACCTGGGCAGACCTCTGGGTGTTCTTGGCCACTTCTTCTCCCACCCACATTGTCTATCAGCCAGTGTTCTGCGCTCTCTGGGGGGGAGTTACTTCTCAGGAGTCACAGGGACTGGGGTCATAGAAAACAGATGGTGAAGCTTTGAGGATAATTGAGGGTCCAAGGAGGGGATCTTAGAGGTATGCTTGGTGGGGAGAGACATAGGGGGTGGGGAGATAGGAGTTGTCCCCATGCAAAAAAAAAAAAAGGGGGTGCCCAAGAACTAGAAGCTATGGGGTCCAGTTGGTGAGAATCTGAGGGGTTCTTTGCAAGGTAATTGTGTCACCAAGCCATAGTGGTGGGGCATGGGGGTCCTGGAGGAAGAGGCAGCTGGATTGATGAGTTCTTGCCTGCTCAGTCTCTGAGTTCTATCTCTTCTTGGAGACCAGCTCACCTCTGGATTCCCACCCCCCCCCAACCCCCAACCAAGGAATCCTAAGAAAACACCAATTGTTTCCTGGAGCCCCAGGGTAGGTTCCTAAGGTGGAGTGGGCCATGTTTCTCAGGTTTCCACCATTCTGTCTGCCTGCCCTGATCTTGGTTTGTGGGTAAGGATCTGTGATAGCTGGGTCTGTGTTCAAGCGGTCTCTCTCTTGCTTCTAGGGCCTTCCCCAAACAAGGTGACATCCTTTACTTTCCACTCTGCTGTACCTGCCTCTTCCATGGACTTCCAAGAGAGGGACAGCCCTTCCCTGGCTGAGAGTACTCAGTCCTCAAAGCCCAGCAGTGCCCAACAGGTCTGAGCAGGGAGCACCAATGGGTGGGCCTTGTTTGGGGTCCAGGTAGAAGAGGGTAGATGTGGTGGGCTCATCAGCAACTGCCCTCTCTGCAGACCTCTGAACTGTGGGAGGTGGTAGAGGAGCCTCGGGGCAGGCTGGGAACAGAAGGCATCATGCCTGAGAGGCAGGAAGGCCACCTGCTCAAGAAGAGGAAGTGGCCTCTGAAGGGCTGGCACAAGGTAGGGTGACAGGGCAAGGGGAGGGGCCACATGTGGGAGGCTGCTAGACTGCTCTGGTGTTTGTGTATGGAAAAGAAAAGTCTGTGTGTTTGCTCTCTCCCCACCCTGTCCTCTCGGCTACACCTTCCCTTCCCTTCTGGGCAATGTCACAGAGGTACTTTGTGCTCGAGGATGGGATCCTGCACTATGCTACAACCAGGCAAGACGTAAGTCAGGGCCCTGTCTCAAGGGGTGTGAGAGGAGTCTTTTCCAGAATGCTCTGAGCAGGCTGGGGGTGGGGCGGGGGGGAGCTGGAGGGAGGGGGATCTAGAATCAGCCAGAGCAGGGTATGAATCCTGGGGTACACTATTGGCATTTTATATTTGGCTGTCTGTATCCTCTGGCTTTCCAACTTGCAGACTCAACCAACTGTAGATCAAAAAGAAAAAAAAATCATATAAGAGCAGGGAAGTTGGCTCAGTGATAGAGTGCTTGCCTCGCATGCACAAGGCCCTGGGTTCGATTCCTCAGCACCACATAAACAGAAAAAAAAAGCCAGAAGTGGTGCTGTGGCTCAAGTGGTAGGGCACTAGCCTTGAGCTGAAGGGCTAAGGGACAATTCCCAGGCCCAGAGTTCAGCCCCTATGACTGACAAAAAAAGTCATATATATATATATATATACACACACATATATATACATATATATATATACATATATACATATATATATACATATATACATATATATATGTATATATAATAAAATCTTATATATATTAACTTGCATCTGTACTGATCATATAGTTTTCTTGACACTATTCTCCAAACAAGCTAATATTTACAACTGTTTACATAGCATATACACAATATTAAGTAATATATATAATCTAGAGGTGACTTAAAGGGCTCAGAAGAGGATGCATGGGTTTTATGCAAATACTACCTCTTTATATAAGGGTCTCTCTCGAGTGTCCATGCATTTCTGTATCTTCATGCATCCTAGAACTCTTCCCCTGAGGATGCTAAGAGACAGCTACATTCCCTGGGTGTCAGCATCCTCCCCATAAGACAAGGAGCATGCTTGCACACGTATAAAGTTGTTTTACCATGGGCACTGGGGAAAGACTGCACTGCAGGCTCTCCGGAATGTTCCTGGGTACCAACTAAGTGCCCAAGGAATGGGAGTTTTCTCACTCTGCTCCTTGTCCCCATTCTTGTGCTGGGAATAAGGAGCAAGGCTAGACTCCCAGATTTCCTCCAGGTGTTGTGTCCTTCTTATGCCGTGCAGATCCTTGCCCTGTGGCTTCCTAGAGCTCAGCAAGAAGCTGGATATAATAGAACATTGTGTATACAGGAAATAATTGACAATGCCCTTCTAGTGTGACTTGGACTTGAGGGTGAATTGCTGTCTGGCCCTTGAACCTAGAGGGGCCTCAGGGAGTTCTATGGCCTTGGGAACCTAAAATTGACTCCTGTCCTCTACTAATCCTCCACCCCAGATCACCAAGGGGAAACTCCATGGCTCCATTGATGTCCGGCTGTCGGTCATGTCCATCAACAAAAAAGCTCAGCGCATTGACCTTGATACTGAGGACAACATCTACCACCTCAAGGTAACACCTAGGATCCAGGAAGTGTTTGGTCACCATCCTGGCAAAGGTCTGTGGCACAGGCCCAGAGACTCGGGATCTGAGGGCCTCAGGATCTTTTCCTAAGTTGTCAAAGAGAAAGTTGCCATCATAAAACAGTCAAAGGCAGATCCACCCTGTTAACTTTTATGTGAAGAGACAGAACCAAGGGCTCACGCACTTGAGATGTTGTGCTCTGCAAGCCTGCAGGAGGGAAGGGGTTGTGCAAACTAACAGAGAGAACCCCTCTTGCCTGGGGAACCAGAGCCCCAAATTCTTGCTCCTGGAAAGTAGACCCTTTCTTTAGATATTGCTCCTTTTCTCCAACACTTCTACAGATCAAATCCCAGGACCTTTTCCAAAGCTGGGTGACCCAGCTCCGTGCCCACCGCCTGGCTCAGCGCTTAGACATGCCCAGCACTGCTCATCGGAAGGTAGGATGGGCCCCAGATGAGATGGGGCAATTCAGGATGGTGGTTGGGGGGAATCTGTGAGACCAGGGGAGGTGGACACCATCCTTCCTGACCCTTGCTTGGTTCACCCACAGGGTCCTGGCACCCAACTTCTAACAACGAGTAGTGCCTCAGCCCTACCTGGTGTTGGACCTCGAGAGAAGGTGTCTTCCTGGCTGAGGGACAGTGATGGCCTAGACCGCTGCTCTCACGGTAAGGGTTCTAGGCCAGTACCTGTGTGGGGAAAGCCTAGGCTGTTGGGTCTAGGTAGCATCAGAACGACAGGAAGCCCCAGTCTGATGGTAGAGATACTTCTACCTCCAGGATGATCAAGTCTCCTTGGTGGACCCTCCCCTAAGGGGCCCGGATCTTATAGAAGAAAAATAGGACTTCTACCAGGCACATAGATAGACAGACCAGGGCCAGACTCCTGACAAAGATACTCAATGCTATTGTGGGCAAAAGTCCAGGGAGAAAGTGCGCTTTGGAATTCAGTCCCAAAGGGCTGGGAAGGTGGCTCAGTGGTAGAGCGCTTGCCTTGCATGCCTGAGGCCCTGGGTTCGATTCCTCAGCACCACATAAGCAAAAAAAAAAAAAGCTGGAAGTGGCGCTGTGGCTCAAGTGGTAGAGCGCTAGCCTTGAGCTGAAGAGCTGAGGGACAGCACCCAGGCCCAGAGTTCAGGCCCCACAACCGGACCCAAAAAAAAAAGAATTCAGTCCCATAGACTGGGAAGGTGGCTCAGTGGTAGAGTGCTTGCCTCATATACATGAGGCCCTGGGTTGGATTCCTCAGCAGCACATAAACAGAAAAGGCTGGAAGTGGTGCTGTGGCTCAAGTGGTAGAGCACTAGCCTTGAGCTGAAGAGCTGAGGGACAGCGCCCAGGCCCAGAGTTCAAGCCCTACGACCGACAAAAAAAAAAAAAGAATTTGGTTCCAGCAGTACAAGACTGACCTGTTGCCCCTGAGAGGGAAATGCACACCAAGATCAGGAGAGTGGAAGGGTACCTGGCCTGTGCACAGGGAACAGAGATGAAAATGGTCTACAGAGATGGAGCTTCAGGACTCCCAGAAAGGCAGAGGAGGCCTGCTAGGCCTAGAAGGGAGGGGAGCAGTGTGAGGATTTCTTTGGCTGCTGGTGACATCTTTGAAGGAAGAAGGAAGCCATGGGACAGATTGGGATCCCTGGCTGGTAGTAAGAGAGCAACATCCTCCTTTCTTCTCCCCCAGCTCTCTCGGAGTGTCAGGGGAAGCTGCAGGAACTACACAGACTCCTCCAGAGCCTAGAGTCCCTGCACCGAATCCCCTCAGCCCCTGTGATTCCTACACACCAGGTAGGGGCCAGGGTTGAGGCCGGGGCTGCCCAGGGCCCCTCCTCAGCTCCCTATCACTATGGTCTTTCCTTCCTTCCTTCCTTCCTTCCTTCCTTCCTTCCTTCCTTCCTTCCTTCCGTTCTTTCTTTTTCTTTTTCTTTTCTTTTCTTTTTTCTTTTTTCTCAGTGGTGGGGCTTGAACTCAATGCCTGGGTGCTGTTCCTGAGTTTGTTCAAGGCTAACACTTTTCCATTTTGAGTCACAGCTCTACTTCTGAATTTTAGGTGGTTCCTTGGAAATAAGAGTCTTCTAGAAAAAAAAAAAAAAGAGTCTTACCGCTTTTCCTGCCCGAGCTGCCTTTGAATCTCAATCTTTAGCCTCCTAAGTAGCTAGGATTACAGGCATGAGCCACCAGCACCGGTCTCACTGTGGTTTTCTGAAGAGCCACTCACTGCTTAGATGCCTCTCTCCTGGGACTTCCTGTGGACACACCTCCCCGAGGGTGCCATACCCTATGTCCCTGGGGTCACCTGTGTTGTCCTCTCTGCCTTTTCTGAGTGTGGCTGGCTGCTGCCAGTCAAATGCAATTATCTGATCTCAACCTGCCAGGCCTCTGTGACAACAGAGAGACCCAAGAAGGGAAAACGGACCAGTCGCATGTGGTGTACACAGAGCTTTGCCAAGGACGACACCATTGGACGGGTGAGGTGGGGTGTGGGCCCCAAGTTGCAGGGGTGGGGTGCCCCGGAGGAGATTGTGGCTTCACCTACTCCCTTTTACCCCCAAGGTTGGTCGTCTCCATGGCTCTGTTCCCAACCTGTCCCGCTACCTGGAGTCTCGAGACTCCTCAGGTCCCCGTGGGCTGCCACCTCCAGACTATGCCCACCTGCAGCGTAGTTTCTGGGCCCTGGCTCAGAAGGGTGAGTGTACACCGGAGGTGGGGGGGACAGAGAGGAATGGGAGGACAAGGGCCAGGAGTCTGATGGCCTGCCTTCCCCGGACAGTACACAGCTCCCTCAGCAGCGTCTTGGCGGCCCTCACCACTGAACGGGACCGACTGAGGGACCTGCACCAGGGCTCAGAGCTGTCAAGGATGGGGGTGAGCCTTGGTGGGGGGGGGGGTCTTGGTCAGGGGGAAGGCTCCAGGCAGAGGACTTCGGTCCCAGATCCTATAGCAGGTCTGCACCTGGGCTGAGAAGACGGCACAGGCAGACCCTGGGGAAGTGAAAGTGGCGGATTGGGGAGGACTTTAGCCTCTGACCACTGTCCTCTCATCCTCTGCCTCAGGTCTCTGAGGCTCCAGCTGGGCAGAGGCGCCTGCACTCTCTGTCTATCTCCTCAGATACCACCGCGGACTCCTTCAGTTCCCTCAATCCGGAGGAGGTAAGAATGGCTGAAGGGGTCATTTTTCTGGTTCTATTTTTCCTGGCAGGAGTGAAGGTCTGGGTGGTTAAAAAAAAAAAGTTATTTTTAGTCCTGAAATAGCTGAGATAGGTCGGGCACTAGTGGCTCATGCCTATAATCCTAACTACTGAGGAGGCTGAGATTGTGGTTTGAAGCTGGCCCAGGCAGAAAAGTCTGTGAGATTTGTGTCTCCGGTTAACCAGTAAAGAGCCAGAAGTGGATGTATAGCTCAAATGGTAGAGTATCTGCCTTAGCAAAAAAGCCAAGTGAGAGCATGTGGCCCTGAATTCAAGCCCCAGTACTGGTACACACCAAAAAGAGGGCTGGAAATCTGGCTCAGTGCTTGCCTAACATGCATGAAGTGCTGGGTTCAATTCCTCAGTACCACATACACAGAAAAAGCCAGAAGTGATGCTGTGGCTCAAGTGGTAGAGTGCTAGCCTTCAGCAAAAGAATACCGAGGCCCTGAGTTCAAGCCCCAGGACTGGCAAAAAGAAAGAAAGGAAGAAAGGAAGAAAAGAAAGAAAGAAAGAGAGAGAGGGGGGAAGGAAGGAAGGAAGGAAGGAAGGAAGGAAGGAAGGAAGGAAGAAAGAAGAGAAAGAAAAAATTTTTCATTTTTCTTTTCCATATTTTATATTATTGGTCATTGCACCTAGGACCTCTCATGCGCTAGACCCCTTGTATAACATGATAGTCCACTTGAGCCACACCTCTAGCCCTCTTGTTTGTGTTTGCTTCTGAGATAGAGTTTCGTTAACTTTGCCCAGAACAGCTTTGAAATCTTGATCTTCCTGCCTTTGCCCCTGAATACCAGGGATTACATGCATACACCACCATGCTCAGCCTACACAGCTTTTTTTTTTTTCACACAGCTATTTTTGACTGATCCTTAACATCTACAGAAAGCTATTACTTTAATTTAGAGTCCATGAAGGTGATGATTATTCGTCTCCATGTGACAAAACTGAGCCCAAAGAATCTTAACTGATTAGGACCAGGCTCCCACTGTTCAGAACTGGACTCTAGGGCTGGACTCTGTGGTTCTGACTCGGGCTCCACAGTAGAGCGGCCTACTGAGCTGAGCCTCAGTGCCCTGATGGGGGCCCCACCCCTTTGTAAAGTAGGGGTGGGTGTCAGGTTTGAATGACTCAACACATCAAAAGGACTCAGAGTCCGTGCCAGGAAGTGTGAGCAGTTATTATGGACCCCATGAGCCCTCCTCTCAGGCTGCAGTTCGTGCCCCACTCCCTCTCCTCTGCCTCTGCCTGCTCAGCAGGTGTCAGGCTCTGAGTCCCTAATAGACTTTCCTCTGGAGGAAATGGTCAGGCCAGGGGGAGGCCTTCCTGGCCTCCAGAGTGGCCCCGGGGGCCTGATGCCCATCTGGCTCCCACAGCAAGAAGCTTTGTACATGAAGGGCCGAGAGCTGACCCCCCAGCTGTCCCAGAGCAGCGTCCTGTCCCTTGCCGACTCCCACACGGAGTTCTTTGATGCCTGCGAGGTTCTGCTTTCCGCCAGCTCTTCAGAGAATGAGGTGAGGGAGGAAGAAGCTGGCAGGGAGCGGGGAAGCACTTCGGGAGGATCCAGGTGGGCTCAGAGAGACTCTGTGGCTTGGCACAGAAATCTCTGCTGGGGACTCATCTTCCAATTCACTGTGTCTGCCCCACTGGGTTCTTGGAAACAACTTCAGGTCTACCTCTAGTAGACCTGACCCCATTTCACCTCCATGCTTCTTAATCCTCTTGCCCTAAACCCTGCATCTCAGCAGCCCTCTCCCCGCCCCCACCCCGCCAACTTCCCTTCCCTTTGGTGTCATGCCAGTTTTCCAAGTTTCCTCATTTTAGTTGAGTTCTAGGTCCTCTCCTAGGAGGCCGGGCACATTCTACCATGTTAGACCTCCCAGGGGAGTGTTCTGGGGCTCTTTCTCTTTCCCTTCCTCCCAAAGGGCTAGCTGGGCACATTCTTGCTAGGCCCTGAGCACTGCTCAGCTGCCTGGGGAGACCTAGTCTGCCCAGTTTGTCATATGTTCCGGCCCAGGGCTCCGAGGAAGAAGAGTCGTGCACCAGTGAAATCACTACCAGCCTGTCTGAAGAGGTGCTGGACCTCAGGGGAGCTGACTGCTACCAGAAAGGTACCAGCTGGGTGTGTGGGCATGGGACAAGAAGGTCTGGAAGTGGGGAGATGGAGAAACTGCATCTATCCAGGGCCCATACAGAGAACGTCCCTCTGGTGACTAGAGGGCTAATGGTTTTGGATGTTGACCCCAGAGGTGACACCAGAGCCAAGAGCTAAGGAATGTTCTAGGACCAGCTTTGAGGAGTAGGCTAGATTTAGGCCTGGTCTGGCCTTTGTCCCATTAGGCAAGAATACTTAAATAGGGCTTGACAGAAAAGGAGATGATTCCACAGGGACTGAAAAATAGACAAAAGGCCCTTCTTGGCCAGTTTTTAGCAGAGTGGCTTAGAGCCTCTAATGTTACTTTTTCCTCTTCTATAAAAGAGGCAGAATAATCTACATCTTCTGTGTGTAGTACTGGGGTTTGAACTAAGGGCCTAGCACTTTTCCCCCCTATCGTGGGGCTTGAACTCTGGGCCTGGGCACTGTCCCTTAGCTCTTCAGCTCAAGGCGAGTGCTCTACCACTTGAGCCACAGCACCACTTCTGGTTTGCTGGTTGTTAATTGGAGATAAGAATGTCATGGACTTTCCTGCCCAGAGTCGGCTTTGAACCACAATCTTCAGATCTCAGCCTCCCAAGTAACTAGGATTACAAGTGTGAGCCACTGGCGCCCAGTGCCCGGCGCCTAGTGCTTTTGCTTCAGTTGTTCCACTCAAGCCCAGTACTCTACCCCTTGAACCACACCTCTACTTCTAGCTTTTTGCTAGTTAACTGAAGATAAGACTATCTTGGATTTGTCTGCCTGGGCGACTCTGAGCTGCAATCCTCAGAACTCAACCTCCTGAGTAGCTAGGATTATAGGCATGACCTACTAGTACATGATTAATAATCAACCTCTTGTTGTGTCTTCTGTTTATAAGGAGATCGGAGGTGAGGAGAGGGGACTCTGGGGACTTCTAAGACATTGTCCATAGCAAGGGACCTAGCTTTTCAACAGCTAGATCCTCAGTTATCCCACCCACAGTGGGCAAAAAAGGGCCCTGGGCATTGGCATATCCACCAGCACAGACAGGGGCCTGCTAGGTCTGGAATGCCAGTATCCATGGGAGACTGACATGGTGGTGTTGGCCCCAGGGGAATGTGTTCCAGGGAGAGCTTCCGGGCCTCCCCGCCGCCGCTGCCTGCCAGCTGCCAGTGGGCCTGGGGTGGATGTGAGCCTGTGGAACATCCTGCGTAACAACATTGGGAAAGACCTGTCCAAGGTGTCCATGCCCGTGCAGCTCAACGAGCCACTCAACACGTTGCAGCGGCTCTGCGAGGAGCTGGAGTACAGCAGCCTCCTGGACCAGGCCAGCCGCGTGGCTGACCCTTGCGAGCGCATGGTACCTGCCCAAGGCTCTTCCTTGTCTACCCCCCACCCCATCTCCTGCAGTGCTGTCTCTCAAATCCTTGTCTCCCAAAGTCCTGTCCGGGAAGATCCTTGTGCTTGGAGTTCCTCATCCAGATCCCAGGCTTTGTTTATGATGGGCTGGTATCCCCTTTCCAAGACCCCTCTCTCAGCTTCTTATCCCCATGGCATTGTCCCTACCCTTCCTGCAGGTGTATATAGCAGCCTTTGCCGTTTCTGCCTACTCCTCCACGTACCACCGGGCAGGCTGCAAGCCCTTCAACCCTGTCCTGGGGGAGACCTATGAGTGTGAGCGGCCTGACCGAGGCTTCCGCTTCATCAGCGAGCAGGTGTAGTCCCTAGGGTGGGAGGGCTGGCCTCCAGGACTGGGGCAGGGGAGGATCTGGGTTTCAGGGACCTCAGGATAGATGAGTTGCACCACCAAAGCTTGAAGAAGAGCATGGTGCAGGGAGCCTGTGCCAGGCCCAGTTGCATATGAAAAAGATGGAGGTCTCTGTTCCCTGTGGGAAGGTGGCTGAAATAGGCATAAGGGAGGATCCACTCAGGAAGGCGCACTCTAGGAGGTGATCTCAATCCAGGTCTTGAAGGATGAGTAGGAGAAAGCCAAGGAGTAGAGGAATTTGGGGAGCTGGGATATACCAGACAGTGTGAAAGATAAGGTGGAGAGATTAAGAAGGTTAAAGAGGGCTGGGAATGTGGCTTAGTGGTTGAATGCTTGCCTAGAATGCATGAAATCCTGGGTTCGATTCCTCAATACTGCATACACAGAAAAAGCTGGAAGTGGTGCTGTGGCTCAAGTGATAGAGCACTAGCCTTGTGCAAAAAAAAAAAAAAGAAGAAGAAGCTGAGGGACAGTGCCCAGGCCCTGAGGTCAAGCCCCAGGAATAGCAAAAAAAAAAAAAAAAAAAAAAAAAAAAAAAAAAAGGTTAAAGATGGAGCTGGAAGGCAAGGAAGGCTCAATCCTGAGGAGCCTTGTAGGAGAAAGTGAGCCGCATTCTGGGGTTCTGTTTATTTTTAATCCTGAAGGCAGTGGGAAGGCAGGCAGGATTGGGAGGCAATGGCCCTTTGCCAGGCACCATGGTATATGCTGGGTGGAGAGTTTGCTCCAAAGCTACTTCTCATGGGAGACACGCCTGAAACAGATCTAGAGGGGGATCCAGCAGTGTAGGGATGGGGAAATGGTCAGTGGAAAGGAGTTTGGAGGAATTCAGTTGGCATGTAGAAGTGCTGGTTATCAGGATGGAAACTGAGTTAGCGAGACATGCTGCCATATAGACTAGACTTCCACAGGAGATGTCAAGTTTGGCTCTGAGGTCAGGGGCCTGGAGCTGTATGGAGCTCTAGCAGATCTGGGAGTGGTCAGTGTAGAGGGTTGGCAATGTCATCAGAGACTCCCTCTGGGTTATGTCTGAGCAGGAGGGCAAATGGTCTGTGGTCCTGGGAGTATCAGCTGTGGTTTTGTTGTTGTTGTTGTTATTTTTGCCAGTCCTAGGGCTTGAACTCAAGGCCTGGGTGCTGTCCCTGAGCTTCTTTTTTTTTTTTTTTGGGGGTCCGGTCGTGGGGCCTGAACTCTGGGCTTGGGCGCTGTCCCTCAGCTCTTCAGCTCAAGGCTAGCGCTCTACCACTTGAGCCACAGCGCCACTTCCGGCTTTTTTCTTATATGGTGCTGAGGAATCGAACCCAGGGCCTCAGGCATGCAAGGCAAGCACTCTACCACTGAGCCACCTTCCCAGCCCATGAGCCACCTTCCCAGCCCCCTGAGCTTCTTTTACTCAAGCCTAGCATTTTATCACTTGAGCCACAGCTCCACTTCTGGCTTTTTTTGATAATTTATTGGAGACAAGAATATCATGGATCTTCCTGCCCAGGCTGGCTTTGAACTGTGATCCTCAGATCTCAGCCTCTGAATAGCTAGGATTACAGGTGTGAGCCACTGCTGCCCAGCTAGGTGTGGGGGGGCTTTTTGTTGTTTTTGTTTTGTGTGTGTGTGTTTGTGTGTGTCTGCCTGTCTGTCTGTCTGTCTATTCATTTGTCCATCCATCCAGTATCAGGGCTATAACTCAGAGCCTTTAGCTCTTGCTTGGCTTTTTTGCTGAAGGCTGGTACTCCACCACTTGAGCCATAACTTCACTTCTGGCTTTTATACTAGTTAATTGGAGATAAGAGTTTCTTGGATTTGTCTGCCTGAGGCTGGCTTTGAATTTTAGTCCTCAGATTTCAGCCTCCTGAGTAGGTAGGATACAGGAATGAGCCACCAATGCCAGCAGGATTTGTGAGAAGATGGTAACAATGTGAAATAGTACAACTGAGTACACAGTAGGAAACAAGCCTCTCATCTCAGCAGAGATGTGCAGGTCTAGAAAGGGGAGACTTGCTCATTGAGATGAGAGGACAGGACTGATGGAGCAGAAAAGGGAGAGGATCAGGAGGGCTGAGAAGCTGTGGAGGAATGAGTGGGGTATGGCATTCAGAGGCCTTACCTACCCTCTGTTCTCCTTTGGCATGGGGACAAAGGTTAAAGAGACTCGCTTGGGTCCAAGCCCTTGTAGGATTGATGGGAGCAGGGCTGCCAAGGACCCAGAAGTACAGCAATGTGGAATTGGAAGTTTCTCTCTATGTGTCAGGGGAAAGATTGGAACCAGCAGTGCACAGAGGAGTCTGGGCCTGCATTTCTGGAGAGTGGTGGGAGCAGGTCGCCGAGGGTCTTAGGGGAAGGAATAGAAGGGAATCTAGGGTGGGGTTGGCAGACCAGGAGAAAGTAAAATGGTTTGGGAGGACAGCGTTATGGGAGACAGGGAACAGGGAGAGGAGGGAGGAGGGAGGGCTGCGGGATGTTAGAGTTGAAGGTCACAATGGAGCCATTCCAAGTGAGGACAAGGCCAAGTGTTTGCAAGAGTGTGGGGCGGAGCCAGCTGATATGATCAGCTTTCAGCAGAGATTGGGAGAGAAGATGGTCCTCAGGGGAAGGGCTGGATTTCAGGCAGGGCACAAGGTAGAGGCCATTGGCACTGCTGGGGGAACTATCTAGGTCTGAGCAGGGCTGTTCAAGGGCATCACTGGCAGGGCTACAGGAGGCCTCTGAGGGGAGCAGGCAAGAGCAAGAACAGCGGGCCTTGTGGCGAGAAGAGAGGATATAGATTTGGATGGTGGCCAAGGATGATAAGTGGACAGAGGACCTGGAACTGACTGGTCTGGTTCCCAGAGAACTGGGGTGGGGACAGGGAGCTTTGGGAGGCCCCCCAATGCCCAGTGGAGACCCCAGGCTTCCTAGGGACAGCCTCAAAAGAACTTCTTTGCTCACCAAGGTCTCCCATCACCCTCCCATCTCGGCATGCCACGCAGAGTCGGACAACTTCATCTTTTGGCAAGGTGAGGGGGTGGATCTAGGGGGAGACGGGGCAGGGATAAAGGACAGCCAGGAAGTGGCTGGGACACCCTCTGAGTTTATCTCTGCTGTTTCCTCTCCCAACCCAACTCCAGACATGAAGTGGAAGAACAAGTTCTGGGGCAAATCCCTAGAGATTGTGCCTGTGGGAACAGTCAATGTCAGCCTGCCCAGGTGAGTACCGGAAACTCCCAACCGCCAAGCCAACACCAGGGCTGCTAATGGGGGCCTGTGCTCCTGAAGCTGCTGGAACTGGTGGCAATGTGTGTACATTTTACACCTGCGTTTGCAGCAGCTGTGATAAAGAAAGGTGAGAAGCCTCAGAGCAGTAAAGATGGAGGGGCTCGATGAATTCTAATTTGGTGTCTTGCATAGTTTTGACCATGATTCACACTAACGCTGCACTTCACACACACATACACACATACACACACACACACACACACACACACACACCTAAACTGATGACAGGTCACAACCACGTTTGAAAGAAACAAAACTCTCATCTAAGCTCATTCTACAGGGGTTGGAGGCATAGCTCAGTTGGTAGAGCACTTGCCAATGAGCCAAACATCAAGTACCTAGTTCGAGTCCCAATCTCCCACCTTAAAAAAAAAAAAAAAAAGCTCATTCTACAGGTGGGTAACTGAAGCCAGAGAAGAAAGGAGGTTCCTTCAGACTGGCAGGGACCTTTCATAAATTCATCTTTCTTTCTTTTTTTTTTTCCTGCCAATACTGGGGCTTGAACTTAGGGCCTCATGCTTGCTTGCTTTCCTTCCTTCCTTCTTTCCTTCCTTCCTTCTTTCCTTCCTTCCTTCCTTCCTTCCTTCCTTTCTTTCTTTCTTTCTCTTTCTTTCTTTCTTTCTTTCTTTCTTTCTTTCTTTCTTTCTTTCTTTCTTTCTTTCTCTTTCTTTCTTTCTTTCTTTCTTTCTTTCTTTCTTTCTTTCTTTCTTTCTTTCTTTCTTTCTTCAGCTCAAGGCTAGTGCTCTACCACTTGAGCCACAGTGCCACTTCTGGTTTTCTGGTTGTTTATTGGAGATAAGAGTCTCACGGACTTTCCTGCCCAAGCTCACTTTGAACCGTGATCCTCAGGTCTCAGCCTCCTAAGTAGCTAGGATTACAGGCGTGAGCTACTGGCGCCTGGCAAGGGCCTCATGCTTTGGTTTGGCTTTTTCCTTCAAAGTTGTTTCTCTACCACTTGAGCCACACCTCCACTTCTGCCTTTTTGGTGGTTGATTGAAGATAGGAATCTCATGGCCTTTCCTGCCTGGGCCAGCTTCCAACCAAAATTCTCAGATATCAGCCTTCTGAGTAGTTAGGATTATAGGCATGAGCCACCAGTGCCTGGCTTTTACCTCCATCTCTCTTGGGTGTTTTGTAAGAGACTTGTTCAATCCATGCACTATGGGAAAGTGACTGAATCCTCCCTCATCACCTTCCCTAGAGCCATGTGACCTGTACCAGTGAGACAGGCATCCTTCCACCCCCTACCACTTGTTCCCTAGGGCCTGCCACTACCCTCCCGTGCCCTGTCTCTCTCAGGTTTGGGGATCACTTTGAATGGAACAAGGTGACGTCCTGCATTCACAACATCCTGAGTGGCCAGCGCTGGATAGAGCACTACGGGGAGGTGCTCATCCGGAACACACAGGACAGCTCCTGCCACTGCAAGATCACTTTCTGCAAGGTAGGCATGGTCTATCCTCCCACACTGCCCACTCCCAGCAGCCTCTGCCTCTCCAGGGCCCAGAGAACCTACTTCAGGCCCTGCCATTTCCACCCCAGGCCAAGTACTGGAGTTCCAACGTCCATGAGGTCCAGGGTGCCGTGCTGAGCCGCAGTGGCCGTGTCCTCCACCGACTCTTTGGGAAGTGGAA
This sequence comes from Dipodomys merriami, assembly GCF_024711535.1. Lineage (NCBI taxonomy): Eukaryota > Metazoa > Chordata > Mammalia > Rodentia > Heteromyidae > Dipodomys > Dipodomys merriami. The sequence continues at coordinate 29,763,777 of NW_027203270.1, read as the reverse complement.
TGAGGGGCTTTATCGGGGTCCCCCACCAGGGGGCCAGTGCATCTGGAAACCCAGTAAGTAGGGTAATCAGGGAAAGCTGGGCAGGGTGAGGGGGAACTGTGGCCCAGGACCCCTGCCCCAGTCCTTTACCTCCCCCCCCCAGACTCCATGCCCCCAGACCACGAGCGCAACTTCGGCTTCACTCAGTTTGCCTTGGAGCTGAATGAGCTGACAGCAGAGCTGAAGCGGACCTTGCCATCCACAGATACTAGGCTGCGTCCTGACCAGAGGTCAGTGCCCCAACCCAGGTACCCCCAGGCCCATTGCCCAAACCCCAGTGCCTCTGCAAGAAGGTCTCTCCTTGTAGGCCTTGCGCGGAGCCTGGATCTGATGCTAGTAAACCACCCCAGAGACAGAGCCAGGCAGGGGAAGGGGCAGGGGGGGGGAGACCCACTGACTGGGATCTGGATCTTCAGGTACCTGGAGGAAGGGAATATACAGGCTGCTGAGGCCCAGAAGCGAAGGATTGAGCAGCTGCAGCGCGACAGAAGGAGAGTCATGGAGGAGAACAACATCGTCCACCAGGCTCGCTTCTTCAGGTGCCCAACCTTGCCTTCCACTCTGTCCCTCCTCAGCCCAGGCCTTTCCCTTAGCCCCTTCCACTTGGAGTGGGCTCACCATGGGAGGGCAGTCTCCAGGGCCCAGCCTGCATTCCGCTTTCCCCTGCCCACACCCACCCTCTTCCCCCAGGCGGCAGACAGACAGCAGCGGCAAGGAGTGGTGGGTCACTAACCACACATACTGGAGGCTGCGCGCCGAGCCCGGCTACGGGAACCTGGATGGGGCTGTGCTTTGGTAGCCCTGGCCCTGGGGCAGGAGGCTCAGGGCCTGCTCTCCTCCTGTCCCTACCTCTCCCACGGACACATGGATGAGGCCAGGCTCCCCCCTCAGGCAGCCCTGGCTCCAGCCCTCTCCCCTCTGCTGGCCAGAGGGGCTGCAGCTTAGCTCACCCCCACTGCACAGTTGGGGTTGGAGTCAGAGTCTGTTTCTCCAGTCTTGTTGCTCCAACAACTGGCATGTGAGCCCCTTCTTGCTCTGCCATTCCCCTTTCTATCCCCCCTAGGGATGCTTGGGGAAAACGCTAGGCTCCTCAGTTCCCCGTTTCAGTGCCTTCCTAGGACACAGGGGACCCCTTGATGATCCCCAGGCTTTTTGTCGCCAGGGCACTGGCCCCACTGTGAGAGGTTCAAGTAAGTGAAGGGAATGGGATGGCCTCTTCTCCCACTTGCCCCATTTCCAGTTTCTGCTCCTCTGCTCCAGTCCAGCTGGTCTTTCTCCAGCTCCCTTTGGCTGGTCCCTGGCCTCCTTCCCCTGCTGCATCCCTTTCCTCCCTAACTCCAAAGCTCCGGCAGACTCCTGCTCCCTTGTTCCTCATCCTCCTGTGGATCCTTCCATCTCAGCTCAGCAGATGCCCCGAAGTGGACAAGGCCTCTCCCAAAGGTGGAGATGCCTGGCCTCAGGCCCACAGGGAAGGAGTGCGCAGGCATGAGTGTAAAGTCAGTAGGAGTGTGTGTGTGTGTGTGTGTGTGTGTGTGTGTGTCCTGCTTGCAGGCAAGCAGGATTCTTCAATGTAGCCTGGGCATCCCACCGGATGTCCACCATCATTGCTGCTCATTTGCTCAGTTTGCCTCTGAGTCAGGTGAATTGCTGTGACATTCCAAGCTCCAATAAAAACTGATCCAGACATTGGCCTCTGACCTCATTGAAAAAAAAAATTATGCTCCACAGAAGGTCCATAGCCTTGACTCATCCTCCATCAAAATACACACTCTTGGGGCTGGGAAGGTGGCTCAGTGGTAGAGCGCTTGCCTTGCATGCATGAGGCCCTGGGTTCGATTCCTCAGCACCACATAAGCAGGAAAAAAAAAGCTGTAAGTGGCACTGTGGCTCAAGTGGTAGAGCGCTAGCCTTGAGGTGAAGAGCTGAGGGACAGCGCCCAGGCCCAGAGTTCAGGCCCATGACCAGACCCAAAAAACAAAAACAAAATATATACTCTTAACCCTTTAGCCCTGGGAATAGCCTTATTTGAAAATAGGGTCTTTTCAAATACAGTGAAATGTTAAGAGTCATAAGGGATTAGGGTAGCCCCTAATTCAGTGACTATTTCTCTATAAGAGGAGAAAATTGGGCACACAGATCTACCCAGGGGGAAGAGGACATTTGGGAGTGGGCCGGATGGGCATATAGGCAGATTGGAGAGAGACATCTGCAAGCCAAGAAAGCCAAGATGCTGGCAGCCAGCAAAAGGTACAAGACTCACGGAGAAATCCCACTCTGAGCTTCTGAGAAAGAATCAGCCCCACTGTCTGAAAGACCTCTGGCCTCAGCTGTGAGAGAAATGATCTCTGGAGTTTGGTTTAGCTGTGTGTGTGTGTGTGTGTGTGTGTGTGTGTGTGTGTGTGTGTGTGTGTGTGTGTGTGTGTGTGTGTGTGTGTGTGTGTGGTTTAGCTGTGTGTGTGTGTGTGTGTGTGTGTGTGTGTGTGTGTGTTGTGGGACTTGAACTCAAGGCCTGGGTGCTGTCCCTGAGCTTTTGTGCTCAAGCCTAATGTTCTACTACTTTGAGTCACAGTTCTACTTCTGGTTTTTCTGATGGTTAATTGGAGATAAGAGTCTGGCTGGCTTTGAACTGTGATGCTCAGCTTTCTGAGTAGCTAGGATGACAGGCATCAGCCAGCTGTGCTGGGCTTAGTTAATTTTTGTTTTGTCTCAAGATAAAAACAAAGATCAAGGCTGCCTTTCCACCTCAGCCTCCTGGGAGCTGGGATTACAGAAGTCTGTCACTCATGTAGAACTTTGTTATGCAGTGCTAGAAAGGGAATGCTGCTACCTACTCACATGAACTGAAAGCCTAGGAGCACCCCCTTCCTTCGAGCCTCTCCTGCCCTTCTACCTCATGTCCCTCCACTCTGGCCCTTCATTCTGGTTCCAAAATCTCCTAAAGTTGGGCCTTCTAAACCCTTGTCCTGATGATCACACTCATGCTGGCTTTCAGAGTAATAGTTCAAAAGAGAAAACAAGGCTACTTCATTCTGCCTAAAAAACCATCATTACTTCCCAGTGCTTAGAGGCAAAAATCCAGATCATCAACCAGGTAGACAACTGCATGTTTGCTGGGCACTGGTAGCTCACACCTGTTATCCTGGCTACCCAGGAGGCTGAGATCTGAGGGTCATGGTTTAAAAGACTTGTCCGTGCAGATCCAATTAACACCACCAGAAAACCAGAAGTGGCACTGTGGCTCTAGTGGTAGAGAACTCACCTTGGGCTGAAGAGCTCAGGGACAGAGCCCAGGCCCAGAGTTCAAGACCCATGACTGGCCAAAAAGGCAAAACAAAACAAAACAAAAACTACTTGCTTGTCAGGTACCAGTGGCTCATTCCTGTAATCCTAGCCACTTAGGAGGCTGAGATCTGAGGATTGTGGTTGAAAGCCAGCCCAAGCAGGAAAGTATGTGATTCTCTTATCTTCAGTGAACCACCAAAAAGCCAGAAGTAGAACTGTGGCTCAAATGACAGAGCACTAGCCTTGAACTAAAAGGCTCAGGGACAGCATGTAAGCCCTGACTTCAAGCCCCAAGACCAGCACAAAAAAAAGAAAAAAGAAAACTGCATGGTCCTAGGCCCTTGTCCAGCATGGAATGCTGCTTCCACAGTGTGTTCCTGCATAGTGATCATGCTAGAAGGGAGGGAGGGAAGAGGGCAAGAGGCAGGCCCCACCACTGAGGCTGAGTCTAATCCCAGGTTATTTCAAAGCCAAGTCCAGTTGCCTTTGCCTCTCCACCGTTCAATTTCTGCACTTTTTCAGTGTCAGAGGAGAAGATGTGATGTGGCTGCTGCTCTGTAGTTTACCAGTTCTCTCAGCCTCTCGCTTCACCTCATTGTACTGAAACAGCAGGGCTACCCTCCGGCCCCTCACATCACTGGTGTGGTTTGAAGGGTGTCCTAACAGGAAGTCTTGCTTCCTCTGGGAGTGTCAAAACCTAGGGGACCCTGCATGACAGTAACCCTTCCAATTGCCCTTTTCTCACACCCCCTCAGTTCGATTTGGAAACAGGGCTTTGCTATATGACCCAGGCTAGCCTCAAACTTGTGATCCTCCTGCCTCCCATTTCTAGTTTATTTATGGAGAGTGTTAAAGCTAAAACATGACACCATGTGCCAGAAATAACCTCAACCCATCCCAAAGCCAGTGAAAGCTTCCAAACATTCAAGACCTTTTCTAAGACCGTGCATGTGGCCTCCACGGCCAAGTACTCTCCCTGCACAGGCCCAAATGCCAGCTTGCCAGTTTTAGGTCAGGGTGGGAAGATAAGATTATGGCTGTTTATTCTGGGTCCAGAAGACGATGGACGTTCCCTTCTGAAGGACTTTTGCTTTTCCTTTCCTTTCCCTTCCTCTCATCTCCTCTCCCTCTCCTTTCCTCCCTTTCTTCTTTCTTTCTTTCCTTCCTTCCATCCTCTTTCCTTCTTCTCTTTTTCTTCCCCTTTTTAATTTTAATTTTTTTAAATTTTTTGTGGGTCATGGGGTCTGAACTCTGGGCCTAGACACTGTCCCTCAGCTCTTCAGCTCAAGGCTAGCACTCTACCATTTGAGCTACAGCTCCACTTCCAGCTTTTTCTGCTTATGTGGTAGTGCGGAATCAAACTCAGGGCCTCATACATGCAAGGCAAGCACTCTACCACTGGGCCACCTTCCCAGCCTTCTTCCCTTTTTAAAATGGCAGTAGTAGGTATTAAACTCAGGGCCTAGGCACTGTCCCTTAGCCTTTTCACTCAAGGCTCGCATTCTACTACTTCTGGCATCTTGGTAGCTAATTGGAGATAAGCGTCTCACAGACTTTCTTACCCAGGCTGGCTTGGAACCAAGATCCTCAGATCCTCCTAAGTAGCTAGGATTACAGGTGTGAGCCACCAGCACCTGGCTGAGACCTGTCCTTTTTTTGAGACCCTCTAGGCAGAGAAGGAGACATCACTCAGTGCTCTCCCACTGGGACCCATCTTTATAGCTCTTAGGGTAGTGAGGAAGGCAGCACAGACTTCAGAGAAAGCCCCCAACCTGGCCTCAGCTGGGTCTTACTCAAGAAATGAGGTGGTTCAAGGGCTGGTATCCCTGATTCTCACCATGCTATTGTTTTCTTGTCTATCCTCAAGGGCCAGTATCATCAGAGGGGTATTCTGAGAGCTCCTGAGGTCCTGATGGACTGGAGTCAGCTGGGGAAGGGATTCTGGAACAGGGTGGTCACTGCGGCATGGAGTTGGGAGAGCTCAGCCTGGGGTAGGGTTTTAGAGTGAGTCCATATCTTCTTATATATGTCATTGCTGAGTTCAAAGTCTCTGGGGTATTGAAAGATGTTTCCAGGGGTCATTTATGCACAAGTCCAAGCCATTCATAGAATACTCCCACGGTGCCAGAACCATGGGCCTTGTTGGTTCCGAATATGAGAGGCCTCTCAAAATGAAGGATCTCTCTGGAGGATGGAAGGTAACTAGGCATGGCTATGGGAAACGAAGGTGTGGTGGAAAAAAGTGAACTAGTCAGGAGAGAAAGGAAAAGTGGAAAGGAAAAGTGGAAAGAAGCAACCCAAAGTATGACTTGGACAAGTTGGTGCAATTCTCCAAATATCCTCAAGAGGGCGTCTGGGACTCTAGAAAGGCCCAGTTCAGTCTTCCTGAGCTCTACCTTCCCTAGCTCTCAGAGAATGAAGCTGGGGTAGGGGCCCAGGTCAGTGGTAATAGGTGGCAACAGCAGTCACCCCTCCGCTGCTCTCCATGACTCAGAGGACATTCAGGAGTCGGAAAATCCCCTGTTCTGGGAGGCACAGGTGTCCCCAGCCACTCCCAGAAGCTGCCCAGATGGTCTACTGGAGGCCAGCCCCACCCAGCTCCTCTCAGAAGAGCTGATCTAGGCTCCCCATACCCCAGTGCTCTTGTTTTTGTTTGTTTGTTTGTTTGTTTGTTTTGGGGGGTCCGGTCGTGAGGCCTGAACTCTGGGCCTGGGCGCTGTCCCTCAGCTCTTCAGCTCAAGGCTAGCGCTCTACCACTTGAGCCACAGCGCCGCTTCCGGCTTTTTTTCTTTTTGCTTATGTGATGCTGAGGAATCGAACCCAGGGCCTCAGGCATGCAAGGCAAGCGCTCTACCACTGAGCCACCTTCCCAGCACACCACAGTGCTCTTGTAAGAAGACTTTCCCCTAAGTTATTACAAACACAATGGGTGGAGGGAGAGTTAGCTATTGAGATCTGGGCCAGGTCTACACTGACAAGGAATTCTGGGAAGTCAGAATTCAAAGTCCAAAGCTTTGTTTTAGAGCACATGAAGTTCAAATTTATCAGTGTTGGAGGATACAATGTATTTTAAGTTGTTAGTTTTACAACTTTTAAGTGTTTTAACACATAGTATAATGCATGGAATCACATGTATAAGGCTTGTCCCGGTCCCCACAAATGTTAGGGGTGTGCAGGAGATTCCTTGGGTGCATTTTTTTGGGGGGTCCGGTTGTGGGGCCTGAACTCTGGGCATGGGTGCTGTCCCTCAGCTCTTCAGCTCAAGGCTAGCACTCTACCACTTGAGCCACAGGGCCACTTCCGGCTTTTTTCTTTTTGCTTATGTGGTGCTGAGGAATCAAACCCAGGGCCTCAGGCATGCAAGGCAAGTGCTCTACCACTGAGCCACCTTCCCAGCCCTGGGTGCATATTTTGAAGGAGAAGGCATCATTGGCGCCTCCTGGGAGGGATGAGAATGGGGACAAGAAGGAAGGACTCTATTAAGCCACTGATGATTTAGAGAAGTTTTAGCTAATAGAATTTCACCATGGACCTCTAGAGTGGGCTAGAGAAAGTGGGATGTGGGGATGGCAGGGTACATTGGCCTCCACTCTCTTTTGATTGTTGTTGGTGGTGGTGGTCATGGGGCCTGGGTGCTGTCCCTGAGCTTTTTCACTCAAGATGAGCGCTCTACCACTTTGAGCCACAGCCCCACTTCCGGTTTTCTGGTGGTTTATTGGAGATGAGAGTCTCACCGACTTTCCTGCCCAGGTTGGCTTCGAACTGTGAGCCTCAGATCTCAGCCTCCTGAGAAGCTAGGATTTGGTGGTAGTCACCAGCACCTGGCTTCCCTCACCTTTTTGGAACGATGCTTTGCATTTGACAATGTGTGGGGACACTTCAGAGACCAATTGATGTGAACATGCCCGCACTCTTTGCTGTTCTGCGTTTCTGAGGATGGCCGTCTCCACATAAGGACTCTCAGGTCAGGGGCTGCAGAGCCCCACGTGACATGGCCCTCCACAGGTGCCATAGCTCGACAGCTCTCCATCTCCCCATCACCCCACCCATCATGACTGCCAAAGTAAAAAAAAAAAAAAAAAAAGGGAAATTGGGAGAGTCTGCCAATTGGCCAAGGTGAAGAGGCAGAACTCATCTCGGATCCCTTCACCACTGGGCTTTCTGGTCTGTTTTGTTGTGTTTTCGGTTAATTGTTGCTTGAGGGAAGTCTTGCCAGCAGCCCAGGCCCGGTTGGATCTGGAATCCACCTGTTCCAGCCTCCTTGCTGTAGGGATTACTGGTGTGCCCTAGGATACTCAGCATCCTTGGGTCTGCCGCTGACTGGTCCCACCTTCCAGCTGTGACGAACCCTGTGTGTCCCCCAGCCCCTATGCCACAGAACCCTGCTACCCTGCAACCCCGGACAGGGATAGAAAGTCCTGGAAGACAGAAGTCCCGGCTTGGCAAAGTTAGAGGCAGAAATAGGTGCCTGCCCCCTCCCTGGCGTCACCTCAAGCGCTTGCTCCCCGGATGCCCAGAGATGGAACGAGGTCTGGGGACAGGGCCCCCAGGAGCAGCCGGGCGGGGCCTGGCGCAGGCGTGCTCAGGAGCAGCCTGTGGGGTCCGGGCTGGCGAGGCAGGGGACTAGAGATGCCGGAGCAGGATGGAGCGGGATGGAGCTGCGGCCCAGGTCCCAGGGCCCCCAGGATGGCCAGGCTCTGCCGCTCAGGGGAGGCGCAGAGCGGGCAGGGAGGGTTCCCGCCTGGCACAGGCACAGGTTCCCGGCGGCGTGGGACCCCGGACTGCGGCCTTAGCCGCATCGCTGCTGCTGCAGAGCTGGCCTGGGGCACCCCAGTCCTGGGGTCCCCTCTTTAACCGCGGTCAGCGACAGAGGCTACCCACTGCAGACGCGGAACCAAGGCGGGGAGACGCGGGACCCAGGATGCGCGGGGCTCTGCAGCAGGGAGAGGTAAAGAGGTGGGTAGGAGAAGGCCATTTCTCCTTCCATGGCTTTTTCAAAAGATGGAAATTTCTTTTGTCTTTCTTCCTCTCTCCCTCCCTCCCTCCCTCCCTCCCTTCCTTCCTTCCTTCTTTCCTTCCTTCCTTCCTTCCTTCCTCCCTCCCTCCCTCCCTTCCTTCCTTCCTTCCTCCCTCCCTCCCTCCCTCCCTTCTCTTTCTTTTTAACGCCTGTCTTGAGCTTGAACTGAGAGCCTGGGTGTAAGCTGGCCCTTAGCTTTTCCACTCAAGACTGGCACCCTACCATTTAAACCACAGCTCCCCTTCTGGCTTTTAGGTGGTTAACTGGAGATAAGAGTCTGTCATGGACTTTCCTTCCTGGGCTGACTTTGAACCACAATCCTCAGATCTCAGCCTCCTGAGTAGGTAGGATTACAGGCATGAGCTGCTGGTGCCTGGCTATGCTTTCTTCTTCTTCCTTCTTGTTCTTCTTGTTCTTGTTCTTCTTGTTCTTGTTCTTCTTGTTCTTGTTCTTCTTGTTCTTGTTCTTGTTCTTCTTCTTCTTCTTCTTCTTCTTCTTCTTCTTCTTCTTCTTCTTCTTCTTCTTCTTCTTCTTCTTTCTTCTTCTTCTTCTTCTTCTTTCTTTCTCTCTCTCTCTTTCTTTCTCTCTCTTTCTTTCTTTCTTTCTTTCTTTCTTTCTTTCTTTCTTTCTTTCTTTCTTTCTTTCTCTGGGCCTGGCACTGTCCCTGCACTCTTCAGCTCAAGGCGAGTGCTCTACCTCTTGAGCCACAGCACCACTTCTGGTTTTCTAGTGGTTTATTGGAGATAAGAGTCTCATGGTCTCTCCTGCCTGGGCTGGCTTTGAACCGTGATCCTCAGATCTCAGCCTCCTGAGTAGCTAGGATTACAAGTGTGAGCCACTGGTGCCCAGCTTTATGCTTTCTTCTTTTGTAGCGTTCCCCCCCCACCCCAGGGCTGAGGACCAAACCCAGGGCCTTGCATGCACCAGGTGGGCGCCCTTCCGCTGAGCTAAACCCCCAGCCCCTATGCTTTCTTCTTTGACCTGTGTGTTATTCTCAAATACATGGTGACTGATATTTTGTCTAATTATTAAAACACTTGGCAAATAAGATGAATATAGTTCATGCTTTTTTTGTTTTGATTTGGTGGTACTGAGATTTGAATTCAGGGTCTTACACTTTCTAAGCAAGTGCTCTATCTCTTGAACCACATCTCCAGTCTTTATTTTTGCTATTTTCCAAATAGGGTCTTGCTTTTTGCACAGGCTAGCTTAGGACAGTCATTGCACATATCTTAAGTGGCAGGTGTACACTGTTGTGCTCAGATTTTTTTTTTTTTGGTCAGTTGTGGGGCTTGAACTCAGAGCCTGAGCACTGTCCCTGAGCTCTTCAGCTTAAGGCGAGTGCTCTACCACTTGAGCCACAGCACCACTTCCAGTTTTCTAGTGATTTATTAAAGATAAGGGTCTATGGACTTTCCTGCCCAGGCTGGCTTTGAACTGCCATCCCCAGATCTCAATCTCTGAGTAGGCAGAATTACAGGTGTGAGCCCCTGGCACCCAGCTTGTGCTCAGATTTTTATTGGCGCTTCACTAATTTTTTTTTTGGGGGGGGGAATTGGACTAGTCTTGAACTATGATCCTCCTGATTTCAGCCTTCCAAATAGCTGGGGTTATAGGCATGAACCACTGCACTGTGCTCTTTTGTTTTTGGAGCAGGGTTTTGCTATATATTCCAGGCTGGCATCAAACTCACAATCCTCATGACTCATGCCTCTGAGTGCTGGGATTATAGGCATGAGTTACTATGCCTGCTTTGATGTTTTGCTTGAATACTCAGTGAGTGACCCTCATCGAGCTCCCTCTAATGTGGGATTCTCGTGATGCTCCATCTCAAGGAAATTCTAAGACTTGTACAGTGGTCTAGATGAGGTCAAGATGGGTGACTTCACATTGCCCTAGTAGGGAACTTTCTCAAGTTCTTGATCACCAGACCACGTGTCAAAACTGGTGACAGCTCAGTCTTCCACAGCAAAATGCTTGCAGCCACCAGGACCATGGACAGCAGAGGGCACTGACTTGTTGGTCTCCATACAGCTTTGGGTTTCCCATTCAGGCATTCACTTTGACCCTGTTCTGGAATCTTCCAGCCTGCCTCTCCTGATGCTATCTTCCAAGAGGTGGTGACTCAAAATTTCTTTTCCAAAATAAGGTCACAGGGGCTGGGCAGGTGGTTCAGTGGTAGAGCGCTTGCCTGGCATGCATCAGGCCTTGGGTTCTCCTCAGCACCACATAAACAGAAAAGGCCGGAAGTGGCACTGTGGCTTAAGTGGTAGAGTGCTAGCCTTGAGCTGAAGAGCTGAGGGACAGCGTCCAGGCCATGAGTTCAAGTCCCATGACCAAAAAGAAAAATAAGGTCAGAGTCCTGTGGAGCTTCGTTGGCATTTGAGAACAATGTGGCTGGGTGTTTGGGGCAGGCCTTGAGGCCTCATTCTCTGTTCTGGTTTTGGTGTCCTGGCTGACAGCAAGCATGATGGGCACCCCTGCCTTTTGTTTCCTCTCGCTGCTCTGGACCGTCAGGTCACGTGACCTCTCTACCACTCACAACTCCCCCGATAAACATGGACCCTTGTAAACCTCATTCAGTTTGAGGGGCATTGTTATTCTACTTGAACTAATCATTCAGTAGCTAGAAATGGAGAGCTGTTGGCAGATGGATGGTTGTGTATACCTTTCCATTCATGAAATGACCAAAACAAATTAAAATCATCCTCAGTACTGAAGTGATAATCATACCCACAAATCACACACATGAGAGGAATTCCTGCAAGAGAGCACTCACAGCCGACTGGAGTGATTGGTGAAAGCAATTTCCTCCCTTCACACACATGCACACACACACACACACACACACACACACACACACACACACACACACACACACATTAATCAAGAACATACCATAGTGTTACAGGAATCTAAAAGAGAAAGCAATGGGACTGGAGTTCAGCTCAATTGTAAAACATTTGCCTAGCATGTGTAAGGTCCTGGTTTTGATCCCCAGCACTATAAAAAAGAGAAGAAAGACGGAAAGAAGAAAAGGAGAAGGGAGGAAGGAAGGAAAGAAGGAAGGAAGAAAGGAAGGAAGGAATGTTGGAAGGAAGCAAGGAAGGAAGGAAAGAAGGAAGGAAGGATCTTCACTAACAGCTACAGAAGCTGATGCCGATGAGAGGGCATAGAGGAGGCCACTCTGCCTGGAATCTTTTTCTAATGTCAGATGGTCTGTTTTTAGTGGTGGATGCAACTTGATGAGATAAAGGTGGATCCATGTGAAAGAGAGGCTTCTCTCTTCTGTGAGCAGGTCTTTCCCTGACCTTACAGCTCATTAACATAAAGACAGACATTGGGCCACAAAATCTTGAGTATCAGAAGTGAAAACACAGAATAATAAATTTCTTCTATACCTGTACAGAAGCCAAAGGAAGAATCTCTGTCTTGGGAAAAGTCAAGCCTTCTCCAAAGGAAGTACAAAGATCTCATCCGATCAGAGTAGTGTACCAAGGTGGCGTTTGGCCAGATAAAGGAATCCTGCAGGACTCCTCCCCCACTCCCCCACCCTTCCCTCCCACAAATATCCTCCATCCTGACACCACCTCATATAAGAGAGCTTAAAAGTGTCCTTTCCCCAGAGTTCTAACCTTGGTAAGAAAAAGACACCCAGAGGGACTTCAGCAACTACTGTGACCAAGCAAATACTTGGGTAATTTTTGGAGCTCTATTTGGTTCCCACCTACAGTTAGCCAGGCCCTTGTATCACCTGCACTCCAAACTGCTTTCCTCTCATGCAAGAGCTGACCGACTGCCCTGTCACTGGATCCAAGTGGTATCATCACCCCCAACTTACAGAAGAGGGAAGGGAGCCTCGGGGGAGGGGGTGGAGCCAGGATGGAGCCGAGGCCTCCGTAAGTCCAGTGTGCTTTCTCTCTCCCCTCCTTTTCTTCAGGGAGGCCAGAAGAATAGTAGTGACTCTGCCACATCTAAGTCCCTGAGGACCGTATCCATAGGCCTGGGAGAGGTGGTCTCAAGCCTGTATTGTAAGGGGGAAGGGTTTATGTGACCACCGTCCCACAGCTCCCATCCTGTTTCCTATTCACCATGAGGACCCACCAACAGAAGTATGCACTTTGTCTGCCACCTGTTCTCAGCTCAAGCAGGCTCTGAGTCTAATAGTCCCATGTCATCCCCATTCCCAGCTTCATCCTTCTGAGCAAGTGGAGGTGAGCTCCCATCTCACCACCTCACGCACACCCCACCTACAATTCTCTCTGGCAAACCCGAAAGAAGAAACAAAACAGTATCATTATTAACTGCTAACCAGCAGGACTATGGCCCAGCAGATGAGACCAGGGGTCAGATCATGAGTTCCCAATGGATAGTGGGGTGAGGAGCCAGAAAATCCAGATGAGACTCGCAGTATGGAATTGTATTATTTGGACTGTGAGGTCAACATGACTTCATCATGGTAAAGTGGGTTCTTTGGGAAACTATAGCATGCCCTCTTGTGGACAAGAGGAATTTCACTTTATTCTTTTCACATCCCCATTCCACCCCCAAGTAGTTCCATAAGGATGTAGACTCCACCCCTAATCTACACAGGCCTATGGAGAGGGTTCCTTCATTACAGACATAAGGAACAAGGTGCTGGTGGCTCATCCTATAATCCTAGCTACTCAGGAGGCTAAGACCTGGAGCATCATGGTTTAAAGCCAGCCTGGGCAGACAAGTCCATGAAATTCCAATTAAGCAGTAAAAAGGCAGGCTGGAGGCATGGCTCAAGTGGTAAAGCACCAGCAATGAACAAGCAAGCTGAATGAGAGCATGGAGCATTGAGTTCACTCCCTGTTATCAGAAAAAAAAAAAGACATAAAGGGTTTTAGAGTCGCAGGATGAAATGCAGGGTTAAAAAATCATTATTGTAGGGCTGGGAGTGTGGCTTAGTGGTAGAGTGCTTGCCTAGCATGCATGAAATCCTGGGTTTGAGTCCTCAGTACCACATACACAGGAAAATCCATAAGTGGTGCTGTGGCTCAAGTAGTAGAGTGCTAGCCTTGAGAAAAAGAAGCTCAGGGACAGTGTCCAGGCCCTGAGTTCAAGTCCCAGTATCAGCAAACACACACATACACACACACACACACACACACACACACACAATGTAGAATGGTTGCATTTCACACACACACACACACACACACACACAATGTAGAATGGTTGCATTTGCAAACTATTTGTTGCCTACAAGAAACACTTCTTGCTGACAAGGGCAACACAGGCTTAGGATAAAAGGATAGAATGTAAGTCAATGGACTCCAAAAGCAGGTATACCATACTTATATCTGATAAACACAAAAGTAAAATCAGTCACAAGAGATTAAAAGGTTATTCATACAAATAATGTAAATAATTCAGTTATTAACATGTATGCACCAAATAACATGGAGATGTTCTTTTAAAAAAAAGTGGGAGCTGGGCGCTGGTGGCTCATGCCTGTAATCCTAGCTGAGGATTACAGGCTGAGATCTGAGGATCACGGTTCAAAGCCAGCCTGGGCAGGAAAATCTGTGAGACTCTTATCTTCAATAACCCACTAGAAAACTGGAAGTATCACTATGGTTCAGGTGGTAGAGCACTTGCCTTGAGCTGAAGAGCGCTGGGACAGCACCCAAGCCCAGAGTTCAAGCCCCACAACTGATCAAAAAACAACAACAACAACAAACAGTGGCCCGGAGCTGGTGGCTCACGCCTGTAATCCTAGCTACTCAGGAGGCTGAGATCTGAGGATCGTGGTTCAAAGCCAGCCCAGGCAAACCACTTGAAAACTGGAAGTGGCGCTGTGGCTCACACGGTAGAGTGCTTGCCTTGAGCTGAAGAGCACAGGGACAGCGCCCAAGCTGAGTTCAAGCTCAACAAGCAACTAAAAAGAAAAAAGTGGGAGACTTCAATACCCTACTTTTCACTAATCGGTCATCCAAATAAACAAACAAAAATGAATAAATTTTAGAAGTAAATGACACCATATACCAAATGGATGTAACAGATACCTATACCTTATTTTAGCCAGTAGCAGCACAATAAAACGTTCTTCTTAGCAGTCCATTGACTACTCTTGAAAATATATCATATCCTAAGACATACAGCAAATCTACTAGAAAATTGAAAAAATCTTCTTGTATTCTACCAGATCACTATGAAATTAAACTAGGGCTCCACAAAAGATGTTACAAAAATGTTCAAACATGTGGAGACTGAACATCAAATGTAAAAAGGGAGAAATCAAATAATTCCTTGAATCTAAAGAACATGGTTTTTTTTGTTTGTTTGTTGCTGGTCGTGGGGCCTGAACTCTGGGCCTGGGCACTGTCCCTCAGCTCTTCAGCCAAGGCTAACGCTCTACCACTTGAGCCACAGAGCCACTTCTGTCTTTTTCTGCTAGAGTGGTGATGAGGAATCGAACCCAGGGCCTCATGCATGCAAGGCAAGCACTCTACCACTGAGCCACTTTCCCAGCCCTGAAAATGAAGTTCTATCAAAACCTCTGAGATACTGCAAATATAGTGGTAAGAAGAAATGTGTAGGCATTAATGCCTACAGTAAAAAAAAAAAAAAAAAAGCAGAAAGTACTCAAATAGCCTTATGATACAACTCAAACTTGAGAAAACAAGCCCAAGGATAAGTGGCAATAATTAGTAAAAACTGGGGGTGAAAGCTGGTTGCCGGTGGCTCACGCCTGTAATCCTAGCTACTCAGAAAACTGAGATCTGAGGATCGCAACTCAAAAATCCCGGAGGACAGGAAAGTCCATGAGACTCTTTTTTTTTTTTTTTTTTTTTTTTTTTTTGTCGGCCGTGGGGCTTGAACTCTGGGCCTGAGCGCTGTCCCTCAGCTCTTCAGCTCAAGGTGAGCGCTCTACCACTTGAGCTACAGCGCCACTTCCGGTTTTCTGGTGGTTTATTGGAGATAGGAGTCTCACGGTCTCTCCTGCCCGGGCTGGCTTTGAACCGCGATCCTCAGATCTCAGCCTCCTGAGTAGCTAGGATTACAGGCGTGAGCCACCAGCGCCCGGCTTCATGAGACTCTTATCTTCAATAAATTACTCAGAAAAGACTGGAAGTGGTGCTGTGGCTCAAGTGGTAGAGCATGAGCCTTGAGCAAAAGAAACTCAGGGACAGTGCTGAGGCCCTGAGTTCAATTCCCAAGACCGGCAAAAAATAACATAAAAAAATTTAAAGCTAAGTGATGAAATTAATAAAATGGTGACTTTAAAAACCACGCACACACACAATCAATGAAACAAAAAAATCCTTTTTTGAAAAAGTGATTGATAAACCTTTAGCTAATCTAATCAAAAGAAGGAGAAAAGAAACCCAATCACAATTAGAGGTGAAAATAAAAATATTGCAGAAAATACCAAAGAAATCCAAAGAATTATGAGGGAATACTTTGAAAACTTATATAAATAGAACATCTAGAAGAAATAGATAAATTTTAAGACACAGTTGAAACCCAAAAATTCGTATAGAACAAGAAAAGACCTCAGATAAACAAAGCAATTCTAGGCACAGAAATAAAACAAGAGAAAAGGCAAAGGAAAGAAGAAAATGAGGAGAGAAGAAAAAAGGACCAGTAAAATAAGGGATGGGACCTGAACCAGAAGTGAAGTTTTCCAAACGAATTAGAAGGACAAATTAGTGTGTTCCCATTAAAACAGAGACACTTTGCTTTAAGGCAAAGGAAGCAAGCAGTATAACTTCAACCTTAGTGCTCGTTATAAACCTTTCTTAACCTTTCACCATTCTTTCAGAAAATATTTTTAGGTTTTTTTTTTAATTTAATTTTGGGGTGTCTTCCCAGGATTTTTTAATTTTTATGTATTAATTAATTAATTTATTTATTTATTTTTGCCAGTCCTGGGACTTAAACTCAGAGTCTGGACACTGTCCCTGAATTTCTTTTGCTCAAGGCTAGCACTCTACCACTTGAGTCACAGTGCCACTTCCAGCTTTTTCTGTGTATGTGGTACTGAGGAATTGAACCCAGGGCTTCATGCATGCTAGATAAACACTCTACCACTAACCCACATTCCCAGGCCCCCAGAAAATACACTATGAAGAAAAATTGATCTCAAATTCAGTAGCTCCTTCATTTCAACAGAAAGATCTAGGGTTTTCTCTTTTATTATTATTTATTTAGGTTGCATAAACTAAAATGCATTTTTTTTCTTTTTGTGAAAGCATTTTCAGTATGATGCCAATATTTTGTTTGTTGGTTGGTCATGGGGCTTGAACTCTGGGCCTGGGTGCTTTCCCTGAGCTCTTCAGCTCAAGGTGAGTGTTGTATCACTTGAGTCACAGTGTTACTTCTGGTTTCCTGGTGGTTTATTTGAGATGAGTCTCATGGACTTTCCTGCCCCGGCTGGCTTCGAACTATGATCCTCAGATCTCAGCCTCCTCAGTAGTTAGGATTACAGGTGTGACCCAATTTTTATAAAAAGCATTTCTTGCAGAGAATAGTAATATATACCTGTAATCCCAGCATTTGGGATGCTGAAGCAAGATCATATCAAGTTTGAGGCCAGCCTTGGGCATGCAGAAAAAGGAAATGTTACTAAGTAATCCATCTGATTTTACTGACAGGTCTTGATGGGTGGTGAGAGTTGAAATAATTTATTGATGTCATTATTTCCTTCATTGCTTGAATTCTTTTTTTTTTTTTTTTTGGTTAGTCATGGGACTTGAACTCAGGGCCTGAACGCTGTCCCTGAGCTCTTTTGCTTTTTGCTCAAGGCTATTACTCTGCCATTTTGAGTCACAGTTCCACTTCCAGTTTTCTGGTGGTTAATTGGAGGTAAGAGTCTCACAGACTTTCCTGCTGGAGCTGGCTTGAAACTGTTATCTTCAGATCTCAGCCTCCTGAGTAGCTAGAATTTCAGGCGTGAGCCACTAGCACCTAGTTTTGATTTATTTATTTTTGTTGCCAGTCCTGAGGCTTGAACTCAGGGCCTGAGCATTGTCCCTTAGCTTCTTTTTGCTCAAACCTAGCATGCTACCACTGGAGCCACAGTGCCACTTCTGGCTTTTGTCTAGCATGCATTAAGCCCTCGGTTTGATTCCTCAATACCACATACACAGAAAAAGACAGAAGTAGCACTGTGGCTCCAGTAGTAACATGCTAGCTTTGAGCAAAGAAAAGCTCAGGGACAGTGCCCAGGCCCTGAATTCAAGCCCCAGGACCGGCCAAAAAATACATAAAAGAAAAAAAATAAATGGAACTATTATTTTACAAATACATTCCAGTGTATATCATTAATTGTTTTGTAGCTCTGTTTCTAGCTGTCTCTACAAACAATTAATGATGAAAACTTACACACTGAGCCCCGTTTGATAAGCACTATTCTTAACCCTTTACATGTATTTGGTTAAATCATATGAAGTTGCTAACCTGGCTATTCTTTCAGCAGTACTGGGGTTTGATATCAGGACTGCTCATTTGCCACACTTCCAGTACCTTTTTTTTTTCTCTCAAGGCTCTTCTGGCTTTGTGGGGGGGGGGGTATTGGAGATGAGTCTCAGACTTTCCTGCCCAGGCTGGCTTTGAATCACAGTCCTCAGATTCCAGATTTCAGCCTCCTGAGTTGCTAGGATTCTAAGCATGAGCCACTGGTGCCCAGCTCCAGTCCCTTTTTGCTTTGGTTATTTTTCAAGTAGAATCTCAAGATTTTTCCCAGGGCGGCCTTGAGACTGATCCTCTGACCTATTCCTGGGATTAGAGGCACGTATCACCGCACTTGGCAATATTTGGCTGTTGTTGACCTACACAAATAGCCAGGCCATATGTTTCCATTTATATTTGCTCCTTTCTTCCTTGAACAGCCCTAGAGATGAAAATGGAGAACGGTAGAGATGCAAAGAGAAATCAAGTGCCATTGTTCTCCACACTCCATCTAGTCCAATCCCCTGAAATTATCCTCACACACTACCTCCCAGGCTGGGTGCATTAAAAATCTGAGATGTCTCTTTGTCCTAAGATGCCTTAGGACAAAGATCATCAGACATCAGATTGACGGTCCATGCAGCATGGACCGTCAATCTGAATGCTGAGGGTAGGACACACCCCGGCCTGGCTCTAGCTCTGTTGAACACTTCTAGTTCCTTGCAGGTGCCCCTGAAGGGAGAGCTGACTGAATGGCTTTGGCTGAACTGGCCCAGGTGAGTCACCACCCCAACACACACACACACACACACACACACACACACACACACACACACACACACTGGCCATCCCCAGGTGAGTCACCCCCCCAACACACACACACACACACACACATACACACACACACACACACACACACACTAGCATGGAAGCAGGACACACTCAACAGTTCCATGTTTATTTTCAGAAAGTGATGAAGACAAAAGAAATACATCCAGACACCACTCTCTGTACAATAAATATCCTCTGTCCAAAAGAATTTAAAAAAAAAAGAAAAAAGAAAAAAGCGTGCATGCGCACAGACACCACAAATAAGACCTCGTGTGGCCACCCCGCCCCCTCCCTACCCCTTCCCCGTGTGCCCCACTCCTGTCTCCCAGCAGGTGGGCCCAGGCCAGCTCCCCATAGTCACCTGCATCCTCTTCCTTGACTCTGGCTGGCTGACTGTTCTCAAATCCATGTCTTTCTCTTCGGGTCAGGGGTTAACACACACATGGATGAAACGGGCCGGTTACTGCCAAGGTGAAGGGTTGGTCTCCAGTCCCAGCACCTCACCTGACTAGAAGTCACAAAGCTCTTTTATGTCCAGAACCTTCTCTCCTCCATTTTCTCTTCTCCACAGGGCCATCCACCAGAAGCAGCACCAGGTACATGACTGTAGTTTGGGTGGAAAAGGGGCAGGGGACACTCCTGTCACGTTTCATTGTGGGTCAGGAAGTAGGGAGTGAACCCAGAATTCCTTGGGTCCCCTCTCCCCAAGGGGAGCCGGGGTTTCTCCAGCCTGTTTCCTAAGTGAGTCAACCTCCTCCAACCTAAGAACATTGTCTTCTCAGCACAGCATCTGCTCAGTTGGGAAAATAGTTATAAAATTGGCCTTCGGCTTCCTTCTCCAAAGGCGAAGGAGCCCCGGCAGGGGACGAGCTGTCACCGCTGGAAGGGTAGGGTGACACTCGCCTCCTCTTAGAGTCTCCTTCGCCCAGTCCTGAGTCACCAGGCTCTGGCCGGAGAGGGGTGATCTCAGTCCACAATGAAGGGGAGCCCTGCTCCTCGGGCCCCTGCCCCTCGGAGGCTCCCGGGCCAGGTTCCATGGGCAGAGTCTGCATGGGGTGGAACCAGCCAGGTGGACCCATTTTGGGAGGGTACCGAGGGGGCATAGGCCAGCCAGCCCCAGGGGCTAGGACCTCCTGGCCCCGATAGTAGGGCATGGTGGGCCCAGGAGCAGAGGGCAGGAATGCAGGTTTCATGCTGACGGCCCGGAATTCCGCCTCGTAGCTGTGGTCTCGGGGGGTCCCCAGCCAATAAGGTTGAGGGACCACATCCTTGGCCTGGCTGGGGAGGTCTGGGTAGAAGCGGCTGGGGACAGGATACTGGTTGGACAGGAGAGGTGAGTAGGGGTCTCCTCCCAGCAGTTGACAGTTGGCTCCAGGCGGGGAGGGGACACTGGTATCCACAGAGGCGTACATTCTAAAAATAAAACCAGACGCAAGAAAAACAGGGGTCACAAGCTAAACCAGCTCCCATGGAGTCCTTCCCTTTCTTTTTCTTTCTTCTTTCTTTCTTTCTTTCTTTCTTTCTTTCTTTCTCTTTCTTTCTCTTTCTCTCTTTCTCCTTCCTTCCTTTCTTTCTTTCTTTCTTTCTTTCTTTCTCTTTCTTTCTTTCTTTCTTTCTTTCTTTCTTTCTTTCTTTCTTTCTTTCTTTCTTTCTTTCTTTCTTTCTTTCTTTCTTTCTTGTCATGGGGCTCAAACTCTGGGCCTGGGCACTGTCCCTCAGCTCTTCAGCTCAAGGCTAGCGCTCTACCACTTGAGCCATAGCCCCACTTCCGGTTTTCTGGTGGTTCATTGGAAATAAGAGTCTTACACACTTTCCTGCCCAGGTTGGCTTTGAATCATGCGATCCTCAGATCTCAGCCTCCAGAGTAGCTAGGATTACAGCACTGAGCCACCAATACCTGGTCTTCTTCTTCTTTTTTTTTTTGGTTCCAATAAAGGGACCAATGGGGAGGGGAACCCCATGATACTCACGACTCAAAGTTCTCCCGGAATCCTTTGGCAAAGGGGTTATTATCAATTTTCAGCTGTGTGATCTAGACAAAAGGAAACAGAGTCACCTGAGCCATAGATCTGGGGAATCTGGAAGTTTCTGAATCTGGGGAGGTTTCTCCCCAGGAACATTGCGGCTCTCACCTCGGCATTCTGGTAAGCGGTGACAGCAATGAACTGGGTTTCTTGGAAAGTAAAGATGTGTGTGTTAGAAGAATTGCAGGGGGCTTCTGGCTCTCCATCATTCACCTCCACGATATGCAGCCGGGGCTGGTACTTATGAAGAGACTGCAGCACAATCATCTGAAGAGACAGCAGAATGCCTCAGGCGGGTTGGCAGGGGTAAGGATCTGCCCTCCCCGTAGTGGCCCAACACATGCTCCATGCATGGTTCTCTGCCCCATCAACCACTGGCCCTGTGGGGAAGCTAGAAGGGACCCTGAAGTCATCATGTCTCTTCCCCAGTCATGTACCTTCTCCCAGGCCTTCCAACTCCAGTCCCCAACCTTTTGGGGGGCCCAATTCTAGCCTCTTGCTTCCTTTCCTGCTCTACAGAGCCAAAGTATTAACATAATACTTTTGAGCTGGGCACCAGTGGCTCACACCTTATCCTAGCTAGTCAGGAGGCTGAGATCTGAGACTCTTATCTCCAATAAACCAACAGAAAACCAGAAGTGGCACTGTGGATCAAATGGTAGAGCACTAGCCTTGAGCTGAAGAGCTGAAGGATGCCCAGCACCCAAGCCCAGAGTTCAAGCCCTATGACCTGCATACACACACACACCATACACACACACACACACACACACACACACACACACACACACACACACACACAAGTGCTTTTTAGGGATAAGTGTGCTACTTTTTTTTTTTTTTTGTCGGTTGTGTGGCTTGAACTCAGGACCTGGGCATTGCCCCTTGAGCTTTTTCACTTAAGGATAGTGATCTATCATTTTGAGCCACAGGGCCACTTGTGGTTTTCTGGTGGTTAATTGGAGTAAGAGTCTCACAGATTTTCCTGTCTGGGCTGGCTTTGAACTGTGATCCTCAAAATCTCAGCCTCTTGAGTAGTTAGGATTACAGGCATGAGCCACAGATACCAGGCAATGATAAGTGTGCTTTTAACAGGATTTCCCAACCTGAAGAAATTCTACATCCAGTCCCTGAAACACCCAGTGTCGTGGCTCCTCGTGGTGATAAATCATGGCTGTTTGGGATTCAGTGAAGAAGCTCCCAAGGCAAGCTTGGCCTTGCTTGGTTGAAGGTGACCCTTACCGGCTTCTCCCATCCCAACTTCTTTTCAAGGTGGAGGGGGAAAGAGCCAGAGTTCAGAGAGGAAGAAAAGGCAGCAGAAGCCAGCCCCAGGGGCCACAGGAAGACCTGTGGCTTCTGGGATCTCAGCCTCAGGGTGGGCCAGGTGGTTCTACCTGAGTCACATTGTTCGAGGCTCCCTTGTTGTTTGTGAGCTTAAGTTTCCCAAAGGAAACTTCCTGGCGCATCCAGTGGGCTCCGGTGTTGGGGGAATCCGGGTGGACGTACAGGCGGTTCCCTGTGGATAGTTGACCTCTTTGGTAAACAGCCCCCCCACACACACACACAACAAAACAGACCCCTGAGGTGGGAGCTGTGACAATGAGGCAGGGTGGGTGGTAGACAAGCGAAGTGAAAGGGAAGGTGGGGGAGTGAGAGGGAAGTAGAATTGAATCCCGTGTGTCCGGAGTTAGGGGTTCCACCAGGGGGCGTGCCACCTGGAAAATCTTCTCCATCATCCTCAAGGTGGGCACATACCTGGCATGCTGCCTTCGGCCTTTCCGCACTGCACCCACTTTCCACTCTGATATCGCCAGTGATGCTGATCCACCAGGACCACGTCCACAAACATCCTGTAATGGCTGGTAGGCTCCAGTCCAGCCACAGTAAATGAGAGGAACGGGAACATTCGCCTGTGGGAAAAAGAGAGAGACCCCAGGACCCATCAGCCCCCCGCGCCATGGCCACTCACACCAGCAACATGCTGTGTGCTGGAGCCACTTCCACCTGCTCCAAGAGCCATCTGGCGAATGTTCAAGAAGTCTGCCGGCCAGTTGGTAAGCACAGTCATCATTTTTAAAAAATGGCATAAACTTACAATTAAGTACATCCTATTAAAAGCCAAGATAATCCATACTCAGAAATAATTTCCTGTTTTTTTCCCCCAGTATGTTCTGCTCTTGTCTCTGCTATGAAGATTATTTATGGCTATTGTATCTGTGTAGTGAGCCTATAGGGAATGGTTTGTGGTGCATTTCCCTGCAATTCTATGTTCATCTTGCTATCACTCAACACTAATTGCCCAGTATCTATGTTCAACATCATTCTGACAGCTTGAAATTATCATGGTAGAAGTAGTTACACCACAGGAATCAGCCAATACTATCAGCTGGTCTTTCATTGTGTATATGTGTCAGTGCCTAGGGGTAGAATTTGAGGCCACACACATGCTATGTAAATACTATATCACTGAGCTATATTCCCAACCCATAGGCTTTTTGTTGTGGTAGTGGTTGATCATAAGGTTTGAACTCAGGGCCCTTGAGTGCTGTCCCAGAGCTCAAGACTCTAGTGCTCTACCACTTTGAACCACAGCTCCACTTCTGGTTTTCTGGTGGTTAATTGGAGATAAGAGTCTCACAGACTTTCCTGCCCAGACTGCTTTGAGTTGCAATTTTCAGATCTCAGCTTTCTAAGTAGCTAAGATTATAGTTGTAAGCCACCAGTGCCCAGCCCATAGGCTTTTTTAAATGCTTTCCTTTCACAGGGTCAGATGCTAGATACTTAACAGCACTGCCTCAAACTTTAGTGTGTTCCTCAGGAGGAGCAAACACAAGCCAGCTTTCCACAGGCAGTTCCTAAAAGAGCCTCATGCCTCAGACCCCATCCTTCTCTCTACAGTGACTCTCTCCCACACTCTGAAAAACACTCACCTACCCTACAGCTCCCACCTGTAGGCCCTCCCTACCCCCTATTCCTGAACTTGATGAAGTAGGATCTGTCCCAGGCCTGGGTTATGGGGGATCACCCAATGTCCTAGGTGGACAGGATCCTTCTCATCTTTCCAAAAGAAGGCTATATCAAACAGAATCCTCATGCTCAAAGTCTTGGCTCTTGGGGAAAATAGAAGTGAAGGAGTTGGGTGCTGTCGTATTCTCTTTTGTGCCATAGTAAGGTTCAGAAAGGGAAGTTCTCTCCTACATTGCCCATCTCCACCACTTCCACAATCACTACCCCTGTTATCACCATCATTACAACCACTGCCTCCACTATCACAACCACCATCACTCTCACCACTATCTCCGCCTACCTATCGCTACAGCTATGGCCTTCATATCACAACCACCAGCAGCAGCATCGACACAATCTCCACCTCCATGATTACTGTCACTGCCACGACCCCTCCACCAACGCAACCATCTTCTAACCACCACCTCCACCATCTCCACCAGCACGATAACCACCACCTCTTCCCTCTTGGGCATCATTATAACCATCCTTCCACCATTTCCATCACTACAACCACCACCTCCACTATCATCACTACTATTTTTTTTGGGGGGGGTCAGTTGTTGGGCTTGAACTCAGCAGCCTAGCTGCTGTCCCTGAATTTTTCTACTCTAGGCTAGCACTCTACCACTTTGAACCATAGTACCACTTCTGGCTTTTTGGTAGTTAATTGGAGATAAGAATTTCATGGAGCCGGGCGCCAGTGGCTCACGCCTCTCAGGAGACTGAGATCTGAGGATCACGGTTCAAAGCCAGCCTGGGGAGGAAAGTCTGTGAGACTCTGATGTCCAATAAACCACTACAAAACTGGAAGTGATGCTGTGGCTTAAGCGGTAGAGTGCTCACCTTGAGCTGAAGAGTGTAGGGACAGTGCCCAAGCCCAGAGTTCAAGCCCCATGATCGACAAAAAAAAAAAAAAGGAGTTTCATGGAGGGACTGGGAACGTGGCTTAGTGGTAGAGTGCTTGCCTTGCATGCATGAAGCCCTGGGTTCACTTCCTCAGTACCACATACACAGAAAAAAGCCAGAAGTGGTGCTGTGTCTCAAGTGGTAGAGTGCTAGCCTTGAACAAAAGAAGCTTAAGAACAGTGCCCAGGTCCAGAGTTCAAGCCCTAAGGCCAGTCAAAAAAAAAAAAAAATTCATGGACTTTCCTGCCCAGCTGGCTTTGAACTGCAGTTCTCAGATCTCAGCCTCCTGAGTGAGTAGAGTTACAGAAACACCACCACTGCCTACCTCATCACTACTATTGCTCCACCATCACAGCTGCCTTCCCTCTAACCACTTCCACCATCACTACAACCACGGCCTTCACATCACCAAAACTACCATTACGTCTTCACCATCACAACCATCCTCCCTCTAATCGCCACCTCCACCATCGTTACCACATCACCACCTCCACGATCATTACAAACACCACCTCCATCACAGCCACTACTACAACTACCACTTCTACCATCACTACAACCACCACCTCCACTATCACCGTCACTACCACTGTCCCTCTACCATCTCAACCCTCCTCCTCTAACCACCTCTTCCATCACTACAACCACTGCCTTCAAACATCACAACTACCTCTACCAACATCACTAGGGCTACCGCCTCCTCACTAACAGGGCCATCACCAGCTCCAGTGCTTGAGCATCTCTCCTAAAAGCTGGGCAGGGAAAAGAGGGTTGCCAAAACAGCTGAGACGAACTCTCATCAGAAATGCCTCTCAAGGGGCTGGGAAGGTGGCTCAGTGGTAGAGCGCTTGCCTTGCATGCCTGAGGCCCTGGGTTCGATTCCCCAGCACCACATAAACAAAAAGAAAAAAAAAGCCGGAAGTGGCGCTGTGGCTCAAGTGGTAGAGCGCTAGCCTTGAGCTGAAGAGCTGAGGGACAGCGCCCAGGCCCAGAGTTCAGGCCCCACGACCGGACCCAAAAAAAAAAGAAAAGAAAAGAAATGCCTCTCAAGCTGGGTATGGTGGCTCACACCTGTAATCCTAGCTACTCAGGAGGCTGAGATCTAAAGATCACTGTTCTAAGCCAGCCCAAGCAGGAAAGTCCATGAGACTCTTCTCTCCACTAAACTATAAAAAAAAGCTGGAAGTGGAGCTGTGGTTCAAGTGGTAGAGCGCTAGCCTTGAGCACAAAAATTCAGGGACAGTGTCCAAGGACAGAGTTCAAGCCCAGGACTGGCACACACACACAAAACAAAGAAAAATGTTCTCATCCCTAAGTTGAGTGCTGCTGATGCATGCCTCCAATCCTACTACTCAAGAGGCTGAGATCTGGAGGACTGAGGCTTGAAGGCAGCACTGGCAGAAAAGTTTGATAGACTCCATTTCCAAAAGTAATGAACAAAAAGCAGAGCTGGAGGTGTGGCTCAAGTGGTAAAGTGCCAGCCTAGCAAGCTTGAGACCCTGAGTCCAACCTCCCCCAACAAAAACCATGCATTCATCTCACACACCCCTGTTCCCATGAGAGCCCTGGAGAATACAAAGGCACCCATCCCTGAGTCAGGAAGCAAAGGGCATGGAGAGTTTCAGGGGCCAAGGCAAACTTTTGGGTGGGTCCTGAGCAGCACCCCCTGACACCCTGGAAAACTTTCCCAGGAGGGCGCTATTACATTCCTAGCTCCTCAGACACCTGGGCTGAGAAAAAGAGATTTATCAGACTCTTGATCTTGGATGACTTAATTTCCAAACAAAACTTGCTTGCTTCCTCACCTGTAAATATCAGTAAATAACTCCAGTCTACCTTGCCTCTGCACGCTATTTAGGAGCCCAAACCATGTAAAACGTAGCTCATCTCTTTCCAGGCCCACTTCCATCCAAGAAGGTCTTATCTTCCAGGCCCAGAACTATATTCAAGCTCTCTGGTCTTTCTGGAGGACCGTAAGGAGAGGACTCAGCTCTGGTTCCTGGCTCTGGGTCACAGGGGCTTGATGGGCCTGCTGACTAAAGGAATCAAAGGTTAAGGATTAGGTATTGAGCTTTCAAAAGTGGTAGGAGTTTTCCGATCCATTTTTCTCACCAACTCAATTAAGAACAGTGTAAGGTCATCCAAATATTTCCTATATTGTGACTG
The DNA here is from genome assembly GCF_024711535.1 of Dipodomys merriami. Classification (NCBI taxonomy): domain Eukaryota; kingdom Metazoa; phylum Chordata; class Mammalia; order Rodentia; family Heteromyidae; genus Dipodomys; species Dipodomys merriami. The sequence continues at coordinate 29,737,080 of NW_027203270.1, read as the reverse complement.
GTTCCTAACCAAACTTGTAGGAATAAAAAATTAGAAAGGGGCTGAGAAGATGGCTCAGTGGTAGAGTACTTGCCTTGCATGCATGAGGCCCTGGGTTTGATTCCTCAGCACCACATAAGCAGAAAAAAGCCGGAAGTGCCGCTGTGGCTCAAGTAAACCACCAGCCTTGAGCTGAAGAGCTGAGGGACAGTGCCCAGGCCCAGAGTTCAGGCCCCATAACCGACAAAAATAAATAAATAAAATAGAAACATTTTTGTGTGTTTTTCAGTGCCAGTTCTGGAGCTTGATCTCAGGGCCTGGGTGCTGTCCTTTAGCTTTTTGGCTCAGGGATGATGCCCTACCACTTGAGCCCTAGCTCCCTCAGCTTTTTGGTAGTTAGACATGAGTCTCATTTACTTTCCTATCTAGGCTGGCTTCGAATTGTGAGCTTCAGATCTCAGCTTCCTATATAGCTAGGATTACAGGCATGAGCCACTGACACCCAGTTTCACTTGTTTGTTTTTTTTTGTGCTGTGTATAAAATCCAACCGGGCCTTGTACATGCTAAGCAAACACTCTATATTGAGCCATACATCCCTAGTTCCAGAATATACTTCTTTTTTTTTTTTTTTTTGGTTGGTTGTGGGGCTTGAACTCTGGGCTTGGGCACTGTCCCTGCGCTCTTCAGCTCAAGGCGAGTGCTCTACCACTTGAACCACAGCTCCACTTCCGGTTTTCTAGTGGTTTATTGGAGATAAGAGTCTTATGGACTTTCCTGCCCAGGCTGGCTTTGAACCTAGATTCTCAGATCTCAGCCTCCTGAGTAGCTAGGATTATAGGCGTGAGCCACCGGCGCCCAACTCCAGAATATATTTCTTTGAGCCTCTATTTACATACCACCAACTCATCGAACCATACCTTGATATATAAAATGTTATTGACAGTTTTATACTTGAAAATACTAAAGATGGGAGAGAGATTTGGCGACAACTCCCTGGTGAGAGAATAAAGTGGGATTTTCAATCTGTAGAGCCTATGCTGTGGTCTCCATCCGTTGGTCTTGCTTTTAGTTTTTCTTTTTCTTTTTCTGTGTGTGTGTGTGTGCGTGTGTGTGTGTGTGTGTGTGTGTGTGTGTGTGTGTGTGTGTGTGTGTGTGTGTGTGTGTTAGTACTGGGGCTGAGACTGAGGATTTCCTGCTCATGCTTAGTTTTTCTGCTTACGGCTGGCACTCTGCACTTCAGCCATATTTCTGTTTCTGGCGTTCTGTTGGCAAATTGAAGATAAGACTCTCTCCAATTTGTCTGCCTGGGCTGGCTTTACAAATCAATCCTCAGATCTCAGTCTTGTGAGTGGCTAGGATTGCCACCATGAGCCAACTGGGACCCAGCTTCCATCTTGCTTTTATTACAAGGAATGGGAAATGAAGGAGCAGGGAGAAGAAGGGCAAAAAGAAGAGAAAGAGCTCTTGGTTTCACTCTGAAACGTACGAAGAGTCACCAGCTTGAAACTCAAAATAGCCCCCAATTTATATGACACTTTGCTGGGAAGGGAATGGAGATAGGTCAGGGCCACATTTGAACCCGCCCCCAAAGCCTCAGCGTCCAAGAGCTCTGCTGCTCCCCAGGGCCAACCCACCACAAGGGGATTCTCAGAGCCATGGAACCGCCCTACCAGATCCTAAACACCTGGCACATACTTCAATTTGCAAAATCAAAAGAACAAGGAGAACCAGGTGTGGTGGTTAATGCCTGAAGGGCTAGCACATTGAGAGGCTGGAGCAAGAGGTGGAGAGTTTGAGGCCAACCTGTGTTACACAGTGAGATTCTGTCTCAAAAAATAAGATAGCCCGTGCCTGTGGCTCACGCCTGTAATTCTAACTACTCAGGAGGGCTGAGATGTGAGGATCAGTTCAAAACGAGCCTGGAAAGTGCAAGAGACTTAATGTCCAATTAACCAACAGAAAGTGGGAAATGGAACTGCAGCTCCAGTGGTAGAGCCACCAGCCTTGATCAAAAATGCTAAGGGACAGCACCCAGGCCCTGAGTTCAAGCTCTAATACCGTCACATACACATACACACACACACACACACACACACACACACACACTAAATTGGACTGGGAATGTGGCTTAGTGGTAGAGTATTAGGATGCATAAAGCCAAGTGTTTGATTCCTTGGTACCATATAAATAGAAAAAGCCAGAAGTAGCATTGTGGCTCAAGTGGTAGAGTGCTAGCTTGGAGCAAAAGAAGCTCAGGGACAGTGCTCAGGCCCTGAGTTCAAGTCCCAGGACTGGAAAAAAAAATTAAATTAACAAACCAAAGCAAACCAAACCAGGCACTGGTACCTCAATGCCCATAATCCTAGCTCCAGGAGACTAAGAACAGGATTTTGGTTCTAGGCTAGTCCGAGTAGACGCTTTCTCAGTCCATATCTGAATACAGTGGTGCATGCTTGTCATCTAAGGCTCTCTAAAGTTGGGAAAAGCTGATGCAATGGTATGCGCCTGTGCTCCCAGCAATGGCACAAAGCTTAAAGTAGGTGGGTCACAATTCAGGTTTGTCCACGTTGGAAATGGAAAACTGGGCTAAAAATGCAATAGTACCACACCAACCTAACAAGCATGAGGCCTTGAGTTAAAACCCCAGCATTGCCAAAAACTTAATAAAAAACTAAAATGGGTAGGTTTTGTTTTGGTTTTGTTTTGTCGATCATAGGTCTAAGGCACTATTCCTTAGCTTTTCCAATAAAGATTGTTACAACTTGACCACTTGAGCCACAGCTCCACTACTGGCTTTTTGGTGGTTAATTGGAGATAATATTCTCATAGACTTTCCTACCTTGGCTGGTCTTGAACCATAATCCTCAGATCTCGACCTCCTGAGTAGCTAGGATTCTAAGCAAAAGCCACCAGTGCCCAGCTTGGGACCACCTTTTAAGAGTATAGCTGGCACCAGTGGCTCACGTCTGTAATCCTAGCTACTCAGGAGGCTGAGATCTGAGGATCATGGTTCAAAGCCAGCCTGGGCAGGAAAGTCCGTGAGACTCTTATCTCCAATAAACCACTAGAAAACCAGAAGTGGCACTGTGGCTCAAGCAGTAGAGCACTCACCTTGAGCTGAAGAGCACAGGGACAGCGCCCAAGCCCAGAGTTCAAGCCCCACGACCAACCAAAAAAAAAGTATATGTGAGGGGCTGGGAAGGTGGCTCAGTGGTTGTGTGCTTGCCTAGCAAGCATGAAGCCAGGGGTTCGATTCCTCACTACCATATAAACAGAAAAAGCTGGAAGTGACACTGGCTCAAGTGGTAGAGTACGAGCTTTGAGCAAAAGAAGTTCAGGGACATTGCCCAGGCCCTGAGTTCAAGCCCCAGAACCGGCAGTATGTCTGAAGCTGGGTGTTGATGGCTCATGCCTATAATCCTAGCTACTCAGGAGGCTACTCAGGTAGGAAAGTCTGTGAGACTTTTACTTCCACTAAAGTAACTACCAAAAAAGCTGCAAGTGGATCAACCCCAGACTTATAACATAGACAGCCATTTGCCATTAGCCACACAAAAAAGACAAGCTGTCTTTCTGCCTCAAAAAAAAAATGAAGACCTTGGGCTGGGAAGGTGGTTCAGTGGTAGAGCGCTTGCCTTGCATGCCGGAGGCCCTGGGTTCGATTCCTCAGCACCACATAAACAAAAAAACAAAAACAAAAACAAAAAACGAAAAAAAAGCCGGAAGTGGCGCTGTGGCTCAAGTGGTAGAGCGCTAGCCTTGAGCTGAAGAGCTGAGGGACAGCGCCCAGGCCCAGAGTTCAGGCCCCACGACCAGACCCCCCCCCCAAAAAAAAATGAAGACCATTAGCCCTCGTAGAAAACATATTTTTACACATCTAAACAAGTTCTCAGAGTTGAACATGTGAAGGAGAAATAATAATGGCAGGGAACCCATGAAGACCCTATGGAACTGAAGTTTTTACCATCCTCTAACTTCACATCGACAAACACTATGCAATGGAGCTATTTAACAACAGAGCTTCCCCCCAAGTTATCTTAATTATAATAATCAACTAATCGCACCCAGAAAAGTGGGGATTACCAGCAATTAATACACACCCACACACCCGCAGAGGCCCGGCCTCTCCTCCACCATCCCGTTAGATATTTGTTGGCACACTGACAACACACTCCATATAGAAACTCTAGCACGCCTATGTGTGGCACTACCAGACTATCCAGAGTCACCACAAACACAAAAGCACAAAGTTTTCTCTTCTCAGTTCTCTTCTCCGAACCTCACTCCAGCTGCCTTGGTCAATTTTCATATCTGGAATCAGCCTCTCTGCTCCCCACCCATTTCCACTCAATAGCTGACTGGTTATATTGAAGGCTGGGTCCGGGGTGGGCAGGAGAGGAAGGATCCAGGACAGAATGACTCAGCCAGGACGAAAGGCTGTAGGGCTGTGGGTGAGCCTGGGGTGGAAGAAATTTTCAAAAGGAAGAAAGCAGTGGGTGATGTGGTGATGACTGGCAGGTCATTAGAACCCACAGAGGGACAGGCCAGCCCACCAAAGCAGGAGGACCGAAAAGAAGCTGTTCTCTGAGCCACTGGGCTATGGAACTTCCCAGGTCCAGAAGAAGCCCAAGCTAAGATGATATAGAGGCTGATGGAATTAAATTGAGGGTGATGTGTCCTCTGTCTTCCTTCCCCAGCACCTGACTGCTAAGGTCACATCCAAGGGGAGTCATCAAAGGAAATGATAAAGAACCACGGCCTCCATCCCACAGAGACCTATGTCACCCCAACATGTCTCCTTAACATAGATGCTGCTGGGTACCAGTGGCTCATACATGTACTCTTAGTTACTTGGCAGGATGAGATCTAAGGGTTGTGGTTCAAAGCCAGCCAGGGCAAAAAATGTCCCCGAGAGACTCATCTCCAATTAACCACTCAAGAAACCAGAAGTGGACTGGGAATGGAGCTTAGTGGTAGAGTGCTTGCCTAGCATGCATGAAACCCTGGGTTCGATTCCTCAGTACCACGTCAACAGAAAAAGTTGGAAGTGATGCTGTGGCTTAAGTTGTAGAACACTAGCCTTGAGCACAAAGAGGCTCAGGGATAGCGCCTAGGCCCTCAGTTTAAGCCCCATAACCAACAAACAAAAAACAAAAAGCATAGATACAAATGATTGTAAAATGCAGGGCTGGGAAGGTGACTCAGTGGTAGAGCGCTTGCCTTGCATACATGAGGCCCTGGGTTTGATTCCTCAGCACCACATAAGCAAAAAGAAAAAAGCCAAAAGTGGTGCTGTGGCTCAAGTGGTAGAACACTAGCCTTTTGCTGAAGAGCTGAGGGACAGGGCTCAGGCCCAGAGTTCAGACACCACGACCGGACCCAAAATAAAACAAAAACAAAAAAACCAAATGATTGTAAGATGCAGATTCAGGTACTTCATTTATGGAAAAAAAAATCAGGGGAAAAATATTGGTATTCATTAATTTCTTTTTTTGAGTATTATAAGTAGCTATCAAAGTAAATCCTTTATCAATACTCATTAATTTATTTTTAGATATATATATTATTTTAAGTATTCTTTTTATATTTTAATTTTTTTTTCGGTCGTGGGGCCTGAATTCTGGGCCTAGGAGCTGTCCCACAGCTCTTCAGCTCAAAGCTAGCGCTCTACCATTTGAGCTACAGCGCCACTTCCAGCTTTTTCTGCTTATGTGGTGTTTAGGAATCAAACCCAGGGCAAGCACTCTACCACTGAGCCACCTTCCCAGCCCTCATATTTTTTAAACTTACTAGCTAGCCCAAGCTGCTGCCTGGACTCACTATGTGCCCCAGGTTGGCTTGAACTCACAATCCTCTTGCCTAAGCCTCCTAGGCCTACCAGTAACGTGGCCACACTCCAGTTAGACCCCAGCATGAGAAGGCCTCCTGACAGTACCAATAGCAGAGAGTTCAGAGGCCCCGTTGGTCTCTGTGTGATGTGTGTGATGGAGCGCAAGCAACTAGTTATCTCTGGCCTCAGTGTTCTCCAATTAATCTAAATAGTGATGCCACCACGCTCAGCTTTCTTTTTAGGCTTGTTGTTAGTACTGTTTTATATATACATATATATATATATATTTTTTTTTTTTTTTTGGGGTCTGGTCGTGGGGCCTGAACTCTGGGCCTGGGCGCTGTCCCTCAGCTCTTCAGCTCAAGGCTAGCACTCTACCACTTGCGCCACAGTGCCACTTCCGGCTTTTTTCTTATGTGGTACTGAGGAATCGAACCCAGGGCCTTGAGCATGCAAGGCAAAGTGCTCTACCACTGGGCCACCTTCCCACCCCCCTGTTTTATATTTTAAGATCTGTTTTCAGAGGTGTATAATGACTTAAGTAAAACAACATCTGGGATTTACTTAATAATTGTTAGTATCTTCCTAATAGAGCAGACAAGAGAGATGTATGTATGTTCCTGCGTATATGTATGCCAGTCCTAAGGCTTAAACTCAGGGTCTGGATGCTACCCTGAGCTTTTGTGTTCTATTACTTGAGCTAGTGTTCTATTACTTGAGCCACAGCTCCAGTTCTGACTTTTTGATGGTTAAGTAAAGATAAGAGTCTCATAGACTTTCCTGCCAGAGCTGGCTTTGAACTTTGATTTTCAGATCTTAGCCTCTTGAGTAGCTAAGTTTACATGTGTGAGAGCCACTGGTGCCCAGAATATAGTGGAATTTTTAAAAATGTAAATTGTTATTATAAAGATGATGTACAGGGGCTGGGAAGGTGGCTCAGTGGTAGAGTGCTTGCCTTGTAATGCATGAGGCCCTGGGTTCAATTCCTCAGCACCACATAGGAAAAAAGCCAGAAGTGGCGCTGTGGCTCAAGTGGTAGAGCGCTAGCCTTGAACTGAAGAGCTGAGGGACAGCGCCCAGGCCCAGAGTTCAGGCCCCACAACCGGACCCCCCCCCAAAAAAAGATGATGTACAGACAGGTTATAGTTATATAAAGAGTACATTTCTTTCTTTTTTTTTTTTTTTTGGTCCGGTCGTGGGGCCTGAACTCTGGGCCTGGGTGTTGTCCCTCAGCTCTTCAGCTCAAGGCTAGAGCTCTACCACTTGAGCCACAGCACCACTTCCAGCTTTTTTCTTTTTGCTTATGTGGTGCTGAGGAATTGAACCCAGGGCCTCATGCATGCAAGGCAAGCGCTCTACCACCGAGCCACTTTCCCAGCCCAAGAGTACATTTCTTTTTGGACAATATCACCCCTTCCCTTGCTCTCTTCCAGTTTTTCTCTCCTGTCTTACCCACAAGTTGTATAGTTCATTTTCAACAGTGTCTAGTGAGCACTACCGCTCATTTGTTTACCCTTTGTCTCTCCATATCTGTGTCCCCCCACTTTGCCCTCCCAAAGACAGATAGATGAACAAACAAGACAAAAAGAAAAGAAAACAAAAGTAACAAAGAAAAAACTCTGGGCACCAGTGACTCACACCTGTAATCCTAGCAAGTCAGGAGACTGAGATCTGAAGATCACATTTCAAAGCCAGCCAGGACAGAAAAGTCCCCATGAGACTCTTAGTTCCAATTAAGCACTCCAACACTGGAAGTGGATTTTTTTAATAATATAAAAATGTGAAAATCCAGCTGGGCACTGGTGGCTCATGCCTGTAATTCTAGGTATGCAGGAGGTTGAGATCTAAGATTACTGGTTCAAACACAGCACAGACAGAAAAGCCCATGAGACTATTATCTACACTTCATCCGTCAGAAGCTGGAAATAGAGGTATAGCTCAAGTGCTTAGAATACCAGCCTGGAGCAGAGAGCTCCCACCCCCTGAGTTCAAGCCCCAGGACTGGTACGCATGCACACGGGCACGTGCACGCACACACACACACATACACACACAGTAAGGATGTGCATCTAAAACAGAGACAGACTTGTCCAGTGAGAATTACACAGCAGGGGCTCAAAGAAGAGAGGGAGGACCTGAGAGAAGTGATTGAGCCACACATTAGCAAGTCACCCCCTGGAAGCACCTCCCTAAAACAGACCCCTGACAGACCAGCTCAGCTAGATCCCTGAACTTCACTCCATGTACTCCACTTGTGCAAACTACAGGGGCAGAGGCCTAGCAGTAATGTGACCACACTCTAGTTAGACCCGGGCAAGGGAAGGCCTCCTGACAATACCACAAGCAGAGAGTTCAGAGGCCCCATTGGTCTCTGTGTGATGGAATGCTAGCCACTAGTTATCTCTGACCTCAGTGTTCTCATCTGTAAAATGGGGGGGGGGGATGGCTTGGCCTACCAAAAACATAATGAAATAATGGAAGTGAAAGCACTGTTAGTGCACATGGAAGGAAGGCCCTGGGGCAGTGTGGGTGGCTGTTTTAACTGGGGAGACAGAGAGAAACCTAGACTGATTCCACCTGAGCGCTGAGGAATGCGTGTGCTGTGTAACCTCAGCAAAGTCTCTTGCTGTCTCTGGGTCAGTTTCCCTGCCTGGACAGGAACTTTTAAGCCCCTTCCAATTCAGACACATTGGGTCCATAAACCTGGCTTGTGGCTGAGGACACATCAATAGGAATTACCAGAGGACTTCAGAGATGAAGGCTAGGCCATAAAACAACTGCCATCTCCCTAGGGTTCATCCCAGCCAAGAGGAACAGATCAGCAACAATCACAGGCGGGGAGGTGGACAGGTCCCTTCAGTCTCAGATCACCTCATAGCAATTGTCTAGAGGATCAAGATGCCCCCTGTTCTCAGACCAACAGCCATCTGGCAACTCAGCCAGATCTTCCCTCTCTACCCAAATCCCACCCTGAGGACCTCTCCTCAACACCTCCTGAACCCAATCCTACCAATGACATGGTCCAGGGACCCTGGCTGGCCCTGGGCCCACCAAGTCCCCATGGGGAAGGGTAGGAGCACCCTCTCTTCAGTCAGACCCAGGAGGGCCCGCGCAGGGTGTTGCTCACTGAACAATACCACACAAGCTGCAAGTTTCTCTTTCTTTCCTTACGCAGCAGGCTCTGTGCGGAAGCAGGGCCCTCAGCCTCAAAATCTACCATTCATGAACCTGGCTGAGGGGAGGGGGGTGCATGAAGGCCTCCGCCACCAGCTTCCCCCCAGTTCGACTGGTGACTAAACAAGGGATGAAGCGGATTTTCAAGGACCAGTCTCCAAGGGTGCAGTGTGGGCCTGCGTAAGCTGCGTTCGCTGCTGCCCAGGCCCTGGAAGCCCTGGGCATTTATGCCTTAAAGGATACGTGTACACCCCCCCCCCACATCTCCCCCCAAGAAGCATCCCTGCCATCTCCCCTGCCGAACACACACATACACAACAGATGATTTCAAAGTAAGACCAGAAAGGAAACTTGGCGACTACTTCCATGTTACCAAATCCAGGCCTACACTCCACCCCCCCATACACCACCAAAGCTGCTCTGCTCAGAGCAGGATGGGAGGGGGTACAGGGGAAGCCCAGGATATAAGTCCCCCCCACGCCCTTACTGTTGTCCCCAACACTGCAATTTCCCATAGAGAGGGATTAAAAGGAGGCCCAGAAACATCAGGCACCAAACTCAAGCTCCCGCTGCCCACGGCGACTCCCATTTGGACCAAGAGCTGGGGCAGGGGCACATGCCAACTCGGGGTGAAGCCAGAGGCGCCTTTGCCCCTGCATCAAGGTGACTTCTCCTGGGGCCCCAGCGCACCCTCTCTGGTCCCTGGCCCTGGCTGCCGACGGAAAACCCTGGGCTTAAACAGCCGTCCAGTTTCCCTGGTCCTCACCCACTTCCTCCTAGAGCTTAAACTGCGAAGGACGGGGAGAGGTGAGCCATTTCTAGCCAGAAAACGAAGGAAAACCGGGCAGCCCGGCGGGTGCCGGCGGCCTGCGGGACCCCGGCCGGCTCCGCCCCGCGCGCGCCGCACTCACCGCCCCTGCTTGGTGATGATCATCTCCGTCTGGTGCTGGTTGAACTTGGACCACAACAGGTGGTTGTTGAGCGCCACTCGCAACTTCCCGGACACCTCCAGCCCCGCGGGCAGCGCGTAGTCCTCGCGTGGCCCCGAGTAGAGCCCGGCGCGCGGGTCCGGGATGGTGTAGCCGTCTCCGGGCTGGTGGTAGCCCTCGGCGCCCGCCGGCGGCGGGAAGGGCTCGCCCGCCCCGGGGAAGCCGGCCGCTTGGGGTCGGGGTGGGTAGGCGTAGGCTCCGAGGAAGCGGCCCGGCGGGGCGGGCACCAGGGCGCCCCCGGCGTACGGCGCCCCTAGACTGCCGCCTGCTCGACGATCGGCCGCGTCCTGCGCGCCGGGCTCCGGGTAGAAGTAGCGGTGCTGCGGATCCGCGCCGGGCGCCCGGCTCTCGTCACTCGTCGGCATCGGTTCGGTGCCCGTCAGCATGTCTCCGCTGCCCGGCTCCACGATGCCCATCCGGGGCTGGCTGGGCACCTTTCCCGCGGCCGTCGAGGACGAATTGCTCTCTGCTCCCCCCCACCGACTAGAGAGGGTCGTGGGGAGGGGGGGGTGGACGGGGGGCGAGGTGTGGTGCGGGGGGGGGGCGCCCGAACCTGGACTCGGGGCGCCCGGCTCCTGCAGGCGCGCGCGCGCGCGCGGCAGCTCCCCGGCTCTCGCTCTCCAGCGGGCCGCTGTCACTAGCGTCGCCGCCGCCTTCGCGGTGGCTTTATGAAGTTCCCCCTCCACCCGGCACCCCGGCCCCGCCCCGCCTCACCCCGCCCCCTCGCGGCTCACACTGGGTTAATTCTGGGCTGTTGGTGGAGACCCGCGAGGTGGGCTCCCTCACCCGTGGAGACCAGCGAATCGCTCCGCACACACCCCCCGCAGTTGGGTTTAAAGACTTCCAAGGCCCTCTCCTGCCCGGATACAGACTCCAGGTCTTGTTGGTGTCTGCTGCGTGCTGTGCTGATTGCCTTGGCGTGAGGGGTATGCCTTACTTTCTCCTGACCCCACAAAGGCGCACGTGGGCTAAGTTGTCCTCCAGTCCTGGAGCACACTGGAAGCTTGGTCTTTAAAGGGAATGGGAGGTAGCAGCAGAGGCAGCCCAACCCCCCCCCCCAAGGTGGCAAGGCCCCTGGGCTGAGCCCACAAAAACTCTCACGGGTGGGAAAGCAATCGGGCTGCCAAGTGCTGACCCCGCTCTGCCTCTGATTCAGGTTCCACCGGGCTTCATCACAGGCTGGGAGGGACTGGGCGAGACTGGGCCTTACGGGACCCAGCCCCCGTGTGCAACGCTTTCCAGTATGTTCTAGCTGCATGGAAAGCGGCTTCGGAGAGTCTCAGAGTTGGCTGACAGGAAGGAAGTCCAGCACAAGCTCTGCCTGCCCCGCACCTCAGCTGATGGGTAGAGAGGCTGTTCTTCCTTGAATGTCCTTTTCTGTTAACTAAGATATCCTTTTTCTCCCCCAATTGAAAATGGCCCCATTGGCAGTTTTATTGTGTGTCACAGAGAAAACATCCTTATAGAGAAAAAGCTAAGCAGTATGGAAAAATAAGAGCGAGGCTTTATAAATTACCCCCCCCAATTCTACCCCTCAAAAACAAATGAGACTAACATTTTGGTGAACAACCTTCCAGAAATCTCCTGGTCTCTTGTCTTTTTGAACACACACAGGCTTTTATATAAACACCACACACGCTGTTTTGTGATTTTTTTTCACTCCACAAGGTGTCATGAAATTTTTTGCATGTCAATATGTAAAGCTTTACATTTTAGAAAGTCTCTTGAAAATACTTCAACTGGATCTCATCATGTTACAGGGTAAGTTCTCCTCCCCCTCCTATCTTGGCCCTCCCCAATTCTCCCCTGAGGGCTGGCCCCATCTTTACATTTCTGTCCCAGCCCAATAGGGTTTCACCCTCGGGGGTCCATGGGGACTCTCTGCTCCCAACTAGAGCTGAACCAAGAGGCAGACTGGGAAGTGAAGGTGAAGCTGGGGACCCCAGGAGGCTGACATGACCCAAGGAGGGTGGGGGAGAGAGAATCAGCACATCCCCTTGAGGATGAAACTTCACTTATGATTGAGCCAGAAACCCAGGTCTGATCTTCTCTCCAGTCCTTTGCCCACCGTTTCCTGTGCCTTGAAGAAGATGGAAGTTTCTGCCTGCTGTTTGAAGTAGGGCAGCCTTGCTTTGAGGTGAAGTAACTTTGAGACCCTTGGCTACCTGTTGGGAACCGTAAGAGCCTTCCTGTAAGATTCATCTGAATGACTGATTTCCCTGGGAGACATGAAACTGCTGACTACGGATACCTCTTTGGGGGGACATTTTTGTAGAGTGCTGAGCTGTGGAAGGACAAATGGGATCTAGTTTCTCCCTCTTCCCTCTGCTCTTCTCCATTCTGAACAAGATGGTCAGGGCTCCTGCCTAGCTTCTAAGAACAGGAAGGAAGACAGGTGCTGGTGGCTCATACCTGTAACCCTAGCTACTCCGGAGGCCGAGACCTGAGGATCACAGTTTGAAACCAGCCTGTGTGGGGAAGCCTGTGAGACTCTGATCTCTAACCACCAGAAAACCAGAGGTGGAGGTGTGGCTCAAGTGGTAGAGCCAGCCTTGAGTGAAAAAGCTAAGGGACAGCACCCAGGCCTTGAGTTCAAGCCCCAGTACTGGCAAAAGAAACAAACCAACCAGGAAAGAGTATGAATCTCAGAATGACGTGTTCCTGAGAGCCTGTCTGAGGAGTCAGAAAGGGGTGGGGGTGGTCTTCTGTAACTGAATGGGCTACAAGAGGGTCCTGCAGCCTGGTTCTACAACCCCATATTCCTCACCCTCCTCCCTTCAATTTCTTCTACCCAAAAAAGAAAGTGCTTGTGAAAAGCGGGGGCTGAGTGGCCCTGGTGTCACCACTGCCAGTCCCGCCCCTCTGCCAGCTTGGGTGAGAAGAAGAACCCTGGCAGTGACACCTCCTCTTCCTGCTGCCACCTCCCCCCCCCTTCCCAGGCCCCAGGGCTGGAGAGGTGGGAAGAGAGGAGTGAGGAGATGAGGTCCCCTGGGATCCCCTTACTTCCCTGTGGCTGCCCCTCCCAGCCCCTCGATTCGCCCTGAGTGGGGGCTGGTCCCAGTGGGACAGGAGTGAAGAAACGGGGGGGGGGGGCGGGGGCTGGGAAGAAAGCAATGGCCTCCAATCAGCATCAAAATTTAGGAGGCATACTCTGGATGATAAATATGGGAAAGTGAATGACTTAACCAGAGCCACACACCCATTCCCATTTGCATCAGCACTGAGGCCAGAGGCTTGGCCTCTTGTCTCCTGAACTAGTACTCTTCCCACAAAACTTGAGGGAGAATCCTAATGAATGTAAAGTCAGATGATCCTGCTGGAAAAAGTTTGGAAAACAGAAAACGGCTCCTAAGTTTCCCACATCAGCACTGGCTTTCCTCGTCAATACTTGTAAGGATTCAAGACTTCTTTCTAGTTGTTTACCATCATGACTCAAAGTGACAGGGTCTCCCCTGAAATTGCACAGCACTGGACCACATCCCTGGCTAGGAAGCCGATAGGATGTAGATTTCTGGGATTGGAAGTTGATTCTTGATCTGGGAACAGGGGAGGGGGCAGACAATCCAGAATCTGTATTTAAGGACTCTGGGTGATGCTGAACCTCAGTAGCACTACATCTTACTCTTAGGCCCTCCCCCTTGGCTCACACCTCCTGCAAGTCAAAGTGCCTGAGATCAGCAGAATGGGTACTTCAAGGAATAGGATGTCAAATGCCTAAGAGAGTAGCTGCAGGCATTCAATATGCAAGAGCCCATTGATTCCTCCAGAATGTAACAGTAGGCTGGATCCTCTCTCCCAAGAGTCTAGAAAGCTCAGTGAGGTCTGAGAAGCAGGTATACTGGGGAGTCAGGGTTTGGCCAATGGCACTTGGTGGATACTTCAGAACACAGGGTGCCAGGACACAGGATTCTGCCCTTGGAGTGTCCAAAGCTCTTAGGAGGTGTGAGGGGGCAGAGATTAAGGATGAGGCTTGTGAGGATGAGAACCTGCTTGAGGCTCAGGGAGTGTCTCTAAAAGAGATTTGAAGATAAAAAAAGAATAGATTCAAGCCCCACGACGGACAAAAAAAAAAAAAAAAGAATAGAGCCATAAAGTCAGAGACCCAGATGTGATTCAGTGAGAAAAATCTCAGGTTCCATGACCAAGAAAGAAAGAAGAGGGGCTGGGAAGGTGGCTCAGTGGTAGAGCGCTTGCCTTGCATGCATGAGGCCCTGGGTTCAATTCCTTAGCGCCACATAAACAGGAAAAAAAAACAGCCGGAAGTGGTACTGTGGCTCAAGTGGTAGAGTGCTAGCCTTGAGCTGAAGAGCTGAGGGACAGCACGCAGGCCCAGAGTTCAGGCCCTACGACTGGAACAAAAAAAGAAAGAAAGAAAAGAAAAAGAAAGAAGAGGAGAGAGGCCCTGAGCCAGAGAAGCCAAGAAGGTTCAGGGCACCAAAGGCTGGGCAGACAATAACAGGGTGGGGCTTCATCAGGTGGCTCGAGAGCTCTAACCCTCACTGGCTGGGTGATCTATTAAAATATCTTAACCTCTCTGGTTTCCTTGTCAGTAAATGGAATTAACTGACCTTCTGCCAAGACTGAGACGACAAAGTCCTAAGGCAGAAACAGAACAGAGGTGCAGGCTGTGCTGGACTGTCCCCTTTCTTTCACCCAGACATCCAAATCTTCCCTTCCCTCCTCCCTGGATCCCCTTTCTCATCCATAAATGTCCCTCACAAATATCTCCTGTGTCCACTCAGGGCCTTGGGCCAGAAGCCAGTTCCTCTGTTGCTGCTGCTGCTGCTGCTGCTGCTGCTCCTCCTCCTCCTCCTCCTCCTCCTCCTCCTCTTTCTTCTTCTCCTTCTTCTCCTTCTTCTCCTTCTTCTCCTTCTTCTCCTTCTTCTCCTTCTTCTCCTTCTTCTTCTTCTTCTTCTTCTTCTTCTTCTTCTTCTTCTTCTTCTTCTTCTTCTTCTTCTTCTTCTTCTTCTTCTTCTTCTTCTTCTTCTTCTTCTTCTTCCTCCTCCTCCTTGGTTATGAGGCTTGAACTCAGGGCCTGGGCATCATCCCTGAACTCTTTTGCTCAAGGCTAATGCTCTCCCACTTTGAGCCATAGCACCACTTATGGTTTTTGAATGGTTAATTAGACATAAGTCTCATGGGGACTTTTCTACCCAGGCTGGCTTTGAGCCATGATCCTCAAATCTCAGCCTCCTGAGTAACTAGGATTACACGCGTGAGCCACTGGTACTTGGCAGTCCTTCTGTTCTATTCTGGAAAGTCCTGTCTTAGTAGGGCAGGATTGGTCATGGAATTTGCCCCACCAGATCACCAGCACCAACTCCAAATCACCATATTGAAGTGCAAATTAAAATACCAGGAGAGCCAGGATGATGGCAGAAGAGACTGAGGCAGGGGGATCACAAGTTTCAGGTGAGCCTGAGTTACTCAGCAAGGGAAAAGCTTGCCTTCAGATGCCCACTCACCGTACCTGGGGGCCTTGGATGCGAAAGGCTGGGATAAACCAGACCCTGGGGACTCTAGATCACAAATTAAAGATTAGTCACTGGCCCCAAAGAGATCCTCGTAAGGTGAAGTCAGGGACTGGAGCTCTTGAGTCTCTCAACCTGCTTGCCTCACAGATGAACTCAAAACACACTAGCCTGTGCATCCACTATCACCTGTACACACACACACACACACACACACACACACACACACACACACACACACACACAGCCCCACTGAACAAGTCCCAGTCCCTCAACCCCATCCCAACATCCAATCTCCCAGGGCTCCTTGGGCATCTGGCTCTGCCCATCTACCCACCCTGAAGCCCTCCCCCCATCCCCAGCCCTCAGACTGCTCAGTCCTTCATAGAACAGGGCCGGAACCATGGGCTTAGCAGCCAGGGAGGGGGCCAGGCAATGACAAGCACCTGTAGATTCCCCCCCCAACACACACACACATAGTGACAGCTGCAGGAGTTCTGCGCTCCCCTCCCCCACTTCCCTCCAGCCCAGCAGCAGGTGATCAGTGTGAGCACAGAATGGAAGGCTCACTCCAAGGTCAAAGGCTCTCATCCCCGGGCTGTATTACCCTTCACCCCTCCAGCTAGGCAGCCCTTACCCTCTGGCTCCAGACTCTACCTGGGTCCAGCCTCCTTCTCCCTGGTCTTTGCTATCTCTGATTATCCTCGTTAGACCTTCAAGCACTCTTCCTTGGAGATCTACACCCCTCTACCACCTCCTGCGCAGTACCCCCTACTGTACCTAAAGTGCTCCCAGGCTCAGAGTCTCCCTTCATGTTCTCACTTGAACAACTGAGTACTCACGGGGGGCATGCCAGGGTATGGATGGGCAGCCTGTCAGAGAGGCCCTGGGACAGGTGTCCCCCCCCCCTTCCTGGGGAATCTGGCATTAATCTCAGCAGGAAGCAGGTCTGGTTACCCTGGGTGGAGAGGGGGAGGGATGCACAGGGCTTTGAGTAAAGGGAACTGGGAGAGGAGGGCAGGGAAAGAAGAGCCAAAGTGAGGGGACTGGATGGGAGAGGGCTAGGGACTTCACCTCTACTGGGCTGGGCTCCCCTGCCCCCATCCTGCCTTCTCAACAGGACTTCCTGGCTCAATCAGGCTCTGCCACGCCAGGCCTCCCTTGCAAACACCCTCCTCCCCTCCGCGCCACCCCTGCAAGGGCCTCTGGCGACAGGACAGCAAGGCAACCCCTGCTTGGCTCTTGGCTCTCTCCAAGGCCTTCTCTGCTTCCGGTGAGCGACAGTTATCCTTGTTGGTCCCCTGTCTCTCTCCCTGTCTGTGCTTCTCAGCTATGTCAGTCTGACTTGGTCTCCTAGGTTCCTAAGTCTTGCCTGCCTCTATTTTCTTTTTTTTTTTTTTTTGGTTAGTCATGGGGCTTGAACTCAGGACCTAGGCACTGTACTGTCCCTGAGATTTTTCATTCAAGGCTAGTGCTCTACCACTTTGAGCCACAGAACCACTTCCCATTTTCTGGTGGTTAATTAGACATAAGAATCTCATAGACTTGGGGCTGGGAAGGTGGCTCAGTGGTAGAGCGTTTGCCTTGCATGCCAGAGGCCCTGGGTTGGATTCCTCAGCACCACATAAGCATAAAAGAAAAAAGCTGGAAGTGGCGCTGTGGCTCAAGTGGTAGAGTGCTAGCCTTGAGCTGAAGAGCTGAGGGACAGTGCCCAGGCCCAGAGTTCATGACTGGACGCCCCCCCCCCCAAAAAAAAAGAATCTCATAGACTTTCCGGCCCTAGCTGGCTCAGATCTCAGCCTCCTAAGTAGCTAGGATTACAGGCTGTTGCTCAGCTCTCTTGTTATCCGGTATCTTTGGGACAGCCACCTCTGTCTGAAGAGCTGCGGGGATCTTCTGTGATATGTCCCAAGTGCAACTGCATACCCTCTGCCGTTGAGTCTATTATGCCTGGGTCTCTGAGCCTGCTGGAGTCTCTGTTGAGGGTTTGTGTCTATCTCTGCATCAAGGTTATCTCATTCTCTTCTTTCTTTTTTTGGGGGTCTAGTCATGGGGCTTGAACTCTGGGCCTGGGCGCTGTCCCTCAGCTCTTCAGCTCAAGGCTAGCTCTCTACCACTTGTGCCACAGTGCCACTTCCAGCTTTTTTCTTTTTGCTTATGTGGTGCTGAGGAATCGAACCCAGGGCTTCAGGCATGCAAGGCAAGCGCTCTACCACTGAGCCACCTTCCCAGCCCAAGGTTATCTCATTCTCAATACATCTGCTACACAGCTGTCTATCTGGGATGGGACCTCCCTCTGGAGTCTGCTCCATCGAGCCTGTCTCTGGCCTAGGGCCAGGTGCTTGGTGGTCTGGTTAAACTTTCAGGACGGGGCAATGTGGACCACTAGGGAAGATGAGCTAGGGAGGGAAGAGGGCACTGTGGATACACACTGGACAAGTGAACTGGACAGCCCTAGACCCCAGGATGGAGCCCAAGGAGGCATGCATATGTTGAGACAGAGCCCCACCAAGGCTGAAACAGACTAGAGGAGGGAAGACCCAGAAATGAATGGAAAGACAGACTGACAGGTTAGTTCCACATGACCTTGGATTAGACCCTTTCTCTCCTGCCTCAGTTTCCTGCTCTGTGAGACAGGACAGTTGGCAGAGACCATCCCCTAGAATTGTGTGAGACAGCCAGAGTGACAATAACATCCCTAAACTCATGGCGGGATGTTAGTGTCTTCAGGGAGATGTCCCGAAGTCCCTTCTAGTCTAGACCAACTGCCTTTGTGACAGAGATTCAGCACCACTAGGGGCAGGACAGAGGGAAGAACAGAGGCTAGACAGCAGGAAGGACTTCCTGCCACACACAGCAGGAGGGTGAGGAGGCCTCAGCTCCTAGCAGCCGGCGTTGGGGCTGGGGGTGCTCAGCAGCTGGGTAATTAGCTGTCGCTCTCAGGCCCTGCGGGGAGGGGCTGCTGGACTGAGAAACCAACACAAAGTGACAGGGGTGGTTTTGACACGCCGTGGAGCTGACGGGCCCAGGGGGCCGGGCCTTTAGTTTCGAGGGGGGAAAATCCTATCAAATGATTAAAAAATAGGTCAGAGGGAAGAAGCCACAGCCGGCACTGGGTTCATGGTGAGAAGGCCACGCAGCTTCCCCAGGGCCTTGGGCCTCGGTGGGGTGGGGGGACCGAGGAGTGTTTAGGGTGGGGGAGCTATGAGTGGGGACAAAAAAGCATTGCAGTCTTGTCCTGAAGGGTCTTTTCGGAATTCTACCTGCAGTCTCCCTCTGGCCATTTTCCTCCTCAAAGAACCGCAGGGTACTGTGATTCTTCCTCTGTCCACCCTATCATATTCCAGATACACCAAGAAGCACTAACTAGCACCCCATCTGGAAGTCCTTCTTACCTTCTAGCCTCAGCTTCTCCTGCAGCTCACTCTACCTTTCTTTTCTTTTTTCTTTACTTCTTTCCTTCCTTCTCTCCCTCCCTCCCTCCTTCCTTCCTTTCTCCCTTCTTCCTTCCTTCCTTCCTTCTTTCCTTCCTTCCTGTCAGTCATGGGGCTTGAACTCAGGGGCCTGGGCGCTAATCCTGAGCTCCTTTTGCTCAAGGCCAGCATTCTACCACTTGGAGCCACAACTCCATTCCTGGTTTTCTGGTCCTTTATTGGAGATGAGAGTCTGATGGGTTTTTTAGCCTAGACTGGCTCTGAACTGCGATCCAGAGACCTTAGCCTCCTAAGCAGCTAGGATTACAAGCATAAGCCACCAGCACCCAGCTCTACCTTTCTTGTCTCTCTGAACTGCCTCCCCTTTAAGTGAACTCTGAATCTTGCTTGAGACCCATGTTGGCCTTCTAGCTTGTTCTCAGAGCTTTTCTGTCCTGCCCGCCCCTCTCTCTATGGTGTGTGCTGGATCTGGGCTGAGTCTCTGTCCCTTAGCTTTTTCACTCAGGGCTTTGCTCGTTACCACTTGAGCCACCTCCACTTCTGGCTTTTTGCTGGTTAATTGGAGATAAGAGTGTCAAGGGCCAGGTACCTGTGGTTCATGCCTGTAATCCTAGCTACTCAGGAGGCTGAATTTTGAGGATAGCGGTTCAAAGCCAGCCTGGCAGGAAAGTCCATGAGACTCTTATCTCCAATAAACTATTCAGAAAAAGCTGGAAATGGCCCAAGTGGTAGAGCACTAGGCTTGAATGAAAGAAGCTCAGGGATAGCACCTGAGCCAAGTTCAAGCCCCAGGACCAGCAAAAACAAAAAATGTCACAGCCTTTCCTGCCTGGGTTGGTTTTGAGCCTTGATCCTCAGATCTCTGCCTCCTGAGTAGCTAGGTGGGAGCTACCAGCATCTAGCCTTTCCTGACTTCTCCACTTATGCAGTGAGTCATGACACGTGGGCCTTTGAAAGGCAGAGTGTGAAAGGTCAGAGACCTAGAGGCCCAGGACAGGTCAAGGATCTTCAAGCACTTGGCAGGCTTTGTAGAGAAATCTGAGATGCCTGCTGGTATAGAGCCCGCACTTACAGACAGGCAGCTCTGTCTCATTCCTTCCTTTGATCACGGGGACTTATGGAAGGACCGGAAAGGGCAGCCTGGCATCCCACCATGCATTGCTGCCCCACAGATATCCCAGGCCCAAGAAGCAGGTGGTACACAGGAACCGGAGCAGAGGGGCAGGACGGGCACCCATTTCCCAACAATGCTTTAGCTGAGTGGGCACCTGGGTTCCAGCCTCTGCCATGCAGTGCCATCAAGGCCAGGTTGGCAGGAAAACGGATTGGCTGGATCTGACCTTGAGTTTAACCCCACTTACCACCCAAGACACAGATCCGCTCTGACATGCAAGTCTGAAATTTCCCTGGGGACCCTCCACTGCCTAGCAAGTGTCACAAGGAGTCCAGCCAACCTCCTTCCACGAGGGCCATGGGCAGCTGGCGCTCTGTGCAGGGTCCCCCCACGGTGGCCTGTGAACCCCCCGTCTCTGGCCACAGGGGCAGAAAGCTGGTGTGGCTGCCTGTCATTGTCCCCTCTCCATGCCTGCTTCCATTTTTTTTTTGTTCTCAACAGCTGGCATCAATTTGGCACTGTGGGTTGGATGAGGACTGGTTATGGTCATTCGAGTTCTTAGCAAGTGGACAGGTAGCTGGGAGCTGAGACAGTAGGATGAATCACTGCCTTGCATGTGCACACATGCACACATATGCACGCATGCACGCACGGGCCTGGGCTCGCATCCGAGGCTCAGAGCATGAGGAATGGGCTGTCTCAGGGCTTGTGCTTGTGCTTGCTTTCCTCAGTGACATTGGAACCTGGCAACTCATTAAGTTTACCAACCCCAGCCCAATGCTGCTGGAGAGCACATGGGAAGTAGGGAGTTTTCAGGTAGTTCATATCTTTTTTTTTTTGGGGGGGGGTCCAGTTGTGGGGCCTGAACTCTGGGCCTGGGCGCTGTCCCTCAGCTCTTCAACTCAAGGCTGGCGCTCTACCACTTGAGCCACAGCGCCACTTCTGGCTTTTTTCTTTTTGCTTATGTGGTGCTGAGGAATCGAACCCAGGGCCTCATGCATGCAAGGCAAGCGCTCTACCACTGAGCCACCTTCCCAGCCCCTCACTGTCCTATTTTAAGGGCAAGGAAACAGAAGCAGAAGGAAGTTAAGTATCTTGTCATGGTCACACAGCCAGTGACACAGTGATGACTCCCATGCTTGCACTACACATCTTCCTCCGCATGAGCCTCTCTCATGTGTGGGAAGAGGCTATAATTGTGATTCCCATTTTGCGGATGAGAAACTGAGACCCAGTGGGTGTCCGCCTGGGTTCAGGATCCTCCTAATCCCTATCTCTTGATGTGATCATTTATCCAATCCAATCCTGGCTCACAGTCCTTCCTCTTCCTCCTTTGGAGAAAAATAAGATCCTAAACCACTCCCTGCAAGATCACCTGATGACTGTTCTTCTATGTTCCCAGGATCACCTCAAGCCAGGCCTGCCTTTCCTGCTCCTTTTCTGCCCGCTGACCCTGCAGGACTGGAGCCCATTCCTCAGCAGCTCCAAGCTGTTTATGGGCTGAGGGATTGCAAGGGCAGGGACTGACTCAGTCCTCACACAGTTGAGGCTGGGCAAGGCATGGCAGTGCTACAGGAAGAGGACTTCGGAGTTCTGCTGACCACGTGGGAGGCAGGGGTGTGCGGAGCCAGCCAAGCCCAGCCCTCTGCCAGACATCCGGGCAGCAGGTCTTTTGTTTTTGTTTTGTGCCAGTCTTAGGGCTTGAACTCAGAGCCCAGGCACTGGCACTATATCTCTGAGGTTTTTGTGCTCAAGGCCAGTGCTTGAACCGCAGCTCCACTTGTAGCAATTTGGCGTTTACTTGGAGATAAGAGTTTCATGAAGCCAGGCGCCAGTGGTTCACGCCTGTAATCCTAGCTACTCAGGAGGCTGAGATCTCAGGATCGCGTTCAAAGCCAGCTTGGGCAAGAAAGTCCATGAGACTCTTATCTCCAATAAACCACCAGAAAACCGGAAGTGGCGCTGTGGCTCAAGTGGTAGAGCGCTAGCCTGAGCTGAAGAGCTGTGAGGAGCACCGCCCAGGCCCAGAGTTCAAACCCCATGACCAAAAAAGGGAGGGGAGCCTGAGGAGCTTTGGGATAGAGGGCGGGTGCATCAGCATGCTCCCCCAAGTAAGTACTGCCTCCCTCTCATCTTGTGCCTCATCAGCTCTGCCCTGCGGCTCCCACAGCCTACACTCTGCCTCTTGCTTCTCACCTTGGGACCTGTGAGCCAGTGGCCAAAAATAGGGGTGGAGGCAGCAGAGCCAGTTGGAGCTCCTAGCTGCCCAGTCTCCCTCCATGCCAGCCTGGGGGCCCCATATCCCCTCCGTCCCCTTCCCCTCCCCCCGTCCCCCACCCTGGCCCCGGCCACTACAGCCTTAGCAGTAGTAGCCCTGGCATCAACATGTGGGACTTGGGGCTGGGAAGGTGGCTCAGTGGTAGAGCGCTTGCCTTGCATGCCTGAGGCCCTGGGTTCGATTCCTCAGCACCACATAAGCAAAAAGAAAAAAGCCGGAAGTGGTGCTGTGTTTCAAGTGGTAGAACGCTAGCCTTGAGCTGAAGAGCTGAGGGACAGCGCCCAGGCCCAGAGTTCAGGCCCCATGACTGGACCCAAAAAACAAAACAAAACAAAAACAAAACAAAACATGTGGGACTTAACAACTTCTATTCAGGAGGGGGCTTCAGAACATAGGAGAAAATGGAGAGCCCCAACTTCAAGTCTGGCAGGGGACTCTTCACAGGAACATGAATTTCTCTGTGGAGAACCAAAACAAAACAACAGGAAAGGCACCCTATAGACCGACAGAGGCAGAGTCCCTTCCTGGTAAGTTCTTCCAGGAGTCAGTCTAACTTCGATCTCTTTGTAGAGAGGTAGAAGAGGACAGAGATGAATGGTAGTTTCTTATAAACCTGGTGGCTTCTTGTTCCCCGATGACAATACAGCGGAGGAGTCCTGTGGTTCCGGCTTTGAGTCAGATCCCCTGGCCGGGCGTCCCCAGTGCCATCTTCCTCCACCGACCCCGACTGGAAAATCAGGCTCATGCCTCTGCCCCAGAGTGAGTGCTTCCCCGGCTTCCCCTCACCATCTCTCTTTCCCCTAAAGGGAGGTGTTTCCTCGAAGCTGGGGAAGAGACAAGGGGGCAGAGCCCTCACCAACTCCAGGGAGGCGGGGACTCGGCTGGGGGGAGGCGGGGCTACTGGCCTTCCTGTCCCTCCCCCTCCCTGTCTCCAGCTCTCCAGCGCTGGTCTGGCAGCCCCAGTTGGCACCCCTAAGGCCCCTGTGTGGCTAATATTGGGGTGGGGGTGCTGCCTAGCCCCCCCCTCCGGGAGAGGCGTGGCTAGAGAAAGGGCGGTGCCATGTTTCTGGTGTGACCAGAGTGACACATACAGATATAGGAGCGTCCACTCGTAGGTCCTTCCCTCATTCACACCTGTGCCCACACGTGCCCTCCACCCCTCCCATCCAGCGGTTACCCACCCCCCTCCCTGCATCCTGGACTTTCCCCAGATCCTTTCTGCCACCTTCAGTGGGCTGAGGCCTCTCCTGGAGGAAGGGACCTTCCTGGGGGCTGGGGGAGGGGTCAGTTTATGAGCAGGTGAACACTTCTCAACTCAGAAAACTTGATTCCCCTTGCTCCCAGAAAAGGACCCCATACCACTCCGCTGGTGGTGGCAGGTCACCTTCAGCCTTCCCCCTGTGGAAAGGCTCAGGACCTCAACCCCAGTCATGGGAACCTGTCCCTTCCCACAGGAAGGTGTGGGAGGGTCTAACCCCTTGGGGAAACTGGCCTTGTGTGTTGTGGGGGAGGGGGTGTGTTTAGAAACACTGAGTCCGTGATGGATGAGGATTCACAAGTCCCCCTCCCCAGGCCTGCGGACAGAGCAGGGAGAATAGAGGAGCCGAAACAGAAAGAGGGAGAGAGGAGAGCGAGAGCTGGAGAGAAGGAGGGAGAAAAAGAAACTGAGACCTTGTGACAGACAGAGAGCTCTGGGCAGCATGGGGGTGTACAGCACCAGCGTTAGGGGGACAGGTGGGGAGCTGGGGGACCCCAGCTCGCAGGGTCTAGGTGCTGTGGTCTATCTTTATGAGCAAGTGTACAAAAAAAAGGTCCGCAGACCGAACACTACTGTTGCATCTCAAGAAGGGGGAAATTGAGGCTTGGTGAGAGGTAGGCCAGTACAAAATCATCAAAAGGGGACACTGAGCCCGGGTGCAGCCCACCTCTTGCCTCTGGGGTGCTTGTTCTTGTTCTATCCCCCAGGGGCAATGCGGGGAGGGTGGCAGCAGAGGCTCAGGAAGGGGTGAGTCTTGCAGCTTCTGAGGGCCAGGCCTGGGAAGCAGCTAGGGGAGTGTGAGCCACCCCACTTGCTTAGAGGTCATATTTGCATGGCAAGCGCTCCTCTTGCTTGGAGAGGTTACCGATCATTAAAAATGGCCGAACTGCCGGGCTCCGGGCTCCCGTGGCTCATGCCTATAATCCTAGCTACTCAGGAGGCTGAGATCTAAGGATCATGGTTGTAAGCCAGCCCGGGCAGGAAAGTCCATGAGACTCTTATCTCCAATAAACCACTAGAAAACCAGACATGGCGCTGTGGCTCAAGCGGTAGAGCGCTCGCCTTGAGCTGAAGAGCACAGGGACAGTGCCCAAGCCCAGAGTTCAAGCCCCACAACCAACAACAACCACAAAAAAAATGGCCGAACTTTCTACAGGATGCTCTTTATGTAACAGTGAGTGAGGGGGTGCTAGGTAGGTACTCCTTAGAACTCCTGTCATTGCCCACCAAGACAGGAAAAGAGGTCAAGACGTGTAAAAATCCCAGAAGGGGCTGGGAATGTGGCTCAGTAGTAGAGTACTTGCCTAGCATGCATGAAGCCCTGGGTTTGATTCCTCAGTACCACATACACAGAAAAGGCCAGAAGTAGCGCTGTAGTTCAAGTGGTAGAGTGTTAGCCTTGAGCAAAAGAAGCTCAGAGACAGTGCCCAGGCCCTGAGTTCAAGTCCCAGGGACTGACCAAAAAATAAACAAAAACAAAAAACCCCAAAACAAGAACAACAACAAAGAATCCGAAAGGGAAAGGGAAGCTTCTCTTCCCACTCACCCCCACCAGAACTCAAGATCACCTGAGTTCTCCCCTCCTGACTCGGAGGGGGACAGAGGTGGCCCTGGGACACCAGAGCTGTGGAATTCCAGGTCATCCCTCAGGTGTTGAGCTGGGCTCAGCCTGGCTTCTGGCACCTGCACCACCTCTACCTGAAAGACCATGAGCAGAACTTGGCCCAAAGACCAGGCAGGAATGGGAGGGAGGTTGGGGAAAGGGCAACTGAAGGCTCTGGGCCCAGGCTCACCAGCCCAGCCATGCGGGCCGGTACCCAGGCCCTATGCAAGGGACCCACTATGCACAGTCCTGCCTTCAGATGTTACTCAGCTTTCTGAGAATGGGAGTTGGGAAAGACATATGGAAAACAGACTCTTCATGGGATCCTGGTGCCATCTGGCCCTTCCCCGCTTACTGCAAAGCTATTGGGTAAGGAAGCCTAAGAATAATGCTCCCCCCATTTGAGTAACCCCCCATCCCTGAGCCCCTTTCAGGCCTTGTCTTCTGAGAGCTCAGGTCCTAGCAAATACCTCCAAAGAAAATCATTTCCATCCTGACCTCTGAAGCCTGTGAAATTTGGGGGGCTAATGGGAGGGGCTTCCAACCCCCTTAGTCATCTTAGGAAGCCAAGCTGAAGAGTGGTGACTGATATGCACCCAACCACAAGCCAATTTTGTGGTTTTAGTATTCAGAAGGAGCAGCCAAACCTTGACCCTGAGAAGAGGCTGCATCCTGGACCCAAGTAATCCAGGCTCTGCCTAGTACAGCTGAGGCTCAGGAAGCCCAGAATATTCCCAGCCAGCTCAAGTTCACATAGACAGGACAGGCTGTAACAATCATCCCTCTCTGGACCCCTGGCAGTTTTACTCACGAGGATGGCTTTTCTCTAGATGCAGGAGTAGACATTGCTCTTTCTTGCCCTTCCCTTTTTTCTTTCTTTCCCCTTTGCTTTTCTTAGTTTATTTGTTCTTTTCTTGTATGTAATTTCATTTCCTCTTTCTTTTTTTCTTTCTTTCTTTTTCTTCCTTCCTTCCTTTTTCTTCCTTCCTTTCTTCCTCCCTCCCTCCTTCCCTTCCTTCCTCTCTCTCTGTCTCTCTGTCTCTGTCTCTCTCTCTCTCCCCCCTCCCTTTCTCTGGGGATTGAACTGAGGGTCTTGTGATCTGGCTTAGGTTTTTCAATCAAGGCTGATGCTCTACCACTTGAGCCATGACTCTACTTGAGGCTTTTTTTTTTCTGGTTGTGGGGCTTGAACTCTGGGCTTGGGCGCTGCCCTGAGCTCTTCAGTTCAAGGCAAGCACTCTACCACTTCCACTTGAGCCACAGCACCACTTCTGGTTTTCTGGTGGTTTATTGAAGATAAGAGTCTCACAGACTTTTCCTGTCTCCGATGGCTTTGAATCAGGATCCTCAGATCTCAGCCTCCTGTGTAGCTAGGATTACAGGCGTGAGCCACCCACACCCTGCTACTGGAGGCTTTTCAGCTGATTAATTGGAGATAAGAATCTCTGGGGTTTGTCTGTCCAGCTGGTTTCCAACTATGATTCTTAGGTCTCAGCCTTCTGAGTAGCTAGGCTTAAAGGTGTGAGCCGCTAGCAGCTGGTAGTTTTTCTTCTTCTTTTCCCTTACTTCTCCCCCCCCCTCCTTCTATCCACTATTATTCTTTAGGTAGTTGTACAAAGGAGTTTCCACTTAATAAAGCAGTTTATGAATATAACTCATCTTGATCAATGTCACCCCTTTTAATTCTCACCCCCAACCTTCTCGTTGAGGCAGAAAGAACACATTCTTCAAGACACTTTTTTTTTTTTTTCCATTTCTGGGCTTGAACTCAGGACCAGGGCACTGTCCCTGAGCTTTTGTGCTCAAAGCTAGCACTCTATCACTTGAACCACAGCTCTATTTCTGACCTTCCTTGGGGGTAGTTCTTTGGAGTTCAGAGTGTCACAGACTTTCCTACCTGGGCTGGCTTCAAGCCATCATCCTCAGATCTTGTCTTCCTAGTAGTTATGATTTCAGGTGTGAGCCTCCAGTGGTGCCCAGCCCAAGACACTTTTTTTTTTTTTTTTTTTTTTGGTTGTGGGGCCTAAACTATAGGCCTGGGCGCTGTCCCTGAGCTCTTCAGCTCAAGGCTAATGCTCTACCACTTGAGCCACAGTGCCACTTCCAGCTTTCCCCCCCCCCCCCCCCGCCCCGTTTATGTGGTGCTGAGGAATCATGCATGCAAGGCAAGCACTCTACCACTGAGCCACCTTCCCAGCCCCCAAGCCACATGTTTTATCTCCCTTAGGAACTCCAGAACTTCAAGTACAGAGAAGGAGATTCATTCTAGGAAAGCTCACTGATCAGAGTTTAGAAAAATCTAGCCAGGCCGGGCGCTGGTGGCTCACGCCTGTAATCCTAGCTACTCAGGAGGCTGAGATCTGAGGATCGCGGTTCAAAGCCAGCCCGGGCAGGAGAGACCGTGAGACTCCTATCTCCAATAAACCACCAGAAAACTGGAAGTGGCGCTGTAGCTCAAGTGGTAGAGCGCTCGCCTTGAGCTGAAGAGCTGAGGGACAGCGCCCAGGCCCAGAGTTCAAGCCGCACGACCGACAAAAAGAAAAGAAAAAAAAAAAAAGAAAAAGAAAAATCTAGCCGGGCGCTGGTGGCTCACGCCTGTAATCCTAGCTACTCAGGAGGCTGAGATCTGAGGATCGCGGTTCAAAGCCAGCCCGGGCAGGAGAGACCGTGAGACTCCTATCTCAAATAAACCACCAGAAAACCGGAAGTGGCGCTGTAGCTCAAGTGGTAGAGCGCTCGCCTTGAGCTGAAGAGCTGAAGGACGGCGCCCAGGCCCAGAGTTCAAGCCCCACGACCAACAAAAAAAAAAAAATCTCAGAAACACAGAATACCAATGTGTCAGAGCCAAGAAGTAAATTATTAATTACCTAGTGAAGCCGGGGACCCGTGGCTCATGCCTATAATCCTATAATCTCAGGAGGCTGAGATCTGAGGATCACAGTTCAAAGCCAGCCCAAGCAAGAAAGTCTGTGAGACTCTTATCTCCAATGAACCACCAGAAAACCAGAAGTGTCGCTGTGGCTCAAATGGTAGAGTGTTTGCCTTGAGCTGAAGAGCTGAGGGACAGTGCCCAGGCCCAGATTTCAAGCCATGTGACCGTCAAAAAAAAAAAAAATCACCTACTGGAGTGTCTTCATGTTTTCATAGTGAGGCTCAGCGGCTCTGGGACGTTGATATGAGGCTCCCAGAGCAGAGAAGCAGAGGCGCTCACCTTCAGGCATACTCTAACCACTTCCTCTCCCCACCCCATAAGGTGCAGCTTCTCTTGTGGATCAGACCCTTGCCCTTGTGACCAGAGAGAAGAAAGTGACAGGAGATGGTAGAATCAAAAAAGCATATACAGCCTGGACAGAGTTTTAGCATTTTGTCAGCAAGCAGCATCATTTGTCCCCTTCCCCCTGGAAGCCTAGCCTGAATTAGCTATCAGAACTATCACCCTCCACACCTAGTCACCTTGGCACAGTAGGGAAAGGAAAGGAAGAAAGAAAGGAAGAAAGGAAGGAAGAAAGGAAGAAAGGAAGAAAGAAAGAAAGAAAGGAAGGAAGGAAGGAAGGAAGGAAGGAAGGAAGGAAAAGAAAGAAAGAAAGAAAGAAAGAAAGAAAGAAAGAAAGAAAGAAAGAAAGAAAGAAAGAAAGGAAAAGAAAGAAAGAAAAGAAAAGAAAAGAAAGAAAGATGGACTGGAAAGTTGGCTTTCCAGTGCTTGCCTTGCAAGCATGAGGCCCTGGGTTCTATTCCTCAGCACCACATAAGCAGAAAAAAGCCAGAAGTGGTGCTATGGTTCAAGTAGTAGAGCCATAGTCTTGAGCTGAAGAGCTGAGAGACAGCACCCTGGCCCAGAATTCAGACCCCACGACCAACAAAAGAAAGAAAGAAGGAAGGAAAGAAGGGAAGGAAGGAAAGAAGGAAGGAAGGAAAGGAGGGAGGGAGGGAAGAAAGAGCAAGAAGCCACACATCAGTGGCTCATACCTGTGATTCTAGCTACTCAGGTGACTGAGAATCCAGGTTTGAAGAGACTTTTTTTTTTTTTTTTGCCAGTCGTGGGGCTTGAACTCAGGGCCTGGGCACTGTCCTTGAGCTTCTTTTTGTTCAAGACTAACACTGTACCACTTGAGCCATAGTGTTACTTCCAGCTTTTTCTGTTTATGTGGTACTGAGGAATCAAACCTGGGGTTTCATGCATGCTAGGCCAAGCACTCTGACAATAAACCATATTCCTAGGCCCTTTGAGACACTTAGCTCTAATTAATCACCAAAAAGCCGGAAGTGGAGCTGTGGCTTAACTGGAAGAGCTTAAACCTTGAGCAAAAAACTAATGGACAGCACCCAGGCCCTGCGTTCAAGCCCCAATACCAGCGCATGTGTGTGCGCACGCACGCACACACACACACACACACACACACACACACACACACACACACATACATGAGTCCATATAGGTACAGGGGTAAGTGAAATCAGGGAAAGGGGCACCACACATGGGGAAAAGCAACCCTAATGAGTCACTACCCAGGTGCAGCCTCCTGGGGGCTCCCAGTGGCATGTAAGGCTTATCATGTGATTTCTATTAAGGATCCTAGAGCTGGTTCGCACGGCTGGCCCAGATGTGTTTTGCCAGCTCTGGGGACCATCCCAGTGGGAGCTCCATCGGAGGGCTGGTTGTTGAAGGCTTCTCAGCACCCCAAGAGCACATATCTCTCTCCCTGTGCCTGTGGGTCTCCACGCACTATTTCCAAGGTCCCTGTGGCCCGGGACACACCCGCATGGCACTGTGAGGCTGGCTGTCATGTGTATCAGGGGTGTGTTGCTCTGCAGGTGGGTGTCCCTGAAAGTCTCTCAGGAAGATGTGTATGATGTGGGGCTCTCCAAGGTACAGCCAAGTGCAGTGTTGATCAGGTAAGCTTGGAGGACAGAGTTGTAATGGCATCAGCCTGACTGTGTATAAGGGAGAGAATTCCCAGGACAGTGCTGGGACCACACACACCACCTCTGAGCTCAAAAAGTGCCCAGCCTGTTTGTGCTCAGAGGGTCCCCTCTGCGACCCTCAGGCACAACCATCTGCCCTGGCAACAAGGGACTCTAGTTCATTGGTGAAGTACAAGTGTGGCCCATACCAGGAAGGCCAGCAGCAGGGGGCACTGTCCTCTGCCTTGCCCCTCACCCATGCTGGGTGAGCTATCTTCTTCACACCATCTCCTGATCGTCCCTCTCACCTCCCATCCTCACTTTGCTCTTGCTGTCTGAGGGGGGAGGAGTGAGCAGCTCCTGCAACACCCTACAAGGCCATGGGCCTTGTAGGCAGAGGGGGTGCTCAGCACTCAGTGGGTCCAGAGCAGGGAACGCCTGTGGCTGACTTCCGTCTCAAGTGGGCAGCGTGCACACTGGCTTCCCCTTGAGGGCTCCAATTTAGGCATATTCTTTTTTTTTTTTTTTCCGGTCAATCTATTTCTGTGATTAATTGGAACTAAGAGTCTTACAGACTTTCCCCCTTGGCTGGCTTTGAACCTGGATCCTCTGAGCTCAGCCTCCTGAGTAGCTAGGATTATAGGCATAAGCTACCAGCACCCAGCCTAGGCCTAATCTTAGTCTCCCTGCCAAGCAGTCCTGCAGGCCTCTGGGAAAGAGGCCTGCATCTCACCTCCTTTTGTCTTCAGCAGAGTTGCTTACCCCAGTCTACTCCCACCCCAGACTCCACCTGGACTATAGTCCAGGCTGCAAAAGGAAAAACACAAAGTCAGGACCATCCATGACAGAGGAACTTCAGCATTTGTAGCCTCTGACTCAAATTCTTTTACCAAGATCCATATCCTGATGCCTAAACACACCTTCACCTTGCTTGCCTCCCGCCCATGGTGTGTCACTCTGCTTACTTCTCTACCCCTAACCTCCCTGGAAGGAAGCCACTGCAGAACATTCAGGGTTAGGGCTGGAAAGGTGGCTCAGTGGTATAATGCTTGCCTAGCATGCATGAAGCCCCGGGTTCGATTCCTCAGTATCCCATGCACAGAAAAATCTAGAAGTGGCACTATGGCTCAAGTGGTAGAGTGCTAGACTAGAACAAAAGAAGCTCAGGGACACTTCTCAGGCCCTGAGTTCAAGCCCCAGGACTGGCAAAACAAACAAACAAACAAAACAAAAAACAAAACAATCTTTCAGTGTTAGAGTAAGATCTTCCTGTTCGTTTTCACAAATGTGCTCTTACCTTCACAGAAAGTTCTTCCCAAAGTCTAACCTAAGTTTTCTTCTACTGCAGCAGTGATCCTGACCTAGGAATTGAGCCTTCTTCCCATTCTAGCCTACTTCTTCACATAAGGGGACTCTCAAGAAGAACAACCAGTTTCCAAAAATGAAAACAAAAGTCTCTGTTCATCCCAGCCATCTCTATCTCCACACCCTACCCTCCTGCCCCCTGCCCTGCTACCACAGAAACCTACAGGGCATTGGAGCCTTCAGCCCCAAATGACTCAAGGCTCTTTAGGGGGCTGAGGTGGGGTGCAAGAATTTCCCCTTTGTGCTAAGCAAGGTCTCTTACTCCACAGCAAACTCAGCCAGCCTCCTGGGGGTGAAGGGAATGGGACTGGCTTCTAATCTATCCATCAAAGGGGTTACAACTTTCTCCAGAAGAAGGTCTGGGCTCTGCATTGCCACTCAATCAAGGACTTAAGTTTAATGCTAAGGAGGTGTGTGTGTGTGTGTGTGTGTGTGTGTGTGTGTGTGTGTGTGTGTGTGTGTGTGTGTGTGTGTAAATGCGTAAGTAGGGAGTTGGGGGGTCAAAAGAACTGCCCTGAAGTACCCCCTCTCCTGTTCCATGCCAAGGAAGTGATGGAAATAGATACTTCCCCCTCCACCTGAGGCCCTGAGCACCCTCAAGGGGAGCCAAGAGGCCAGCCCCCCAGTTTTCTGGCTCATCTTTTCTACACTCATGCAAGCTCAAGAGAACAAGCAAACTTTCCCAATGGGAGGGAGATGACGGGAGAGGAAGGAGTCCCAGGGCAGCAGAAGATGGCTAGGAGAGAGCAGACAGTGGGCAGCTGGTTGACCCCTAGGGAAACTGGCATCCAACCCCCCCACCCTGCCCCTGCACTGCATATATTCTCTCCCCCAAAAATAGCATCTCTGGAGAGGGAGTGGGGGAAGTTCTCAGCTCATCATTCACTCCTTCCCACAGTGCGTTCACAGCTCTCCCTGCTGTCTCTCGCGACCTGGTTTTCCTACCAGGCCCTTCCTTCTGCTCTGCCTCCACCCTCACGTTCTTGCCCTCCCAGGTCCCAGGACTCCTCCGCAGTGAGCAAGAGCCTCCTTACTTCACCCATCCAGTCTGCTGCCTGCTGCCTTCCAGCTCAGGCAGTCACACTGTTCCATATCTTCTTTGGGACAGAAGGAAACTCAAGGCACAAAAATTGAGCATCACGCCGGGCACCGGTGGCTCACCCCTATAATCCTAGCTACTCAGGAGGCTGAGATCTGAGGATCACGGTTCAAAGCCAGCCCAGGCAGTAAAGTCTGTGAGACTCTTATCTCCAATTAACCACCAGAAAACCAGAAGTGGCACTGTGGCTCACGTGGTAAGAGTGCTCACCTTGAGCTGAAGAGCTCAGGGACAGCATCTAGGCCCAGAGTTCAAGCCACACAACTGACCAAAAAACAAAAACAAAAAACTGAGCATCACATGTGTTCATAAAGGTTTAGGCAGAAGATAGAAATGTCCAGCCCAAAAAAAAAAAAAAAGAAATGTCCAGCCCATGGAAGTGGCGCTTTGGCTCAAATGGTAAAGTGCTCGTCTTGAGCTGAAGAGCTGAGGGACAGCGCCCAGGCCCAGAGTTCAAGCCTCATGACAGACAAAAAAAAAAAAAAAGAAAAAAAAAAGAAATGTCCAGCCCAAGGGGCTGGGAATGTGGCTTAATGGTAGAGTGCTTGCCTAGCATGGATGAAGCCCTGGGTTCAGTTCCTCAGTACCACATACACAGAAAAAGCCAGAAGTGGTGCTGTGGCTCAAGTGGTAGAGTGCTAGCTTTGAGCAAAAAGAAGCTGAGGGACAGTGCCCAGGCCTTGAGTTCAAGCCCCATGACCAGCAAAAAAAAAAAAAAAAAAGAAATGTCCAGCCTAAGCCAAGCTCTGGTGGTTCACACCTGTAATCCTAGCTACTCAGGAGGCTGAGATCTGAGGATCACAGTTCCAGTTCAAAGCCAGATTGGGCAGAAAAGTCCGTGAGACCCTTATCTCCAATAAAACCACCAGAAAACTGGAAGTGGTGCTATGGCTCAAATGGTAGAGTGCTCGTCTTGAGCTGAAGAGCTCAGGGACAGCATCTAGGCCCAGAGTTCAAGCCCCATGACAACTAAAAAGAAAAAGAAAAAAAGAAATGTCCAACCCAGGATGGGTGTGCACTCAGTGGTAGAACGCTTGCCTAAGCATGCACAAGGCCCTGGGTTCCATCCTCCATAGCACAGAAATCACAGTAGGCTTCTCTAAATAAAGGGGAAGCAGAGGCCTCTAACGGAACTGGGAGTCCCATGACATAGCCCTAGGGGCCATGGTCTCACAGTGATTTACTTTATGTCACTTTCTAGAATCTAACTCCAATCTCTCTTGCTATTGTTTGGGCTGTTTCCTGTGGAGAATGGTCCCTGGGCTGACAGGGGAGGTTGAGGCTGTCACTCTGGGAAATGTTCATTCTGATGGGAGAGACGGGCCATAGAGACCGGCCATAAACTGGAGAGGGTGACAGAAGAGGACTCTCTAGCTGGGCAGGCAGGGCTGGAGGTCTTCCCAGCTGCAAGAGGGGCTCCAGGGAGAGTGCTCCCAGCAAGGATCGGGGGGTGGAGTCAGCTCAGGAGGTGCAACTGGGCAGCATTGGGTGGGGGCAGGGTGGAGGCTGAGGGCAGCAAGATGCCCAGATGAGGTGTCTGCCCAATCTGCGTTTTTCCTGCCCTGAGCCCACGCACCGTGGGGCTGGACCTCCTGCCCTCTCAGCACCGTGGGAGTGTGAGAGGCAGAGGGAGAGCCCCTCAAAGTCATCCCCCCCCAAGGGAACGACCTCTACTCCCCCTCCCCTGTTATTTCTAGCTCAATTTTCTTGGTCAAGAAGGGTTTCAGTGGTCATGCAAATTAGGAGGCGTTGGAGGTGCTGGCCGACACCCATCCTGTCCTCGGAGCCCCTCCCCGCCTACTCCCATGCCTGCATTCACACGGAGGACCAGAACATCTGTGGGATGCGCCTGATGGCCCTGCCCTGGCTGAAGCAGCATTGGAGGGTGGCTGCAGCTGTGGGTTGGTGGGGCTGGATTCTCAGAAGCCTCTGCATGGCCAGGGCAGGGGCAAGAATGGGCTTCCAGGTCCTCCCCTGCCCCAGCCCCTTCCTGCCCTGGGCCCTGCCAGAGCCCATGGCATCTGCATACACCGTGTATCACCAGTGTCCCTCCCAGGCTGCACACACTGGAGTCTTCTGACCCTCTGCAAATGGAGGTGAGATCTCAAAGGTACCTGGGGATGCTGCCCGATTGCTGAGAGTCTCTGAGTCATGGTAGAGACATTGGAGGGAGAGCAGGAAGAGGAGGAGGGTGCTACAGAGTTTTGTATGTCTCCCGCCACCACCTGGCCTTGGCCCCAGTCATCTTGTCCCACCTCTTCTGGTGAGGACACCGCCACACACACACACCTTGTCCTTGATGTCTCCTTCTCATCTGTAACCTCCACATTTCTTCCTGTTGTTACCAAGCTGCTCTGTTTTTGTCCTTACTGAAGAGATGGGACTAAGGAAGCAGTCTCACGCCCCCTACTCTACAGTTGTCACAGAGTGAAACCCCTGCCCCTTTGTTCTTCACCAGTCCTAGTCAGCTGAGTGAGGTGTTTCTCATGAACACAGCTCCATCATCACCCGCACACCCCTCCCTTCCTCAGCCATCCAATCAGCTTCTCCCTGATAGGGTATGGACTTGGATCAGCTTCTTAAAGGGCTGCACTCTCCTTGGCCAGTACCTGACACAGTCTGTGCAAGGACCCAGGACAAGGATCCATGGCCTGGTAGCTCTGGCTAGGGACACCTTGGAGGAGAAGAACCAGAGTTTGACATTTGGAGATACATTACACCTGTGGATAGTCTGGTCCTCAGGAAGTTGTTACCCAGCTTCCCCCTACTCCCCATCCCCGCCCCCCCCTTTTTTTTTTTTTTTTTTTGCCAGTCCTTGGGCTTGAACTCAGGGCCTAGGCACTTTTTGCTCAAAGATAGCACTTACCACATGAGACACAGCACCACTTCTGGCTTTTTTTATGTGGTGCTGAGGAATTGAACCCCAGGGCATTGTGCACGCTAGGCAAGCATTCTATCTCTAGGCCACATTTCCAGTCCCCCCCTCCCTCATGTCTGGCTTTGGATCTGTACTGGGAAGAACCAGTGGATCCCTCACCCCCACCCCCACCTCCAGTGTGTTCTTCCCAGTCTCCTAAGGTCTCCCCTTCCACCTCCTTCCCTTTGAAGTAGCATAAAGATGTCAATTCCTAACTGGGTGCTGGTGACTCACGCCTGTAATCCTAGCTACTCAGGAAGCTGAGATCTAAGGATCCTGGTTCAAAGCCAGCCCAGTTAGGAAAGTCTGTGAGACTTATCTCCAATAAGCCACCAGAAAACCCGAAGTGGCGCTGTGGCTCAAGTGGTAGAACACTAGCCTTGAGCTGAAGAGCTGAGGGACAGTACCCAGGCCCAGAGCTCAAGCCCCACAACTGACAAAAAAAAAAAAAAAAAGTGTCAACTCCTAGCCAGGTGCTGGTGGCTTATGCCTGTAATTCTAGCTACTTAGGAGGCTGAGATCAGAGGATCAAGGTTCAAAGCCAGCCCAGGAAGGAAAGTATGTGAGACTCTTATCTTTAATTAACTACTAAAAAGTCCAAAGTAGAGCTGTGGCCCAAGTGGTAGAGCTCTAGCCTTGAGTAAAAGTAGCTCAGGGATGTGCGCAGGCCATGAGTTCAAACCCTAGAACAGGTACCAAAGAGAGAGACAGAAAGACAGACAAGGAAATAGATGTCAAACTTTTTTGGCCTAATTCAATCCCTTGTGACCCTTCCCAGGTCTAAAGAGCAATGTGTTGCTCTTGGCTCCATCAGTCCTGCCAGAGAGAAAAGGGACGGCTGAGCATCAGCAAAGCTCCCCATCCTCCCTCCCCACTTCCTATCCACATGTCCCTTTCTTTCAGGGACACTGGATGAGAAGTTGTGGCTGGGGGCACACTGTATTTTCCTCCCTTCCCGCCTTCCCTGCTAGCCCCCAGCCATGTTCTGCTCTGCACCTGAGTCTTTCCTGGGTCTGTAGAAATCAGGGAGACAAGCTGCCAGATTCTGCACCTATGTCCCCACGCTCCCCTCGCCCTGGTGACAGGGAAGCGGAGGTCCTAACATTGGCCCACCTGGGCGCTCTTGCATTGCCAGGCATGCTCAAGGAACGTGCTCAGCTTCCCTGGCCTACCCCCTACCTGCGTGCTAACTCATCTCCAGCTCTTCCTGTACCATTTTCCTCCTCAAGGAATAGAGGTATAGAACTTTTCTTTGCCTTGTGTGGCCCTAAGCCACCCCTTAGTTCTTCAGGCCGCACTAGCAAAGGTCCAGCGAGACCTGGTTCTAGAGACATGAGTCTTCGTCCATGAGAACTGAGGATGACACTAAATCATGCATCAGAGGCCTAGAAGATTCTTTTCCCAAAGTTAGAATCCATGCCACATAGGCTACCTTTCCATGCCACCTACCTTTCTTTGCTGGCACTCAGATAAGTCTTGGCTGCAGATGACAGCTGTTTATTGCAAGAGGAGCCCATAGCTGGACCCTGGCACAGAATGGGGAGGGACAATTGCCCTGAGTCTACCTCAAGTCATCAGCAAGCGATTGCGTCTCAGAGACCATCCTGCCCTCACTGGCTCTGGACCTTGATCCTCCCATCTCTCTGAGTAGCTAGGATGATAAGTTTGAACCTACCGGTGCCTCGTTCCTTTTAAATTAAGTGGTCACTTGGTCAAAAAGGGCTACATGGGAATGAAAGGCACCTTGAGTCAATGAATTCAGTGGCTCAGACCCCTTTTGCCAACAGAGGGCACAGCCTCGCGGGGGCAAAAGTCATGAGTTCATGACCTAGCTCTGACCTCCCACGAGTGGGATGTTTGAGGCAGCAGCTCAGCTTGGGCCCCGCCCCTCCCCTGCTCAGACACATGGACGTGGGCAGTGTTGTTCCTCCTGAAGCCCCAGCCTGGTTCCCGGTGTGCAAGAGTTGTCTGATGAAAAGATGGGACTATTGATAAACCCTGTCTACAAACTCTCTTTAGAGCCTTCACTAGCAGACCTGGTGGGAGGGAAAAGTGCAAAAGCCCCGGTACCCGCTTGGAGCTGAGGGGCTGCTTCACCCCTATTCAAAGTCAACTTACGTCACAAACCACCGGTGACCACTAGCAGATCTGAATCAACAGAACCGGTGGGTGCCCCAGGTATCCCCTACTTGCCAGTGCCTGCCTTCTCTTGGTTCCCTGAGAGTTTCCAAGACCCCCTCACCCTAGACACAGAGGCACGGGCCAAGTGCAGATGGAACAGGTAAGTTTTATTTGGACTTTCAACTTTCCGAGAGCACAGGGTCCCCTCTCCCCTCTCCAGGCCCCCCCTTCCCCATGTCCCCTCTCTGGGGAACACTCAGGGTACAATGACATGTGTCTCTGGAGTCCTTGGTCCCTTCCCTGCCCGACTCACCCCTTGACACACACACCCCAG
The DNA here is from genome assembly GCF_024711535.1 of Dipodomys merriami. Lineage (NCBI taxonomy): Eukaryota > Metazoa > Chordata > Mammalia > Rodentia > Heteromyidae > Dipodomys > Dipodomys merriami. The sequence goes on along the minus strand of NW_027203270.1, from coordinate 29,699,211 downwards.
CACTGAGGGTGAGAGGGGCATGGGGAAGGGGCCTGGAAGAGATCTGGATCAGAACGGCACATGCGCTGACAGTCGTGTTCACTGCCACTGGCCTGGGGCTGAGGCCTGGAGGAGGCTTGTAGTGGAGGGTGGATTCATTGTGGGCAGCAGGCTCCTGCGCAGGAGGCTCCCCACCTCAGCCGGGGGTCCCCACAACCTCTGCTCACCTGTCCTTCTGAGGGGACGACTCTGAGGTAGATTTCACAGGGAGAATGTGGGTATGAGGAAAGGGGCTAGCTCTTTTGAAGTTGATCTCCACAGCACCCTGGGCCCATTTCTCAGGTTCTGGCCTCTGAGGCAGGGGCTGATGACTCCCACCCAGAAAATAAGAGGCTGAGTCATACAGAGGCTCCAGGGCACCGGTGTCAGGGCTCCAGTGTGGGGGGGGACATCTGCTTGGTGATCTGTGCCTCAGTGCCAGGGGCGCCAGGAGGGGGGCCTGGGAGGCTGGCAGACAGCCCTGCAGCCTGAGGGCAATGGCACAGGGCCTCCAGCCCCAGGACAGCCTCTTTGGGATGGTCCTCCCTCTCCTCTTCCTCTCTCCCTGTTCCTCAGGGCGGGTAGAGGGGGAGAACAGGGCTGGCCTCCAGGGACTGGCAAGACATAGGATGCCTCCTTCCCGCAAGGCCGGCCATGGGAGACAGGATCTGCATCTCTGTGCAGGGCAGGTGCTGGGCCCCCACTGGGAGGTGCTCCCTGGAAGAGTACAGCCTGGGTCACAGAAGGGCATTTGAGGGAGGGCCTCAGGAGCTCCAGGAGTTATCTGAAACCTTCCCCTTCCCCCAGGCCCCAGCACTAGATACCTCCTAGGATCTGATCCTGTTTGAGAAGGACAGAGGGAGAGGCCTGGGGGTATGCCCCTCCCCATCTCCCTCGCAGAATTCCCCATCTCCCCAGCGGAAACTGGGAGGATGGGGGAAGTCTTGTCTGACCTCCTGGGAAAAGCCAGAGCTGAGTGGTGCCTGGGCCAGGGAAGATGGCACTCACATTGACTCAGTAGCTAGTGGAGGTATCTGGGGACCGTAAGGGGCAGGGGCCCCCCACGAGATTCATGCAGCATTCAGTGAGTTTTGGGGGTGATGAGAGAGGACAGAGAAACAGCCAGATAGGGGGAGGTGCCCTAAATCTTGCTGTTCTCCAGGTGGGAGTCAATGTGTTTGATGAGGGCATCATCTGGGTACCCGACAGGGAAACCCAGCTGGCAGAGGGGGCAACTTCGGATGTCAGAGCCCACGGTCTCCATCAGCAGCTGTGGGGAGAGGAGGAGTTACTTATGCTTTCCACATCCTAATTTCCCATTCCCAAGATCCAGGACAGAGAGAGCTGCAGCATGCAGAAGAGGGTCTAAGAACCCTTTCTCCAGCACCATCCTCCCAGCCACCAGCTTAGCCATTGCCTGCCCACAGCACAGGTCCCCAGGAAATGTATGAGAGTCACTGCTACAGGAGTCACTGCTCAGCTGCCCGGGGCACCTACAGTAATGAGGGGAGCCGAAGCCCAGACATGCTCCCAGAGTGACTAAGACTGTTAACTCCAGAGGACTCAAAGCACGGAACAATCCCAAACTATGTATAATCCCAAAATAATTTTGTCTGGCTGTGGAATGTATTTTGGTCCTTTCAGATGACAAGGGCTAGCTAGTTGTGACATTCAGGAAACTCATTATTTCAGTGATGTGATGGAGCCCTGAGATATGATGTCTTCCAGGACAGATGGAAGACAGGGGCTCTGAAGCCTGGAGAAGGGAAGCAGAGAGTCTGGTGGGTCCCTTGTGGGTCCAGGTGCCCCACAGCCTTGAGTATGCCTACCCTACCAAATACAGGGTGTTGGAGGCACACATGCTGCAGACTACTTTAGGTTCAGATTCTCTTCCTAATAAAGAACACTTCTCTGGTAATTCAAGTTTTGAAACATCTTGGCCTCCACTTTATGGGTGGGAAGTTGAAGATCAGAAAGTGTAAGTTGCACTACAGCTAAGTAGGGGAGTGGGAATCACAATCAGAGCTGAGAACCATACTCTTTTTTTTTCTTTTCTTTTCTTTTCTGGTCTGTCCTGTAGGGCCTGGGTGCTGTCTCTTGAATTTCTTTTGGTCAAGGCTAAAACTCTACCACTTTGAGCCACAGCTCCACTTCTGGCTTTCTGGTGGTTAACTGGAGATGAGAATCTCACAGACTTTTCTTGCCCGGGCTGGCTTTGAACCACTATCCTCAGATCTCAGCCTCCTTAACCATAGCACCGGACAGAAGACCCAACTCCCACCAACCAGTCGCACTCACACAGGGAGGCGACCTGTATACTAATGCTGGTGGTCCCAGGAGCCTCCCAGACTACAGGGTGTGAAGGGCTGGCTGGCGGGCACCGGCGAGGGCCGAGGTCCCCAGGCCCAGGGTGGAGCTCTCCGCGGGGGGCACCCACTCACGTTGATGGACGGCCAGGACTGCGCGTGCTCGGCGTGGGCATAGGCGGTGGCTGCCGGCGACTCGGGGATGGGGAAGCCGGCGCAGAAGGAGGCGCAGCGGATGGTGCCCACCTCGGGGCTGGGCGGGCTGGCGGGCACGGCCCACTCCTCCTCCTCCGACGGCTGCTTCTCGAAGCGCAGCCGGATGCCCTCGAAGGCGCGCCGCGGGCTGAGCGGCCGGCCGGGCCCGTAGAGCTCGCCGTAGGCGCGGGGCTTGGGGAGCGTGGCCGCCTCGGCCTGCAGCCAGGCCGGGGAGGCGCCCGCGTAGGCCGCGCCCTCCGCCAGCTCCGAATAGCTGCGGCGGCCCTGGAAGCCGGCCTTCACGTGGTGGCTGGGCGGCTTGGCGTAGGCGCGCTCGGCCAGCGGCCTCTCCCCGGGCGGCGGGGGCGGCGGCGGCCGGGGCTGCGGGGCCGGGCAGCTGGGGGGCACCGGCGAGCGGCGCTGCGGGCTGGGGGACTGGCACGGCGGCGGCGGCGGCACCGGCGAGCGGCGCTGCGGGACGGGCGACGGGCAGGAGGGCGAGGCCGGCGAGCGGCGCTGCTGGGGCGAGGGGCACGGGGGCACAGGAGAGCGGCGCTGCGGGGCGGGTGACTGGCACGGGGCGCAAGGGGGTGCCACCCGGGCGGGCGGGGAGGGCGAGGGGCACTGGGGGGACGGGGAGTGGCGCTGCGACAGCGGCGAGTGTCTCTGACCTGCAAGAGAACGCAAGATGGTGCTTAGGCTTGTGGGGCCAGGCGGGACCCGGGACCAGGGAAGGGCTGCCATGGCCACCTTCCTCCCTCCTCAGCCGGCCTTGCCATCCATCAGTCGTCCCGTGTGCTCACCTCCATTCCGAGCCTGCTCCTGCAACAAGGTCCTCAAGATCCTCCCTTGCAGGGAGCTCAACTCCCGGAGCCGGCCCAGCTCCTCCGTCAGCTCAGTGTAGGCCAGGGCCAAATTCACCCTGAGGGCAGAGGGCAAGGGGTGGTGGGCTCCTAAGTCCCAGGCTGCTAGGAAGAACGGCTCTGTCCCTGTAGCTGCACCTGGCCCAATCCTCCAGGGTCCTCCTACTTCAACTGTAGTAATCCTCTGCTTCTAAGATCAAAGGCCACCTCCTCCAGGAAGCCTCCAGAAAACATTTCTAGGGTTGGGGCAGAGGTTTCTGTTGCAGGGGTGAGGATGGGTGCCAGAGAGATTCCAAGGGACCAGTCAGGTCCATCTGCGGACTTAACACAGCTCGTGTAGGTGGTGAGAATGTTTTCCTCATCTGTGCAGAAGCTGTGATGTCAAAATAGCCCCATGGAAAAGTTGTGCTGGGGGGCTGGGAAGTGGCTTAGTAGTACAGTGCTTGCCTAGCATGCATGAAGCCCTAAGTTCGATTCCTCAGTACCACATACACAGAAAAAGCCAGAAGTGGCACTGTGGCTCAAGTGGTAGAGTGCTAGCCTTGAGCAAAAAGAAGCTCAGGGTCAGTGCCCAGGCTCTGAGTTCAAGCCAGCAAAAAAAAGAAAGAAAGAAAGAGAAGTTGTGCTGAAGCTGGGCACCAGTGGCTCATGCCTGTAATCCAAGCTACCCAGGAGGTTGATTGCAATAGGAGGATCCAGGTTTGAAGCCACCCAGGCAGGAAAGTCTGTGAGAAATTCATCTCTAATAAACTACTCAGAAAAGGCTGGAAGTGGAACTGTGGTTCACGTGGTTGAGCACTAGCCTTGAGCAGATGCTCAGGGACAGCACCCATGCCCTGAGTTTTAGTTCTTAGACCAGAAAAAAAAAAGTCGTGCTGACTTTATAGTTGTCACTGTTTTTTCTCAGAGCACAAATGAAAAGCAGAACATAGTCCATTTGCTGGAGGAGTCCATGTAAAGCATCCTCCCCTTTGAAAAGGACAAGGCTGGGCTGGGAAGGTGGCTTAGTGGTAGAGCGCTTGCCTTGCATGCCTGAGGCCCTGGGTTCCATTCCTCAGCACCACATAAGCAAAAAGAAAAAAGCCAGAAGTGGCGCTGTGGCTCAAGTGGTAGAGCACTAGCCTTGAGCTGAAGAGCTGAGGGACAGCGCCCAGGCCCAGAGTTCAGGCCCCACGACCGGACCAAAGAAAGAAAGAAAAGGACAAGGCTGAGGGATGAGGGGAGAAACAGTCCATCCACAACCAAACAACTATTAATCCAATTGGACCAAAGCATACTTGAGCAGGGAGTCTGGGGGACAAACCCTTTTGGGGAAAGGCAAGTCCTGGGCATACTTCTGAGAAAAATGTCCTAGGACTCCTCACCAAGGTCCTACAGCCATGATACATCTCAGTTCCTACATTTGCTAATGTGTCTTGGGCTAATGGGCCCATGGGAAGAAATGGTGTCTTCCTATCAGACTGGGAGCTCCACATATGCCCTACATCAAACCAGAAACTCCAAAGCCAGTGGCTTAGCCCTATAATCATAGCTACTTGGAATGTTGAGAAAAGAAGGATCCAAAGTCAGCCCAGGCTGGGCATTGGTGGCTCGTGCTTATAATTCTAACTACTCGGCAGGCTGAGATCGAAGGATTGCAGTTCAAAGCCATCCTGGGCAGGAAAGTCCATGGAGACTCTTTTTTTTTTTTTTTTTGGTCCAGTCATGGGGCCTGAACTCTGGGCCTGGGCGCTGTCCCTCAGCTCTTCAGCTCAAGGCTAGTGCTCTACCACTTGAGCCACAGTACCACTTCCGGCTTTTTTTCTTTTTGTTTATGTGGTGCTGAGGAATCGAACCCAGGGCCTCAGGCATGCAAGGCAGGCACTCTACCACTGAGCCAACTTCCCAGCCCTCCATGGAGAACTCTTATCTCCAATTAACTAACAAAAAAGCCAAAAGTGGACCTGTGGCTCAAGTGGTAGAGTGCTAGCCTTGAGCTAAAAAGTATAGGGACAGTACCCAGGGTCTGAGTTCAAGACCTAGGACTAATATACGCACATGAACACATGTGTGCAAGCAAACACACACACACACACACACACACACACACACACACACACACACACACACACACACACACACACACACACACACACACACACACACACACACACACAGAGCCAGTTCCAGGCAGAAAAGTTCCCAAGATCCTTTCACAACCTCTAACTGGATATAATGGTATGTTAATGGTATGTATTTGTCATTTAACTATTTAAGAGCCTGAGATTGGGAGGATCCTCATTCTAGGCCAGCAAGGGCAAAAAAGTCCACAAGTCTTACTTAATGGAAAGAATCTGGGTATGGGGTTGCATACCTGTCCATGCTACAGTGGTTAACCTAATAGGCAAATCTCAGTCCAGGCATTACTAGTGAAAAAAAAAAAAAAAGATGGGGGAGGGGAGCAGCTAAGCATTAGAGCTCCTGCCTAGCAAGCACTAGGCCCTGAGTTCAAAGCCCCAGAATCTCTAACTAACTTACTGACTGAATGAATAAAAGAAGGGAGGGAGGGTGGGAGGGACGGAGGGAGGAAGGGAGGAAGGGAGGAAAGAAGGAAGGGAGGAAGGAAGGAAGGGAGGAAGGAAGGAAGGAAGATTTCATTTCTCTTTAGACCAAGGGCAATGTGAAGAGTGGGACTCTGCCATCCACTCAGCATTGGGGGCCGCTGGGGTGTTTGGGGCAGGATACTGATGAAGTGTCATCCTCCATCCACTCAGCCATAGTTGCTTTTCCCATCCACCTTCCCTGCTGCATCTCAGGTGACAGATACAGGTCGTCGCTTTCACACTCTGCCGGGGAGATCTCACCTGCCACACTCAGTTCCCAGGCCCCTCTCTCCTGCTTCTTTTCCTCCCTTGTCAGAAGCCACCCTAGTTTCCACAGCCTGGATCCTAAATCTCTCCTCACAGAAAAAAAAAAAAAAAAAAAAAAAAAAAACCAGGATCATAGGAAATGGAAGGAGGAAGCCCTAGCCCAAAATGCTCAGCCTCTATCCCAGCTGACACCAGGTGTTTGGGCCAGTCAGATACTGTCCTCTAAGAACCGACTGGCCATCTTCACAAAGAACCTGGCAAGGAAAGACCTGACCTCCAGATAGGTCCTGGCCCCACAAGACCTGCCTTTTCAGTAGGCATTTTTTCTCTCCTAAAGATACACACACCCAGCTGCAGAGTATTTTAACCATCTGAATGACTCACTGAAAACACTGCCAATTCAGTGGAAAAAAAAATCTCAACTTCATAACACAACCAAGAGCTACACACATGCACTGAAATACGTTTGCTAGCTTCCTGACCACACCTGAGTGCTCTTTCCACCATCATGACTCTAGGAAGAAGGGTTCAGGTGAAGGGCAGCAGTGGTTATACCAGAGTGCCCCTTGACTGTTTAGATTACAGAAAAAAGACTGAGTCTGTCACCACTTGGTTGTCTAAACCTGAGAGGGAACCAGAAAAGAACCATGGATCATTTGAATGAATGCTGATCCCAGACTACAAACTGTGTGCTAAGCTGCACTGTCTTCACAACCCTTCACAGCAGTGCCACTGTTACTGCCTCTGTTTTACAGAGTAGAAAATGAGATGCACAGAGATTAAATCACTTGACCAAAGTCCTAAAGCCCAGAAGTAGTTGAGCTGCTCCAAAACCTATGCTACTGACCATTATGTGTACACCTCCCAAACAATCAGGAAAGGCAGGAAAGTAGGAGCAGCGATGATAGAAGAGAAGAACAAGGAGGCTAGAGACCTTGCAGATGGCCTGGGAGAAAACAAGAACGTCTGCTCCTGCCAGAGAGGGAAGAAGGTGCTAGACAGACATGGACATGAAAGATCAATTAGGAGCTGGCTTGAGGTCACAGAGCAATGGTTGCACAAAACAGGGATTCAAATGCTTGCTTTTGGCACCTCAGCCTGCTAGGCTGGCACCTTCAGAGGAGCCACAGTGCAAAAGGCAGAGTTGGCAGGAAGAAGGGCACTCTCAGATGTAAGAAATTCCTCTCCTTCATTGATCTGTGTTTCATTCATTCATTCATTCATTTTTTTTTGTCAGTTGTGAGCCCTGAACTCTGGGCCTGGGCACCATCCCTCAGCTCTTCAGCTCAAGGCTAGCGCTCTACCACTTGAGCCACAGTGCCACTTCCGGCCTTTTGTTTATGTGGTGCTGAGGAATCAAACCCAGGGCCTGGTGCATGCAAGGCAAGCACTCTACCACTGAGCCATCTTCCCAGCCCTTATTCATTCTTTCCATGAATAATCCAGGGATCTCAAAAACTTGTCTGGAAGCCATCATCTTTGCTATAACTGATCAAACAACTGAAGCAAGGGTTAAAGGCCTGAACATCCTTCTCCAGGTCTCTCTCTGCCTCAACCCAGCTTCTGAACCCCACAGGACCCCACCTGCTCTGTGCTGCACCAGAGTGGAAAGAATGTGGTAGAACCAGAATTCAGGCTTAGATGATAGGCTTAGACCAGGAGAGTGGCTTGAGGTCTGGATGAAAGGTAGAGTTCGAATCAGAGGAGGCTTGAGGTTGGAAGTTCTTGTGGACAGAGGTAGAATGAGAATTAGAGATAAGAGGGGCTGGGAAGGTGGCTCAGTGGCAGAGCACTTGCCTTGCATGCATGAGGCCCTGGGTTCGATTCCTCAGCACCACATAAGCAAAAAGAAAAAAGCCAGAAGTGGCGCTGTGGCTCAAGTGGTAAAGTGCTAGCCTTGAGCTAAAGAGCTGAGGGACAGTGCCCAGGCCCAGATTTCAGGCCCCACAACCAGACCCCCCCCCCAAAAAAAAAAGAATTAGAGATAAGAGTAGAGTCAGAGGGCTGGGAATGTGGCTTAGTGGTAGAGTGCTTGCCTTGCATGCATGAAGCCCTGGGTTCGATTCCTCAGTACCACACAAACAGGCTGGAAATGGCACTGTGGCAGAAATGGTAGAGTGCTAGCCTTGAGCAAAAGAAGCTCAGGGACAGTGCCCAGGCCCTGAGTTCAAGCCCCAGTAAAAATAAAAATTAAATAAAAATTAAAAATAAAATAAATAGACTAAATTTAAAATGTTTTTTTTTTTAAAAGATTAGAGTTAGAGATGAAACTAGGGTTGACACCAGGGTGAAGATTATAGCTGTCATGTGAGCAGAACTGATTCAGAATTGGGAGGGAAACACAAAGCCAGCATTCCCAACCCCTCCATTCTCATCCAGAGCCCACCCCTGCTCCCCCAGCCATCTCATTCTGTGGGAGAATTTAGGCGCTGAACTTTCCACCACCCACAGGCACACCCAGTACCAATCTTCCCGCCTGCCCGACCCTCAGGGAGGGGACCACAGGCACCAGGCCGTGGAGCGGACTTGAGGTTGTGGGCTGGGGGAGGAGGAAGTTGCTTTGCAACAAGCCAGTGCTCTACCACTTCCTTTCCAGTGCCTTGAGCCCTTCACTCTCCTCCACCAGCTGTAACTTGTGGTCCCCAGAGCCTAGCGCTTCGTGGCAGCTCTGGCCAGGCTTCCAGTATACGTCCACTGTGACTACAAACCATGGCAGATACAGCAGAATCAAGCAGCTACGGGGAGGGGGGGGGGGGTAGGAGAGTGTTAGAAGCAGGGCCTCAGTTTGCCAAGAACCATCCTGCTTCACACTAGCTGCCACAGCAAAATTATTAATAGTGCCCCTTTCACTTTCAAAACCCACCCCAATTTGGCCAACAGATCACATAGCCGCCCCTCTCATAAAGAGTCTCCTACCTATAAAAGAACCTGAGCAGGAAGACACACCGTGAGTCCCCACCTGCTAGGGACCAGCTGGGTGCCTGCGCTGCTCTTCTCCTCTACTGGGCTTCTCAGCACCTCATGGTAGGAGAATGAAAAGAGATCTTGTAGGTATCTCACCTTGCCTAATGTGCCGCATAGATAAAGAAGCCAGGAAGGAGTGCCTGGGAAACAAGTAGCTCGTGTTGTGCTTTTTTTGAGACACCAGTTTAAGACTTAGTTTACAAAGCGGGGTTTCCCATCAGGGAACCAGCCAGCAAGGACAAGCTGTAGGTCTTGCTGTCAGGCACAGGGGTTGGAAATGGGCTCAAAGCCCGCCTGGGGTAGCCCAGAGGCTGTTGCGCCCAGGGGCTAATTCTGCATGCACTGGGTGCCTGGGCTGAAGGAGACTTGAAAGAAAGGAAGTAGGGAGGGTGAGAAGCGTGAAGGGGGAGGCCCGGAGCCGCTGATTTGGGGGCATGAGGCTACGCTCAGGGTACATGGGGGTCTCCGACTTCCGTCCCGACCCACCCCACACTGCCCTTGACCTCCGTGCAGAGTTTCCATCCTCTCTCTCCGAGTTCACACTTCCCCACCACTAACCACAGCCCACGCAGAGGCTTGTGGGCAGAGGGAGGGGGGCGGAAAAGGGCCTAGACTGCAACACTGAGCCCCCCACGTTGGGAAGAAAAGAAAGACCTATAGTTGATGGGTTTCCCCTTCTCACCCATGCTGAGCCCCTTTTTCTTACTGGGCTCCCTAACCAAGGAGCCCCCTCCCTCCCAGGACCCTTATCGCCCCCTTGGAGCCAACCTGGAATCCTTATTACCTTCAAGCAGTACCTCTCCCCTTCTCCCCTCCCCTCTTACCAGTGGATGCATTTTCCAAAACTCCCACTCAGGAACCTACAAGCCCAGAGGAAAGGGGCTCATGGGTCCTGCACCTCCTCTGTCTGGGACCCTCCCGCACCTACTCAGGAGCACGATGAACGCTCCCCCCCTCCCCACCTTGACACTGCCTTTGCCAGTAACCTCAGAGGCTCTCTCTTTGGGGTAATCCTTTCCCCTGGGTTCTGGCCACCAGCACTTCGTGGTAAAGGGAACTCTTGCCTCAGGGTTAGACCTGGATGGTGACAGTCTGGCTACACCAGGACCTGGGAAGCCGTGGACTAGGAAACCTGGGCTAGGGCTGCTTCTGGGCCTGTTCCATGGTGCAGCCAGAACCAGGAAGGGGGGCTGGAGAGACAAACACGTTTAAGGGAGGTGTTTGAATGGTGAGGATTCTTGCAGTCGACCTGGCTGCCCCAAGCATCCAAGCTAAGATAGGAGGCAACTTTCAGGATACAAAAGAACTGGGTCCCCTTCATACCCCTAACCCTCAAAACATAGCCCCAGATTCCCATGTTTGGAAAAGGGCTTATGTAAAATTCAGCAGACATGGCAGGAGAAAGAATGGAGAGCGGATGCCTACCTTCCTCAGGGAGAAGGGGAGCCCTAGGGAGAAGCCTCTTACCGAAAGGGGCCGAGTTTTCTTTTTCTTTCTTTTTTTTTTTTTTTTTTTTGTCGGTCGTGGGGCTTGAACTCTGGGCCTGGGCGTTGTCCCTTAGCTCTTCAGCTCAAGGCACGCGCTCTACCACTTGAGCTGCAGCGCCACTTCCGGTTTTCTGGTGGTTTTATTGGAGATAGGAGTCTCACGGTCTCTCCCGCCCGGGCTGGCTTTGAACTGCGATCCTCAGATCTCGGCCTCCTGAGTAGCTAGGATTACAGGCGTGAGCCACCAGCGCCCGGCTTCTTTTTCTTTCTTTCTTTTTTTTTTTTTTTTTTTTTTTTTGCCAGTCCTGGAACTTGAACTCTGCTCCTGGGCACTGTCCCTAAGCTTGTTTTGCCTAAGGCTAGCACTCTACCACTTGAGCCACAGCACTACGTCTGACTTTTTCTGTGATTAATTGGAGATAGTAGTCTCACAGGCTTTCATGCCCAGGCTGCTTCAAACCATGATGCTCACATTTCAACCACCTAAGGAGCTAAGATGACAGGCATGAGCCCAGTGCCCAGCAAGGGCTGAGTTTTCTAAGAAAATAAAACTACCAAGGGAGTGAAGACTTCCTCTGACACAAACTCTTACCAAGCTGAGGCTTTCTGGGAGTGAAAGGTGCATGTGGCAGGCAGGCCGGCAGGCCGGCAGGCAGGGCCTGACCCACCATAGGCACAGAGACCCACGGGGAGAGCAGGAGCTGGAGGTGCCTTGGGAGGACTTTCTGGGCAAGGCCCTCAGCAGCTGGGGGGGGAGGGGAGGGCTCCCTCTGGCACAGGGCTTTGTGGGACAGGTGCCTTGGGTATGGAGAAGAGGTTTTTTTCCAGCCAGAATGAGCAATGCAGGTGACAGGACCTCCAGGGCACGTATGGGACAGGCTTGTTCTTAGCACATGAAGCCCTGGCCCCTGGGGATCTACCACCCCTTCTCTAATCTACCTCAAAGCCAGGCGCTAGGGGCTGGGAAGGTGGCTCAGTGGTAGAGTGCTTGCCTTGCATGCATGAGACCCTGGGTTCGATTCCTCAGCACCACAAAAACAGAAAAAGCTCGAAATGGCACTGTGGCTCAAGTGGTAGAGCTCTAGCCTTGAGCTGAAGAGCTGAGGGACAGCACCTAGGCCCAGAGCTCAAGCTCCATGACTGACAAAAACAAAAACAAACAAACAAACAAAAAGCCGGGCACTAGTGGCTCATGCCTATAATCCTAGCAACTCAAGAGGCTAAGATCAGAGGATTTCGGTTCAAAGCCATTCTGGGTAGGAAAGTCCATGAGACTCTTCTCTCCAATTGACCACCAGAAAACCGGAAGTGGCTCAAGTAGTAGAATGTTCGCCTTGAGCTGAAGAGCTGAGGGACAGCGCCCAGGCCCAGAGTTCAAGCTCTACTACTAGAAAAAAAAATCTGCCTCATCTTCCTCTCACATCTCTCAGCAAGGACTGGAGGGAAATCTGGGGTCCAGAAAGGTAACCTCAAAGCCAGTACCACATTGCAGCCCAGGAAGAATCTCTGGGTCACACCCCAATGCTCTCAAAAAGTCTTCCCTTGGCACTGAGCCAATTAGGAGAGGCTCCACTGCCCTCTTCTTCTGATAGGAGGGGACTGGACTAGCTGATCCATAAGAAGTCTTTGGTATGATTTCTGGTGCAAGCTACACTTCTAGAATATGAATATGTACGTGTGCTCTGAGTCTAAACACAGGGGCTGAGATGGGCCCAAAACCCTAGCCGCAGCGAGGTTGGAACCTCTCCGCAAAGCCTCTCCCCTACGAGCAGTGGAGCAGAGGGTCCCACCCAACAGTCTCATAAACTGGGTTCTCACCTCCTAGCTATCACAGCTCCACCCAGGCCTTTACCTCAGGGTGAGGAGGGAAGTTGGCCAAAAGCTGGGAGGAAGAAGAGGAGGAAGTCTTTTGGAAGGGAGGAGCCCTGGGGCTCTTTCCCTCTCTGGGCCTCACGGTTCGCTCTCCAGTGAACACGGGGAGTCTGTGCCACCTGTCTCATGTCAGGGGAAAGGACACAGGATGGAAAAAAAAGTTTGAGCTCTATTTCTCAGAAAGCAGGAGAAGATGAGTCTGGGTGTAGTTGTGAAAGACACCGGGCTGCCCAGCGCTCCCCCAGAGGCCCGGCCATCTGGCTTCTCACCAACATGCTCCCTTCCTAAATCCTGAACCCCTCGTCCCTGGTAAGACGCTACACCATCTTGAAACCTCTCTAAGCCTCAGGTGCCTCCGTTTTGAGACGAACAGAAAACACAAGAGTCATGCTGAGCAGCTCCCTCCTCACTAGGAAGGAAGGGTAACCCTAACCAACTGTGTATAGAAAATGGTGCATACCAGATGACAATGACATAACAACAAAGCCACTGAGTACATTTCTCCCAGCTCAACACCTCAAGAAGAAACACGTTTCATTCCTTCCTTGTGATGGAGGTAGAGCAATAAGCACCCCAGATGCCATAGAGGGATGGAAACCAAACTCATAGGGACCTGGGACCCCCACAGGTTAAACGGTTGGGATGTGACTTACTGATCATCTCCCACTCTCTTCACCCATGCCATGTCCCTCTCCGACTGGTTGGAGGCCAGGTCCTAAGAAGGAAGATGAATCGATCAGAGCCTACCCTCATCCTTGCCTAGACCCCATCCCTGCCACTTCATGTCCCTGGACCTCTCAGGGTTGTTCTCCATCTTTACCTGGGCCCGAGTCTCCTGCAGCTGCTTCAGCTCCCCCTGCAGCCGCTCACATTCTGCCTGGAGCTGCTCCTCCCGAAGCTGGGCCCCCCGGGCTTCCCCCTGTGCAGCCTCCAGGGCCTCTTCCAGCTGCCTCCGCTCCAGCTCACTCACACTCGGTGTGGGGCCAGCCCAGCCTGCTGTCAGGAGACAGGACATTGTCAGGCTGGGTCCAGCTGCCTCCATCAACTCCCAGATCCACACAAAATGAAACAGGTGGGAAACAAAGCATAAGGGACCAAGACAACAGATAGAGGAGGGTGAGAGACGCTGCTATGAGGCATTGCGGAGATGGGCCAGTTGCTGCTGATAAACCTTGCTGGAGGCCAGGGGAAAATGAGATGGCCTCCAGAAGGCTACCCCACTGTCAGATTCAGACGTCTAGAGCATCCTCACTGGCCTGCCTCATCACAACTAAGACAGGCAGGGACTCTGGGTGGGGGCACCCTCTGCTGGCACACCCACAAATTGCACTGGGGCAAGCAGACCCTGCGCAGAAAGGCTGCGTTTAAAGGGGATGGCAGTGGGAGAAACTGGGGTATGTAGAGTTGAGGTGAATATGGAAAAGGCAAGATGGGGTGATGATTGGACAAACTGAAGACAATGTAATGGGATTTTAGGTAAACCAGAAGAGTCCAAGGGTGCTGAAACAGGGGCTAGTCAGGGGAAGCTGGAGGTGGGGAAATCGAGGGTCACTGAAACCTCACCATGACTCAAGGCAGGTCCTCCTCTCAATGCCAGGTAGTGTAGGTCCAGGTCAGCACAGGGGGGTGCAGGGGCGGGTGGGGGGCTCAGGCTGGAAAAGGACGCGTCCCGGAGGCCTTGTTGCTGCCGCAACTGTTGCTCCAAACCACAGATCTGTCGCAGGTGTGTCTCCACTAGGGCCCGCTGCAGGAGAAGACAGAGGGCTAGAGGTCTCTACAAGGCCAGGGAGCTATTGCGGGCTTCCCAAACCCAGGACTCCTCCATTCTGGATACCACACCCTGGAGAAGAGGCTATCGGAGTCCACACTCATACTCCAAGTGGCCATGGGGTGAGGACTCCTCTCCCAGCACCTGCAATGCAGATGTTTCCAGAGACTACCCATGGCAAGGTCAGATCAAACATCTCTTTTCTGACCTTAACACAAAGAGCCAATCATAAGAACACCCAGAGCCAGGCTTTGGTGGCTCATGCCTATAATCCTAGCCTAGCTACTCAGGAGGCTGAGATCTGAGGATCTGGGTTCAAAGCCAGCCCAGGCAGAAGTGGAGGTGTAGCTCAAGTGGTAGAGCAAAAGAGCCAAGCATAAGACCCTGGGTTCAAGCCATAGTACCAGCACACACACACACACACACACACACACACACACACACACACACACACACACACACACACACACACACACACACACACAGTTCAGTGTCCAGATACTGCCACACTCTTAGGAGCATGTAACTTTCATCGTCATACATAACTTAATCACTTGTGGGCTTCATCTACCTCTTGTAGTAAAAGGGGATTGCAGTACCATGCCTACCTCTTCTAATATGAAGGGTGCAACAATTATATATAAAGGTGTAAGAATGACACCCGGCACCCAGTAAGTGCCATATAAGCATTTGTGTATGGAAACAAAGATTTTCATGCAAATGCCCCATTATCCTCATCACAGTTCAGTAAGGTTGTTATCATTGTCTCATTTTTCAATGAAGGGATGGAGACTGATTTGATGAAGGTCACAGCCAGGGACAGGCAGAGATGACATATTCTGGGTCTGACACCTGCCCACCCACCTGCTTATACAATGCAGGCTGCATTCTGACAGCTCACATACCAAATCCCATCCCTCCGTCACTGATAGCCATTCCTGATAGCCTCTGGCCTCACCACACTTGTCTCCTAGACACAGCACTACAGGCATAGGGTTGACCTGGTGTGACCCACAGTGTCACTGTATGGTCACTAAAACCTGGATGTCACACACAGTCTCACTCAGAAGGCCAAGAGGTCATTCACGGATACACATGAACACAAGCAGGGTGCACACCACAAGCAGGGATGTGACAACGTTGGAAGGCTCACACAGGGATTACAGAGTACCGGGAACACATTTGAGCACCCCCTACTCTCTCTGGGCCTCACCATCTCCCCCAGCTCCGTCTCTAAGTCGCTCTTCTCCACACACAGTTTCTCGTAAGCCTGGATCATCTCCCCGAGCTGTTCTTCCTGCTCCTTATTCTTCTGCAACTGGATGGGCCCAGAGGGGAGAGCCAGAGTCAGGTGAATCCTTGAGTGGGAGCAGAGGGGCATCACCCCTCCCTAACCCCACTCTCAGCACCACACAGAGGGGCAGGAAAGGCTGCAACTGGCTTAGGGAAGACCATGGTCATTTCTGATCAAAAGACCTAAAGGCCAGAGGCTGGGGTGAAGGAGGGGGAGAGGTGAGGTGGGTGTCAGAAGCAGATGAGGGCCAGAAGCTCAGGGAGCTGGGCTGTGTGGAAGACCAAGACCAAGTACTCACCTCATGTTGGAACTGGTTGAGCCGTTGCTGCAGACTAACCTTCTCCACCTCCAGCAAGGAGCCATCCTTTATTTCATACAGAGAGAAGCCATGCTCTTCTCCAAAGTCACTGATCAACGGGTACTGTGGGAGGGCAATCTTCAAGAGGGCTGGCACCCACCAGGCCACCACCCCACAACCTGCCTCACGGTCCCCAACTGTCCCCTTTCCAGTGTAATCCACAGCTTCAAAACTGATCCTTCCAGATTAGCTTCTGGGAACCCAGAGCACAAATCCAGAGAAATCATATCTCTCAGGGGAGACTCACCAGTTCCCAAAAGTGGACTCTGACCCCTCTTCTGGGTCCCTGGATTCTCTGCTAGGCCCCTAGTTCCTGCCACCCTTTCACCTCTAGCTTCTGACCTTGATCTCATAGACTTTGAGGCGGCGGCGGAGTGTGGCGTTCTCCCTCTCCAGGCCTCCCAGCCGTTCCTTGATGTCTCCATAGGCGGTGATGAGGGCAAAGTGGGAGGCGGAGCACATGTCACCTCCCAGTGAGGGGTCTCCAGGACCATCCAGCCACACCTCACTGGGCCCTAGGGCCTCCTGGGTCAGGATGCTGATGTCATCTTCAAACATGGACTCCATGGTAAGTGCGGTGGCCCCCACTGGGCCTCCTAGAAGAGCGGGAACAGCATGGAAAGGGCCACTTGGCATTCATCCCCAGCGCTCTCATGCTGGCCTGAACACTCTAGGTCAAGTGAGAAGCTTGGTATGGGGAGATATCAAGGGGTACTGCCACAGTCCCTTCCCAGAAGACTATGCCCCATCCTCCTCCCGCTACCTCCTTTGGGAAATAAAACTAGAACCGGGTGAAGACTGGATGGGAGACAAGCAGGGACTGAAGGCCCAAGGCCAGCTCAGCTAGCAGCAGGGAAAGGCTCCTGTCCAGAAGCCAGAGAGACCTGTAGATAGGAGAGCTGCCTTCCCAACATAAGCACAGCCCCATCCATCGGGGCTCCCTCATCAGCCCACTCTCTATCCCAGACCTCCCTTTTGCAAGTACCTCGATAGAGCTGAGGTCCTCATCCCAGGGTCCTGACACCACCCAAAGGAAAGCCAGTGCTTTTGGTCGGCCAGCCCTAACAAGTCAGCCAGGCCTCACTGGGCCCCCTCCCAACTTCCCCATTTCCTCCTGCAGGATCCCGGAGTTCAGGAAAAGGAAGTGCCTCCCCCATTGCGCAGGGGCGGTGGCAGCTGTCCGGGCGGTGGCAGCTGTCCAGGCGCTCCCAGCCCCTGACCCGGGACCTACAGGAAGTCCTTGGCTGAGTGTCAGAGGGAGCAAACTGGGTGAGGGCCTGGTTCAGGCGAAGAGGCTGCAATGGACAACCCCAGTGTGCCTGAGAGAGGGAAATGGGGAGCCCTGGGAGGGGGGGCAGGAATGACTCAGGGCTCCCAAAAGAAGGAGTAGGCAGCGAGGGGGTGCGTGTGTACTTCTCAGGGCCCTGTTGATGAATGTGTCTGTGGCTGGCATGTGGGGGTAGTGTGGATGTGAATGAGTGTAGGTGTGTCACCATCAATGAGCGCCTTTGCCGGGGGCCGAGGCTGGGGGTCGGCCGGAGTGGAGAGGCTGTGTGTGTGTGTGTGTGTGTATGAGAGCGCGCGCGCGCGCGTGAGCACGCGAGCGTGAGCGTGGGGAAGGTGCGCACGTTCGGGCCGTGTGTCACGTGAGGCACTATGGGAATGTCCGAGGTGTGTGCGCGCGCTGGAGCGTGTGTGCGCTCAGGCGAGGGGGTTCGGCGCCCGTGCCAGGGAGTGGGCTCCGCGACCTCCCCGAAGCGGCGCTCCAGGAGCTTGGGGTGCACAGGGCTCGAGCGCAAGACACCCCCCCCAGAACCCCCCCCACCCACCCCCACTCCAGCCTCCTCTAAGTGCCAAGGAAACGCGAGTGCCCGGGTCTGAGTAAGGAGTGTGTGCCCGTGTTTGTAGAGCGGGCCCCACCTTTAACCCCCTCCTGCCCACGCCCGCCCCTCCCCCTGCTCCTCCCGCCCGCGCTCACCACACCCCCCCCAGGCCCCTGGCCGCCTCCGGGGCCCACCCCGACTGCAGGGCTCGGAGCCCCGGGCCGCCTGACCCATGCCACCTTCCCCGTCGTTCTCCTCCTGGCCCGGCGGCCCCGCAGAGCGCAAAGGGAAGGTGGCTGGGGAGGGGGTGCCTCCCGCGGCCCCTTTAAGACCCGCCCTTTAAACCCCTTCAGCTTGGCCGACAGAAATCGTCGCCCCTCCCCTCTCTGGGACTGAAACCACGCAGCCCCCACCCCCACGGCTGGCCGAGCCCGGAGCCCTGGGCCCCGGCTGCCGGCCCTGCCCGGGCCGAGCGAGGGGCTCCGGAGGCGACGCGGCCTGGAGAGAGCGACGGCGGACTGGGCCCAGGGGTGTGGTGGGGGGGAGGCGGGGGGTCGCCACGGGACCCTCCTCCCGTCACCCGGTGTCAGTGGCCTGCCAGCCTCGCGCCCCCTCCTCCGGCGCAGCCCGCGACCCCCGGGGCCCCGCGCGGGGCGCCGCTGCCCTCCCCCGCCCTGGCCCCGGCCGGGGACTCACGGCTGCCGCCGGTTCCTGCTTGTGATCGCAGCTTACCCCCTCCGCCGACTCCCTCCCCAGACGGGCACCCGGGCCCCCACCCCCCCTGGCACCGCGCTCCGCTCCTCGCCCTGTCGCCGCCGCCGGGTCTCTCCCCACCCCCCACCCCTCCCCCCAACCCCCTCCCGCCCTCCCGCCCGCCCCGCTCCTCCTCCGCCGCCGTCGCCGCCGCCGCCGCCTCCTCCTCCCCGGCTGCTCCCGGTTCCTCCGACTGGGAAAGGCGCCCCGGACCCCGTCGCTACCACCACCACGTGGCGAGGGGCGGCGGCCCCCGCGGCGCGGCCCGGGCCGGGCTGGCAGCGCGCCCGGCGCCCCCCTCCCGCTCCCCGCCGGGCGGCCGGCCCGCGCCGCGCCCCCCTCCCCTCCCTTCCCGCCGCCTCGCGGCGCAGGCCGGCGTGGTGGCGCGTGCCGGGGGCGGCTGCGGACAGGGCGGCGGGGGGAGCGCGGGGGCTCCGGGGCCGCATATTTGGGGAGGAAGTGGAGCTGTTTATGTGGGTGATGAGGAGGATTTGGTCTTGTTCGCGAAGGGAACGATCGGCCCTCCCCACTCCGGGCGCTCTCGGAGGAGGGGGCGTCGCCTGGATGTGGGAGTCGCCGAACGCAGGGTGCAGGCGGGGAGAGCAGAGTTGTGTCTAAACTTCGGAAGTGAGCGTGAACGAAGGTCAAGGCCAGCAGCCTCCCCTGCCCCACCCCTGAGGCGCCCACGGACAATGCCCATCTTCCACCTTTCCACAGAGATGACTTGAACCTCTGTCTGCCAGACTGTCCGGCAGGAGGCCACCAAGTTTTTTGTCTTTTTTTTTTTGGTCACTATGTGACCTTGGACAAGTTACTTATCCTCTTGAGTTAGGCTGGAAATGATTCCTGACTTGTGGTTCTCATGGGGCAAAGCATAGGGATCAGAACTAAAGGTGCCCTGTAACTGCCTGGGAGGTGTTAATGAGTCATTTTTATTTTCCGGTGGATTAAAAACCCGTGGGTAGAGGCAGAGACAGCCTAGCTGCGGCTGGAGAATGACCAGGGCAACGTGGAGGTCCCTGGCTAGGAAAGCATCCCCAAGGGATGCGGGGCATAGGTGGGTAAGGGGCCTTTTGCTGGTGGTCAGAATTGAGCTGGGAACCTGAGTTCACCTCTCTGCTCTGGTGAAAGGAGGAGGAGGAGGAGGATCAAAGGAAAAGGCTCTTGCTCTGTGACAAACAAGGGCAGCTGCCATCTTTCGCACTGTAAGAAGGCTGGGCTTTAGTTGGCCCTCCCTCCTGAGGGCCAGCGGGAGCTCTGGACACTCTTCAAAGGAGGGGATTCTCACTGGCTTCTCCTCCTGCTGCTGGCCTGCTCCCTTTTATAATCCGGAACAGGAAGGCAGGTCAGCCACTTGCGCTCAAGGCAATAGCTTTCTCTGAGCCATGTGGGATGACCCATCTCTGGCAATGAAGGCCAGGCAGTTGTCTGAGACATCTGTAACTTCACACTAATCCCAAGGATGAAGCAGATGTCATCTTTCCCTCCCTCCCCCCACTCTTTCTTTTTGCCGGTCCTGGGGCTTGAACTCAGGACCTGGGTGCTGTCCCTGAGGGTTTTGTTGTTGTTTTTGTTTTTGCACAAAGCTAGAACTCTACTGCTTGAGCCATAGCTCCACTTTTTGCTTTTTAAATAGTTTATTGGGGCTAAGTGTCTTGAATCTTTCCTGCCCAGGCTAGCTTTGAACCATGATCTTCAAATCATAGCAGCTTGGATAGCTAGGCATACAGGCATGAGGCTCCAACACTCTGGGCCTGGGCACTGTCTCTTAGCTCTTCAGCTCATGGCTAGTGGCCTACCACTTGAGCCATAGCACCACTTCCAGCTTTTTTCTGTTTATGTGGTGCTGAGAAATTGAATCCAGGGCCTCATATGTGAGGCAAGCACTCTACCACTGAGCCACCTTCCCAGCCCCATGGTCCCCTTTCTTAATGATTTACTAATTCTCTTCTGAAGCAGAACATGCAAGATTGGAAGCTAGGCCAGAACGTGTGCTGGAATGAATTGTCTCTACAACCCTTGATGCACATGCAGTTACCACAAAGTGGACTTGTGACACTGAAAAACCAGTCAATTACTCTCAGCCAATTACTGGCTGAGGCCAGTAGGTGCAAGGTACAGACCTAAGTGAGTCACTTGGTGGGGTGGAGCCAAGTGATTCTGTTCTGGGCTCAAGTGGCTGGTAGCAAAAACTCCAAATAGCAATGACTGACACTGGGCACGGATGGCTCATGCCTGCAATCCTGACTACTCAGATTGAGATCTGAGGATTTAGATTCAAAGCCAGCCTGGGCAAGAAAGTCCATGAGACTTATCTCTAAATAGCCAGAGGGGCTGGGAAGGTGGCTCAGTGGTAGAGCACTTGCCTTGCATACATGAGGCCCTGGGTTCGATTCCTCAGCACCACATAAGCAAAAAGAAAAAAGCCGGAAGTGGCGCTGTGGCTCAAGTGGTAGAGCGCTAGCCTTGAGCTGAAGACCTGAGGGATAGCGCCCAGGCCAAGAATTCAGGCCCCACGACCGGACCCCCCCCCCAAAAAAAAAAAAAAAAAGAATTGTTTTAGCCGGGCGCTGGTGGCTCACGCCTGTAATCCTAGCTACTCAGGAGGCTGAGATCTGAGGATCGCGGTTCAAAGCTAGCCCTGGCAGGAGAGACCGTGAGACTCCTATCTCCAATAAACCACCAGAAAACCGAGAGTGGCGCTGTAGCTCAAGTGGTAGAGCGCTGGCCTTGAGCTGAAGAGCTGAGGGACAGCGCCCAGGCCCAGAGTTCAAGCCCCATGACCGACAAAAAAAAAAAAAAAAAAAAGCCAGAAATGGTGCTATGGTTCAGAATGGTAGTTTTGAACACAAATGCTCAGGGACAGCACCTAGGCCTTGAGTTCAAGCTCCAGGACAGGCACAAAAAGAAAAAAAAGGGGAAATAAAATTGGCTAAGATACCCTAAAACATGCCCCTCCCCCTCCTACCCTAAATCTGAACCCGATCTCAGTACATTCTCCTTCTTTCTAGCTCTGTTGTTTATGCCAGACACTTGTAAGAGCAAAGATAGTGACCCACATGTGACTAGCATGTTCCAATGGCACTTTATACTATACATGGATTTCATAAAATTTCTTTGAGAGGACTGTGGTCTGGCCTCACAACCTAGTTCTCCTACTTATGCCTCTCAAATAGCTGGAATTGCAGGCATGCATCACTACCACACTTGGCTACATTCTAGACTTATTGAATATCTATAATGTGCTAGGTATTGAGAACACAGTGAAATATATTCATGTACAGGAACACAGGTCTCTTTTTCCTTCATGGAGCTTACATTCTGAAAGGAGAGTACAAAAAATAGACAAATCAGTAATTTTTTTTTTTTTGGTCGGCCGTGGGGCCTGAACTCTGGGCCTGGGCGCTGTCCCTCAGCTCTTCAGCTCAAGGCGAGTGCTCTACCACTTGAGCTACAGCGCCACTTCCCGTTTTCTGGTGGTTTATTGGAGATAGGAGTCTCACGGTCTCTCCTGCCCGGGCTGGCTTTGAACCACGATCCTCAGAACTCAGCCTCCTGAGTAGCTAGGATTACAGGCGTGAGCCACCAGCGCCCGGCTAAATCGGTAATTTAAAAAAGATAACTAGGCACTGGTGGTTCATGCCTATAGCCCTAGACTGAGATCAAAGTTCAAAGCCAGCTTGGGCCAGAAAAATCCACAAGACTCCATCCCCAATTAACCAGCAAAATGTGGTCAAGTGAGTGAGCACCAGCCAAGAAGAAAGCCAAAGGAGGATGTGAGGCCCTGATTTTATCCCCGGAATTGGTATATATGCCTGTACATGTGCCGACATGCACACACAGCACAAAAGATCGGTAGGACAATTACAAATTGCAATGCGGGATAAAAATAAACAGCAATGGAGCATGGGAAAATGTGATCTGCCTCAGTGTTGTCAGGAAGGTATCTTGGTATCTTGTCTTGGTATCTTGTCCTGATCATATAAAGGATACATGGGAGAAACCAGGATTATGGCAAGAGAAACGGAGAAGGAAGAGAAGAGGGTAGGCGGTAGGAGAAGGTACAAGGGGGGAACAAGTGCACACTGGTCAGCTTGGGCTATAAATGCTTACAGGCCTTCTCAGGGCAGTAGGAGAGGACCTGTGTGGCCCATCTACTGGTAGGTGAGAATGCACCAAAGTGGGGCCCTCACAATCATCTTCTTTTGGAAACTAGCAGGGACATACCATCCCCTATTCCTATAACTGACTCTTGCTCTGGAGAAAGACGTCTTTCCTGGCCCATTCTTGCCTGAAAAGAGTAGGAGGAGATGGCGTTAGACTGAATCAAGATAAAAGCCAGATGACTCAATAGAAGCCGGCAGGCAGGAAAATTGATTAGCTACACGGGGCAATGCAGAATCTTGGGATTCAGATCTTAGGAAATTAAGGTCACCATGTAATCATTCTGGGCCTCCAAGAGCAGTTGTGCCACACCTGGGGGCAGTGAGGAGACCCGTCCCTCTGCCTGCTCCCTTCATGCATGTCGTCATGCACAGCCTCCCAGGGAACTGGTGTTTCAGGGAGCAATGTTTGTAAGGAAATGAATTTTGTTTTGTTTTGTTTTGACAACTCTGTATTTGCCACATATACTTCATCTTCTCCACAGCCTTTTTTTTTTTTTGTCTGTGGGGTGGGGTGACAGTCCTGAGGCTTGAACTCAGGGTCTGGGTGCTGTTCCTGAGCTGTTTTTGCTCAAGGCTAGAACTCAAGGCTCAAGGCTACAGCTCCATTTCTGACTTTTTTTTTTTGGTAGTTTATTGGAGATGAGTCTCACAGACATTTCTGCCTGGGCTGGCTTCAGACCACAATCCTCAAGATCTCAGTCTCCTGAATAAGCACGAACCATCAGTGCCTGGCTAGCCTTGTCCATTCCTATCTCCCAAATATTACTAGAGTCTCTCGGACTTTTCTGCCTAGGCTGGTCTGGCATCATGATCCTGATTTCAGCCTCCTATGTAGCTTGCAATGATAGGCACTCACCACTGTACCTAGGTACAGGTTAAGAAGGGGACTGGCTTTTGCCAGGTGCTGGCATTTCATGCCTGTAATCCTAGCTACTGAGTTGTGACCCAGGACTTGCACACATACAAAAAGGAGGGGTCTCTAACTTTTCTGCCCAGGCTAGCCTTCAACTGCAATCCTCCCAAGGAATAGAGATGTGAACCATTGGTGTCCAGCTTTCAAATAAACTTTAAAAAATTTTTTTTGCCATTTCTGGGCACTGCCATTTCAGGGACCAGGCACTATCCCTGAGCTTTTTTGCTCAACAGTGCTCTACTACTTGAACCACAACTCCACTTCTGGCTTTTTGGTTAACTGGAGATGAGTGTAATGGACTTTCTTGCCAGGGCTGGCTTTCAAACTGTGATCTTCAGATCTCAGCGTCCTCAGTAGGTAGGATGACAGGTGGGAGCCACCAGCGCCAAGCTTAAATTTTTGTCTACCTACTTTGGCAGTGCCAGGGATAAACCTAGGGCCTAGTACATACTCAAGTACTCTACCACTAAGTTATATCACTAGGTTCCAAAAAAAATTTTTTTTGTGCTAATATTGGGGCTTGAACTCAGGGTTTTGTGGTCTTGCTTAGCTTTTATTTTTCAATCAAGGTTGGCACTTGAGCCGTATCTTCACTTCTGACTTTTTGCTGGTTAACTGGAGTTGTCTTTCATATTTGTCTTCTCAGCCTGGCTTCAATCAATGAGCCTCAGATCTTGGCCCCCTGGGTAGCGAGGGTTATAGGCCTGAACTACCAACACCCAACTAAAATATCTGTGGTATGCTGAACCAGGCCTTGTAGCCCAGTGATTTGTGAAGCTGAGGCTGGAGGATGAAACCCAATTCTGGGTACCAGTAGCTCACATTTATAATCCTAGCTACTCAGGTTGCAGTTCAAAGTCAGCCTGGGCAGAAAATCTGGGAATTCTATCTCCAATTAACCAGCAAAATGCTAGCCTGGAGGTATGGCTCAAGTGGTAGAGTGGGGCTGGGAAGGTGGCTCAGTGGTAGAGCGCTTGCCTTGCCTGCATGAGGCCTTGGGTTCTATTCCTCAGCACCACATATGCAGAAAAAAAAGCCGGAAGTGGCGCTGTGACTCAAGTGGTAGAGTACTAGCCTTGAGCTGAAGAGCTGAAGGACAGCACCCAGGCCCAGAGTTCAGGCCCCACAACTGGACCTCCCCCCCCCAAAAAATGGTAGAGTGCCAGTCAAGAGCAATAAATTCTAGTATGAGTCTAATCACACACACACACACACACACACACACACACACACACACACACACACACACACACACACACACACACACACACACACACACACACACACGCCCCTTGGCAGCTGCCAAGGATGCCCCATGAGACTTATAAAACTGAAAAAATTGCTTTGCTTTTGAATTCCAAAAAGCCTTTGCCCAGGGTTTCCTGGTAACTGTAGGCTTCCACAGAGCTCTGGTACACACACAGCCTGTGGGACAGGCACAGCCTGCAAGGCCAACACCACTTGCCACCTGCATGACTTCAGGTAAGGCTCTTAACCAGGTGCTTCCCTTTCCTCATCTGTAAAACAGGACAAAACTGGTGCTTTCATGATGTGAATGCTTAAATTGATTGCTCTATGCAAGGCACTCTGGCAGTTATATGCATAAAATGGACACCATTTAAATAATTGATGAATCCTGTTCCCATCCCTCAAATTAACCCAGGGTTATGGCCATTAGGGTTTCCCAGCACATGAAGGGAAGCACCAAGAGGCCCTGCCATCCCCAGGCTTCTGGACATCTTCCCTTTACAAGTAATGACGCCACTGCATCAAGCACTGCCCTAAGGTGGTAGTTAAGCACAGGACAGCCAATGTCACTGCATTATGGGAAGATTAAGTGAGAAATACAGCAACAAATATGTGAACAAGCTTAATACACATTTACAGTTAGCAGCAACTGACTCATGCCTAACCTCTGCCTCCAACTTGAAGCTCCAATTAAACAACAAAAATGGATACATGGCTCAATGGTAGAGTACTAGCTGTCCTGTGTTGTAAAGCTTTTGTCCAAACCAAGCATGTGAACAGCTAAGGTGTTGGTATCCTGTAGACAGGTCAATTTTGGTACCGTAGGACCTTGGTCTGATGAATCATTGTTCTGCCTCACCTTACTCATCAGTAAAAGTCTAAGTGGTTGTGACAAGATAGAATGTTACAAGTCCTCATCACTTTTCACATCAGGTTTAGTTAAAAATTGGGATTTGGGGGGCTGGGAAGTTGGCTCAGTGGTAGAGCGCTTGCCTTGCATGCCTGAGGCCCTGGGTTCGATTCCTCAGCACCACATAAGCAAAAAGAAAAAAGCCGGAAGTGGCGCTGTGGCTCAAGTGGTAGAGCGCTAGCCTTGAGCTGAAGAGCTGAGGGACAGTGCTCAGGCCCAGAGTTCAGGCCCCACAACCGGACCAAAAAAAAAAAAAAAAAAATTGGGATTTGGGGTGAGGACAAGTGGAACTGTAACATGTTCCCAATGTTTATTGGGGGAGTATGTATATTAATATTGTGGTAAGTATACCTGGGTACACTGAGAAGTATCTTCTTCTGAGCAGTCTGAACCACTAGCATTCGCCTTGAAACACATCATCAATAGAAAAATGTTAGCTGGGTGCCAGTGTCTCACACCTGTAATCTTAGCAAATTAAGAGGTTGAGAGCTGATGATCTCAGTTCAAAGCCAGCCTGGGTAGGAAAGTCTGAGACTCTTCAATAAGCCATCAGAAAAAAACTGGAAATGGAGCTGTAGCTCAAAAGTAGTAGAGCACTAGCCTTGAGCACAGAGGCTCAGAGACAGAACCCAGACCCCGGGCTCAAGCCCCATGACTGATAAAAGAGAAAAGAAGAAAAATGTTCTTGGCTACCAGTTGTGGCCTGGGCAGAGCCCAGGCCGAGTTCAGGCCCCATGACCAGACCCCCCCACAAAAAAAAGAAAAAAACTGTATCCCAATGACCTCCAAAGTTGGGCAGAGAAAACATTAGAACTAAATTTCTTGCAATCATCTTAAATTCTATTTGCCTTATGATCATGCAATATAAGAGTACAAGTATAACCACACAAGGGTACAAGTGATCAAGATTTTCTGAGGTCAGAAGAGGCCAAAGGCAAAGGTAGGACAATTAAGGTGTGTGTGTGGGGGTCCTTTTTATTTGCTCATCATGAATAACATTCCTATCAATGGGCCTGAGGATCCAACTGTAGGACCCTGTTTAAATCCCAAACTAGTAGGTTTTTCCCCCCAAACTTATGAGAAAAGGAGTGAAATTCACCCTGAAAACTAGGTAAAAAGCAACTTCTCTAGGATAGACACATAATACCAGATCATTAGCCTGAAAAATATGCATGATAAGGGCTGAGAAGGTGGCTCAGTGGTAGAGTGCTTGCCTTGCATGCATGAGGCCCTGGGTTTGATTCCTCAGCACCACGTAAGCAAAAAATGCCAGAAATGGTGCTGTGGCTCAAGTGATAGAGCGCTAGTGTTGAGCTGAAGAGCTCAGGGACAGCGCCCAGGCCGAGTTCAGGCCCCACAACCAGGGGGAAAAAAAAATTCAAAAAAAAAAAAGCATAAGCAACTATCTCTACTCACCTCCACACAGAAAGCCTATTCCACGTGGTGCTTTCTCCCTGCCTCAGAGGGGAGCATTTCCATTTATTCACATTGTCCCCACCCACCCACCCGTGCATGCACAAACACTTTCCCCCATCATCATACACTCTGGCTTCTTTCAAGTCACTCACTTCACCTCCACAGAGGTGACACCATCTGGAAAAAGAAAATGAAGCAAAATGTTGAAAATAAAAATAAAGCGGACTTTATTTAGAAGATAAAGGTGGTGGTATCAGTTTTGGTTAATAAAGTTGGGCTCAAGTGTTTTAACAGGTCTTCAATGCCATTACAGACTGGCATGCCAACGGCATTCTGAATGCCAATTACAGATTGAAGATGTTTCAAAAACCAAGATGCTATCAAAAGCTGATGGAGTTGGACTTTTCTCAAAGTTGGACTAACACACTTCTTAAATAGTAAGAGTAAATAAATTGCTTGGTTCTGAAAGTTCAAACACTACACTGAACAATTCCCCTCCCTTTCTCCATAAGTCCCTAGCGCAATATTACAGTTGTCTCTGACAGTTAAAAATTTCAACAGTTCAACAAAGAGGGGCTCAGAGGAACTGGAAAAAAATGAAAAGCAAAGTTAATAAATTTAATTGGTAAAGGCAGCTGCCACTTGTGGCAAACCAAAGCGTAGTTTGATGCCCATTTTCTTCACATTTGCACTGACATCTTCCCAAACAGACGGTAACTACATTCTTGAAGGAATGTGCCAAGACTTAGGGGTGGGGAAGGCTCAGACAGTGAGTGGACAGAATGTATTTTGCATCCAGTTCTTAGGTGGCACAACTGACAACAAATACCCAGACTACGGAAAACCCGCTAACTAAATATAACTAGAAAAGAGGAGGATTAAATGCATAATCAGTGCAGAATAACTGCAAGGCACCATGACCACAATCCAACCTGCCCATTTCCTCCTCTCCATCATTGAATGCATCTGGGAGAAAGCATTAATAACAGCACTAGTCAACTGCTTCCCTGGAACGAAACATGACAAAACACACGGAAGGTTTTGTTTTCATTCATTATGGTTCTCGGTGTACTTTATTCTCCTGCTGTCTAGCTAAGCAGCCCACACAGGACAGAAATGGGTAGCACTGAGGAATGATCAGATTTGTTTTTCTTTCCCCAACATTTCTGCCCCTCCCTAAGCCCAACCCTATCTAATATCAGGAATGGTTAGTAAAGCATCCTTTCCTGCAAGGAACAACTAAAATGGAAAAAAGGCATTAAGAGGACCAGGACTCTTCTCAAATAGAGCTTAGGAGCTGGTGTGAGTTTGCTATACACAATGGAGCATCTCTCCTTCAAACACCTGATTTTTTTTTTTTTTTTTGTACACTGGTTCATAGATCGGCACTTGACTTTGAACCTGGCACCAAAAGGCACAATATCTGATACCCTGTAACAAGAGCTATTAGAAATGCTGCTGCATGGATAGGCAAAACCGAGCCAATCCCACTTACAAATGGAAGGCTTGGATAGAAAGGTGAAGATGCAAAAGAAACTGAGAAAAACTAAGCGATCATCTTTTGCTACAATGGAAACACAAGTGGGAATAAGAGTCTTGTTTTTAATCCTCCACCAGGAAGCAATGAAAAAATTTCCTTGGTTTTTTGGAAAGCAACATTTTCAAAATGCCAGCAAACACCTAATAACTAACTGCAAAAACCAAAAGGGGAATCAAAGCTCATTGACATCCTGTCTTATTGCTGAAGAATTTTAAGATTAAGGGTGTCCTGTTCCCTTGTAAAAAGAGAAAATAATTCTCATTTATGGTAATCAGAGCACATCACACTTTAAAAATACTAAAGCGTGTGACCAGGGGAATATTCGACACCATTTTTCTTCAACTTCAGTGGAAAAATATAACCCTTTTCAAGTGCCATTTTCATTAAGAGTACTAGTTTGTGTGTGTGTGCATACACACACACACTTTTTGCTTTTGTTAGTTGAAGTGCAGCAAGAGACCAATATCACATTATAATCAAATAAGAGAACAGAAGGCCAAGCAGTTTCCAAATGGTTATTTTATCAGATTGTTTGAACATTAAATTTATCTTCATTTGCAATCCAAAGTTACCTGAAGTTTGCTGTTTTTTTTTTTTTTTTTTCGTGTGTGTGTGTGTGTATTTTATTGTACACTTGTTTGCTAAAATTCTTTGGCACAATTTTCTGGGGGTGTTCAAACTGCCACGATACAGGTCAGGAGAGAGCTTTGCTTTTGTGCTGCCAATTTTTGAGAATTTAAATTTGGGTCTGGGTTGTGGTTGTATTTTCATCTTTGAAGTCTGTATCTTTATTTGTAACAATTGTACTTTTATTTTTCTATATCCTCTAACTCCAGAGCGATTGTTCTCCCCCCCTCCCCCGGTCTACATTCACAGTTGAACCATGTTATCAGGAAAGGCGCCTTGATGAAAAGATCAGGATAGGAGCTCTGACCATTCGTCAGTGTTTTCCCTAGTTAAAAAAAAAAAGAAAAAGAAAAAGAAAAAGAAAAACAAAAAAACCTAGAGCGTCTTTCCTTTTTTTTTTTTTAAACACACATCTCTTGTGCTGCATCAGTAGACAGAACTTCAGTTAGTTTCATGAAATGCAACATCTAACCTCTTGTTTTCTGGGAAAAAGAAACTGCAATGACTTGAAGTTGAGAATGTGGATACCGCCTCACTCACACACACTCATTCTCAGACTGTAAAAATCCCTTACCCTCCTTCTAGCCAGTACATATATAGTACCACATGGCAAAGGTACAGTGAAGGAGGGCTCAAAACCCAGGCTCCATCTTTCTCCTCAGTAGCAAAGGCCAGGCTGCCTTTTACAACAAAGCACCACAGCTGAACCTAGTCCCTCCTCCTCTCCCAAACCAGTCATTCCATTCGGCACCAAAGACAGAAAGCTAGTTCTAGCAACCCCTGGGAAGAGACAGCTCTTTTGTTTTTTAATAAGCAAGTAAATCCATTGTTTCTCTCTTTTCCAAGATGGCCGATGTTATGGTTTTTACGAAGTCAGTGCTTACTTAAGCTCACTAACAGCTCTGCTGTTGGCGGCTGTGGCTGTGGCAGGATTTTCAATGTGGTGTTTAAGCCTCACTCACTCATCCTCTCATTCCCAAACATTCAGCATCCGTGCACACTCCTCACTTCCGGGTTTTTCAAAAGATTGGAGATTTCCAGTGGGGGTCTCAGGTTATCATCCCAATGGTAACAGATCTAAAAACAGATGAAAGAAAAGGTCAGTCCTGAAATCACATGTACCTACTAGAGTTCAAACACCACAAATTTCTACAACCAAGTGTTTCTAGGTCTGCAAAGGATTTGATAGCTTCTCAACGCCCGCTCTCTCCCCCTGCCCCCACCCCCCCAACTTCTTATGTGTCATCTGCTGGCTCCAACATCTATATCAGAGATATAGATGACAAAATAATGAAGTTGCTCAGTGGCAGAAGTGTTTTGTAGCAAGTTAGAAGACAATCCTTATTAATGTAAAAAGACAAAATTGAAAACATCTGATCTAAGATTTGTGTGATACAGTTTATTGAATAGTTGAAGGGAAAAAATACTTTCAAAGCAGGAGTTAAGACAACCTGACAATAATATTCTGTGCAGCTTAGCAAAACACTGTAATAAAAAAAAGGGGCTAGGGCTACAATTCAGTAGCCCTAGCAGCATGGTCCAGTGTTAGATCCCAGCCCCAAGAAAAAGAGGGCATAAGAAAATAAATAGCTGGTTACTGGTGTCTTACGACTATAAATCCTCCTCAGGAGGCTGAGACCTGAGGATCTTTTATTTTGGGTCCGGTCGTGGGCCTGAACTCTGAGCCTGGGCGCTGCCCCTCAGCTCTTCACAGCTCAAGGCTAGCGCTCTACCACTTGAGCCACAGTGCCACTTCCGGCTTTTTTTTTTGCTTATGGGTGCTGAGGAATCGAACCCAGGGTCTCAAGCATGCAAGGCAAGCGCTTTACCACTGAGCCACCTTCCCAGCCAGACCTGAGGATCTTGATTTGAAGCAAGCCTGGACAGAAAAGTATGTGAGACTCTTATTTCCAATTAGCCACCAAAATGCTGGAAGTAGAGCTGTGGCTCAAGTGGTTAAAATGCTAGCCTTGAGCAAAAGAGCTCACAGACAGCACTTCAGGCCCTGAATTCAAGCCCATGACTAGCACCCCCCCGCCCTGCAAAAAAAACCAAACAAACAAAAACAACCAACAAACTATGGAAAATGCTTTTATCCATGATTTTTATAAAGGATGGGGGTGTGAAAATTTTTGAAATTAAGTTCTAACATCATGAAGAAACAAATATTTGGCTCAAGGAATGACAGGCTGGCAGGCTCATGCTTATAATCCTAGCTACTCAGAGAGCTGAGATTTGAGAATCAGTTCAAAGCCAGCCAGGCAGGAATGTCTGTGAAACTTATCTTCAACTAACCATCAAAAAGCTGGAAGTGGAAATGTTGCTCTAAGTGGAAGAGTACTAGCCTAGAGCACCAAAACTAAGAACAGTGCCCAGGCCCTCAGTTCAAGCCCCAGGACCAGAAAACCCCCAAATCCAAACCACAATGAAGTCAGCCCTTGCCAAAACAGCCTACCCCAAAAAACAAAAACAAAAAAACCAAAAACGAACACGCCTCCCAAGATAGAAGACTTGAAGACAAGATCTTACCAAGCTTGGTTCTTCAGTTTCCTCAGTTCTTTTGTTGCCCATGTAGCAAGAGTTTTTGCTTTGTTAGTCTTCGATCTCCGTCCTTCAGTTAACAGTTCATGGATCATTGGCCTAGCTTCTACTAGTTTCAGTACATCCTTTCCAAATGCTGTACATAAATCTCTGCATAAAAAAGAAAAAAGCACCCATGGGCTGAGAATATGGTTTAGTGGTAGAGTTCTTGCCTAGCATGCACGAAGCCCTCAGTACCACATACACAGAAAAGGCCAGAAGTAGTGCTGTGGCTCGAGTAGTAGATCGCTAGCCTTGAGCAAAAGAAGCTCAGGGACAGTGTTCAGGCCCTGAGTTCAAGGCCCAGGACTGGCAAAAAAATGAGCCCAGCACAGCACCAAGTTTTTCGAGCCTGCCAAACCAGTGCTGAGCTAACTGCACATTTCTTAGCATTCACCTACTTCTTTAAACTGGACCAAAAAAAAAAAAAATCTCTTATTAACTACCATAAAGCTGGAGGTAGTGATAGAGTGCTAGCCTTCAGCAAAAAGCTTAGCGATATTGCCCAAAGGCCCTGAGTTCAAGTCCCAGGATCAGCACAAAAACAAAGAAAAGAAAGGACAATCTTTGTGCCAAAGAAGTGGGAGTGGATTGCTACTATTCACATTATTCTCAAGGTTCTTTCCTGCACATTTCTCATTTTCTAAGAGAACCTACTCAAGTACTGAAAGCACACTCAACTTACCCTATCAGTCCAGCAGCGCAGGCTACTACTCCATCTGTATGATCCTCATCTCCAGCAATATGGTCAATAAAAGACAGAATAAATTCTACTCTTGGTTGTACCAGCATTACGTCCGCTATTAAAAAAAAAGAGAGAAAGTTTAGTGAATTGTACTGTATGTGACAGGGCCAGATATCCTTTTAACATAGCAATTATTCTACTTCAGATTAGGTTGTCTTTCTCCAAGTCTACAGAAGATACAACTATTCCTCTGTTTACAAGCAGAACAAATATAGATGCAACAAGTAAAACTTTTCATCTGAGCCCCACTGACAAAGAGGTCACGTACAACTCAATTAGTAATCAAAATGTAGAGGTGAGTCACCAAAACCTGCCACTCATGGTTGGTATAGAAAACAATCAGCTTTCTGTTGTAGTTTTTCCAGCAGACTTGCTGGATCTCATCTTTTGCAATACTCAAGGCAGGGATAAGGTACAGCTCAATGGTAAAGCACTTGCCTAACATATACAAGTCGAGTTTCAGCCCCAGTATGAAACATTTCTCCCCACATACACATCTAAGACAAAGGAACAGGAGGAGAGGAAGGAGGGTAGAAATAGTAAAGTGTATATACAGCCTTCCCAAAGCACTCTTCATTAGGCACTGCACTGTTCCCTATTCCGCTAAGTAGCAGTTGCAAGTTCACCAATAAGCTGGCTACAGGAGGTAAGACAAAGCCTATTTGTCTCCATGGCAGCTAGGCTGTAAGTTGTATACTCAACGGTGTACGTTCTCCTCATCTCCTTTCAATCCCTGGACAATTCCGGTGTAAGCTTCCAAGCAGCCTTCTCTTAGCTCATTCAGATAATCCACCATGTCATAGTCTGACTGAAAGAGACAAAGAACAGAACTTCCATGATGATAATAACCTTTCTTTAAGGATAGGTATGAAAATAGTCCTTCTGTTCCAGTGAGAGATGGACTCACAGTGTACCAGGACAGCTTCAAGCTTACCTTGTCCACCTGGGCTTGGGAGGCCTGCTGAAGAGTATTCAACACAACCTCTAGGTATTTTTTAAACTCTCCACCAATAGCAAGGGCAATATCACCAAACACAGACAGAATCTGTGGCTTCACAGACCTGTGGACATTCTCATTCTGATAAGAAAAATAAATAAATAAATTAATTAATTAACAACTTATGTGGTCCAACAGACAGAAATTCATGTTGGTTATTTCTGGACAGAGACTATATGTACTTTTCCTTTGTATGACATCCCCCCCCCCACCCAAACCGAGCACATTCTTTTCATTTAACTTTGCAACCTTTAGAATAATCTGAAAACAAACAATTCCCTTCTTAAAAACCTCACAGCCAGTATTCTCAGAACTTACAACTTCCTGTCAGATATCTAATGTTCAAATTTCGTAACTAGTTAAGCAGATTATGAGCAGATAACTCACCCCCAAGTTCTCCAATAGTAGCTGCATTACCTCATCACAAAAAGGTAAAATGTTAGATTGTAGAGCACGGCATAAATCTCCCACTAATCCCACAGCTGCCAAACAAACCTGCAAAGAATCAAGGAAATAAATCTTTCAAACTTTCTGAAAAGGTTGGTTGTAGGGGCAAGGCATTGTATTATTACTTTAAACCTAATCACTGACCACTATCATTTGAATCTAGAATCAAAGACCACCTCCTCACTGTGATTAATTTTAACAAGCAATATGGCAAGAAAGAAACTAGGATTATCTGAGATATTCACCAGGGATGGTGGTGGAAGAAGTGAGTGGTTTAAGAAAAACAGCTTTGCTCTTTTGGTCGCTGATGGAGTAACTTGGCAGCTGTCTGTCCTTGCATTAGGACCGTCCAGGCAAATAGTCATGTTGTGATCCCTTATCAGGTGGATCCAATATCCTGGTTTTTCATGGACTACTCCAAATCAGACAATCAAGGACTGACTACCTAGGATATAGGAAGCTGATTCTGTCTGTATTACACAAACTATCAGATATAAATGAAAATATATTATTTTGAGGGCTTAGGGATGTAGCTCAGTGGAAAAATGCTTTCCTAGCATGCCCAAGGTCCCAAACTTTAGCACACAAAAACCAAAAATACAACAACAAAAAACCCAAAACCAACCAACACAACAAATTCACCAAAAAATCCCCATACAAAAACCAAAAGTAGTACTCTGAAAAGTATATCCTACCTGGTACTCAGCATAATTTTTCAATCCAATACCCAGGAAGGGTTTAAAGGCTTCCATGTATTTGAGGAACTCACTACCCAACACTGTAATGAAACAAAGTATTAGCTAATGACAGCAACCCGGTTCTCCAAAATGTATTCACTTCTTAATAGGTTGTGTGCAGTTATAAGTTAATTTTCCATTGCAAAGGCTGTCACAGAAGCCAAATTTATAACTGTAGGGAGGGTATAATTCTTATGACACAGAAAGAATATTAATGATCCACATAATGGGATTTTACAGAGGTGAAACAATGGTCTGAAACAGTCCAAGGCACTTCAAAAGCCAATCTACACCACTCCTCTAACCTGATTATATCATCTATGTCAGCCTGCTGGGCCACTCCACCAAGAGTGTCACAAGCCATAGTTTCTGTAACTCAGTGGTATAGTATTTGACCTAATATAAGCAAGGATCTGGATCTAGGTTCAATCCTAACCAACATCCTCACACAAAGGGAAGCAGCCATTCTAACAATGTAGGCTTTTTATGCCAGCAATAGGTCTGGTCCTCAGGAGAGTGGTCCTTAGTTCAAATCACCCCTGAAACATTCAAGATTTCTAAAATGCTGCCTGTGTCCGTCCTATGTGTCTCTGAGCTTTTTTTGCTTGCTCAAAATTAGCACTTAACCAATTCCAGCTTTGAAGTGGTTAAATGGAGAGAAGAACCTCAGGGACTTTCCTGCCCAGGCTAGTTTGAACCATGAATTCTCAGATCTCAGCCTTCTGAGTAGCTTGGAATTACAGGTGTGAGCCATGGGTGACCACTTAGGTTAAGAAGTTAATGTACATTTAATTGGTCCTTCAAAGGGTAAAAAAAGAGCTCCCCCTGAAGCAATTTTGCATTAACAACAACAACAAACTCAGTTAAGTTTTGGAACTCATTGGTCTTTTCATGCTACACTGAAAACCACAATGTGTTAATCCAAGTCCAAAGCACTATAAGCCAAACAAAGAGAAACCAAGACAACAAAGAAATTAAAAACATTTTTTTGGGGGAGGGATAGGATGGGGGGACGGCGGCTGTGGGGCTTGTTTTGGTTTTTATTTTGGGTCCAGTCGTGGGCCTGAACTCTGAGCCTGGGCGCTGCCCCTCAGCTCTTCAGCTCAAGGCTAGCGCTCTACCACTTGAGCCACATCACCACTTCCAGCTTGTTTTTTGCTTATGGGTGCTGAGGAATCGAACCCAGGGCCTCAAGCATGCAAGGCAAGCGCTTTACCACTGAGCCACCTTCCCAGCCCGTGGGGCTTGAACTCAGGACCTGGGTGCTATCTCTGAACCTTTTATTCAAGGCTAGCTCTCTATCACTTTGAGCCACAGCCCCACTTCCAGTTTTTGAGTAGTTAATTGGAGATATAGTCTCATAGGGACTTTTCTGGCTGAGCTGGCTTTTTCAAATCACAATTCTCAGATCTCACCTTCTGAGTAGCTAGGATTACAGGTGTGAGTGAGCCACCAGTGCCTGGCTGAAATTAGAAACTTTCCCAAGAAGAATCTCACCCTAGAACGCATAAAAATCTAACCCCCTCTCCCAGGTCCCTGCTCTTTGTTACTCTGGCCCTGGTTATTGTTATATGGAATCCCTCTCCAACAATGATTAAAGCCTGTCCTGCCTGACTAGGGAAAAAAGAAGAAACATTTGCTTTCTCTGTCCTCAATAGCAAATCTCAATAGAAGAAACATGTTTCAAAGGGAATAAAGAATCTGCTAAGTTTATGATAGAAAAGTTCTCCCCTAAAAAAACAGCACTCCTCTGATAGGTACAAAGTGGTTCCCTATTTACTTGAAGGAGGTTCAATGCAACTACCAACTGACTCATGCCATATTAAAAGAAAACATTCTTCCCTGCAGTCTGAAGTCAGCTCCTAACTGTCTCATTAGTGCTCACTGACCTTCCACCAGTGTGCTGACGGCCATCAGGGCATCCTCTTGCACTCCCCCAGACCCGGCTGTGCTTTGGAACATCCTTAACAGGGAGGCCATGACCACATCAGAAATCTGCAAAGCATCTTGATGTTGTACTTTCCGAAGAACATTCTGTGAAATGAGTAAGAATTTGGGATCTGTTAATTCCAAACCTTTCCAATCAAAGCTCTATACCTTTTTTGCCTCTTTGAAATCAATTAAGTCCCTTGATTTTTCTTTTGGAAAGGCAAAATATACTTTGTGTGCTCAAACCTCGACAGCACAAATTATCTGTAATCAAACATTTACTTTAATTATCTTTTGTTTCTCAATCTACACATAAAGTCATTTCTCTATTACATTTATGCCTATTTGACAGTCTTAATGGAATGAGTTAAATTATTTCAACTTAAAAGACTGACCAATGAAAGTGGCATGTCTGTAATCCTAGCTACTCAGGAAGCTGAGACCTGAGGATCACAGTTCAAATCCAGCCTGGGCAGAAAAGTCCTTGAGACTCTGATCTCCAGTGAACCAGCAAAATCTAGATAGAAGTGGAGCTCTGGCTCAAGTGGCAGAGTATTAGCCATGAATGAAAAAGTTACGTACAGTGCCAGGGCTGAGTTCAAGTCCCCTACACATACACACACATACATACATGCACACACTCACATGAGTTATTTTAGGAGTTTCTAACAAAAAGTAAACATTTCCTACAGTTTAACCCTTTACTTCTTCCATATATACTTAAATTGTCCTTAATCTGTTGTTTTACCTAATGTCACTGAATCTTTCCTACATGTTGTCTGAGAATGGTAACAATAATGAT
The DNA here is from genome assembly GCF_024711535.1 of Dipodomys merriami. NCBI lineage: Eukaryota > Metazoa > Chordata > Mammalia > Rodentia > Heteromyidae > Dipodomys > Dipodomys merriami. The sequence continues at coordinate 29,661,604 of NW_027203270.1, read as the reverse complement.
TTAAAATGGAACAAAAGCCGGGTGCTGGTGGATCACGCCTGTAATCCTAGCTACTCAGGAGGCTGAGATCTGAGGATCACAGTTCAAAGCCAGCCCGGGCAGGAGAGACCGTGAGACTCCTATCTCCAATAAACCACCAGAAAACTGGAAGTGGCGCTGTAGCTCAAGTGGTAGAGCGCTTGCCTTGAGCTGAAGAGCTGAGGGACAGCGCCCAGGCCCAGAGTTCAAGCCCCACGACCAACAACAACAACAACAACAACAACAAAAACAAAATAAAATGGAACAAAGAGGGCTGGGAAGGTGGCTCAGTGATAGAGTGCTTGCCTTGCATGCTTGAGACCCTGGGTTCGATTCCTCAGCACCACAAAAGCAAAAAGAAAGAAACCGGAAGTGGCGCTGTGGCTCAAGTGGTAGAGTGCTAGCCTTGAGCTGAAGAGTTGAGGGACAGCGCCCAGGCCCAGAGTTCAGGCCCACGACTGGACCCCCCCCCCAAAGAAAAGGAACAAAAAGAAAAGGGAGTCTGAAAGTAGCTACACTTCCGTTTATTTGGTGGTTAATCAGAGATAAGTGTCTCATGAATTTTCCTACCTATTCTGGGTTCAAACCTTGATCCTCACATATCTGACTACAGTGTAGCTAGGCTTACAGCTGTGAGCCACCAGCACCCCGCTGAGATTCTCATCTCCAATTAATAAGCAAAAAGTGGAAACCAGAGATGTGGCTCAAATAGTTGGGCAAAAAAGATGAGAACAAGAAGCCCTGAGTTCAATTCAAGTAACAGTGCGTGCATATGTGTGCACACATACACACACACAACCAACATAATAAACTAGTCATACAGTGGGGAGAGACTATCATACAATGAGGTATTTCCTTCCTTCCACTGTATACAACAAACTCATCATTCTGAACAGGAAAGGAAGGTGGTGGGAAATTACTCCTCGAATTAGTCAAAGTGCTGGGAATGTGGCTTAACGATAGAGATAGAGTACCTGCCTAACATGCATGGAGTCCTGGGCTTAATTCCTCAGCACCACATCTACAGAAAAAGCCAGAAGTGGTGCTGTGGCTCAAGTGATACAGTGCTAGCCTTGAGCCAAAGAAGCTCAGGGACAGTGCCCAGGCCCTGAGTTCAAGCCCTCCAACTGCAAAAAGAAAAGAAAAAAAAAAGCCGAGCCCTGGTGGCTCACACCTAGCTACTCAGGAGGCTGAGATCTGAGGACCATGGTTCAAAGCCAGCCCTGGCAGGAAAAGTCCCTGAGACTCTTATCTCCAATAAACCACAGGAAGTTGGAAGTGGCACTGTGGCTCAAGTGGTAGAGTGCTTGCCTTGAGCTGAAGAGCTAAGGGACAGTGCCCAAGCCCAGAGTTCAAGCCCCATGACAGACACACACACAAACAAACACAGTCACAGACCAGTCTTGAGAATAGTGTCCAATCAGCATCTCTACACCATTTTTGAGCTCTGTGAGAACATGAGCTTGTCATACTGACTTATTCCCTTCCAGGAGCTACTGAGAGGGCACATCATACCTGAAGAGTTGCGCAGAGTAAAGACTGAAGGTCATTGAACTGGATCCTATCTGATGTGCTCTGGATATGTGACTATAAGAAAAAGAAGAAACCATCATTTTCTAAATGCATATCTTTCACTTTTGATGGGTTTGCTAGGACCACTAAACAATCTTACTAATGATAATTAGGTAAAGGAATTAAAAATGTAGCTGAGATGTACAGTGTAAGAATATGAGTATACAGTGACAAGCAATGCAAATATTAAAGCTGTGGTGGTTTAGTTTTCTTGGTACTAGGATTTGACCCTAAGGCCCCTTCTTCAATGTTGTTATGTTTACTTGTATAAGACCTATACTTTCATGAGAAAAAAGTTAAACATTAAAGAGGGCTGCTTGGTATCAGTAGTGTTTTCTTTCCTCATGGTCATTGGCATGCCAAGGCTTACCTCCATCTGAAGCACCTGCTGTAGTCGTTCCATGATGACCAAAGTTGTTTTTTGAACTGCAGGGTAACAATCCTTGGCACTGTTTTTCACAATTTCCATGAGAGATTCATATGCAGAACTCCTCAGGTTGTTCTGGTGTCCATCAGGTCTGTAAGGAACATATGGTAAAAACCTTAAGAGTCTGAGAGGAAACTAGACAGAAGTAGTTTGCTAGGTAAAGCTGGGTGATGCAATATTTAAAAAAAAAAATCAAAATTTCAATTCTTTTGTGCCAGTTTTTTTTAACATGGTCTCTAGATATGGCTAAACATTTAAATGGGGCCTGGGAATGTGATGTAGTGGTAGAGTGCTTGCCTAGTATGCATGAAGCCCTGGGTTCGACTCCTCAGTACCACATAAACAAACAAAACACCTGAAAGTGGCACAGTGGCTCAAGTGGTGGAGCAAAAGAAGCTCAGGAACAGTGCCAGGCTCCAAGTTCAAGCCCCAGGAGACTGGGGGAGCAGGGAAGGGGAGAGAAAAAAAAGAAGACTGGCACTGCTTTTGCTCTATACCCACCAGCCATGAAGATCACCTTTCTAGAAATTTCCTCCTCCTGTCCATTCCTACCCTCTGATGGGGGTGTTTGTGCAATCAGGAATCCTGTAAACTAGACCCAGAGACGGTGCCCAGGCCATGAGTACTACCTGAGTCATAGCTTCACTTCTGGCCTTTTCTGGTTAATTAAGACTCTCACAGACTGGGGCTGGGAAGGTGGCTCAGTGGTAGAGTGCTTGCCTTGTACACATGAGGCCCTGGGTTCAATTCCTCAGCACCACATAAGCAGAAAAAGTCGGAAGTGGCACTGTGGCTCAAGTGGTAGTGCTAGCCTTGAGCTGAAGAGCTGAGGGACAGCTCCCAGGCCCAGAGTTCAGGCCCAACAACTGACAAAAATAAATAAATAAATAGTTTATGCAGCAAGTTTATAATTTTTTGTGTGTGCATGCTGGTGCTGAGTCTTAAACTCAGGGCTCTGTACTCTCAATCGGCTTTTTGTCATTCACAACTGATGCCCTATGATTTGAGCTGTACCTGTAGTCTCCCAGACTTTTCTGCCTGGTTTGACCTAGAACTTTAATCTTCAGATCTCAGTACCTATCAATTGTATCTACACACTTCATCCAAAAAAATCATAAATAACAGTCACTGATTTGGTGTAGACAAATTCATTACTAGAACCATTATTTTCTTATACAACAGATACTGTGAACTGTCAACAAAGCAAAATGAAAAAAATCTCTCCACAGTCAATTAGAAAGTACAGATTATTCTCAGCTTTTAATTGTAACACAAACAATTCTCTCTTTTTACTTAAATAATCAATCTTGGTAGAATTTTCACAATTCCTTCAGAGCAACTAAAGTAACGTCCTGTTGTAGTTTCTATCAACAAGACAAAAGGCAATAAGAATTGAATGCAAAGACACCACCCCTTTTATGGCTGGTCAGTTACCTGTCTGTGGTCTCTAGGAGCTTCTGAACTATGAGCTCAAATGAAGAAGACAAGCAATATGTGGCTGGTTCTTCTTGATCATCAGCTACATCTGCAGCTTCATAAGCAGCTTCAGCCAGACTAGAGAAGGCCTGAAATGCAGACTTAACTATTAGTCCTGAGGGAACTCTAACATAGGATTATATCATCTTTCTTTGGGATACCTTAAACAGTCTTTTCTGACCTAGAAACAGACCAATTCTGGTAAAGCACCAACATTTCTGCCAAGGTCATCAAGATAATTTAACACTATACAGTTATCTTTAAATTTTAAGCGCTTATTGTTATTTTTTTTTTGTAGGTCATGGGGCTTGAACTCTGGGCCTGAGTGCTGTCCCTCAGCTTTTCAGCTCAAGGCAAGCATTCTACCACTTGAGCTGCAGCGCCACTTCCTGTTTTCTGGTTGTTTATTGGCGATAAGAGTTTCACAGACTTTCCTGCCTGGGCTGGCTTTGAACCACAATCCTCAGATCTCAGCTTCCTGAGTAGCTAGGATTACAGGCCTGAGCCACTGACACCCGGCTAAGTGCTTATTTTTAAGTCTGTCTGTACTGCCTGATAAGCTGCCCAATCCTATAAGCAGCTAAATACTTCCATCTACCACCACTGCCTGCCATTTCATTTTCTACCCCAGGAAGGCTTTTAGATCCACTCCTTCCCCTCCCACACCCCCAAAGGTCCTTAATAAACCACACATTGCCTATAAACTGAGTCAACATGTAGGCTGCCTACCTTTCTTCCCTCTTGATACTTTCTCAGCAACAGTAACTTCTTATAGGCAGTTACTCTCTACCTTGATCAAAACTGCTTGTCCCCAAGCAACTCAAGGAAAAGAGCAAGTCCAGATTGTCTCCTGCTGGGTTGCCATGACTGCTCTAAGTGCTTCGGGAACCAGTCACCATGAGTCAACAGCTCCCACTGGCTCCTACAGTTGGCATCTCCCCCACATTTTAATTGAAGACATTAGAGAAAGGAGATGGTATTCAGAAAAGCCTTCCAGTAAAGTAGATCCATTTCTCTTCTACATCTCCTACTTTTTTGCAAATGGCTCAGGCAAGCTCCTTTTCTCACCACAAAAGAAATCCCTTACCCAGCACACATTTGAAGCCACTCTGGGTTCAGCACTGAGGCCTTCAATCAGACACTGCAGTAGGGGAGTCAAGTAGACATCATTGATAGCCGCTTCAGGAAGCAGTTCACAAATTCTGCCCACAGTCCATGCAGTTGTGTCCCGAACAACCACACTGGGGTCTTTCATTAACTCTATTAGGGTAGGCATAGCCTGAAAACACAATAAAGCAAAACAAAGATACATTTCATACTAATTCTTTTTGGTAGTAATGAGGTTTAAGCTCAGGGCCTTGTACTTGCTAGATCCAGACTGACTTTTTGCAAGTTAATTGGTTTTCATCAAAGTATCACCAAAGTGCTTTTCTTCCTGTCAGTCCTGGGGCTCAAACTCAAGGCCTAAGTGTTGTCCGTGAGCCTATTTGTATTGAAGTCTAGTGCTCTACCACTTGAGTCACAGCACCAGTTCTGACTTTTTCTGAGTAGTTTATTGGAGATAAAACTCTCCTGGACTTTTCGGCCTCGGCTGGCCTTGAATCTATATCCTCAGATCTTAGCCCTTGAGTACCTAGGATTATAGGTACAAGTCACCAGCACCTTGCTTCCAAAATGCTTTGAAATTTCTATCAAAATAAAAAGTCAAACATGATGAACGTTATACTTTCTTCATCAAACACCAGCAGAGTTCTTTAAAGGTTTGAAGAAGTAGTTATGATAGTTACCTTGGCTCTAAGCCTATTTATGCCTCCCACATAGATTGTATAAAAGAGGTGTGCTCAGGCCCAGCTTACTAGGCGAGACTGGGTATTAATAAAGCTCTTTGCCCAGGCTGGCTTCGAACTGTGTGATCCTATCAATCTCTGCCTCCGAGGAAAAAGCTACTGTGGTGTTAGGCTATGGCTGTGCTAGAGGTATGGCTCAAGTAGTAGAATACCAAATTTAAGCACCAGGCTGTTAACTTCATAAGTTCAGTACTGACACCCGCGCCCCCCCCCCCTTAAAGTTACAAGGATAAATACTGAGTTAGGAGTGTCATTTATTATCAGTTGGACACCGAAGGCTCATGGTTTGAAGCCAGGCAGGGCAGGAAAATCAGTGAAACTATTATCTCTAATCATCCAAAAGCTGGAAGTGGCACTGTGATCAAATGGTAAGAGTACCAACCTTGAGCAAAAAGCTAGACAAGAGCCTACACCCTTAGTTTAAGCCCAATAGTGGCATAAATAAACAAGTAAGTAAATCTTACTACTCTGGGCAAGATTAAAATTAATTTTGTTATCAGTATTTTTCATTGTCTAGGTTACATGACTTAAAATTTTAAAAAGTAATAATTATTTGAGAATATTCTGTGTAGATGACTATTTGTAGCTTTGTTTTTTTAGAACTAAAACTACTAAAGCAAAAAAGTGAAAAACTGTGACAATCCCACTTTTTTTCTTCCTCATGGCTCACCTGTATAACTAGTGGTTTGAGCTGATTGGGTTCTGGTCCTTCCAAGATACAGCCAAAAGCCATCACTGCTGCATCCCGGTATCGCCAATCCGGGTTCTTGATGTGTTCTTTAATGAAGGGGAGGACATGTGGCACAATGTCATCTTCACAGCAGGTGGACAGAAGCATGAGGCATACTCCTGCAGCTTTGCAGGGGTTCCAGTCATCATCATCATCGTTTTCGTCCTGGTGAAAGAATATGGCTCTATGTGGTTCAATGAATTCTCAAAAAGGTCTTTGAATACTCCCATATAACTGTAGAATTTAAACCTCAGCGAAGTAAATATAAAATCCACAAAGTTTCATCACAGCACAGCCTTTGTTAAACTAAGACACTGAAGGAGGAAGAGTCTACTTAGTATTATATCCAACACAGTACTATATCCAGAAAACAGTGAGAATGAACCAACTTCAAGTACATGTAATGACAACAATGAATGAATACCATGAACGTAAAGACTGAAGCGAACATAGATGTTTTCTAGTGCTCAAAGTCACTAGCATTGTTCCTTCAAAAACTCTTTAAAAATATTTCACATGCACTGAAAGAAATCAAAATGATGGGGGCTGGGAAGGTGGCTCAGTGGTAGAGCACTTGCCTTGCATGCATGAGGCCCTGGTTCGATTCCTCAGCACCACATAAGCAAAAAGAAAAAAGCCGGAAGTGGCGCTGTGGCTCAGTGGTAGAGCGCTAGCCTTGAGCTGAAGAGCTGAGGGACAGCGCCCAGGTCCAGAGTTCAAGCCCCCCAACCGGACCCCAAAAAAAAGAAAAAAAAAAAAAAAAGAATCAAAGTGATGGGGGAAAAAAACCTTCTCAAACACCACACCAAGAAAAATTGTGATGCCCAAAATTAGAACAATAGTAACCAAAGCAAAATTCTTATAAAAGAACTTCTTTATTTATTCACTAGTTCATGACATGTTCTTTGACTTTTTTTCCCCCTTTCAGTGTCAGTCCTGAGGCTTGACTCAGGGCCTAGGTTCATAAGGCCTGGAGTTCAAGAAAAAAAAAAAAAAGGATTGTAGTTAATTTACATCCAGCCTCATAGCAATGAAAAAATACCAATCTAGGGCTGGGAAGGTGGCTCAGTGGTAGAGTGCTTGCCTTGCATGCAAGAGGCCCTGGGTTCAATTCCTCAGCACCACATAAGCAGAAAAAGCCAGAAGTGACACTGTGGCTCAAGTGGTAGAGTGCTAGCCTTGAGCTGAAGAGCTGAGGGACAGCACCCAGGCCCAGAGCTCAGGCCCCATGACTGGCAAAACAAACAAACAAACAAACAAAAAAAAACAATCTACCATATTTTCATGAAGATATCACAGATAAAGTAGCAGTCTTTTTGTTTGGGTCAGTTGTGGGGCGTGATCTCTGCACCTGGGGCCTGTCCCTGAGCTCTTTTAGCTTTATCACATGAGGCACAGTACCACTTCAGATTTTCTGGTGGTTAATTGGAGGCAAGAGTCTCACTGACTTTCCTGCTTGGGCTGGCTCAAGTGGCGATCCTCAGATCTCAGCCTCCTGAGTAGCTAGGATTACAGGTGCAAGCCACCAGTTACCAGCTGGTAGCACTCTATTACTAGAAAGAACCTCAAGGACCTTCCTACAAAGGCTGGCTGTGAACCACAATTCTCGTATCTCAGCTTCCTGAGTAGCTAGGATTACAGGTGTGAGCCACTGACGCCTGGCTCATTGTTCTTTATTGCCATTGTACAGAATCACATCCCCTGTTATACTGTGACCAATGTAGTACTAAGGAAATTAGGGCAGTGTGTGTGTGTGGTCTGTTCCCAATCAAGATATATGATACATTTAGATCAATTTTTCTCCAAATAATCCTAGGGAATCTTCAGACCCAGCACAGCTATTCCTGAATCATCCAGAACAGATAGTTGAGAGGCTGCCAAGTTCCTCTAAGGTAACTGTTGCACAGCAAACCAACACCGTAAAGAAGCTTCCGCAGCTTACCTAGTAAGACCTGGAAGGCTCACCTGTTTTGTCAGGGTCTGTGTGAGAATGGGAACTAGGTACTGTAGTGCTCCCTTGGCATAAAATTTGCTGGTGTGCTCAGGGGGCCGTCCTTGTTCTGCTGCCTGAAGAGAAACAAAGGAATTTTTAGACAAAAACCAACAAGCTATAATACTAAAGACATGTGGGAATTTCCCCAGTGTCTGTACCATATATGTAGGGCCAATAGCAATAGTCAAAGTGATTTTGAAGGTGCTTATTTTTTAGTCTGCAATTAGGGCCTTGGTGCTATCTGAGCTTCCTGGCTCAAGGCTAGCATTCTACCAACTTAAGCCACAGCACCAATCCAGCTTTTTGTTTGTTAATTGGAGATAAGAAACTCATGGACTATCTTGTCCAGGTTGGCCTCAAACATAATCCTCAGATCTCAGCCTCCTGAGTAGCTAGAATTACAGGCATGAGCCACTAGCATCCAGCTACAAACTTCAAATTTATATATATTAATTTAGCATCATGAGACATGTAAAATTTATATAATATTTTAAAAGTACCAAGTTAGAAATAAAATTTAAATTTCAAGTTTTCTGAGTGAATGACTCCTTTTTTCCCTCATATGTGACTGTCACCAGTTATGAAATGATCAGTTCTACAGACTGGGTTGCATAAAAACCTCCAAAACTAAATAATTCAGTATCAAATATCACCTCAGTAAGCTTACAACACATTGCCCCCTTGTGTTCATAGTGGCAATATCAGTATGGACAGTAAGTCATGTCTAATATTGGCAAAAGCATAAGCTGCCTCTCCAGGGACTTTTCTCCTTCATTAGCTATCTTGGATACAAGAAAAATGAATATTTCTACAAACTGAGATATCGTCCCAGCCCAGGCAGAGTAAAAATTTTTCTGAAGGAAAGGAGGCCCTTTTCAGAGCCCAGGTAAAACAGCTCTCCCTATGGAAACACTGCCCAGGCTTACCTCTGAAGCCTCAATGGCCAAATCCATTTCCTCATCGCAGACATTGGACCAGAATTCTATCCCTTGTAGGGCCACTTCATCAATGTCACTTTTCATTGCTTCAATTGTGATCTTAAGGGGGGAAAATTGACAACCAGAACTTAAGTACTGACTCAAGTTACAGAACCTTCCCAAAGACATTAAAGTTGCAAAATACAATTTATAAAGCAAAATCTGAAATAAAAGGCAGAAATAAGTGTTAAAAAAACTTAACAGTAAAGAGATAGCACAAGTCTTGGCACATCATTAGTGACTTTAAAACTCCCAGATTCAAGAAATTGTTTTCATTTTATAACATTAAGTTTTAAAAAAACCACACAGAATTGCAAATGAGCAACGAAGAATGATGCGCTCTGTCATTAGGTACAAGTTCAAAATACTTACTGCAAAAAGAGCAGGACCCATATAGGTTTCCATGTACTGATAATACAAAGACATTATCTTCACCAGATTCTGTAAAGCAGCCACTCGTACCTTTTAAGGAAAAGCAAATTTAACAATTTACAAACTAACAATGTAATTTACCGTTCAAAGGAAATCTCCAAAGGGCTAATACAGCAAAGGTTTTCATTTCCCCCCCAAATCGACTGTTCCTTTCACCTTTCATTTTCTACAGTTTCTCATTCCATCTGTTTCTTTGCTAGTACCAAAGTTTCAACTACCTACACAGCTGATACTCTACCACTTGAGCTGAGACTCCAGCAGGGCTTCCTGTTGGTTAATGAGACAGACTCAAGGACTTTCTGTACTGGCTCTCAAACCATTATCCTCTGGTTCTGTCTACAGACCAGCAAGGATTACAGGCATGAGCCATGGGCACAGGCTCATTCCTTTTGTTTGTGCCAATACTGGGACTTGAACTCAGGACTCATACTAAGCTTTTTCCACTCACAGCTGGAGCTCTTGATCCATGCTCCTAATTCTGTTTACTTTCTGGTTCACAGGAGGTAAGAATCTCCCAGATTTGTCTGCTCAGGCTAGCTTCACACCCTGATCATCAGATCTTAAGCCTCTTGAATAGCTTATTTTATTTTTATTTTGTCTGGGCCTGGGCACTGTCTCTGAGCTCTTCAGCTCAAGGCCAGTGCTCTACCACTTAAACCACAGCACCACTCCCAGTTTTCTGGTGGTTACTTGAAGATGAGTTTCAGAGTTTCCTGCCCAAGGCTGGCTTTGAATCTCGACACTCAGATCTCAGCCTCCTGAGTTGCTAGGATTACAGGTGTGAGCTACTGGCGCCCGGCAATAGCTTATTATTTTTTGGCCAGTACTGTGGTTTGAACCCAGGGTGCTCACACTTGTTTGCTCAGCTGGCACACTCCAACTTGAACCTTGCCTCTAATTCACTACTTTTCTTTATTGGTGCTTGTGAACCCACCATCATAGAGCTGAAGCTCAATAATGATATGAAGATTGAAAAATACTAATTTCACTGATTTCAAGGGCTAATATAGGCTACAGCAATAATACTACAGCTGTTCCCATGACAGTAAAACAGTCACGTGAATAAACTATGGCATTAAAAGGGCAAATGTGATTAAAAACCCTATCCTCCTAAATAATTTAAGAGAAGAGGTGCTTCAGTTATGTATATCAAAGGATAATTTTTCCATATTGGCCAAATGTTTCTTTTTTTTTTTTTGGTCAGTCATAGGGCCTGAACGCTGTCCCTCAGCCCTTCAGCTCAAGGTGAGCGCTCTACTACTTTAGCTACAGTGCCACTTCTGATTTTCTAGTGGTTTATTGGAGATAAGAGTTTCATGGACTTTCCTGCCCGGACTGGCTTTGAACCATGATCCTCAGATCTCAGCCTCCTGAGTAGCTAGGATTATAGGCATGAGCCACCATCGCCCGGCTTAGCCAAATGTTTCTTTAATCCACTAGTGCCATATATTTTAAACTATATGCAGAAGTTCGGATTTCCTAGCCAAGATATAAAAGAAATAACTTTTAATACAAACTCATACATACCCTTGTATCTGGACATTGTGTGGCTTCACAGACCACCTGCATAATAAAGTGCCTTTCAGACTGCAGAAGAGTAAAGACAAAAAGTATTAGGAAAGGATACACAGTACACCAGAAGACCTCAGGACTCTCCAAGGAAACCCTGTCATCGCCTGAGGTCCCCACATAACTGATACAATCTAACAGGTCTTCTTTAAGGCAGTGGTGTTACCAAGAAAGCTATGAGTTTGTCTCCAGTGCCTGCTATATAACCTGCTCTCTAAGGAAGTCCCTGTCTCTTAATTTAGAAAATGACCTTCACAAACAAGATTTCAGGGAAAGAATAGACAAGGAAACCAGGTCACAAAAATTGCTGGCTAAAAGAAAAAAACAAAAATCGACATCTAGAAAAACCCATTTCCTTTTTTTTTTAAATTTTAGAAGAATTAAAAACTACTTTAAGATACCAAATTTGCTTGGAAGAACTAAGTGGTGAACCTTGCTAAATCTGTAATCTAAAAGGGCAACCCTGCTGCTTTCTAATAAAAACTGTAGCTTCTCAGATTCCCTGGCTCTATTACTCTAAGATCAAGAAATGGCAAAAATCTGAGCCAAGACACCAACAAATCTAAATACAAAAATATTTCCCAATCATATGATCTGATATATCAGTTCCAAATCTGGGTATAGCCAAAAACAATCGGTACACCCATGTTCCTAAAAACACTAAACATAGCCTTCTACAAAAAGGTGAAAGCCACCTAAACAACTGTCAATTAACAGAAAACAGTACATATAAAGGCCTAACACTCAGTCTTACAAATAAAATTCTGGGGTTGGGAAGGTGGCTCAGTGGTAGAGCACTTGCCTTGCATGTATGAGGCCCTGGGTTCAATTCCTCAGCACCACATAAGCAGAAAAAAAAAAAAAGCTGGAAGTGGCGCTGTGACTCAAGTAGTAGAGTGCTAGCCTTGAGCGGAAGAGCTGAGGGACAGCACCCAGGCCCAGAGTTCAGGCCCCATGAGGGGACTCCCCATGCCCCTGCCCACCTCCTCCCTCCCCCACCCCCCTCCGCCAAAAAAAAGAAGTAAAAGATTAAAAAAAATAATTCTGACATATGCTGTAAGAAGGTGAGGCTTGAGGACATGCAAAGTAAATTAAGGTAATCAAAATACTGTCTGACATTGTTTATATGTTATCTATAGTTGTCAAAACAGACAGGAACAGAAAGAATGAATGCCAAAAGCGGAGGAAGAAAGAAATGGAGTCTTTTTTTGAACAAAACATAAAGTTCTTCAAAATACTCTACTCCCATACTTATGCCTTATGAGAAATGGCAAATACCTACTACTTCATGGACTGATCTCCCACAACACAAATCTCAATATGGAGACAAATGCTTCTAAACAAGATCAAACTTTCTAAATCATAAAAACAATGCTTTCAATTAATTCTTTGATCTTTCATTCTCAAACTCATACCACTTGTCACACAAAAACCCACCTCTTTGTCAAAGTTTGCTTTGGTGAACTCCAGTGAGTTCAGGAGTGCATTAGTAGCAGCTAGCTTCACATTATTACTAGGCTCTTCTTTTCTCATTCCCTGGATTATGGCAGTCAGAATCTCATTGGATTTATCCTGTAGCTGCTCTGGATCCTAAAAAAAGAAGAAGTGCAATGAACATAATTTCACAATTAGCCATTCCTTTTAATTTGAAAATCTACTCTCTATAAGCATCGTGATTCTAATCTTTCCCCACACATTTCCATTTAGAGATAGTAATGCAAAGCACCTGCAAAATATCCCATAGGAACAGCAGTTCAGAATGGATTATGGTTCAAAGCCAGCCTGGGCAGAAAAGTCCATGAGAGTCATATCTCTAATAAACCACCAGAAAACAGGAAAAGGCACTGTGGCTCTTAGTGATAGAGCACTAGCTTTGAGTGAAAAAGCTCAGGGACAGTGCCCAGGCCCTGAGTTCAAGCCCCACTACCAACAGAAATCAAAAAGGTACTTTATTTGCATGTATGAAAAGAAAACAAGTGGAAATTCCCATTAAATAACTAATGTTTGCTTTAAAGTTTCTATTCAGGTTGAGCATGAGCCCCTAAATTTGATTCCCAGTATCATGAAACAAAATAAAACAAAGCCAGGAGCTGGTGGTTCATGCTTATAATCCTAGCTACTCAGGAGGCTGAGGTCTGAGGATCATAGTTCAAAGCTGGCCTGAGAGCAGTATGTCCAAGAGACTTAACTACCAAAAAAGCAGGAAGTGGAGCTGTGGACAAGTGGTAGAGTGCTAGCCTTGAACACAAAAGCTCAGAGACAGCATCCAAATCCCCAAGTTCAAGCACCTGGACCAGCATTTACACACACATACCACCACCACCACCAAAACATGAAGTTTCTCTAAGCACATGGATTCAGTTATTTATGCTGGGGATCTTTGGTGCTTGGGGACTTACACATGCTAAGCAGGAATGAACACCAAGCTACACCTAGCCCGACTACTGCCCCTGCCCGCTTGCCCAGATCCTGAGGCTTGAACTCTGGGTCTGGGTACTGTCCCTGAGCTGTTGTGCTTAAGGATAGAACTCTACCACTTGAGCCACAGCACCACTTCAGGCTTGTAGTTAATTGGAAAGCAGCTTGTAGTTAATTGGAAAAGTCTAACAGACTTTCCTCTTTCCTGCCTGAGCTGGCTTTGAATAGCAATTCTCAGATCTCAACCTCCTGAGGAGCTTACAGAAGTGAGCAATGGGCACTTGGCCCCAGCCATAAGTTTTGTTTTTTTTTTGGTGCCAGTCCTTAGGATCTGGGCACTGCCCCTGAGCTTTTTCTGTTCAAGATTAGCACTATACTACTTGAACCACAGGCTCCACTTTTGGCTTCTTAGTGGTTAATTGGAAACAGGAATCTGTTCTGCCCTAGTTGGCTTTAAACACGGATCCTCAGATCTCAGCCTCTTGAGTAGCTTTAATTTTTCATTATGAACTTCCTTTTCTTCACAGTATGATTTGTAATTTGATGAGAGGTCTAAATTAACAAACAAAAGTTGTATCTTCAAAATACTGAAGCAGCCTGTTTTTCATTTTTCTTCTTGATTTGACAATGTTTTGTTTTTTTTGGGGGGTCGGTCATGGGGCTTGAACTCTGGGCTTGGGTGCTATCCCTCAGCTCTTCAGCTCAAGGCAAGCGCTCTACCACTTGAGCCACATGCCACTTCCGGTTTTCTAGTGGTTTATTGGAGATAAAGAGTCTCATGGAGTTTCCTGCCCGGGCTGGCTTTGAACCACAATCCTCAGATCTCAGCCTCCTGAGTAGCTAGGATTACAGGCATGAGCCACCAGCGCCCGGCTTGACAGAGAAATTCTGTTATACATGTCATAACTAGAAGGAGTGAGAAAGTATACAGATTAGAAACATTAGGCAAGCACTTACTATATCTTGGCAGATGTAACCGATAGCTTCCAATGTTGACTCTTTCATGTGTTCTGTGCTATTGGGGTTTGTAACATTAGCCACTAGTTGAGGAATGAGTTCTGGCCACTGGTTTACTGGTATCTCTGCACAAGCAATACCAGCCACACACTGGGAGGCAGAGCTAGGCCGGTAAGTTTCTGTGCCCAAAGTCTGCAAAACCTGAGGGAAAAATGGGACAAAACATCAACTTGTAGCACTAAAGTGAATATTTTCTGTGCAACATGTCCTCCACACCAGTGCCTGATTTCTGTTCTCCCTACCCCACACAAAGCCAACTACAGTACCAGCAATAAGCATTCTCAACAGAGGCAAACCATCCCTTACCACCAACTGGAACTGTCTAAAAACACCCCATATCAACAGTCACATAAGTAAGAAACTAGGAGGGGGTGGGGGGAAAAACGACAAAATTCATCTTCCAGGCTCCTTGGTGGATTGTTTTGTGGGCACTAAGGCTGTGACTAGGGCACTCAATGGGCCTGATGCACAATAGGTCACTCTCTATCCTGGTTCATAGTGGCATGAGAAACAAACCTACTTTCTGGTCACAAACGTAACATGGAAAGGCCTTACGCAAGCAGTGATACTAAAGGAATAGCTACTCATAGTACAAAGAACTAAGAGCTAAGCTTTATTTAACTTCTAGTCTGAAAGAATTCATTCTAGGGGCTGGGAAGGTGGCTAGTGGTAGAGTGCTTGCCTCACATGAGGCCCTGGGTTCAATTCCTCAACACCACATAAAAAGAAAAAGCTGAAAGTGGTGCTGTGGCTCAAGTGGTAGAGCGTTAACCTTGAGCTGAAGAGCTGAGGGACAGTGCCCAGGCCCAGAGTTCAGGCTCCAGGACCAACCAAAAAAAAAAAAAAGAATTCATTCTATTTTCTATTTGTTTAAGAACCAAAGAACTGGTCTCTTAACACCAACAGAAGTGGTAGTCACATGCCAACTGGAGATCCATTTGTCATTAGGCACATCTCGAAAATGGTAACCACAAAAGCATTTATTTAAAAGCTCTGTGAAGGTGCAAGTTCAGATAAAGTATGAAGCCACAACTGACTCAGAGTTAACCATTACCATGATCAGCTAATTTAGTCCATGAACTCACTAAGAATCACTAGTCCCATCAAAGGCAAACAGTTAACTGTTCCTGGCATGAGCACAGGACAAAGAATAGCTGTCAGACATTCAGGCCAGCTCTGCTGACTGGGTCAGGTCACTTAGTAGTCTGCTTTGTAGCTATTAGCTAATAATGAACCTCCCCCCCATTTTTTTTTTTTTTTTTTTGCAGTTCTGGGATTTCTCTTAATTCTGTATTCCTTCATCTGTCTCGGCCCACCTAGACAGCTCCACCTAATAACCAACAGTTCTTTGTGAATAAAAATTATGTCAAAGATAGGAAGGTAGTGAGGGGAAAAAAAAGTGCCAAATTCTTCAAAATGTCACAGGCTGGATATTAGCACAAATATAATTCAAGTTCTAGTCCATAATGCCTTTCGGAGAATCAGGCAGATTGAATCTGAAAATTTTAACTCACAAGTAAAAACTGTACTTATTTATGAGGTACCACGTGATGCTGCAATACATGTATGCACTGTATAAAGTTCAAACAGAGGTAAGCATCTCTGTAATGAAGCATTTATCATTTCTCTAGTGAAACACTCAATCTTTTTCTAGCTTTTTTTAGCGTATGGTGGTCCTGGGGCTTGAACTCAGGGCTGGATGTCCCTGAGTTGAGAATTGAGAATTGAGAATGCTCAATTCTAGCATTCTACCATTTCAGCCACAACTCCACTTCTGGTTTTTTGCTGGTAGAGTCCCAGACTTTTCTGCCCATGCATGAGCTATTCATCCCTGCTCTTCTGGTATAATTATAATTATCCCATTGTATAATAGGACTCCAATGTTTTTGCCACTTAGCAATAACTTAGCACCTTGCACCAAACTTTCCCCATCCCTATTTGTCCTTAGTCCCAACTACTTGGAGGGCTGGGCACTGGTAGCTCACATATGTAATTCTAGCTACTCAGGAGGCTGAGATGTGAGGATTATGGTTCAAAGCAAGCCCAGAGAGATAAATCTGAGGCTCCCCAACTTCCTGAAAAACCTGAATGGAAATGGTGTGTGTGTATGTGGTTAGAGTGACAGAGCGCCAGCCAGCCTTGATCAAAAGTGCCAAGCAAGGACTTCAGGCTCTGAGATCAAGTCCCTGTTCAAAGAGAAAAAAACAAAGCTTGCTCAATTGCATCTCAATAATATCTGGACTTTTAGGGGCTGGGAAGGTGGCTCAGTGGCAGAGTGCTTTCGCATGCATGAAGCCCTGGGGTTCTATTTCTCAGTATCAAATAAGCAGAAAAAGTCGGAAGTGGCACTGTAGCTCACATGGTAGCCTCTTCAGCCTTGAGCTGAAGAGCTGAGGGACAGCACCCATGCCCAGAGTTCAGGCCCTGCAACCAACCAACCAACCAACCAACAAAAACCTATCTGGATTTTTAAAAAACAACTACCAGCACTGTATGAATTTCGTAGGAAAGGAAAGATCAAGGTTACCTGCCAACTTGGTGAGGCATTACTGTATTGCCTAGACTGGTCATGAACTCCTAAAGGTCAGGTCAAGTGATCCTTCTGCCTCAGCCTCCTCAAGTAAACTAGGATGACAAGTGTGTGCTTTTCATATATACTCAATCATATCCATGTTAAGAGAGATGTGCCAAGGCGGGATGCTGTTGACTACCACCTAATCCTAGCTACTCAGGAGGCTGAAATCTGAGGATCATGGTTCAAAGCCAGCCCAGGTAGGAAAGTCAGTGAGACTATCTCCAATTAACCCCCTGAAAACTGGAAGTGATCCTGTGGTTCAAAGTGATAGAGCACTAGCCTTGAGCAAAAAAGCTCAGAGACAGTGCCCAGGTCCTGAGTTTAAGTCCCACAACTGACAAAAAAGAAAAAAAGATTTCCAGGGTTGGCATACACTTCATTTATGCCAAAGAGCTGAGGGGAGAAAGCTAAAAAATCATCACATAAACAGATCTAATGCGGAAACAGCTATACATACTCCAAACAAGATTTGATGGATTTTTGTTGTTGTTGTTGGTCATGGGGCCTGAACTCTGGGCCTGGGTACTGTTCCTCAGCTCTTCAGCTGTAGACTAGCACTCTCACTTGAGCCTCAGCCCCACCTCCGGCTTTTTCTGCTTAAGTGGTGCTGAGGAATGGAACTGAGTGAGGGCCTCATTCATGCAAGGCAAGCACTCTACCACTAAACCACCATCCCAGCCACAAGGATGGATTTTTTTTTTAACTTTAATTTCTTGTTATGGGCACCTCAAAGTACAACTAGGAAAAGAAATACACAAAAGGAAGATAAGCATTTGCTTTAAGGGCCACTACCTAAAGCTAATACCTAGAACCAGGAAACAACAAATGATTTATGTGTAGCATTATAAAACCCAGGAAAGATTATGACTGTACAGATATTTACTTCCCATCCTGAGCCATACCATGTTATACAGGGCAGTAATGAACTTCATTAATTAAAAACAAAAACGTAAACTTGTCTATGTAATATTTTGAATCATTTGCTTTGACTAAAATTATGGATTAGTCATTAATTATGGATTTGTAATTTAACAAGTCACAAGAATGACATGAGGTAAAACATTTTCTCCAAAATATCACCTCATGGTCCAAACACCTTGGAAAAAGTCAGGTATTTCTTTCTTTCTTTTTTGGAACGTTGTGGGGCCTGAACTCTGGTTCTGGGCACTGTCCCTCAGCTCCTCAGCTCAAGACCAGCACTCTACCACTTGAGCCACAGTGCCACTTACAGCTTTTTCTGCGTAAGTGGTGCTGAGGAATGGAATCCAGGGCCTCATGTATGCGAGGCAAGCACTCTACCACTCAGCCATCTTCCCAGCCCCAAAGTCAGGTATTTGTAAAGAATGTTTTTCATTATTTATTAAATAGATAAAGAAGCAAAACATCACTTAATTTTTGGACTTTGTGTAACTGTGCGTAAGTCCTATCTACAAGGAAGTGGAGGTATGGCTCATGTGGTAGAACATTAGCTTTTAGGAAAAAAAGCCAAGCAAAGATATGAGGCCTTGAGTTGAAGCCCCCATATTGGCACAAAAAAACAAAATAAAAAACAGAACCATCAAAACCATCTACAACACGAACTATCTGTAATCTCAGCTACTTGGGAGGCTGAGAATAAAGAGAATCAAGGTTCACAGGAAGGTCCCCCTTTTCAACCCATGGTTGAACACAATGGCATACATCTATTACAAGCTACATGGAAGCCCAAGATTGGGAGAACTGCAGTGCCAAAGTGTGTGAAGCCCAAAGTAGGTGACAGCTCAGGTCTGTGCCTATCCAGAAAGTAAGATCCAATTCTAAAAATAATCAGTGAAAAACTTGGCTGGAGGCATGGCCCAACAGTATAGTGCCTATCTCATGAAGCCTTTGGTAGAAACTCCTAGTACTGGCCCAAACAAAAAAACACCGAGCCTTACTCTAGAGCTTTCAAGACAGAATTTCCAGAGCACTTGAAAACATATTTTACCCTCACAGATGCTTTACACATTAGGCACATGTTAGACAAGTGAGCTTAAACCCTTCACCTGAGTTTTTCCTGTTTTTTTTTTGTTTGTTTGTTTTTGGTCAGTCATGAGGCTTGAACTCAGGGCCTGGGTGCTTTCCAAGTTTTTTCACTAAGGCTAGCACTCTACCACTTTGAACCACAATACCACTTCCAGTTGTCTGATGGTTAACTGGAGCTAAGTCTCATGGACTTTTCTTGTCTGGACCTGCTTTGAACCATGATGCTCAGATCTTAGCCTCCTGAGTAGCTAGGAAAACACATGTGAGCTATTGGTGTGCAGCAAACCTTCACCTTTTTTTTGGGGGGGGGGGGGGGGGAGGAATCTGGTCATGGGGCCTGAACTCTGGGCCTGGGTGCTGTCCCTCAGCTCTTCAGCTCAAGCTAGCACTCTACCACTTGAGCCACAGCACCACTTCTGGCTTTTTTTTCCCCTGCTTATATGGTGCTGAGGAATCGAATACAGGGCCTCATGCATGCAAGGCAAGTGCTCTACCACTGAGCCACCTTTCTAGCCCAAACCTTCACCTCTTGAAGTATGTTGTTAACAAGTTCGCTAGGTAATTTGGATATTCAGTACCAATTGTATAATACTCAAAATAGATCCAACAAAAGTTTTTTTTCAAAACTGCTGGTTACCTCAGTTATCAGAAAAAGAATTTTGATCCATCAATGGGTAAACTGAATTGAGAGATTTCAAATCAAGTATCTTTTTTACCTTTAGGCTAAGTTCAGGTTCCAAAAGCCTATTACACTACCAAGATCTCTCCCTGTGGAAGACAAATGACAAACTTCTCTTTAATCTCACGGGCATCATGACCAAAAGAAAGTTACTTACATAGTTTTTGACTTCTCGTCGAGCATTAGCATCAATAGCAAGCCACCTTTGCTGATATTGTGCCTTAATATCTGGATCTTTCGAGGTCAAAGAGTTCTTGATTTGTAGACCAGCTGCAACTCTGGCAACCTGACTGTTTCCTGGATTTGCCAGCACTCTGGACAGTTCCACAAGGAAAGTGGGCTGCCAAGAGGAAAACAACTTTTTAGAGCACATCATGAACATCTGGGAGAACTGCAAAATATCAACTCGAAGATTAATATGGAGACACATGTATATAGTCCTAGTAGTCAGGAGACTTAGGTGAGTAGATGGCTTGAACCCTGGAGCCTGAGGTCACGCTGGCAACATAGCAAGACTTTAGCACAAAAACAGAAAAAAAAAGTTCATACAAAATGTTACTTGTTATATGGGGAAGCCGTTCATCTCTTGTAACCCAGGCCCTATGAAGATGTTTTCCTACTAAGATCCTCCTCAGTGCCCAAATCATCACTAGACCCCCAAAATTAAAGCAAGTCTGACAACCTTGTAGTCAGTAGATTCTATGTATAATGAAGTTTCCCAAGTACTTACAACAATGCCTAGTACTCAATATGTGTTGAATGAGACAGGTATAAAAAATTGTTTTTCTTTTAAAATTTAGTCCAAAAATAATTTTACTCAGGATGGCTTCTGATCTAATGGAAGCATGAGACTTTGATCACCTAAGCTTTTACAGATTAGTGGTGTGTGTTCAACAAAAGAAGAACAATGGAAAGGTACATTTATAAGGAAAAGTGATAACTGTTCAGAAACTAGGAGGAAATGAAGATAAAATAGCAGACAAGTATATTTTCAAGGAAAATGATTTTATATTGCATAGCCAACAAAACACTAAAGGCTCCTATACATTTTGAACTCAATCTTTCGTAATACACAAAAGCTTTTCCATATACACAATCTTTTGTACAGAAACCACTTTACTTAAAAATTTTAAGCTACCCATTCCCTTCCCCCTACTGAAATGACTCCATCCAGACAGGAAAGTTAGAAAAGCCAAAAGCAGATACATTTGCTTACCATTAACAAGTCCTACAAGCACAGAGACAATGCCAAAAGTTTTACTAGCCATGTACTGCTAAAGAATGTCAGGAGTAACAAAAGGCCCTTGCAAATTAGCAAAAGCAGAAACAAGAACATACTCTAAATGGAACCATCAGTCTATCCTAGCAGAAATTTTTTGAAGGAAAAGTTACAGATTAAAAAAGGCTATTAAAAACTAGTATACATTATTTTAAAAACCATAAAATAGATCCTGTCACTTTGTTTTTGTTGTTATTTTGCAAAGACATCACAAAGGAACACATCTGGTTACAGTGTTACTTTAGTACCTTTAAGAGCTCAAGTACTCATCTATCCTTCCTTCTGCTCTTCATCACCCCAACAGGAAAGGAATCCCGAAATGAAACATTCCTGAAACCAAACTGTTTCAATCTATCTTACATTTCTCTACACAAAAATCTGGTCTCTAGTGGATCTAATCTCCCCCTTTTCTGTACCCCTTAAATTTGGAAATATGAAAAACAAGGAACTCCATCGTGATTTCATCAGGAAATAGGCCTGATCTCAAGGATGAGCTTCAGTCTGTTGTCTGGGTGCAGATCCCTAGTGATTAGGTCTTTATTCATCGAAATCCGTACATAATACACACACACATTCCAGAAGAGTAATAACCAGGCAGGAAAGGGGGAAAAAAAATTAGAGGTTTAGGTTTGGAGGAAGGCAGGTGCCAGGCCTGGCCATGAGCACACATGGAGGAGCAGGGGAAAGATCTGAGAAGAAGGTGGAAAGAATCACAGGGGCCACGGGACAGGAAGGAGAAACCGACACTGGACAGTACAGGGCGGGCTGCCGGGCCAGGAGCTTCCACATGGCCCCTAGGCCCGGCTCCCCCGCCCCCACCCTTGCTGAACACGCAGCGCCGTGCAACCTAACTTCCCTTTCCTCCCTCTTTCTCCCTCCCGCTGCACCGCCGCCCTCAGGCTGAGCGGCGATTGGACGGTGGTCACCCCGGCGCGCCGCGCCATTGGCCAAACGTGGAGCCCGGGGCGGGACACACCCACCGGCTTCCCGATGGCGGGGTTAGGTTGGACCGGGCTGGGGGGGGAGGGGGACGGGATGGGGCGGGGTGGGTTCCCGAGGCCTGGGCCTCCGGGAGGGCGGGAAGGCCCGCACGCAGGGATGGGGACGCGGCGGGATGGGGCGCGGCGGGGTGGCACGCACCAGGTTCTCTACGGCCGCACGCTCCAGGAACTTCTGCGCTGCTTCCAGCTCCAGCCGGTCTAGGAGGGGGGGGAAGGAAAGTGCGAGAGGGACCGGGGTCAGAGGGGCCGGGCTCCCCTCCCCCGCCCCAGTCACCTCAGCCCGACCCCCGGTCCCCGCGTCCTACCCGGAGACACGGTCTTCTCGAGGATGGTGATCAGTTCCATGACGGAGGTGGCGGCGGCGACTCCTCCCAAGACGACGGCCCGGCCTCTCGGGCGGCGGCTCCAACTGGGGATGGGGGTTGGGGGTCGGGTGGGAAGGGAGGGTGGGGTGGGGGGCGGGGGTCACCACAAGCCCATTCACCGGCTCCCTCAGGGCAGGCGCTCGGGTTCCCCTTCCTCCCCTTTCTCCTTCCTTCCGCCTCCTAAATGTGCTGCTGGCGGCGGCGGCGGCGGCGGCGGCGGCTGTTCCTCTGGCGGCGGGGGAGGGACCCCGGGGGCAGCGCGGAGCGCGGCTGGTGCTCGGGTGGCGGAGGGAGAAAGAAGGAAAGGAGGCAGTAAGTGAGAGGCGGCTCGCAGGGTGGGAGAGGGAGGGAGGCGGAGGGATATCCGGGCCGGGCCTCGCCGAGGCGGCACCGCGCTCCGCGGTAATTGGTTGTCGCCGTGGCCACGCGGAATCCCCAATTGGCCGGGCAGTTAGCGTTGAAGGGCCGCCGTGCTCTCATTCGTCCGCGATTTTCAAGGCCCGGGTTGGCTAGGCAGTCAAAGGGATGGGACGCACGGATTGGCTGAGGGGCGGGACATTGGGGTGGGGCAGGTGGGATCCGGCCGCTGATTGGGTTGGCCTGGTAAAGGCCTTGCGCTAAGACCGGCTGATCTCTGAGAGGAGGGCGGGCGCAAGGCAAGATCCCGAGCCCTCCCGATTGGATGAGCTTACTAGACGTTGATAGGTTAGGACGCCCGGGAGAACTGAGGAGAGGAGTTCGGGGTCGGGGCGCGGAAAGGCGGGAGGCGTCCTGCTGCTTGAGGAGCCCGGCGCGGGGCACGACGGGACGCCCCGAGAAGGGGCGGAGCCGGGTTTGGCCTGGCCTGCGCCGTCATTCGGAGGCGTGTTGGGTGAGGGTTTCGCGGTCCTGGGGCGGGCGGGGAGGGGGGTGAGGGGGACCGTTACAGTCTTGAGCTGCGCCCACAGGAAACTGCTGTAATGGTGAGATCTAATGGGTACCGGACTCTAGGCTGGGGGAGGACCTTTGAAGACCACGTGTTTCTACTTCCGACGTGCGGTGGTGAAAACTGAAGCCCAGAGGGGGTATGCAATTTGTCCAAGGTCACACAGCCCGTTAGTAACTTGGTCAGGACTGAGTTCAAGTACTATACTGCCCATAGCCGTTACATACAAACTTCCCCTCCAAGGAGTCTCCTTAGTGCTCTGTGTATGGTTTGAGACGGGTCCAGCTACAGTCAGGAGCTTAGATCCCACCCATAGGCTCCAGCTTTCTCGTTGTTGCGGAAATGTTTCACCTTCTAGAGTGCTTCTGTGAACTCATAACCTTGAGCCAGCCAGATCAGGAATGAATGATCAAGGTTCTTAGCTTTTTTTTTTGTCCCTCTAAAGTAAGCTCCTGTATAAGGACTGTCGGAATTGTTACATTTTTGCTGTATTGATGCAGTTAATTAAATGTAGCTGCTATTTTCTCCATAGCTTGTGACTTGTGAGATAATTGCCCTACACCAGCCACACTGAAGAAATCGAGAGGAATTCGGTTTTGTTGTTGTTGGGAGGACAACCTAAGAATTGAGAAAGCTTGGCCAACTCCCTTTGATTCTTAGGAGGAAAACTTGGTTAAGAGATTTCTGCAGTTCCAAAGCAGGAAGATAGGGACGCCATTCTTCACAGTGAATGGTAACTTTGATTTCCTGTGGCTTAACAGATCCCTAACCCAGCCTTTCCCATTATTAACTCTGGAAGAGCTGCCCTGAGTATACAACAAATCAATAAAGACAAGACAGATGAAATTCCTGAAAATCCTTGAATTGGAATTCTGTAGGTCACCCACACTGCTAATGATCCCAATTAGTTGCCAGCCTTCTCCTCACCAGCACTTTGCTGGGCCACTCCCCATGCCTCAACACCAGTCATGATGATACAGTAATACAGTCTCACTGCACACTCCATGCTGGCTTGAGGCCTAATACGTATTACAGTCTGCCCTCAAATTTTACAATTCTGCCTTAGCCTCCTGGGGGCTGGGATGACAGGTGTGCTCCACTTCTGGCTTTTTGTGATTAATTGGTGGTAAGTGTCATGGACTTTCCTGCCTTGGCTGGTTTCAAACTATGATCCTCAGATCTCAGCCTCCCGAGTATCTAGGATTACAGGCATGAGCCACTGGCATCCTATTGATTTTCTTTTTCGTTTCACTTTGCAACCAGGACTTTTATTCAGTCAAAATGAGTAGTCTGTGACAAAATCAAGTTCAGGAGAGAAGCTGCAGAAGGGTTCAGGGGTTGCTGTATTTTGAAGTATCTGAGATAACTGCCGGGCATGGCCATAAACACCTGTAATCCCTGCACTTGGGAAGCTGAGGTAGGGAAACAGGAAGCTGGTCTTCAGTTAGTAAGATACAATCTCAGAACACAAAAAAGCAACTAAAAATGAGATGATGGGAGGATAAAAGTTTGCAGCAAAGTACTTATCAAACATCAGATCCTTCACCAAAATGAAATGACTGGCAGTTGAACTAAGGTTATCACCAGCGGTGCTATTTAGTCCTTACCAAAGTGCCTATTCATGCATTCTGTGGATGCTGATGAGGTGCCATAGTTGGAGTATTGAATACAGACTCCAGAAAATGCCACCTGGGGTCTGGGAAGGTGGCTCAGTGGTAGAGTGCTTGCCTAGCATGCATGAAGCCCTGGGTTCCATTCCTCAGTACCACATAAACAGAAAAAGCCAGAAGTGGTGCTGTAGCTCAAATGGTAGAATGTTAGCCTTGGGCAAAAGAAACTGAGGGACAATGCTCAGGCCCTGAGTTCAAGCATCAGGACTGGCAAACAAACAAAAAAAAACCAAACTGACACCTGAGTTAAGGTCCCAGCTCACCCCTTCTTAGCCTGAGATACTTTGCTCATGTAAAATGGGACTAATAATGGCACCCCATGGATGTTTTGGGAACCTCTGTGTAGTCAATATATGTTGAGTTTGAGGAACACTGTCCAGCACATTATATCTGTGTTGACTCTTGCCTCTTTTCAAGTACTTTGTGCTAAACTAGTAGTTCTTGGTCCTTGCCCTATTAGGGAAGTTAGTTAATCTCAAACAAATGTGGGGTTGTGAAACTGACAAATGCCAAGAAGTGAGCAGCAAAGCCCAGAGAAAGCTGACCTGAGGAACGGTGGAGAGTTGTTCAGATGAGGAGGAAGGAACAGCTGTGCAGAGATCATCCATGGTGGGACAAAGCTTAGGGACATAAGGAGCAGAAGAAAGGCAAATGTCCCCAAAATAGAGAACAAGGGACTGAGAACTAGAATGCTGAATAGGGACAAAGCTACAGAAAATCTTGCATGCCACACAAGCAGTTTTGTATCCTAAGAGCAAAGAGGGACTCTTGGAAGGGTGTTTTTTTTTTTTTTTGGGGGGGGGAGTTGTTTATTTGTTTCAGTTTTTGGAGACAGGATCTTATTATGTAGCCCAGGCTGCTTTTCAAATTCTGTCTTCCTTGCCGGGCGCTGGTGGCTCACACCTGTAATCCTAGCTACTCAGGAGGCTGAGATCTGAGGATCGCGGTTCAAAGCCAGCCCGGGCAGGAAAGACCGTGAGACTCCTATCTCCAATAAACTACCAGAAAACCGGAAGTGGCGCTGTAGCTCAAGTGGTAGAGCGCTCGCCTTGAGCTGAAGAGCTGAGGGGCAGCACCCAGGCCCAGAGTTCAAGTCCCACGACCGACAAAAAAAAAAATTCTGTCTTCCTGCCTCAGCCTCCTGAGTGCTGGTATTGTAGGGCTGAATTACCATACCTACTTAGAAAGGTTTTAAGAAGGTTGGAGGCTGGATGGAAAGGGGATGTGTGGGTTCAGAGCTCAGTTTGGAAGTCATCACTGTAATCCAGGTAGAGGTGATACTTAGGAAAAGGAGAAGTGTATATGTAATGGCAGAAACAAATACATGGCACTTAGAAGGTGCCACTATGCCTGATAGATTTCTGTGGTACAGATGGATGGCACTTTGCAATGTACTCTCAAGGAGAAGAATCAGAGCCCACCTGATTTATTAGAATGAGGAGGGAATGATTTATTAGGATGAGTACATGGGGCTTCAAGTGGCATGTTTGAACATGTATGGATTACATATGTTTTGATATAATTCTCTGTAATCTTTTGTATGTCAAAAATATTCATGAGGGCTGGGAAGGTGGCTCAGTGGTAGAGCGCTTGCCTTGCATGCCTGAGGCCCTGGGTTCGATTCCTCAGCACCACATAAGCAAAAAAGAAAAAAGCCGAAGTGGCGCTGTGGCTCCAGTGGTAGAGCACTAGCCTTGAGCTGAAGAGCTGAGGGACAGTGCCCAGGCTCTTAATAAGACAGGATCTTATTATGTAGCCCAGGCTGCTTTTCAAATTCTGTCTTCCTTGCCGGGCGCTGGTGGCTCACGCCTGTAATCCTAGCTACTTAGGAGGCTGAGATCTGAGGATCATGCTTCAAAGCCAGCCCGGGCAGGAAAAATCCAGGAAACTTTTATCTATCTCCAGTTAACCACCAGATAACTGGAAGTGGCGCTGTGGTTCAAGTGGTAGAGTGCCAGCCTTGAACTGAAGAGCTCAGGGAGAGTGCCCAGGCCCAGAGTTGAAGCTCCATGACCCCCTCATGAAAAAAATACTAAAAACTTTGTCTCTTGGGATTCCTTTTAGTATGAGTGTTATTTTATATAAATATGGAGAGGCACTTTGGCATTGTACTCCTGCATTTCTCTCCTAAGAGTAACCTCTTTTGGTCTGTTTTGGAGTATCTAGAATCCTGTATAATTTGTCATATCCCAGTGTGTTTTAGATCTAACTTCCACATATCAGCAAGAACATGCGCTGTTTGTCTCTCTGAACTTGACTTGCTTCACTTAACATGATTTGTTCTATCCATTCACTTCCTGGCAAATGACATTATTTTATTCTTTCTAATAGTTGTGTAAAATCCCATTGCGTATAGGTACCACATTTTTTTGGATCCACTCATTTATTGTGGGGCATCTGGGCTGTTTCCATATCTTGGCTATTGTAAATAATGTGGCAATTAACACGGATGTGCAGACGTCCTTATCATATCCTGTGGAGCCTTCTTAATTAGACTGGAGCCATGTCTCCAGCTCCAGCTTTTTTCCTGGTTAATTGGAGATAAAAGTCTCCAGGGTTTGTCTTCCCAGGCTGGCTTTGGACCTCAATCTTCAGATCTTAGTTTCTTGTATAACTAGGATTATAGGTATAGTACAGGTGCCCAGTTCCAAACCCATGCTTTAAAATGATAAATATTCCCAGAGAGTTGTGGAAAGGTTATTTGCATGGAACAAGAATAGGAAGCTGGAAGTAGGTTGGGATATTGCAATCATTAAAACCCACTGGAGGCCGGGCGCCGGTGGCTCACGCTTGTAATCCTAGCTACTCAGGAGGCTGAGATCTGAGGATTGTGGTTCAAAGCCAGCCCAGGCAGGAAAGACCGTGAGACTCCTATCTCCAGTAAACCACCAGTAAACCGGAAGTGGCGCTGTAGCTCAAGTGGTAGAGTGCTCGCCTTGAGCTGAAGAGCTGAGGGACAGCGCCCAATCCCAGAATTCAAGCCCCACAACTGACCAAAAAGTAAATAAAACCCAGTGGAGGTAGCCAGATGTTTTCTTCCTTATTTTTCTTGTGCTTGAAGTCAGGCATTATACCATTTGAACCATGCCATCAGACCTAATTTTGTTTTCTTATCTATACAAAGTTGTCCAAAACATTCCAAAGTTACATTTAAACCAAGTAAGCCTTACATGTGTTGAGAGGTCACAAAAAAGAGGGATGGTGCGTTTATGGGACTTGGTCTATGTAGGTGGAATGGATACAAATTTGATGTCCTGGGCCTACCACAGAACCTCACTGGAAGATCTAGATAATGTGGGGATTCTAGTGTGTACATCAGGCACAAACCAGTACTTATCTCTGGATATTTTTGCCTGCTCTTGTGATTTTTCAAGAAAAGTTAGGGGTTGGGAATGTGACTTAGTGGTAGAGTACTTGCCTAGCATGCATAAAGCCTTGGGTTCACTTCCTCAGTACCACATAAACAGAAAAAGCTGCAAGTGGTGCTGTGGCTCAAGTGGTAAGAGTACTAGTCTTGAGCAAAAGAAGCTCAGGGACAGTACCAAGGACCTGAGTTCAAGCCCCAGGACTAGCAGGAAAAAAAAAAAAAGAAAAGAAACGTGTGTGTGTGTGTGTGTGTGTGTGTGTGTGTGTGTGTGTGTGTGTGTGTGTGTGTGTGTGTGTGTGTGTGTGTGTGTGTGTGTGTGTGTGTGTGTGTGTGTGTGTGTGTGTGTGTGTGTGTGTGTGTGTGTGTTGGTGTATTGGTCCTGGGGCTTATGCTCAGGGCCTGGGTACTGTCCCTGAGTTCAAGGCAAGCACTCTACCACTAGCAGGAAAAAAAAAAAAAAAAGAAAAGAAACGTGTGTGTGTGTGTGTGTGTGTGTGTGTGTGTGTGTGTGTGTGTGTGTGTGTGTGTGTGTGTGTGTGTGTGTGTGTGTGTGTGTGTGTGTGTGTGTGTGTGTTGGTGTATTGGTCCTGGGGCTTATGCTCAGGGCCTGGGTACTGTCCCTGAGTTCAAGGCAAGCACTCTACCACTTGAGCCACGGTTCTGCTTCTGGCTTTTTGATGATTAATTAGAGATCAGAGACTCATGGACTCTCCTGCCAAGGCTGGCTTCAAAACATGATCTCCTGATCTCAGCCCTCTGAGTAGCTAGGATTACGGGTATAAGTCACTGGCACCAGCTATTGAAACTAAATTTTTGTTTTTGTCACTTGTGAGTATTGAAATCATGGCCTGGGTCTTGTCCCTGAGCTTTTTGGTTAAGGCTACTGCCCTATCACTTTGAGCCACAGCTCCACTTCTGGTTTTCTGGTGGTTTATTGGAGATAAGAGTTTCACGGACTTTCCTGCCCGGGCTGGCTTTGAATCGTGATCCTCAGATCTCAGCATGAGTAGCTAGGATTACAGGCATGAGCCACTGACGCCCCAGCTCATTGAACTTTTTTTGTGTGTGTCCTGAGGCTTAGGCTTGAATTCAGTGCCTAGGCACTATACCTTAGCTTCTTTGCTCAAAGCTAGAGCTCTACCACAAATTCACTTATGGTTTTTTGGTGGTTAATTGGAGATGAGTCTTACAGACTTTCCTGCTCAAGTTAGTTTTAAACTGTCCTTCTCAGATCTCATCCTCCTGAGTAGCTAAGTTTATAGGCATGAGCTACTCGTGTCCAGCTTTGGCACTGCACTGTTGATCTACCTGCTTAAGCTTCCCAGGTGCTTACAACACTGCCATGCTAGCACAAATACTTTGGCTTTTTTTTCTTTTTTGAAATATTTGAAATTTTACAAGTTAGTGTTTAAATTTTAAGTAGACTTAAAAGCATTGTGTAGGGGTTGAGGATATTATAGCTTAGTGGTAGAGCATTTTCCTAATGGTACATAAGTCCCAAGGTTCTATCCTTAGCGCCACCATAAGAAAAAGGATGTTTTGAGCTCACCCCTATAATTCTTGCCTCAGGAAACTAAGACCTGAGGATTGTGACTCAAAGCTTGTACTGGCAGAAAAGCCCACCAGGCTGTATCTCAAATCAGTTGGGGCATGACTCAAGTGGTAGAATGCTAGTTGTGAGCAAGTAAGGTGAGCGAAAGCTTGAGGCACTGAGAAAAGTTCCTGAACAGGCCAAGAAAAGAGGAAGAATGAAAGCTTGCAACCTCTGATGTGCTTTACTGTACACAGTGGCCTCTGGCAAAGAACTGTCCGGTTCTTCCTAGGTCCAAGAATCAGGTGTGGAAGTGAGGGCTCACATGTGTACTTCTGCACTTGGGCATTGTTTAGTATTTTGCAAGCTAAGAGAAAGAGAGGAAATGACCCAGAATGAAACATTAAACTCTTCACAGTAGCTTGTCCTGTTGGAGAAGTATGTCTGGGTCCCATCCATTCTGTGAGGTTTGACTACAGCTTGTGCATACTTCTTGAAGCCATTGTAAAGTATTGACTTTTGGCTTTTCCCTCAAACTTAATGAAGTTGCTAAGTGAGATAATTTTGCTATGAGCAGCTCAGAGGAATGTAAGGTTTTGGTAGCTTCTATCAAAATGGAGCTAGTAGATGCTGGGCCCAAGCTCTGGCTGGAAGAAATCAAGAAAAAAATAATGCTCTGGTAGTCTGTTGAGGCAGAAGGCTGATCTTTTCTGGAAGTGTTGTTGAGGAATACATATTGCCATAAATGGTCTGATCCTTTTCTCAACAGCTGAGCTCACCCTCAGGATTTCATGAATTGCACATTTAGAAGTCCCAGCCGAAATATATTTCTTGACTTTTCCATCAGTTCTCTGGAGTAGGCCAGGATTTTAGTTGTTGTTTTTTGCCTGGGGCTTGAACTCAGGGCCTAGTCACTCTTGCTGGGCTTCATTTGCTTAAGGCTAGCATACTACCACTTGAGCCACTTGCAGCTTTTTCTGTTTATGTGGTACTGAGGAATTGAACCCAGGGTTTCATGCATGTTAGGCAAGTGCTCTACCACAAAGCCACATTCCAAGCCCTCAATGTCTCTTATCTGTGCTAGGTTCTAAGCTCCATGCATACATAACAAGTCTGCAATATTTGGTATTATAGACTTAGTGGCTAGTACCATATACTTTTGCCCTGAAAGCTTTTGTAATCATCTTTCATATCCAGCCTTTGCTTTGAATACTCCCCTCAGGTTCAGTGCTATGTGACTTTCCTGACAAGATTCTCCTGGTATTTCAATGACCATGATCCTTTGATTAGTGATGAAATGCACATCTGCCATACCAAATAGCAGGTTGTGAGGTTAGATCACATTGCCACTATATGACGACTTGAAAAGTGTGTTAAGGCTGGGGTGTGGCTCAGTGGTAGAGTGCTACTAAGTGGGAGACTGAGTTCTAGTCCCAATATCAGAGAGTGAGAGAGGGAGAGAGAGGGAGGGAGAGAGGGAGGAAGGGAGGGAGGTAGAGAGAGAGAGAGAGAGAGACAGAGGGTCAGAGAGAGGGAGGGAAGGAGGGAGGGCGGGCCAGAGAGAAAGCACCAGTGTTCTTACTAGACTCCTGTTTCTGTAATGCTTATATGCCAATGGGAATTTTATCCAGGCATGATCAAGGATGGGTCATGAATGACAAGGATTTAAAGGTAACCACATGATTCCTCACGTCCTTCTGTGTTTAGTGCGCACTTGGGTCATAAATGGATGATGTGTGTAGTAGAATGAACTCAGGGCTTTGCCCATGCTAATAAGCAAGCCATGCACTCAGCTTTATCTCTAGTACATTTGTTATTTGTTGGAAGAAGTGAGGTATAGTCACCAAATTAATGGGGCAAGCAGAGGAGTGGAAGTAACACAGTTGCTCCGGCTGGTGTAACAGGCATGCAGCAAGGTAAACAAGCTCCACTGGGAGGAACTTGTGGCCTCATTTCAACAGCACCTGCAAGTTGAAGTCCATGTAGGTTGGGAATTTGTGAGGGCATTTTTCTTTTTTCTTTATTTTTTTGTCAGTCATGGGGCTTGAACTCTGGGCCTGGGTGCTGTCCCTTAGCTCTTCAGCTCAAGGTGAGCGCTCTATCCCTTGAGCTACAGTGCCACGTCCGGTTTTCTAGTGGTTTATTGAAGATAGGAGTCTCAGGGTCTTTCCTGCCTGGGCGGCTTTGAACCGCAATCCTCAGATCTCAGCCTCCTGAGTAGCTAGGATTACAGGCGTGAGCCACCGGCGCCCGGTGGTATTTTTCTTTTTTTTTTTTGAAACCTGCTACCTCTCTACCAAAGTCTTGGTGAAATGTGTTGTCATTTAACTTCCTAAATTCAGATAATTGTGTTATTAACCAAAATCCATACCTAAATGCTCATAGAACAGTGCTTAAGATGATAATGATTGGTCCAATGATGTCTCCTTTGAGGAAAGAATGCACTGAGTGAATTCATATAAACTACTTAAAATAGAGCCAGGCCAGGCACCTGTGGTACACACCTATAATCCTAGCTACTCCAGGCTGAGATCAGAGGATCACAGTTCTAAGCCAACTCTGGGCAAGGCACGAGACTCATCTCCAATTAACTACCAAAAAGCTGTAAATGGAGTTGTAGTTCAAAGTGGTAGAGTGCTAGCCTTGAGCATAGATGCTCAGGGACAGCATCCAAGCCTTGAGTTCAAGCCCCATGACCAGGAAAACAAACAAGAAACCTAACTGAAGCAAGTGCAGCCACACTCCTCAAATGTGGGCACTTGCCATGAGGAAGCCAGGCAATGAAGCCATGAATTTAAACAGAAACACCTCCAGATATGCATTTGTGAACCAGTACTTTGTAGTTTTTGGTGAGTATGACAGTGGCGGTTGCAGGTCTGAGCTCACACATAAGAGCATCACAGGCTGAAAATAGCCAGGCACCGGTGGCTCATGCCTGTAATCCTACTCAGGAGGCTGAGATCTAAGGATCACCGCTCAAAGCCAGCCCAGACAGCAAAGTCCATGAGACTCTGATCTACAAAAACCACCAGAAAACTGGAAATGGTGCTGTGGCTCAAGTGGTAGAGTGCTAGCCTTGAGCTGAAGAGCTGAGGGATAGCGCCCCAGCCCTGAGGTCAAGCCCCATGACCAATCCCCTTCCCCCCCCCCCAAAAAAAAAAGGCTGAAAATGTGTAGCTCTGGTTATAACCAGGTGCCAGGTGACTCAATCCTATAATCCAAGCAGCTCAAGAGGCTGAGATCTGAAAATCATTGTTTGAAACCAATCAGGGCAGGAAAGTCCATGAGACTCATCTCCAAAAAGCCAGAAGTGAGAAATGGTTTGAGCCTTACCTGGCACAAAGAAAAAAGTTTTAAACAAATGAAGTTAGTAAACAGAACGTTCTTAGATGAAGAACAAATTCTACCACATAGAAAGAAATATACTTACAGATACTAAGCATAGAAAAGGGTGGTTTCTATAACCTTCAGTGGTGGATATGATCTCCATTTGTACAGTCCAATACAGTAGTCACAAGCCACCTATTTACTGAGCATCTGCAATATGGCTAGTACAACTGAGCAATGTTTTATGTAGGTTAACAGCTGCATATGGTTAGTAACTGCTATAATGCTATGTGGAACTTCCATTTGCTGAAGAAATACCATCAGCAGGAATGGAGAAAGCTTAACTTTCTCTCTGTAGCCAAGAGTCATGTAAGTGAGGGCTGGGGATATTGCTCAGAGGTAGAACACTTGCTTAGGATGAGCAATTCAATCTCACACTCATAAGAAAATGATGGGTGGACTAGAAATGTCAATATACTTGCACAGTTTGTCAAACTGATGACAGAGTGTTCATGTAGGGTGAGGGCCAAGAGGTGTCTTAAATGGACCACACAGTATATAGTCTGTTTGTGCCAGTACTGCGTCTTAAACTTGAGCTGAGCGTTCAGCTTTTTTGCTCAAGACTGGCACTCTACCACTTGACCCACAGCTCAATTTCTGGCTTTTTGTTGGTTAATTGGAAGTAAGAGTCTCATGTACTTTCCTGCCAGGCTGACTTTGACCCTCAGGTTCTCAGATCACAGCCTCCTGAGTAGCTAGGATTACAGGCATAAGCCATTGGAACCAGGCTATGGTTGTCATTTTAACTAATATATAGTTCATCTGCTGTTAGCAATTGGCAGTCTCCTTGGGAAAGCACAGATCAGGTAGTAACATTAAACTATGTTCCTTCTCTACTAATTTTATCCAAATGTAGAACAAGTTCAGTAGTAAAAGCTGTAGCTAAGATACAATGGAACAAAGGGATGTAGTTCTTTGCAAGTGGAAATAATAACCCAATCAGCTCCAAACTGGCTCACAACCGAAGGGGAAAAAAATACTAGCAAGGTGTAGCTCAATAGTAGAACATTTGTCTACCATTCTCAAGGTCCTGAGTTCAATCACATTACCATTCATAGGAGGAAAATAGAATGCAGCACGATGAACATCACCAAAAGCTTGTTTTATTTTTTATAGTTTGCTAAAACAAAAATCACTAAGTTTCTAGTGGAGCTCCATAAAGTCTCTAGCACATGCTGGGTTTAAATTTAGTATCTCAGACTTGTTAGGAAGGTGTTCTACACATCCATATCTATATGCCTTTGCTTTAGTTTTTAGCTAAGGCCTTTTTTTTTTTTTTGGGGTCCGGTCATGGGGCCTGAACTCTGGGCCTGGGCGCTGTCCCTTAGCTCTTCAGCTCAAGGCTAGCGCTCTACCACTTGAGCCACAGCGCCACTTCTGGCTTTTTTCTTTTTGCTTATGTGGTGCTGAGGAATCGAACTCAGGGCCTCAGGCATGCAAGGCAAGCGCTCTACCACTGAGCCAACTTCCCAGCCCAGGCCTTTTTTTTTTGTGGCCAGCAGATGGCCTTGAATGGCTAACCTCTTATGAATGCCTTCCAGATAGCTTATAGATATAAACCACCATGACTAGATTATTTGTTGAGATGTGGGTCTCCATAACTGTTTTGCTCTGGTTTAGAGTCTTGAGTCTCCTGATCTCATATTCCTCTAAGGCAGGTGAGATTATAGGTGCACACTACCACATTCAAAACCAGATTTTGTTGTTGTTGGTCGTGGGGCTTAAACTCTGGGCCTGGGCGCTGTCCCTCAGCTCTTCAGCTCAAGGCAAACACTCTACCACTTGAGTCACAGAGCCACTTCTGGACTTTTCTGCTTATGTGGCGCTAAGGAATTGAACCCAGAGCCTCATGGATGCAAGGCAAGCATTCTACAACTGAGCAACCTTCCCAGCCAAACCCAGGTTTTCTTCAACTCAAAGTTTTGTGTGTGTGTAGGCCTGGGCACTGTCCCTGAGCCTCTCTCTGCTCAAGGCTAGCACTCTACAGCGTCACTTCTAGTTTTTGAGTGACTAATTGGAGGTAAACAGTTCATGGGGACTTTTCTGCCCAGGCTGGCGTAGAACAGCCATCCTCAGATCTCAGCCTCCTGATACAGTAGCTAGGATTACAGGTGTGAGACATTGGCTAACCCTACTGAATCGTGGGAACATTTTCAGCCTCTTACCAAAGAATAAAGGAAATCAGGACATCAGTTTTACATTGACATTTTTATTAACGCCAACTGTTTTTAATTATTTTTTAAAACGATAGCACAAAGTTTCAAGGAAGCAGTCTCACAATCTGATGACCTTCCAAAATACAGTTAAGCCACACCAAATATGAATTTGTTAATAACAAAAAAATTTTTTTTAAAAACAGGAGAAAGAAAAAAAGGGACAGAGGAAGGGAAAGATTTATAGTTCAAACTTACTAGATTCGGTAGGTGAGGCTCATTAGTAGGATACACTGTGGAAGCAGAGTGGCACACATAGGCGTAGTCTGTTTTTTAAACCAGTTACCACTAATATGTGGGCCCTGCAGCAATTACCACTGGCTTCTCACATGCACACGAACTAGGAGAAGCCAGATTTGGGTTGATACTGTTATAGAGAGGTTCAATGATTGGCCTGCAAGACAACCAAGACCATTTTTAGCAGAATAACTCCCTCAGAAATCTTTGTTTCTATCTCACCTAATATTTTCTTCAAGGTACTTAAAAGTCATCTTAAAAGAGAAAGAAAAAAGCAATGTATATCAGTTTTTTATTCAATGTGGCTATGGGAGATGTTTCCCTATTATTTCTTGATCTCTAAGGACACTGGGAGTGGGGACTGGGATAGACCTAAAGGGAAGAAAAACCCACAACAGGGTAGGTTTTATAGTTTTTAACTTTTTTTAAAACTTTTTAAAACTTTTATTAACTTTTTTTTTCTTTTTTTTGGGGGGGCAAGAGGGGTCACACAGAAGGAAGGCGAGGAGGAAAACTACAATCCTTGGTTCAAACTGAGTTATACAGGAAAAGGTATCTTCCTGGTCAGACCCCATGCCCTTTCCCCTCAAAACAAAACAAAAAACCCACTTGTAATTATACACAGACTCCGACTATGTAATACCTCCTTGTCAGCCTTTTGTGTTTAGCTATTTCCAGCAATGCACATTATCTGGGGTTGTAGGCTGCTTGCAGAACCCACTTCACAAAATTCCTCTTCCCCAGAAGCCTCTAGTTTCCTTTTGGTAGGTTATAAAAACAACATCTGTCATTAGCAGGAGAGTGTTAAATACTTTGAACCACTGACAAGGCTTCAGGAAGTTTCACAGTTTCATTATGCTCTATTTTATTACTATCATATTTACATTTTTATTTTTTTGCTGAATTGCTGATTTTCCTTTTTCAATAGTATTCAATTCTGGAGTGTGAGCAGGAACCCTTTAACTACATTCATTGTCCAACCCCCACTGGTTTTAAAGAAGACTCCAAATTCTTGGCATATGAATCAGCTGTTCCGTGGCTCCACCTTATCCCTGCAGGGAAGCAGCAAAACTGCAGCAGTGGCTTGCTCACACTCATGGTTCACACTGCTGGTGGTGAGGCTTTTCGCTGAAGGAGGTACTGATGGATACTGTCGGCATCTCGCTTTAGCCAAGCAGCATTCAGCAGAATATTTTCACAACACTGCTGGATGGTACGCTCAGCTGAAGGAGCTGGGTGACTCTCAAAGAAAGCCTGGTGTAAAACAACCCAAAATGTAGAATCACTCACTGCTAGCAATAGTAAGAAGCTAAAGTCACAGGTATAAAAAAATACACTCTGGTTTCAATAAAATCATGAGAACTGACCACTGCTGCTTTTAGGCTAAAATAAGTAACCCTATGGCTGACCTGCATATAGGAATCCTCCTCCAAGTATTAAGTGTGTAAAATCTAATCTTTCTCTAAGAAAAAAAAAAGCAAAGGAAATACTGTTCTAGATTGAAAAATGAAAAGTAAACACTACTTACCTTAACTTCTCCAGCCATTTTATCAACTGCAAATCCCTCAACTGACAGCTGAAAAACAGAAGTAGTAAGTGAACCTAGGAGACATGGATCAAACTTCCACTTAACAACAACAAAAAAAAACACACACAAAAAAATTCAGTTTTCTCCTCAGTTTGTTCCAGAGGATGTAGAATACAGAAGTTTGTTTGTTTTGACAGTCTCAGTGCCTGAACTCTGGGTTTGAGTGCTGTCCTTGAGCTTCTTTTGCTTAATGCTAGCACTCTACTACTTCTGGCTTTTTCTGAGTAGTTTGTTAGTTTTTGGTTGGTCATGGGCCTAAACCCTGGGCCTGGGCACTGTCCCTCAGTTCTTCAGCTCAAGGCTAGCACTCTACCACTTGAGCCACCGCACTACTTCCAGCCTTTTCTGCTTATGTGGTGCTGAGGAATTGAATCCAGAGCCTCATGCAAGGCAAGCATTCTACCACTGAGCCACCTTCCCAGCCAAAAGAAACTTTTTTTTTTTTTTGGTCATTCGTGGGGCTGGAACTCTGTCTGGGCTTGGGTGCTGTCCCTGTGCTCTTCAGCTCAAGGCAAGTACTCTACCACTTGAGCCACAGTGCTACTTCGGTTTTCTAGTGGTTTATTGGAGATAAGTCTCATGGACTTTCCTGCCTGGGCTGGCTTTGAAGTTTGATCCTCAGATCTCAGCCTCCTGTGTAGCTTAGGATTACAGGTAAGAGCCACAGGCTCCCGGCTCTGAGTGGATTATGAGTCTCATGAGGACTTTCCTGCCTAGGCTGGCTTCAAACTGTGATTCTCAGATCTCAGCCTCTTGAGTAGCTAGGATTATAGACATGAGCCACCAGCACCTGGCCAGAAGTTTTAACTATTTGAGGAAACTTTTAACTTCCCCAGTGCTGGAACAGAACCCAGGCCTTCATTAGGGCTAGGTAAGAACTCTACTACTGAGCTGTATCTCTAGTCCTTGAAGAAACTCCAGCAAAGATAACAGCTTATGGGCCTAATAACTCATGGATATCACTCAGAATATCCACATATTGCAGGCTACTCAAGTTTCACAAACCTTTATTTTTTTTTGCCCATCCTGGGGCTTGAACTAGGGTCTGGGCACTGTCCCTGAGCTTCTTTTACTCAAGGCCAGCACTCCACCACTTGAGCCACAGTGCCACATGTGGCCTTTTCTGTTTATGTGGTACTGAGGAATCAAACCCAGGGCTTTATGCATGCTAGGCAAGCATTCTACCACTAAGCTACATTCCCAGCCTCACAAACCTTTATTAGTCTGGATATTAAGAAACCTCCTTGGTATCGATTATAAAGTTCTTCCCAGTTGTCTTTTATGAACTTCCAAGCAGCTTTCCTTCCATGCTTGCTGCCTCCAGCTACTCCACCAATTACTGACACAGTATCCTGTGGACGTACCTCTTCCTAAACAGATAAAGAAGTTTAACACATCCAAAATATCTTTTAGTGCCAGAAATTACAACATATTGTTGAAATACTGAAGAACCATATTGAAGACATTAATTCCTTGTTTCATGAATAAGTGGTACCAGAAGCTTCCAGCAAAGAAGAAACAATTAACCTAAAGACCAGTCAAACTGAGAATGAGGCACAGACAGGAATAAACTAAAAGACAGCTCAAGAGATACTGCTAGAGTCCTATAGGATAAAAAGACAAAGTAAGCAACAAAGGACAGCCTCCCAATTCATGATCCCTTTTTTCACTGTTCCACTCTATTACCTCTCTCAACAATTCAGATTCTCACCACTAGTGGGAGATAGCAGAAGTTGGTAACAAAAACAACAGTTTTCCCAGAAGTGGAAGTACTAGTTTAGTGTTAAGGTAGATCAAGATGATTCTGAATCAAAGACATTGACATTTGCCTTAGATCAATTAGCAACAGTTCCCTCTTAAAGCAGTTTTCCTTATAACTTACTGAAAGTGCAAAAGTGAGGACTTTTTGAATCAGCTCAGGTGAAAGAGTAGCCCCAAGGACTCGTTCAATTCGGTTTTTCTCTTCTTGCATATCAGCTTGTTTGTGAAGCTATAGGGAAAAATAAAATAAAGACAAGGATAGTTAGCTTTGCCCTGGAAATTCTGTGTATGCTTACATAAGCTTCTCTTCCAATATGGTATAACTTCCATCTTTCATTCTCATGGGTAAGACTAGAATTACATTAAACAGTACACTTGTTCAGATGGCTGGGCACTAAATTTGTCATTACAGTAAATCATTAGATCAATAGCCTGTCCTTTCTAAAGCATTTAACATCAGGATCTAACATCACAATCCGAAAAGTAAGCTCAGCAACAGTGGCTTACATCTACAATCCTGGCCACTTAGGGGGATCAAATCTGAGGCTCTCAGGAGGAAACCAAGTCAGACAAATCTGTGAAACTTTTTTTTTCTTTTTCTTTTTTTTTTTTTTTGGGGGGGGGGGGGGTCCGGTCGTGGGGCCTGAACTCTGGGCCTGCGCGCTATCCCTTAGCTCTTCAGCTCAAGGCTAGCATGCTACCACTTGAGCCATAGCACCACTTCCGGCTTTTTTTTCCTGCTTATGTGGTGCTGAGGAATCGAACCCAGGGCCTCATGCGTGCAAGGCAAGCGCTCTACCACTGAGCCACCTTCTCAGCCCAAATCTGTGAAACTTCTATCTTCGATTAACCAGCAAAAGCTAGAGTAGAGGAATGGTTCAAGAGGTAGAGCACTGACCTTGAACAACAAAAAAAAAAAAGCAAGGGAAATCTAGAGGGCCTGATTTCAAGCCCTGGTACTACAGAAAAAAACTAATTAGCTGGGTGCTGGTGGCTCTCACCTATAATCCTAGTTACTCAGAAGGCTGATATCTTAGGATCATGGTTCAAAGCCAGCCTGAGGCAGGAAACTCCATGAGACTCATCTCTAATTAATCACAGAAAAAGCTGGAAGTGGCACTGTGGCTCAAGTGGTAGAGTGTTGGGCTTGGGCATGGTCCCTCAGCTCTTCAGCAGCACTCTACCACTTAAGCCACAGCACCACTTCTGGTTTTCTGGTGATTAATTGGAGATAAGAGTTTCACGGACTTTCCTACCCAGGCTGTATAAGAATCGTAATCCTCAGATCTCAGCCTCCTGAGTAATTAGGATTACAAGTGTGAGCCAGCAGCACCCAGCCTAATTATTAATCTTATGCTAGTAAAGAGCTGGATACTGTAATTATTAATTTTTTCTTTTTGGGTCTGGTCATGGGGCCTGAACTCTGGGCCTGGGCACTGTCCCTCAGCTCTTCAGCTCAAGGCTAGCGCTCTACCACTTGAGCCACAGCGCCACTTCCAGCTTTTTTCTTTTTGCTTATGTGGTGCTGAGGAATCGAACCCAGGGCCTCATGCGTGCAAGGCAAGCGCTCTACCCTTGAGCCACCTTCCCAGCCCCTGTAATTATTAATTTAAAAAAAGATGCATTTGAAAAGTACAGTGAATCATAGTCTCTCTACAGTTGGCATGGTGGTACACATCTGTAATCCCAGCTCAGGAGTCAAAGGCTCCTGACAAAAGTACAAGACCTGGGCTGGGAAGGTGGCTCAGTGGTAGAGCACTTGCCTTGCATGCTCGAGGCCCTGGGTTCTATTCCTCAGCACCACATAAGCAAAAAGCCGGAAGTGGCCCTGTGGCTCAAGTGGTAGAGTGCTAGCCTTGAGCTGAAGAGCTGAGGGACAGTGCCCAGGCCCAGAGTTCAGGCCCCACGACCGGACCCCAAAAAAAAAAAAAGTACAAGACCCTGGGCTGCGAAGGTGGCTCAGTGGTAGAGTGCTTGCCTAGCATGAATGAGGCCCTGGTTTCGATTCCTCAGCACCACATAAACAGTAAAAGCCAGAAGTGGCGCTGTGGCTCAAGTGGTAGAGCACTAGCCTTGAGCTCAAGAGCTGAGGGACAGCACCCAGGCCCAGAGTTCAGGTCCCATGACCGACCAAAAAAAAAAAAAAGTAAAAGCCCTATCTCAAAATCAAACTAAAAAGTAAAAGATCTGACACTACTGGGGTTTGAACTAAGGGCCTAGGCAAGTACTTTACCAGCCATTTTTATGCACTGATATTTTTGACAGGATCCTTGCTTTCTGCCCAGGCACTCATCGGGATAGTGATCGATTTTTTATTTTTATTCCTGCCATAGCTGGGATAACAACCATGTACCTTCGTTCAGGCCATGGTGTCCAGCTACTGGTTGAGAAAGTCTTGTGAACATTTTTTACCTCGACTGTCCTTGAACTATGATCCTCCTGATTTTGGTTTGCCAAGTAGTTAGAATTACAGGCAAAAGCCACTACAGCCTAGCCCTCTTTATTGCTTTTGAGATCTGTTTTGCTACATAGTTCACATGATCCTTCTGCTTCACCTTTTTTTTTTTTTTGGTCATGGTGCTTCATCTCAAGGCCTGGGTGCTGTCCCTGAGCTCTTTCTGCTCAAGGCTAGTGCTCCACCATTTTGAGCTACAGCTTCACTTCCAGTTTTTTAGTGGTTAATTGGAAATAAGAGTCTCGGGGGACTTTTCTGCTCTGGCTGGTTTTGAACTGTGATCCTCAAGATTTCAGCCTCCCTCCTGAGTTGCTAGGATTATAGGCATGAGCCACCAGCACCCAGCTTGCTCCAGCTTTCTTGTTTTAGTGCCAGTCCTGGAGCTTGAAGTCATGGCCTAGGTACTATCTCTAAGCTTATTTGTTCAAGGCTAGCACTCTACTGCTTGAACCGTAACTCCACTCCTGGATTTTGGGGGGTTTTTTGGTGATTAATTAAAGAGTCTCATGGACTTTTCTGACCCCCTGGGCTAGCTTTGAATTGTGATCCTCTAATCTCAGTTTCCTTAGTACCTAGGATTAAAGGCATGAACCACTGGCACCCAGTTTGCCTCAGCCTCTTTGGTGCTGATTATTACAGGCATGTACCACTCTTATTTTTAACTGCATGAATGTGTCATAAAGAATAAAAATCACTATTATATGTATATTGCCAAATCTATGTTGAAATCATATTATAGTGCTGTTTTTAACCTGAGTTTATTTATTACAGGTAAGTTTTATTTTCCTCTTCATACTTTTCTAGTTTCTAAACCTAATATTTTCTTTAAAAAAATTTTTTTTTTGGTCAGTTGTGGATCTGGATGTAGTCCCTGAGCATTTTTGCTCAAGGCTACTGCTCTACCACTTTGAGTCACATTTATACTTCCAGTTTTCTGGCTGTTAATTGGAGATAAAGAGACACACACTGGACAAGTGTCAGCTGGTGGCTCACACCTGTAATCCTAGCTACTCAGGAGGCTGAGATCTGAGGATCTCAGTTCAAAGCCAGCCCATGCAGAAAAGTCCAAGAGACTCTTACCTCCAATAAACCACTAGAAAACCATAAGTGGCACTGTGGCTCAAGAGGTAAAACTTGCCTTGAGCTGAAGAGTTGAGGGATAGCGCCCAAGCCCAGAGTTCAAGCCCCATGACTGACAAAAGAAAAAAGAAGAAAAGTCACGGACTTCTCTATCTCAGCTGGCTTTGAACTGTGAGATCCTCAGATGTCAGCCACTTGAGTAGCTAGGATTACAGGCGTGAGCCACTGGCGCCTGGCCTAAAATTTCATATAACAAATATACAAGGGGCTGGGAAGGTGGCTCAGTGGTAGAGCGCTTGCCTTGCACGCATGAGACCCTGGGTTCAATTCCTCAGCACCACATAAGCAAAAAGAAAAAAACCGGAAGTGGCGCTGTGGCTCAAGTGGTAGAGCATTAGCCTGGAGCTGAAGAGCTGAGGGACAGTGCCCAGGCCCAGAGTTCAGGCCCCACGACTGGACCCAAAAAAACAACAACAAAAAAAACAAATATACAAAATTTTTCCTAGTCTGACACAAAATATACTGAAAAAATCAGAACTGCAAATATGAGGTACTTCTCTAAGACAACTAAATTTTCAGACCTTGTGTGTGTGGCTTCTTAAACACTAGGCACACTCAACCACTATACACCTATCCTTTTACAGACCCTCTTGATCTTTTCTCTCCCTTAATATTTAACAGTGCTTATATACTTGGAGAGCCTATCATAGTTTGCAGTTTCCTCTGAATTTTTCTGTTTGTGACAGGGATTGAACCCAGAAAGCCTCACTCTATCACTAATCCTCACTGCTAGCCCCTTTTAGATTCTCTTAAGAAGCTGTTCTACAATAGATCAAATGTCAGAAGGCCTGGATTATCATCACCCTATTGCTTCTAATTGGCCTTGTAATCTTGACTAAGTCCTTACCAGCAGTGGGTCTGTTTTCTTATCTGTAAAATAAAGGATGGGTGCGCTGACAGATGATTTTTGTTTTGGGTCAGTCCTGGGGCTTGAACTCGAGTTTGGACAATGTCCCTGAGCTCTTCTGCTCAAGGCTAGTGCTCTACTACTGGAGCCACAGCTCTACTTCCAGGTTTCTAGTGGTTAATTGGAGATTAAGAATCTCCTGGACTTTGCTGCCTGGGCTGGTTTTGAACTATAATCCTCAGATGTCAGCCTCCTGAGTAGTAGCTAGGTTTATAGGCGTAAGCCACCTGTGACCTGCCCTGACAGGTGATTTCTAAGGGGTTTTCAGCTCAAAGACTGCACTATTGCTTTCAGGAAATTTTTCCTCCAAAGAGAACGGTTATACAAGTCCACTAGATGGCACTGTAACACTCTATTTCAAATATACAATTAATTACTTAAATCCTGCCACATTATTCCTAAATTATCAAGAAAATACAATTCTCATGTCTCACCACGGTTTCCTCCCCCTCCTCCCCCCGGGGCCTGGGTGCTGTCCCTCACCTCTTCAGGTAAAGGCTAGCGCTCTACCATTTGAGACAGTACCACTACTGGCTTTTTCTGCTTATGTGGTGCCAAGGAATTGAATTCCCAGTGTCTCATGAATGCAAGGCAAGCACTCTACCACTGAGCCACCTTCCCAGCCTTCACCATGATTTCTTGAAGAAACAGTTGTTTCTTTAT
This sequence comes from Dipodomys merriami, assembly GCF_024711535.1. Classification (NCBI taxonomy): domain Eukaryota; kingdom Metazoa; phylum Chordata; class Mammalia; order Rodentia; family Heteromyidae; genus Dipodomys; species Dipodomys merriami. The sequence continues at coordinate 29,617,381 of NW_027203270.1, read as the reverse complement.
TGAAGCTCTTTCCATAATAAAACTGACTAAATAAACTTGCAGCAAATGAATGAAAACCAGACGATGGTGGCTCATACTTGTAATCCTAGCTACTCAGGAGTTTGAGATCTGAGGATCCCAGTTCAAAGCTAGCCCGGGCAAGAAAGTCCATGAGACTCTGGTCTCCAATAAACCACCAGAAAACCGGAAGTGACACTGAGGCTCAAGTGGTAGAGCTCTTGCCTTGAGCTGAAATACTGAGAGACAGTGGCCAGGTCCAGAATTCAAGCCCCACAATTGACCAAAAAAAAAAAAAAAAAAAAAAAGCAAGGGGCTGGATAGGTGGCTCAGTGGTAGAGTGCTTGCCTTACATGCATGAGGCCCTGGGTTCAATTCCTCAGCACCACATAAGCAAAAAGAAAAAAGCTGGAAGTGGCGCTGTGGCTCAAGTGGTAGAGTGCTAGCCTTGAGCTGAAGAGCTGAGGGACAGCGCCCAGGCCCAGAGTTCAGGCCTCATGACCGGATCTCCCCCCCCCAAAAAATGAAAAAGTGGAGGTGTAGCTCAAATGAGAGAGCACCTTGAGTAGAAGCCAAGCATGAGACTGAATTCAAGCCTCAGTACCAGCAAAAAACAAAATGCTAAAAATATAAATAAATGCAAATTCCTATTAAACATACACACTTTCATACTTTTGTGAATTTGTTTTTTTTCTTTTTGCCAGACCCAGGGCTAGAACTCAGGCCTCATACTGTCAGCTGGTGCTCTATTTGAGTCATACCACCACTTCCAACTTTTTGCTAGTTAACTGAAGATAAAGAATGAGGATTTGTCTGCTGGGGCTGATTTTGAACCTTAATCCTAAGCTCTTAACCTCCTGAGTAACTAAGATTATAGGCATGAGCTACCAGAGCCCAGCTTTGTGTGAATTCTTAAAATTGTGCTATGAAATTGCCATCAAATTTTCTAGTATAAAGTAGGGGCTGGGAAGGTGGCTCAGCGGTAGAGCGCTTACCTTGCATGCCTGAGGCCTTGGGTTCGATTCCTCAGATCACATAAGCAAAAATAAAAAAGCCGGAAGTGGCGCTGTGGCTCAAGTGGTACAACGCTAGCCTTGAGCTGAAGAGCTGAGGGACAGCGCCCAGGCCCAGGCCCAGAGTTCAGGCCCGATGACTGGATACCTCCCCCCCCAAAAAAGTATAAAGTAGCTCATTCCACAATTCACTCCATGCACATAATTTAACATACCATGGTTCATAAAATATTAATGCCAAAAATACTAATATTAAGAACCTTAGTGTTTAATTGAAAGGGCAAGTTAGATACCTATGGCTTATGCCTGAACTCCTAAATACCCAGAAGGCTGAGATCTGAGGATCCTGATTTGATATTGGCCTGGGCAAGAAAGTGAGTGAGACTTCTTTTTTTGCTGGTTGCTGGGCTTGAACTCAGGATCTGAGTGCTGACCTTGACCTCTTCTGCTTAAGACTATGTCTCTACCACTTTGAACCACAGCTCTACTTCTGGTTTTCTGGTTGTTAATTAAAGATAAGAGTATCAGACTTTTCTGCCATGGCTGGCTTTGAACCATGGTCCTCAGATCTCAGCCTCCTAAGTAGCTAAGATTTACAGGTATGAGCTACCAGGGACCTGTGTCAGTGAGATTCTTATCTCCAATTAACTACCAAAGAAGATGGAAATGGAGCTGTGGCTCAAGTAGTAGAGTGCTAATAGTGAACAAAAAAAGCTCAGGGACAGCACCTAGGCCATGAGTTCAAGCCTTAGAATAGGCATCTAAAAAGATAAATAATAATAATTAAAAGGATAACCTCCAAGCTGGCACCAGTGGCTCATACCTATAATCTAGCTACTCAGGAGGCTGAGATCTGAGGATCATGGTTCAAAGCCAGCTGGGGCAGAAAATTCTGTGAGATTCTGATCTCCAATAAACCACTAGAAAACCGGAAGTGGCGCTGTTGCTCAAGAGGTAGAGTGCTCGCCTTGAGCTGAAGAGCACAGGGACAGTGCCCAGACCCAGAGTTCAAGCCCCATGACCAACCAAAAAAAATAAAAAAAGGATAACCTCCAAACTCAGTCATTCCTCCCAGCCCCCCAGGTACTAGGACTTGGACTCAGGGCCTCAAACCCTGTGCTTGCTCACAGCTAGCTAGCACTCTACATCCCTAGCTCAGCTTTTTGCTAGTTAATAGGAGATCGGAATTTTTAATTGATTTAATTTTAATTGGTTGGCGGGAGATGGACTTTTCTGTCCTGGTTGGCTTTAAACCACCATCATCCACATCTTAGCTTCCTGAGTAGCTACAATTACAGGATTAAGGCACAAGCACCCAGTTATAACTTTTATATTAGAAAGGAAACACATGTATCTTTTGATACATTTTGAGGCAGTTTCTTTTCTTTTTTTCTCTGTCATGGGGCTTGAACTGGGGGCCTGGACATTGTCCCTGAGCTCTTTTTGCTTAAGGCTAGTGCTCTATTACTTTGAGCCACAGCAAAGCTTTCAGTTGTCTGGCAGTTTTTTCTGGAAGTTGGCTACTGGCTTCAAACCATGATCCTCAGATCTCAGCCTGAGAAGCTAGGATTACAGGTGTGAGTCACTGGCACCTGGACTTTCCCTTCACCTTTAATGTAATCAATAGAGTCTCTTTTTTTCTAAACTGATAATGAATGGACAAAGACCAGAGAGAGCACTTTTTTCACAGTACTAGTTTTGATTCAAACTTTCAAACAGGTTGCTACTTTTATAAAGACATAGGAGATTTTATCTGTAAAAACTAAAGGCTATGAAGAAGGCACATGAGTTATTTTCTTGTTCACTAATAAGAAATCCTGAGACATGAAAAACGTTCCTCCTTCATTCTCTTCCCATTTTCTTCCGCCCCTTGTCCCCCAAAATGACTTTGGCATCACCTTGGTGGTATAAATGAACAGACATTATACATTTTCCCCTGGCTTCCTTTCTTCTTAACTAGGCAAGTATTCTACCGTATCTCTAAACTCTCCAGCAGGTCCTTAATACATGCGTGTAACAGTCATGACTTTCTTTTGCCAGAACTTTTCTTTAAATCATTTAAAGTTATATTTTGTATATCCAAGTTAAAATCTGGAAATGAGACCCTTTTTCTAATACACTCACCTTTAGCATAATGTCTAAGGTAGTGCCATCACCATGCTTCAAAACAGTCAGATAGACCTATGAAGAGATAAAGGAACATAAAATGTAGTCATCTGGAGGCATGAGGGGGTTCTGGAGTTTGAACAATGGACCTCTAACTTTCTGGGTAGGCACTCTACCATGTGAACTATGCCAACTTTTTGTTTGTTTGTTTGAGTTATTTTTCAGATAGGTGCTCATGATTTTGCCCAATGCTGGCCTCAGACTGTAATCCTCCTACTTATGCCTCTCAGCAGTTAGGAATTATAGGTATGTCCCATTTGTTCAGCTTGCTGATTAGATGAAGTCTCACTAAACTTTTTGCTCAGGCTGGCCTCAAACCTCAATCCATTTGATTTCTGCCTTACCAGTGGCTCCGACTATAGATATGTACAACCCTACCCAGTAAAAAGATGATTTGAGTTCACATATCTAGTTTAAATATTCTAATGTTAGGAAAATATATAAAGCAAGCTAAAAAATGCAGTCATGTGTGATATACAACTGAGAGCCCATGAACAACCAAAGATGTGGATGACAGTCATGACAGAGAACAACACCTGATCTCTTAGGGGAATATGCATGGCTAATATCCTTCAGCACTGGAATTGTCGGCTGAGAAACTTAAAACAAATGAGAAGCTGGTTATTTTCTTAAATAGCTTATGTTAAAAAGGAGCTAGACACTGTTTGTGGGTTGGTTTTTAGGTCAGTTTGGTTACTAATAAGTTGTATGCTTCACCGAACGAGGCAGGCAGCTAAAAGTCAAAGAAATACATTAAGAAAACTTACAGGACTCCTCAGATCAGCAGAGAGACTCTGTTTTCCTTCCACATGATCCTTAAACCGACGACGGGCTTCTTCTAATGTTGCTTTATGTCCTGCTTTTCCTAGTTTTCCCAGAACCAAACCCCTTAAGAGTGCATCTAGATGACCTGGTTGAAAAGAAGAACAAAAGACTACTTGAAAAGTCTGTTTTAAAAAACTTGCAGTTATAACTGTGTTATGCCAAATCTCTCATCATGAACAATTATCCAAATACTGGAGAAAACATTTATTTCTATTTCAACTTATCAAATCTTCAGAGGAAAGGAAGTAACATTAAATTTGTTTACTTCATCTATACTCACAAATGCCAACTGTTAGAAGTTAGTAAGTATTCAGTCTGGTTAACCGTACTGCTAAGAATTACATGTGAAAAATAGCTCATCTTCCCCGCCCTTTTTTTTTGGTGGGGGGGGTCAGTCTTGGGGCTTTACAGTACTGCTAAGAATTACATGTGAAAAATAGCTCATCTTCCCCCCCTTTTTTGGTGGGGGGGGGTCGGTCTTGGGGCTTTAACTCTGGACCTGGGGGCTGTCCCTTAGCTCTTCAGCTCAAGGCTAGCATTCTACCACTTGAGCCACAGTGCCACTTCTGGCCTTTTTTCTTTTTCTTTTTCTTTTTTTTTAACTTATGGCCTTTTCTGCTTATGTGGTGCTGAGGAATCGAACCCAGGGCCTCATGCAAACCTTCCCAGCCCCTCTTTTTCCTTTTTTGTTGACTCAAGTTCAAGAAAAAGAAACATACAGAACTAGTATTCTCTGTGAACAATAAGTCAAAATTTTAGGGTTTCTTTTTGAGTGGCACTGATCTTTGAACTCAGACCTTGCAACTGCTATGTAGACTTCACCACTTAAGCCACATAAATCCCCTAGTCCCCACCCCCCAAATTGTACAATCTAATGGATTATAAGCCAGTATTGGTGGCTCACATCTATAATCCTATCTACTTAATAGGCTGAGATCTGAAGGTTGCAGTTTGAAGCCAGTCAGGGCAGGAAAGTCCATGAGACTTTTTTTTTTTTTTTTTTTTGGTCTGTCATGGGGCTTGAACTCTGGGCCTAGGCGCTGTCCCTCAGCTCTTCAGCTCAAGGCGAGCGCTCTACCACTTGAGCTACAACGCCACTTCCGGTTTTCTGGTGGTTTATTGGAGATAGGAGTCTCATGGTCTCTCCTGCCCGGGCTGGCTTTGAACCTCGATCCTCAGATCTCAGCCTCCTGAGTAGCTAGGATTACAGGCGTGAGCCACCAGCGCCCGGCCTCCATGAGACTTTTATATCTAGTTAACCAACAAAAAACAAAACAAAATAAATCCCACCACCAACAACAACAAAGTAAAGCTAATAAAAGTTCAGAGAGAGTGCCCAGGTCCTGAGTTCAAGCCCCAGGACTAGCACACATGCATGCACAGTCAATAAATTATTATTCCAAAGACTTGCAAATAGCAAATAAGCCCATAAAAAGATGTTCAATGGCCAGGCACTGATGGCTCATGCCTGTAATCCTAGCTATTCAGGAGGCTGAGATCTGAGGATCATCATTGAAAGCCAGCCCCAGGCAGGAAAGTCCAAGAAACTCATCTCCAATAAACCACTAAGAAAACTGGAGGTGGCGCTGTGGCTCAAGTGGTAGAATGCTTGCCTAGAGCTGAAGAGCTGAGGGACAGCATTCAGGCACAGAGTTCAAGCCCCATGACAAAAAAAAAAAAAGAAAAAAACTTCAGTGGGCTAAAGCAATAGCTCAGGTTATAGACAGCCTTCCTAACAAGCATAAGGCCCTAAGTTCAAACCTAGTACATCCTCCCTCAAAAAAAGAAAAGAAAAGAAAAAGATGCTTAACATCATTGGTCACTAAAGAAATGCAAATACCCGGCTGATGCTGGTGGCTCATGCCTGTAATCCTAGCTACTCAGGAGGCTGAGATCTGAGGATCACGGTTAAAGCCAGGCTGGGGAGGAAAGTTAAGTGAGACTCATTTCCAAATAACCACCAGAAAACCAGAAGTGGTGCTGTGGCTCAAGTGGTAGAGCACTAGCCTTGAGCTGAAGAGCTGAGGGACAGTATCCAGAACCAGTGTTCCAGCCCCACAACGATTAAAAAAAAAAAAAAGCAAATACCAATCTATACTTATTGTTTGTTATACTACAAAGTACCTGCCTATATTTATCTTATACTACATAGGGCCCGCCAAATAAGTGCAAGTTTAAACTATAATAACACCAAGATAAATAAAATGAAAAGGACAGGCAATAGGTGTCGGTAAAAATGTAAAAAAAATTGGAACCCTAAGTCCTTTTGGTGGAGATGTTAAATGGTATGGCCACTTAGAAAAATAGTTTGGCAACTCCTCCAAGGTTAAGCATAAAGTTATCACATGACCTTCAATTTTACTCTTAGCTATCCAAGGGGAATGAAAGTATGTACACACACACACACACACACACACACACACACACACACACACACACACACACACACACACACACACACACACACACACACACACACACACACACACACACACACACACCTATTTATAGAATTAATGTCTGAAAAGTGGAACCAAAACAGATGTCCATCAACTAATAAACAATAAAATGTGTTATGGTCACACAATGGAATACTACTGTACCATACAAATCATTAAGATACTGATATATGCCACAAAATATGGATGAGTCTTGAAAGCATTATGCTAAATGAAAGAAATCAGGCACAAAAAAGTCACATATTAATCTATTTATAAAATGCTCAGAATAGACAAACTTGTAAAACAGGAAGATTAGTAGTTGCCAGGTAGTAGACAGTGATTGTCACTGAACCCAGAACTTCTCTGGAAAAAAATACTGAAGCAGGTATGATGATTACATACTTATAATCTTAGCATTCAGCATGTCAAGGTAGCTGTAAATACTATCTGCATTATAATAACTCTCAAATATTTATCCTGTTTGGCCTTCTGGGCCCTCTGCCTTAAGATGTTCAAAATTACCTAAAATTTAAGATGTCCAGTATCAAATTTCTTGATTCCTATTTGCACTTAATGTTGCTTCTATAGTAATTCTCTCCTTTCCTGCCTCCCTTCCTCTTTCCTCTTCTCTCTTGCACCTCTACTTGCTTTCTCTCCTCTCCTCTCCTTTTTTTTTTTTTTTGTGGTATTATGGTTTGAACTCAGGCTCTTGTACTTGCTAGGCAGATATCATCTGAGCTAATGCCACGCCCTACAATAAGTCTTGACTTCATCAAGACTTTTTTCTCTGTCACTTGCTAAATCCTCACAATAGTTTCTATACATAGAACATATTACCTGCAAGTGCTCATCACTGAAACTCAAATTACTCTCAATAGTTTCTTTTCAGTTTGTTCTTCACTTAACCAAGTAATTCAAATCATGTTTCTCTGCCCAAAGCACTAAAATTAGCATCTCCCATCACTAAATGTGAAGTAAAATGTATTACAGTTTAAGTTCTATAGGATCCAATCTTACTTGCCTTCACACTTACTTCTTTCTGGCCTACATTTTCCTGCCTTAGGTCCTGGGCACTTGCTATTCCCTTTGTCTGGACCACTTTTTCCTAGAGAACCTCACATCTCTCCTCAGGTCTCTGCTTATACTCCAAAATCACTTTATAAGTTTCCCCAACCATTCAAAATAGAAGCCCATAGTACTTCTTTACCTTACCCAATTTTGATTTTTCTTTGTTATACTTGCTACCATGCAGAAAACAACGTATTTAAATGTTTGCTGAAGTCTCCCATTAGGATGTAAGCCTTACAGGGCAATGTTTTTCCTGCTTTTATGTTATCAGCTCCTAAAAATGGACATTTACTAGCTGCATAGATATGTGTTGAATCCATGAAGGAAAGATTTAGAGTGCCAGGTATTACAACTATTTCTCTTATTTCATAGGACTCTGTGATTAACAAGACATGAATGTAGCTCAGTGGAATAATGCTAGCATGTGCAAAGCCCCTGGGTCTACGCCCCAGCACCACCATTCAAAACAACAACAACAAAAGACTCCAATATTAAGACTAATCAGGAGAAAATGCCATCATTCATTATTAGTAGATGGAAGTAAGTTATAAAGCCTTCAAATCACCATTTTCAACATTTAAATGGAAAAAGAGAAAATAAATGATTACAGGGCTGGATGGATGGCTCAAGTGGTAGAGCACTTGTACAGCAAGCGTAAGGCCCTGAGTTCAAACTTCAGTATTGCCCAAAAAAAAAAAAAAAAAAAAAAAAAAATGATTATAGAAATAATCTAGAGAACAAATCCTTAATTCAGAAAGCTAGCTGTTGTGTTTCTAAGCATCTTTATAAACTGTATCTATGGTGCCTTGAATATATGGTAGTATAAATATGAAAGTCTGTTTAGCTTTTATTGACTATAAACAGGTCTTTGAAGCTATATAATACCTTTATTTCCATCAGTCTGCAGAAATCATATTTAGCAGTGGATACATACATGCATTACTTTTTCTATGTTGTTGACCCATGTAATTCCACTTGTATATTAAGACTACTTGTTTTATTTTCTGCTAGTTGAATATTTACTAATATCTAGCAAATACAAAGGAAATGCTAATTAAATTGCTAACCACTAAGTGAGTCTTTCCATTCAGTGTATTTATTACCTTCTCCAGGTTTGGGGTCCCAGCCCAATCTCTCCCCTATAGGTGAAAAGACATCTTTCACAAACTCCTGGATTTCCTCATAGAAGTCTGTGTGGGATAAGAGAGTTGAGAGAATCCCCAGGTTACAGCTCAGGTCGCTCCATACAGTATAATTGGGTTCATTCACAAAAGCTTCCATGACTTTTAGAACCTCTACAGTGCTAATGATTCCAGCTCGAGCCTGGGATAGGAAAAAACATAAATTAACCTAGCCTTCAAACAAAACAAGACAAAACAAATGAGCATGTACTTTTGGAATTATCTAACAATGTTTTTTGTATAATGACATAAAATTATAAGCTCAGAAAAACATGGTTAAAGCAGATAAAAATTCTGACAACATCCCTTATTTTTTTGTATTAAAAACTTAAAAAACACATGTAACTTATGTAATTCAGAGCAACATTAAACCAGTTAACATCTATTTCTACTCAGTTTCTAGAACTTTGACTTTGTTCTAGAATTTTTCATACTTTCAGAAAATCGATAAAAAATACTTGGGGCTTTGGTTCTTGACAGAAGTTGCCTCAAAACTGAATGTGCAAACTGGTAATTTAGACCTCTCCTTTACTCATTTCTAAGAGTGCAAACTGGAAGGTTCTACAAATTTAGAGTCTTTTCAGTAATAATACAATTAAGAAAAGGAATCTCTGTTCAGCAGCCATCTGCATGAACGGCTCACTCTCTAGGGATAGTTCTCCCCCAGCAGATGCGAAGGTTTTTTTTGTTACTTTGGGGTTTTTTTGGTTGGTCCTGAGGCTAGAACTCTGAGCCTGGGCGCTGTCCCTCAGCTCTTCAGCTCAAGACTAGCACTCTACCACTTGAGCCACAGTGCCACTTCTGGTTTTCTGCTGGGTTACTGGAGATAAGTTTCACGGACTTCCCAGCCAGGGCTGGCTTGAAAGAGGATCCTCAGATCTCTCAGCCTCCTGAGTAGCTAGGATTACAAGTATGAACCACCAGCACCTGGCTAGATGTGAAGTTTTATGCATCAATGCTAATGTGTGTTTATACAATGGAGGATCTAAAACTAGTGACTGTAGAAGGCAGGGAAAATTTAAAGGCCAATTTAAATGAATACTAAAAGGAATTTGACTCTGTGTGTATGAATATATGTGTGTGTTTGCACACACACTGCTTTGAGGCTTGAACTCAGGGGCAGGGAGTTGTCCCCTCAACTTTTTGCCTCTAGGCTAGCATTCTATCATTCGATCTACAACTACTCTTCTAGCCTGCCTGCCCCCCCTCCCCCATCTCCTGCTCCCTCTCTCCCTCTCTCTCTCAGGTTAATTGGAAAAAACAGCCTCATAAGACTTTTATGCCCAGGTTGGCTTCAAACTGTGATCCTCAGATCTCAGCCATCTAAGTAGCTAGGATTACAGGCATGAGGCCACCTCCCTGGCAGAATATGACAGGACAATTTTATCTTAGTCAAAGATATCCAGGAATTACCTAAATATGTTGGAGTCACAAACACAATCCTACTAAATGTAGCTTTAAATCCTTTCTGGAAAAAAAGCCAAATATAAATGTAATTCTCAAGTTAATGTGTTATAAACCAGAATAATAGTATTTAAAAAGCCTAGCTTGGGGCTGGAAATTGGGTTAGTGGTAGAATTCTTGCCCTAGCATGCATGAAGCCCTGGGTTTAATTCCTCAGTACCATATATAAACAGAAAAGGCTGGAAGTGGTATTGTGGCTCAAAATGGTAGCATGCTAGCCTTGAGCAAAACAAGCTCAGGCACAGTGCTCAGGTCCTGAGTTCAAGCCACAGGACTGACAAAAATTTTTAAAAAATTTAAAAAGTTTAGCTTTTTGGTCATTACTTTGTACCTCAGTAAAACATAAAATCACTCTGAATTATTTTTTTAAAAATCAGCATACAGCTCACGCCTATAATCCTAGCTACTCAGGAGGCTGAGATCTGAGGATCACAGTTCAAAGTCAGCCCGGGCAGGAAAGTCCATGAGACTCTTATCTCCAATTAACCACCAGAAAACATGAAGTGGCGCTGTAGCTCGAAGAGCTCAGTGATAGCACCCAGGCCTAGAGTTCAAGCCCCACAACAAATTAAAATTTAAAAAAATCACTAGAGAAGATTTTCCAGAACTCATATCTATTTCTATTAAAACAGCATCCTTTGTAAGGCAAAAAGTCCTTTCTTTTAATAGAAATAGATATGAGTTCTAGAAAATCTTCTCTACTGATTTTTTTTTTTTTAATTTGGCTGTTGTGGGGCTTGATCTCTGGGCCTGGGTGCCGTCCCTCAGCTATTCAGCTTAAGGTGACTGTTCTACTATTTGAGCCAAAGTGCCACTTCCAGTTTTCTGGTGGTTAATAGGAGTCTCAAGGACTTTCCTGCCCAGGCCGGCTTTGAACCATGATCCTCAGATAGATCTCAGCCTCCTGAGTAGCTAGGATTACAGGTGTCAGCCACTGATGCCCGGCTATTTTTGATTTAAGAGCAAAAGAAAAGTTTATTGAAAAGAGAAAGATGGAGCTGCCCATGAAAATGGACAGAGGGCCAGAGCTGGTAATCCCTAAAGGATGTTATAAAAATAGGTACAAAGTAAGTGGCTTAATAGTGGTGAGAGGGGATTTATTTTTGGTAAATCACATAGGATTAAATCTTGCTATATAATTAATAGTAAGTCATCTGCTTGCACCCCAAAGTTGCCAAACCTTCCGAATAAACTATATTATTTTTCAAATACTCTAGGAAAAACAAGATTCTTCAATAAACAAATTCTACTGTACTAGTTCAGTGATAGATGCTTACCAAGGAAAAGAGGTCATTCTGTAATCCAAGTCGATCCACAGGAGGCAGAGAAAGGTCACGGATGCCTGGTAATAAACTTTCCAGCATGGCAGAGCTATACTGGGTCCTATAAAAGCCAACTGTTCCCAGGTTCAACTGAAAAGATCCAATATATATCATTAACCACTCTCACATTTATAAATTAAAAAAAATTGTTTTGCAGTGCTGGGGAATCAAACCCAGGTTCTTACACACATACTAAGCAAATGTTCTACCATTAGCCAAATTATCAGCCCCATTTCTTTCTTTTCTTTTCTTTTTTTTTTGGTGCCAGTCCTGATTGAACTCAAGGCCTGGGTGCTGTCTCTGAGCTGTTTTGCTCAAGGGTAGTACTCTAATACTTGAGCCACAGCACTACTTCAGCTTTGTGGTGGTTAATTAATAGGAGTATATCACAGACTTTCCTGCCCAGGCTGGCTTTGAACCATAAATCTAAAATCGTAGCCTCCTGAGTAGCTGAGATTATGGCATGAGCCACTGGCATTTATTTATTTTTGTCTTTTATTTATTTATTTTTGGTCGGTCGTGGGCCCTGGGCACTGTCCCTCAGCTCTTCAGCTCAAGGCTAGCACTCTACCACTTGAGCCACAGCGCCACTTCCAGCCTTTTCTGTTTATGTGGTGCTGAGGAACAGAACCAAGGGCCTCATGCATGCAAGGCAAGCACTCTACCACTGAGCCTGTCATTTTTTATGTATATGTAAAACAAATTCTAGCACTCTCACTCTCTCTCTCTCTCTCTCTATATATATATATATGAGTAAAAGACAAGAGCCAACAATGTTAATAGGGATTAAAATATGCACAAAGAGTCAGGTGCTGGTGGCTCACATCTATAATTCTAGCTACTCAAGAGCTGAGATCTGAGGATCATGGTTCCAAAGCCAGCCTAGGCAGGAAAATTCATGAGACACATTTGTAGTTAACCACCAGAAAACCAAAGTAGAGCCCTGACTCAATGTGATAGAGCACTAGCCTTGATCAAAAAAGCTCAGGGTCAGCACCCAGGCCCGCATTCCAGACCCATGGTTGACCCTGCCCCCCCCAAAATACACTACAACCACAGTAGTTTCTTACCTATACTCCCAGCTACTCTGAAGGGAGAGATGAGAAGAAGGTAGTTTAAAGCTAGCCCAAGCAAAAAAGTTAGTGAGGAATATCCTCCCCCTCCCCCAATCTCAACAAAACAAGCAACATGTGAGGCTATAGCTATAAAGATCCCAGTCTCAGACTAGCTCTACACAAAAAGCAGTAGAGGGACTGGGAAGGTGGCTCAGTGGTAGAGTGCTTGCCTTGCATGCATGAGGACCTGGGTTCAATTCCTTGAGCTGAAGAGCTGAGGGACAGTGCCCAGGCCAAAAGTTCAAGCCCCACAACTGGCAAAAAATAAAAAATAAAGGCAGGGCTGGGAAGGTGGCTCAGTGGTAGAAAGCTCGTCTTGCATGCTTGAGGCCCTGGGTTCTATTCCTCAGCACCACATAAGCAGAAAAAAAAAAAAGCCGAAGTGGCACTGTAGCTCAAGTGGTAGAGCGCTAGCCTTGAGCTGAAGAGCTGAGAGATAGCACCCAGGCCCAGAGTTCAGGCCCCATGACTGGACCCCCCCCCCAAAAAAGGCAGTAGAGCACCTGCATAGCAAGGGTAGGGCCCAGAGTTTGACCCTAGCACTCGCAATAAAACTCTAGCACCACCAACTTTGGTGGTTAACTAGAGATAGAGTGTCATGGATTTTCCTGTACCAGGACTGGCTTTGAACAGCAATTCTCAGATCTCAGCCTGAGTAGCTAGGATTAGAGGCATGAGCTATCAGCACCTAGTAGGAATTCAATCTTTACCTAATTGTAATAATAAGATACATAGTTCTTCTTTGTAAGAAAATTTTGCTAGGGCTGGGAAGGTGGCTCAGTAGTAGCGTCTTTTGTTTGCCTTGCATGCATGAGGCCCTGGGTTCGATTCCTTGGCACCACATAGGCAGAAAAAGCCCAAGTGGGGCTGTGGCTCAGGTGGTAGAGTGCTAGCCTTGAGCTAAAGAGCTGAGGGACAGCGTGCGGGCCCTGAGTTCAGGCCCACGGAGGGCAGGGGGAGGGGGGATAAATTTTGGGGGACTCCAGTGGCTCATTCTTATAATTCTAGTTACTCAGGAGGCTGAGATCTAAGATCAAGATTTGAAGCCAGCCTGGGCAGACAAATCCAAGAGACTCATATTTCCAATTAACCACCTAGGAGCTAGAACTGAAGGCAAGGCTTAAGTGTCAGAACACTACTAGTCTTGAGCAAAAAAGCTAAGAATATGAGGCCCTGAGGTCAAGTCCCAGTATGGTACAGGAATTAAAGTTTTCATATTGCTAATTATAGATAGTTCAAGTACTAAATATTTCACTGGGCATACTTTAAAAAAAAATAAAACAGGTAAGTAAAAAATTCTGAGGTCTTGTAACCCCTCTGTATGGTATTTTCACAATAAAAAATAAAATAAAATTTAAAAACTCTGAGGTAATGTATAGATCCCATTAGGAAACCTAAAATTTAAGTGAATACCCACTGTTTTGTTGTTGTTGGTAGTGGAGCTTGTATTCCAGTCCTGGGCACTGTCCCTGAGATCTTTTACTCAAGGCAGCACTCTGCCACTTTGAGACACAGAACCACTTCTGATTTTCTGGTAGTTAACTGAAGAAAGTCTCAAGGAGCCAGGTGCCAGGGGCTTACGCCTGTAATCCTAGCTACTCAGGAGACTGAGATCTAAGGATCACGGTTCAAAGCCAGCCCTGCATGAAAGTCTGTGAGACTCTTATCTCCAATTACCACCAGAAAACAGGAAGTAGCACTGTCGCTCAAGTGGTAGAGTGCTTGCCTTGAGCTGAAGACAGCTCCCAGTCCCAGAGTTCAAACCCTATGACTGACCAAAAAAAAAACAAAAAGTCTCATGGTCTTATGTGCATAGGCTGTCTTTGAAGTACAATCCTCAGATCTGAGCCTCCTGAGTAGCTAGGATTCTATGCATGAGCCACCAGTATCCAGCACCCACTGGTTTTTTTTTTTTTGGTCATGGGGCTTGAATTCTGGGACTGCTGGGGCTATCCTTCTCTTCAGCTTAAGGCTAGCGCTCTATCACTTGGGTGACAGTGCCACTTCCAGTTTTCTGGTGGTTAATTGGAGATAAGTCTCACAAACTTTCCTGCCTGAGCTGGCTTTGAAAAATCAGGAGGAGCTAGGATTACAGGCATGAGCCACCGGAACCCCTGGTATTTTTGCAATATATATATTTTAAACATCAGCTAAGGAATTTCACATTTCAATGACATAAACTGATTATCTATTTGATTTAATTTGATTATAGTTGTATACATTTGATAACAACACATCATTAAGGTAAACATATCATTACAATGAGAAGGCTGGGGGCTAGGAAGTGCTCTTGCCTTGCATGCATGAGGCCCTGGGTTTGATTCCTCAGCACCACATAAGCAAAAAGAAAAAACCACAAGTAGCGCTGTAGCTCAAGTGGTAGAGTGCTAGCCTTGAGCTGAAGAGCTGAGGGACAGTGCCCAGGCCCAGAGTTCAGACCCCACGATCGGACCCCCCCAAAACAAACAAACAAAACAAACAATGAGAAGGCTGTTTGAAGCTACAAGAGTACAAATGTTTTGGTGAATTTGACTTAGCCTACTGTTTTTCAGTTTTTTTCGAGACACGTCTCACTATGTTTCCTAGTCTTGGCCTTAAACTCAAACCTCTTGCCTCAGCCCTCTTAGTGCTGGGATTACAGGTATGTGTCATCATACCCAGCTAGTCTACTAATTGTTTTTCACTTTAGTCTTTGAATCTGCTTTTCTACTACTTCCTTACCTAACATAAGGGCCAATGTTTGGACACTACTATTTGAGAATTGGCCCTAAATTTTACAATATTATATACAATGGAAGTCTATGCTCCATCAGAAAGAAATCACACAGCCCCACTGGTTAGAAAATTGAGAGTCTTGGAAAAAATTATATTAAGTCAAGTAAGCAAGGCCCAAAGAAACAAAGGTCCCATGTTTTCCCTTATTTGCAATAACTAGTATATGTCTAGGACAAGCAGAAAAGGTCAAAAGCTATGGACATATGATCATGTAAGATGATGCTAAGTGAAATGAACCCCAAGATAGGGACACAAGAGGCTTTATCTTTGTTGCTGTTGTTTTAAATGTATTTATAATGTACTATGTGATTTTTTTTTTATTTCTTTTGTATGATCTTCCCCCATGGTATAAACCATTTTAACTATATTTGATTCCAGTGCCCTGCATCTTGCATATACTTTTTTCTAATTTGGGGAGGGGAAGGGAAATAACAAAATGCTGAAACAAGGATACAGGTTGACCCATTGTAACAATGAGATGTACAAGACATTATGTTGAGGGGGAGTGGGAGGGAGAGTTAGGGAAGGGATGGTAGGGGAAAAACAAAGGAGGGGTAACAATGCTTGATAGGAAATGTACTTATCTTACTCATAACTATAACCCCTCTGTACAGTATCTTTACAATAAAAAATATATATTAAAAAAAGATTAAAAAATTTTACAATATTAGAAATGTTTTTCCTAGTCAGGTGCCAATAACTCACGCCTGTAATCCTAGCTACTCAGGAGGTTAAATTCTGAGGATCAAGGTTTGAAGCCAGCCTGGGAAGAAAAATCTGTGAGACTATTCTCTACATTCAACTATACTAACAAATCTGGAAGTAGAGCTGTGGCTTATGTGGTAGAGCACTAGTTTTGAGCAGGACAGTATGCAGGCCCTTAAGTTCAAGCCCCAGGACCAGCACACACACACAAAAGAGTTTTCTTTAAGAAGCCCTAGCCTAGGGGGCTGGGAAGGTGGCTCAGTGGTAGAGCACTTGCCTTGCATGCATGAGGCCCTGGGTTCGATTCCTCAGCACCACATAAGCAAAAAGAAAAAAGCTGGAAGTGGCGCTGTGGCTTAAGTGGTAGAGTACTAGCCTTGAGCTGAAGAGCTGAGGGACAGCGCCCAGGCCCAGAGTTCAGGCCCCATGACCAGACTCCCCCCTCCCCCCAACCCCAAAAAAAAGTCCTAGCCTAAACTGAAGCAGTAAATTTTAGGGTCAGTCATAAAATACATAAAGTGAGAACAAAAAATCATTTTAGTTAAGATAAAAATGGCTATTCTGGTTTGGGAATGTGGCTCAGTGGTAGAGTACTTGCCTAGCATACATGAAGCCCCTGGGTTTGATTCTTCATTACCATATAAACAGAAAAAAGCCTGAAGTGGTGCTGTGGCTCAAGGGGTAGAACACTAGCCTTAGGCCAAAGAAACATAAGAGACAGTGTCCATGCCGATTTAAGCCCCATGACAGGCAAAAAAAAAAAAAAGGGGGGGGGGGGGAAGGGGGCTATGCTACTTCTGTACTCACCTTCACCCACTCATCTGGCTTGACATTTTTCAAAACCACATTCATTTCTGGCTTATCCATTAGAATTTTTTGTTTGGCTTGACTGGGGTCTTCACTAGTAGAGATTGTGATAGGAACCATCCATTGAGGACAATCTTCTCCTAAGCAAGAGAAAAACAAATAGAAAATTAAAAAATGATTTTCAACGGAAGAAATGGATAATAAAGTAGAAAAAGATGTCAGGGAGCCAGGCACTGGTAGCTCACACCTGTAATTCTAGCTACTCAGGAGGCTAAGATCTGAGGATCATGGTTCAAAACCAGCCCAGACAGAAAAGACCATGCATGAGACTCTCATCTCTAATTAATCAACAAAAATTTTGTCAGAAGTGGAGCTGTGGCTCAAGTGGTAGAGCACAATCCTTGAGTGCAAAAGCTCAGAGACAGCAACCCAGGTCCAGAGTTCAAGCCCCAGGATTGGCACAAACAAAACAAAAAAGTAATTATAACAGTAAGGAGGATGAAGGGCAGAAGGTCATGTTTCTTTATCAAATTTTGTGAGTATAACATGATAAAACATAGGTAGTTGTGACATATATACATATAATATATATGTCTAATGACATGAAGAAATACTTGCAAGTATTTGACTATCAGGAGGTGGAGGTAGGAGGATGAGTTTGAGATCAGCTTGGGCTACATAGTAAATTCCAGGTCAGACCAGCAATGCAGTAATACCAAATCTCAAAGTAAGCACTTACAAGCATAAATTCTGGGAGTTCAACTATTTTAATTCTGACTCTTTAACTTATTAAAGAGGTAGACCTTAAGAAAGTTGAGAAGATTAAAAAAAAATGTAGCCACCCATATAAACACACAGTAAGGCCTCTCTCAGGGATTAAGACTAAAGATATCACTTCTTGAGTGTTCCAATCTTTCTTTCCTCTATACAGCCTTTAATAATAGACATGAAAATTTAAAAAATTCTAAGTGACTAAATACTACAAATATCTTGTAAAATTCTTTTCTTTTTCCTTTGAGACAAGGTCTTATGTAGTCTAGAACGTCTTAAGATTCTCCTAACCTCATCCTCCCAACTGATGATTACAGGTGCCAACATTTCCAGCTTAAATTTTCTCTTTGGATTTCTTTCTTTCCTTTGTCAGTGATAGGGGGCTTGAACTCTGGGCCTGGGTGCTGTCCCTGAGCTCTTCAGCTCAAGGTGCACGCTCTACCGCAGCAGCACTTCCAGTTTTCTGGTGATTAATTGGAGATAAGAATCTCACAGACTTTCCTGCCTGGGCTGGGTTTTGAACCTTGATCCTCAGATCTCCACCTCCTGAATAGCTAGGATTACTGGCATGAGCCACTGGCTCCTGGCTCTCTTTTGATTAAATTTCATTTTTATTCTTTCAACATCTCCTTGCTTTTACTTAATCCCATTAAGTTATAAAAATGAGTATCATTTTCTATTAGCTGGAAGACTCCTGGTATGGTACCCAAATTTGTTAATCAGCTCCCAGTTACAGCTATTGCTTACCAACATATGGTCCACTGGCACAGAACTTCTTTTGAGACAATCTCAGTAATCTGTCATCTTCTACCTAAAAAGGTAAAACAAATGCTATAACAGCATCAACCATCTTTTTTTTCCCTGTGTTTGTGGGAGTTTTTCTACAAGAATTAGAAGGTAGAACCAAAATAATCAAATGTCTTATGAGTGCACAAAACTTAATGCAATAAAGATGATTATACCATAGAATGGGCAAAAAGCTCACTATTTTTCATTTAGCCATCAAAATAAAATATTCTAAATAAAAGCTCAAATTCTGGCTGGGCATCAGTAGCAAACCCTTGTAAAACTAGCTACTCGGGCGGCTGAAATCTCAGGATTAGGGTTCTAAGCCACACCTCCACTTCTAGATTTTTGCTAGTTATCTGGAGTTAAGAGACTCAAAGGTTTGTCTGGCTTTGATCCGCAGATCTCAGCATCCTGGTAGTTAGATTACAGGTGTGAGCCACTAGTACCTGGCATGGATTTTCTTTTTTGAGACAAAGTCTTGCTGTGCAGCCTAACATGGCCTCTAATTCCTCATTCTCCCACTTCAACCTCCCATGTGCTGGGATTACAGGCATACATCTCTACACCTAGGTTTAGAAAGGATTTTTTTTGGGGGGCGGGGGGCGCGGAACCTCAATCCTGGGGCTTGAACTCAGGGCCTATGCATTGTTCCTGAGCTTATTTTGCTCAAGGCTAGTGCTCTACCACTTGAACCACAGTACTACTTCCAGCTTTTTCTACTTCTGTGGTACTGAGGAATCCAACTCAGGGCTTCATACATGTGAGGCAAGCATTCTACCACTAAGGCACAATCCCAGCCCTATAAAGGATTTTTTTTTAAAGAGTACCTGTTCAGCTTCCACATAAATGAGAGGGAATCCCATTTGTTTGGTCCAGGTACTCATCACAGCTGCTATAGGTTTGCCACTAGCACTTTCCAAACTTTCCCAAAGATCCTCTAGAAAGTAAATGTAAACAATATTAATCTAAAATGTTTATATGTTTATTTTCCTAAATCACCAGAAATTTTATATAACGTTTAACACTATTTGACTATTCTTTTGTTCTTTTAGGTTCAGGAAACAATAATTCTAACATCTACCCCTGAATACCATCCTTTGGCCCTCTGCTAGAAAAGTAGAATCAAGTCTCAATAATGCCTTTTTAATTGTATCCTCTAGTATTATAGACGTAGGACAGTACTGTATCATCCCTCTGTGAATATAAATACCTTGTACCTGCTTTATGATACGTAATAATGACTGTGCTTTATCAGAGCTGTTTTTAATGATATTACTCAAGAATGTTTTCTTTCCAGATGATGATTGAGAAGTTAATAAAAAAAAAATGGTGCCAGGTACCACAACAGTAACAGAACTTTGCATTTTTCTGGGGTTTTGTTTTTTGGGTTTTTTTGTTTTGTTTTGTTTTCTACTTTTGTCAGTTTATTAAATTGATGTCTTAATTTTCAAAATAAGCACTAGCTACTACTTGAGTGAGATTCAATGTTATTTTGATTGTGTTCACAAGTTAGGGACATTTTCCTTACTTCTCTGTTGTGAATAAGACAAACCTTGTCAGTATCTTTTAGCACTTCATAGCTTAAAATTCTAACAGCTTCAGATTTAGGTTTACAGTTTGCTATTGATGAGACTAGGTCTGGTCTTGACAATAAAGCCACCATTGGGGTTTTGTTTTTTATCTTTTTTTTTTCTTTTTTATTAATGGATATGCTGGATGTCTAATTTTGTTCAGATGAATGCAGAACCTGGAAAAGCTGTTGCTGCTATTGATGCATAACATACTGCTATTATTGGTCTTTTTATATAAATATATATATATATATACATATATATAATTTGAATTTTTGGAAACTTTAGCTGTGCTGTCAACTTTGGAAAAAGTATCCCAGTTTACCGGGTTGAGTTGGCATTGTACAGAAATTAATAGCCATATTGGTCTAAAAATGTTAAACTTAATTTTTTTCCATTTGTACAGGGGTAAATGCACTGTATTAAATATGTAAGGTCTTATCTACGTGGGTTTGATTACAGAAACTAATAAAGTATTCTCTAAATAATGAAAAAAAACCAATGTTAATCTAAAATGTTTATATGTTTATTTTCCTAAACCATCAGAAATTTTATATAACTTTTAACACTATTTGACTATTCTTTTGTTCTTTTAGGTTCAGGAAACAGTAATTCTAACATCTATCCCTGAATGCTGCAGCTCAATAAATTTCATTATAAAAACTGGTCTTTTAACATGTACTTAATTATTCTAATGTATAAAAAATTATAATTGACAAAAAATGGAGGAATTCAAAGAAAAAATAAAGATAGACACAGTAACATGTTCATGTATACTATTTCCTAAACAGTCACAAACTTAAATGCCATTACATCCATTCAATTAACCAAAGTTAAAACACAGTCAATGATAAAACTGAAATAAAACTTATGAGTTGTTTATCAGACAAGGGAAGGGAACATTCCAGGTAAAGAGAATAAATGATCTATGCACAAACAGGGAAGCATAAGATAGAACACTTGAAGCAATACTTGTTGAGGCAACAACTCAGCAGTGTCTTCATTAAGCTACAGAATAGGGAGCACAGTAGTAGGAGTAACAGATGAGGTGAAAAAAACTGGCAGTTTCAGACAGTATGGCTTACAAAGAGGGATGAATCCAGTGATCAAGTAGAGTGATAAAACTAGCTACACCCTCTCTAGAGATATTCATTCTAGCTTTAGTTTAGCAAATGAAGTTGAAAGGACTGGGAAAGGGGATGAAGTAATGAGTTAATTAACAAGTAATTGCAGAACTGTAGTGGAGAGATCACAAAGTGGATTAGAAGGGCTATGTGAACAGACATATGACTCTGGAACTTCGGCAAGAAGTTAAAGACCATGAGCAATAACTAAAATATAGTTTAATAACAAGTATCTTCCATAAATAACAAGACCAAACAAAACTGTCAAAGAGTAGCCTTTGCTATTCAAAGTGTAGCATAACTCAGTAACATTAGATTTACCCAGGTATGTTAGAAATGTACTAATATATACAGAGTAACAATATTTTATCTCCATTTCAATCTCAACCTATTAAAGATTACCTGTGGCAGCATTCTTTTGTTGAAACTTGGTTAAATACATATTCATTCCTTTTTTAAAGTCCTGAGAAAATAAAGTTAAATGCAAGAGTCAGATCTCAGGATTTATATTGTATGTGCATATTTGTAGTCAAAAGCAAGGCTGGCACTGTCAAACTTGTAATCCTAGGTACTGAGAAGGCAGAGCTATGAAAATCTCAGGTTTTAACTGGCCCAGATAGAAAAGTCTGTAAGATTCATCTCCCAATTAACTAGCAAAAAGGTGGGATGGAAGTGTAGCTCAGATGGTAAGAATGCCTGTCAGCTGTGAGCAAAAAAGCTAAGCAAGGCATTGATGACTCACATCTCTAATCCTAACTTACCCAGGGCAGGTGAGATCTTAGAAATATAGTTCAAAGCCAGCTCAGGCAGAAAAAAAAAACACCCCATGAGACTCCTATTTGCAATTAACCACCAAAAAGCCAAAAGTGACTGTTGCTCAAGCGGTTGAGTCTAGACTTAAGCAAAAAACCTAATGGAAAGAATCTAGGCCCCAAGTTCAAGTTCTAGTAATGGCACCATGTATGCACATACACAGAAATTAAATACTCAAGTGTCAGATGTACTACAAAATATATATTCTTTTTTTTTTTTTTTTTGGGGGGGGGTCCAGTTGTGGGGCATGAACTCTGGGCCTGGGTGCTGTCCCTGAGCTCTTCAGCTCAAGGCTAGCACTCTACCACTTGAGCCACAGTGCCATTTCTGGCTTTTTTCTTTTTGCTTATGTGGTGCTAAGGAATCGAACCCAGGGCCTCATGCATGCAAGGCAAGTGCTCTACCACTGAGCCACCTTCCTAGCCCACAAAATATATATTCTTTTGATGCCTACTACCTTAAGACTGTATACTTGCCAGACACCAGTGTTCATACCTGGAACCCTAGCTACTCGGGAGGCTGAGATCTGAGGACTGTGCTTCCAAGTCAGCCAAAGAAGGAAAGTCTATGACACTCGTTCTCTCCAATTAACTACCAAAAAAGCCAGAGTGGAGCTGTGGCTCAAGTGGTAGAAAGCCTTGAGCGAAAAAGCTCAGGGACAACATTCAGACTGAGTTCAAGCCCGAGAATGTATACCCTTTTTCTTCTACTTTTGCTTTTAAGTTTTATACTAACTTCCCATTGCTACTCCTGCACATCACTCTTCTAGAAGACCCCAATAGTCAATATAAAAAGAAATACAGGGGCTGGGAAGGTGGCTCAGTGGTAGAGCACTTGCCTTGCATGCTCGAGGCCCTGGGTTCGATTCCTCAGCACCACATAAGAAAAAAGCCGGAAGTGGCGCTGTGGCTCAAGTGGTAGAGTGCTAGCCTTGAGCTGAAGAGCTGAGGGACAGCGCCCAAGCCCAGAGTCCAGGCCCCACGACCAGACCCAAAAAAAAAACAAAAAAGAAAAGAAAAGAAAAGAAATATAGGCCGGGCACTGGTGGCTAACGCCTGTAATCCTAGCTACTCAGGAGGCTGAGATCTGAGGATCGAGGTTCAAAGCCAGCCCGGGCAGAAAAGTCTGTGAGACTCTTATCTCCAATAAACCACTAGAAAACTGGAAGTGGCACTGTGAGTCAAGCAAAAGAGCGCTCGCCTTGAGCTGAAGAGCTGAGGGGCAGCACCCAGGCCCAGAGTTCAAGCCCCACATCCGACAACACCCCCCACACACAGATAAAGCAAAACATATATAGAAATTTAGCTTTACAAAATGAGACATTTTGTCCATGTAAACCTGTGAACAGAAGATTTTAAAAAAATGTTTTTTACCTTATCCCCAATGTAGTCATGCAGCATTCGGATAACAGATGCACCTTTGCTATATGATATAGCATCAAATATCTCATCAACTTCAGATGGATGGCCCACACTGACCTGGCAGACAGTGTGATTCAGGGTTATGACAGGAAGCAGACAGCCTGTAATACTAAATTACATAAAAGCTTTCTAGGAAAACCCTTCTAATTCCTAAGATATTTTTCTGCCTTTAATGCACTCATAAAGTACATAACAATCATTAAAAGTGTAGCTAATTAATCTTAATAAAGTGAAAGATGATGAGGATCATGTTCTCTATTCTAGTCCAGACACTGCTCTGCTCAGAGGCAAGTCATTATATTTATTCATAGGAGTATAGGGAGAGGTGAGTAGAGAAGAAATGTAGAGATAAAAACATTTAGTTACCTACACTAATTATAATTACTTTATGATTAAAACATTAAATAATTATTTTACAATTAAAGAAGATACTAGCTAAATATGTTAAAGTAAGATTGTTGCTCTCCTTCGGATGCAAGATTTCTATATATAAACTACTTGTAGTAAGAATAGACTAAATCAAGAGAAAACAAACACAGAAACAGACTAGAATAATAAAATATGTCCGTATTTTCCTTGAAACAATGGAATCATAGTGTTACTCAACAGATATGGTTTCTCTCACACTATTCAATAAAACCTTATGTAGTATCTTCCTCTACAAAGATAAAATTTTTATAAGGCCTATCTTAAAAACATCAATTAGAATTTACTCTTGTCAGATTTTTAAAGACTGGAAATATAAACTAAAAAACAAGCTATACCACCCAGCAATTAAGCATCTCTAAAACAAATTATTTTATTGGGAAGGAAAGTAGTTATAGGCCAATGGTTGGAAAGTATAACTCACTTCAATAGGATGACTGTTATCTAAGGCATCAAGCTCCTGGGCTCGGGTATAATCAGCAGAAACAAACTGAGTCCAGATATCATATTCTGGAAAGCAGTGGTCCACACATAGATATTCAATCCAGGATGCAAAGCCTTCATTTAACCAGAGATGAGTCCACCATTCCTTTAAAAAAAAAAAAAAAGTATAAAAATAAGTGAGGAAAACAAAATGACTGTCTTTCCACTAATTTGAAAAAAAGTTGCTTAAGGAAAAAAAAAAAGTTTGTTCTACTATACTCCCAAATTTGTAATTTAATGAGCAAAAATTCTGAAGCCACTTAGTGAAAAACTCGTATTTTGTCAACAGATGGCAAGAAAGGTCAGTCAGCTGGTGATCTTAAAATTATGCTTGGAGAACATTTTCAAAACTCCAGAAACTTCTTATTACCACAGGTAGAAAGAGGGTGGAGTACATATACGGAAAAGGGAAAGAGCAGATAAAAGTAGGCAAGAGCAGAGAAGTGAAAAGTATCATTATATAAGATTTAGCTTAGTAATCAACTGTTATGGCTCACACCTATAATTCCACCCAGAAAGTGGAAGTAGAAAAATTATCAGGTCAAGTCCAGCCTGAGTTGTGAGAAGTTGCTATGAGACTCTGTCTCAAAAACAGAGTTAGGGCTGGGAAGGTGTCTCCGTGGTACTGTGCTTGCCTCGCATGCATAAGGCCCTGGGTTTGATTCCTCAGCACTACATAAGCAGAAAAAAGCCGGGAATGGCACTGTGGCTCAAGTGGTAGGGAGCTAGCCTTGAGCTGAAGAGCTGAGGGCCAGCGCCCAAGCCCAGAGTTCAGGCCCCTCCACCAATCAAAAAAACAAACAACAACAACGACAAAAAAAACCCAAAAAGCTAGGCTTTAGTGGCTTATGACTGTAACCCTAGCTATTCAAGCTAGGAGGCTAAGATCTGAAAATCAAGGTTTGAAGCCAGCCTGAACAGGAAAGTTCATGAGACCCTTACCCCCAATTAACCATCCAGAAGCTGGCAGTGGAACAGTGGCTCAAGTGGTGTAGATGGGGAGCCTTAAGCAAAAAACTCAGAGACAAAGCCCAGGCCCTATGCAAAAATTCTGAAGCCATTTAGTAAAAAAATCATTTTTGTGTCAACATATGTCTAGAAAGGTCAGTTGGGGATCTTAAGAGTTATGATTAGGGAACATTTTTTTTGGGGGGGGGTCTGGTCGTGAGGCCTGAACTCTGGGCCTGGGCGCTGTTGATTAGGGAACATTATTAAAATACTAAAGTAACTTCTTCCAAATTTTTATGTCGAGATTAACACAAAAACAAAACAAAACTCAAGACAGACTATATTCCTAGCTATCTGGAGGCAGATGAGGGATAGAGGTTCAAAGCCAACCTGAGAAAAATGTTCACAAGACTTCATCTCATCCAGAAGCTGGGTATACTGACATATACTATCTATCATCACATTTGTATGGGGAAGCACAAATTGGCTGGGCCTGGACATAATCACAACAACAACAATGCAAAAAGGACTACTAGAGTGGCTCAAGTGATATAGTTTCTATCTAGCAAGTATGAGGTCCTCAGTTAAATACCAAAAAGACAAAAATGAAAAATAAAATAAAAAGCTAGTGGGAAAAAATAAAGGGGAGGCTAGGGGCAAAGCTCAAGTGATAAAGCACTTGCCTATAAAGTGCTGCATATACTTCAATCGCCAGTATTAAAAACAAAACTATTAGCTGGGCATCAGTGGCTCATGCCTGTAATCCTAGCTACTCAGGAGGCTGAGATCTGAGGATCATGGTTCAAAGCCAGTCCAGGCAGGAAAGTCCGTGAGACTCATCTCCAATTAACCACCAGAAAACTGGAAGTGGCGCTGTGGCTAGAGTGCTAGCCTTGAGCTGAAGAGCTGAGGGATAGCACCAAGGCCCACCCAGAGTTCAAGCCCTATGACCGCCAAAAAAAAAAAGAAAGAAATATCATGGTAGGAAGTAGTTCAACGATGAATGTTAATATCTGAGTATGAAATTCTCACCTGCTAATAAAACTACATGGCAAGTGGGATGAACAAAGACTGAGTGCCAAAATATTTTTTGAGGTGTATCAACTTTTTAGAAAGATGATTTCGATCTAATTTTATTACAGTTGATTAAAGCGCTTAATAATGTATTAATCCAAGACAGAGGCCAAGGGATTTTGGTTGAAAAACAAAGTGCATTTTGAAATTCTAAAAGAATCAGATTGGGGAAAGGGGATGCTTGAACTCAGGGTCTCAAGCTTTCACCTAGCTTTTATGTTCAACACTGGCACACTATCACTTGAGCCATACCTCTACTTTCTTTTTTTTTTTTTTTTGTGCCTGTCCTAGGGTTTGAACTCAAGTACCTGATTACTGTTCCTTAACTTTTTTTACTCAATGTAGTGCTCAATCACTTGAGCCACAGCTCCCTTTCCAGCTTTTTGAAGGTTAGAGATAAGTGTCTCACAGACTTTCCTGCTTGAGCTGGTTCTGAATCATGATCCACAGATCTCAGTCTCCTGAGTAGCTAGGATGATAAGCATGATCCACACTGGCACTCAGCAAAAGGGTTGTTTTGTTTTTGTTTTTTTCCCTTCTGGTACTGGTTCTGGGGTTTGAACTCAGGGCCTCAGTGTTTTCCCTGGGCTTTTTGCTAAAGGTTAGTACTCTGCTACTTGAGCCACACCTCTACTTCTGGCTTTTTGGCGGTTAACGGGAAATAAGAATGTTCTTACAGCCGAGCGCTGGTGGCTCACGCCTGTAATCCTAGCTACTCAGGAGGCTGAGATCTGAGGATCGGGGTTCAAAGCCAGTCTGGGCAGGAGAGACCGTGAGAGTCCTATCTCCAATAAACCACCAGAAAACCGGAAGTGGCGCTGTAGCTCAAGTGGTAGAGCGCTCGCCTTGAGCTGAAGAGCTGAGGGACAGCGCCCAGGCCCAGAGTTCAAGCCCCATGACTGACAAAAAAAAAAAAAAAAAAAAGAATGTTCTTACAGACTTTCATCCTGAATAGCTACGATTATAGGCATGAGCCACCAATACCCGGCCAAAAGAGTTTATTTTTGGTTGTTGTTGTTGTTGTTGTTTTAAGCAACTCCTTCTTAGATGTCTCAGTTGCTAAATATCTTACTTTCTTGCTTTTTTTTTTTTTTTTGGCTGGTCATGGGGCTTGAACTCTGGGCCTGGGGGCTGTCCCTCAGCTCTTCTGCTCAAGGCTAGCATTCTACCTACCACCTGAGCCCTACCACCTGAGCCACAGCACCACTTCTGGCCTTTTCTGTTTATGTGGTGCTGAGGAATCAAACCCAGGGATTCATGCATGTGAGGCAAGCACTCTACCACTGAGCCACCTTCCCAGCTCCTTTCTTGCTTATTTCTAAGACATAAGGAAGTTAACGAATATCCAAGCAAGTATACAACTCTTGGAAGTCTTTTAAGTGCTGTCGAAGAATCTGGTAAACCCAGGGCTTTGCATATGCTAGGCAAGTACTCTACCACTAAGCTACCTCCCTAACCCTGATAAAATACTTTTCTCTTTTTTCCCAAAGATTTCTTTATTAAGTAACTTCATATATTTTATACGACAGTGGCGTAGTTATAATTAGCTAAAGTCACCAATGCATTTTAACCTTCACAATGATAATCATCTTCATTCTAATCTACAAAGTTTATGAACTTTATGAACATTAACAATAAAACTATATCTTCCATGGAGAAAAACAAAGGAGGAGGTAACAATGCTCAATCAGAAATGTACTCATTACCTTACTCATGTAACTATAACCCCTCTGTACAGTATTTTTACAATAAAAAATATGTCTTTAAAAAAACAAACTATTCTTTCAGATCGGGTGATATGTACATTTCTTTCCTTCTGCTTGGTCCTAATAAATTCTTTTCAAAGGCAGATCTTGAAAATAAAATTTTTCTATCACTCAACTATTTTTAGTGTAATATTATAGCCAAATATTATAAAAGCTGATGTGGTCAAGATGATGTACAGCAGGATGAAGATAAATATATTAGAGCACTTAAAAATATTAAATACCATAGTAACAAGATTTCCAAACCACTGATGGGCAAGTTCATGTCCCACAACCAGAGCAACCCACTGGCGTGATGAAGAACAGGAGTTTTTTGGATCAATAAGCAATGCAGTCTCCCTGTATTTCAAAAAAACAACAACAACAACAACAACAACGAAACAATGTAAATATTGCATTAAAAGTGGGCATACATAGTGAGAAGGATTCTGACAGTAAATGATATGGCCAGATTAGGCTTTAAAGATATTAATAAAACAATTCCAGAATAGAGTAGAAAAAGTCTGAGGACTACCATAATAATAGAATTCATTCAACAAAAGATCAAACTAAGCCAGGGTGCCAGTGGCTCACGCCTGTAAGCCTAGCTGCTCAGGAGGCTGAGATCTGAGGATCACAGTTCAAAGCCAGCCCAGGCAGGAAAGTCTGAGACTTTTATCTCCAATAAACCACTAGAAAACCCAAAGTGGCTCTGTAGCTCAAGCGATAGAGCACTCACCAAGAGCGCAGGGACAGCACCCAAGCCCAGAGTTCAAGTGCCACCATGGACCAAAAAAAAAAAAAAAAGATCAAACTAGTCTCCAGTGGCTCATGTCTGTAATCCTAGCTACTCAGGAGGCTGAGCCTGGGCAGGAGTGGGAGACTCTTAACTCTAATTAACCACCAGAAAACAGGAAGTGGAGTTGTGATTCGAAGTGGTAGAGTGCTAGCCTTGAGCAGAAAAACTCAGGGACAGTGCACAGGCTAAGTTCAAGTCACATAACTGACCAAAAGAGAGAAAGAGGAGAAAGAGAAAGAGAAAGAGAAAGAAAGGGAAAGAGAAAGGGATAGAGGGAGAGAGAGAGAGAGAGATATCAAAGGCATGATTCAAATTTATCTTTTAATCTGAAATTTTGTAATTATTTCTGATTAGAGATGATTATGCTAGACAAAGTCTTTTCATTAAATGAGGGAAATATAGCAGAGGAAAATGCATTCCAACATCCTCAAAAGAACACTGAACAGGCTGTCTAAAACTCAGCTCATCTAAAAAGGCAAGTGAAAAAGCAAAAAATTGTTTAAGGACTCTGCTTCAAAAATTATACAAACCACATGTTTGTGTTATGGTAACAGACATGTGAAAAATTAGCTAGAAGATACAAAATAAGGGGAGGTTCTTCAAATTGGATAAATAACTGTGAAACTACTGGGAGGAAGAAAAGGCACCAAAATGAGAAACTCAGCCAAGAACACAACTAAAAACGCTACTAATGCCAGATGCTCACTTTCATTGCTTTTTTTTGTTTGTTTGTTTTTTGGTGGCAGTTCTGGGGCTTGAATCATCAACTTTCAAAATCTTACACCCTTGGATAGTAGCACCAGAAAGGGAAGTCCATCTGCATTCTTGAAATGTTAATGGAACTGAGGGAGAGGCAGAAAGTTTTATACCAGATCATAAAGCAGAAGCTACTCAACTGTGATTAGGAGTGAAGACCTTATGAAGTCAGTGATTGGAAAGATAAGGCAGGGTGACGTGTCATTAACATACCTATAAGTAACAAGGCCCCAGTTCTCCATGGCACCTTCATAAAATAAATATAAACATTTATTGATATACATATGTGCATACTTTTTCCTCAAAAAAAATCACAAAATTCAAATAAAGTTATTACAATTCAGCAATAAAACGAAATTTACTTTACCAGCTGCAAAGTCAGCAATAGCAATGAGATCAATTTTAGGTAGAGGATAAGGAACATTGAAGTATTCTTTATAAAAAGGCAAGGTTTTAGCAGCAACCTATAAAAGCACACAAAAAAGAACCATCTGATGAGTATTTTTTTAATGAGTCATATACAAATCCACAAAGGAAACCTGCTGCAAGACAAAGTATCTCAAACTATGAGAAATCAATTCTAGAAAGCCCTTCTCCTTCACAGACTAACTTAGCCCAAGCTTTATATATACCAGCCAAACTGACTCGTAAGTGTAACTTATATTCTTACACTCATTTCCTAGGAAAATAAGTTTCACTTTTATATTCTTTCTTCTTTTTCTGTGGGTTTGAACCCACAGCCCCATGCATGCTAAACATGCACTCTACCACTAAGCTATATTACAGCACTGACTTTTATAGTCTCTGAATAGTTATAAAATGTTAATGTAACATCAATGTTGATATATCCAAAATTCTATTAAAAAATGAAATGAAAGAAGCATAAAAACTTTCAGACTAAATTACAAGTAACTGTACTAATAATTGATCAGAAATGTAAATTCCCCAACCTGGAGTTATGGACTGTTGGAACAATCCTCTTCAAGTACATTTACCTCTAACGCAAATTTTCCTTGTTCTGCTTTGCCAACAGGGGTGTAAACACGGACACACACACCATCTTTTGACCTTGTTTCTACAAAGTCATATTCACCCACAACAAATGCCACCAGATATGTAGACATAACAGGTGTGCGGGCAAACTTCACTTCCACTAAATTTTCATCATCAGGGTATGGTTTCCGGTCAATTACATTCTTAAGGGGGAAAAAAAGGAAAATTTAAACATTTTCATTAATATCCTAGAGCAAACACTAGCCAAAAACTACAGGCTTTCATTCAGTGTTTTTATCCTGTTAATATCTTTCCTCTAAAAAGTGGTCTGAGCTAGGTACAGGTGCCTGTACTACTCAGGAAGTAACTATTCAGGAAGCTGACATCTAAAGATCTCGGTTCCAAGGCAGCCCCCAAAGACTTACCTTATCTCTAATTAACTACCCAAAAATTGGAAGTGGGTTGTGGCTCCCAGTGGTAAAACACTAACCTTGAGCAAAAAGCTTAGGGACAGTACCCAGGCCCTGAGTTCAAGTCTATAATCCACAAAAAATAAAAAAAGAACAAGTGATCTGATAATGCACTTATACTAAAAAGTGGGTAGCTAAAAAGTATTAAAATTCTCAAGTACTTGAGACAAGAGGAATCAATTTTTCTTGAATATATATTATACGCCAAGCACTGGGATGTTTTCCAGTAAGACTTCAATACTTTTCAAATGAAATAAGAACAGGAGAAAACAATTAGTAACAAATGACATTGTATGTCAAGCACTGACTGCTCATGCGTATAATCCCAGGTACTCAAGAGGATCTTAGGGTTCCAGTTTAGAACCAGACCAAGCAGACAAATCCAAGAAACTCTTATGTCTAATTAACTGGGCTGGTGGGGGGGGGGGGGGGGGCGAGGACCACACACAGAAGTACAGGCATAGCTCAAGTGGTAGGCAGGAGCAAAAAAGCTGAACAAGACTACAAGGCCTTCAGCTCACACCTCAGAATACACACACACACACACACACACACACACACACACACACACACACACACACACACACACACACTCTCTCTCTCTCTCTCTCTCTCTCTCTCTCTCTCTCTCTCTCTCTCTCTCTCTCTCTCTCTCTCTCTCTCTCTCTCAATTAATTAAAAAAATAGATTGTGGGCTGGGTGCCAGTGGCTCACGCCTGTAATCCTAGCTACTCAGGAGGCTGAGATCTGAGGATCATGGTTCAAAGGCAGACTGGACAAGCAAAGTCCATGAGGCTCTTATCTCTAACCACTAGAAAACCAGAAATGATGCTGTAGTGGAGTGCTTGCTTTGAGCTGAATTGCTCAGGGACAGTGCCCAGGCCGAGAGTTCAAGCCCCACAACTACCCCTCCACCTCCCCCCCACCAAAAAAAAAGAAAAGAAAAGAAAAAAGATTGTGGAATCTCTCATCTCAAAAGGTATGGATTTCTAGAGTATTCTCTGAACCAAGGCGCTGGCCCTACACAAATTGGTGAAGTTTTCATTTACCTTTGAAATTCCTAACTTCCCTTTGGTCTACTCCTTCTTTTCTATTCAAGCTCTTATCCCCTCAAATTTTATTGTTTCTTCCAAGAAAGAGTTAAATAAAAAAAGACTTTATATATTCATTTATACTATCGAATATTTGAGAAGAGAATGATATTCTACCTATGGAATTCTCTATACCATAAGCAGGCAAAAAAAGCCAGTTAATTTCAGAGGTAATACACTTTTCCAATATCCCCAGAATCAGAATACAGGCTACAGGTTATTTCACATCTTAAATAAGACAAGCCTAAGCAAAGCATTTTAAGTAATAAATGGCTTACTTTATATAAATGGTTAAGAGTATAAAAAGCATAGTCATTAAAGAAGATGATAACTCAGAAGCTAAAACATATTTTATTATAAAACTACAATTTCTGGTACTTAAATATAAAAGTTCTTTTCTTTCAACTAATTTATCTAACATTTGTATTGCTAAATTTAAAAAACTAAATTTTTCTTAAAGCAAATGATTATATTAATGTATTAAACAAGGATTCATTATTCAACAGGGGAAATTGCTCCAAATATAAAAGGCAATTGAGTAAAAGAGAGCTCACTGGAAATAAATAGTAGTTGTGTTTGCAGTATATACTAAAGTTACTATGCTAAGTAATAATAACATGTTACACCATCTAATCACAGCAAACCAAATATACCATAATAAAAATCTTGAGACTTTTAAGCACATACATACCATGTTTGATAAAGCTACTCTGTCTTTGGGAACAACCAATGAGATATCAAAAGTTGCTTTGATGGCAGGTTCATCCCAGCAAGGAAAAGCTCTCCGGGCATCAGTGGCCTTGAGAAAAGAATATGAAATACAAATACCATTAAGTTAACCTTACAGTCTATTTCATGAAACAACTACCATTACTTTATAATTCAGTAATTTGTCAGTTGATATTCAACCAAATATTTCTTTTCTATTCAGTGTCAGGCAATAGGCTACAAACTAACTACAAAGAAAGGTGGCTCAGTGGTAGAGTGCTTGTCTAGCATGAATGAAGCCTTGGGTTCAAGTCCTCAGCACACATAAACAGAAAAAAGCCAGAAGTGGTACTGTGGCTCAAATGGTAGAGTGCTAGCCTTGAGCTGAAGAGCTGAGGGACAGTGCCTAGGCCCAGAGTTCAAGTCCGCAACAGATCCCCCCCCCCCCGAAAAAAAAGGAATGTTAAGCAAGTTCTGTGGAAGGATAAATTATTAGTAAGAGGGGAAAGAGTAAATGGAAAGGATAGTTCAATTCCTCAGTACCATAAAAACAGAAAAGGCCGGAAGTGACACTGTGGTTTCAGTGGTAGAGTGCTAGCCTTGAGCAAAAGAAGCTCATGGATACTGCCCAGGCCCTGAATTCAAGCCCCAGGACTGGCAAAATAAATAAATAGATTTTTTTTAATCCATATACCTCACCAATAAAACACAAAACAAAACATTGTTTGGAGATATAGTACAGCCATCATTCTTTTTTTTTTTTTGGTCAGTTGTGGGGCTTGAACTCTGGGCCTGGGTGCTGTCTCTCAGCTCTTCAGCCCAAGGCTAGTGCTCTACCACTTGAGCCACAGTACCACTTCCAGTTTGCTGGTGGCTTCTTGGAGATTAGAGTCTCCCAGACTTTCTTGCCTGGGCTGGCTTTGAAACATGATCCTCAAATCTCAGCCTCCTGGCCGGGCTTCCAGCCAACATTCTAAGATAAAGTATCCAAAATAGCTTGAAACAGGCACTAGAGTAATTTCAAATATAGAATTAAACCTAGAGAATTGTGGTAAATACTATTTAAAAATAAAAGGATGGGGCTGGGAAGGTGGCTCAGTACTAGAACACTTGCCTTACATGCATTAGGCCCTGGGTTCGATTCCTCAGCACCACATAAACAAAAAGAAAAAAGCCAGAAGTGGCACTGTGGCTCAAGTGGTAGAGCATTAGCCTTGAGCTGAAGAGCTGAGGGACAGTGCCCAGGCCCAGAGTTCAAGCCCCACGACCGGACCAAAAAAATAAAAATAAAATAAAAGGGGGGCTGGGAAGGTGGTTCAGTGGTAGAGTGCTTGCCTTGCATTCATGAGGCCCTTGGTTCGATCCTCAGCCCCACATAAGCACTGGAAATGGCGCTGTGGTTCAAGTGGTAGAGCACTAGCCTTGAGCTGAAGAGCTGAGGGACAGCACCCAGGCCCAGAGTTCAGGCCCCACGACCGGACCCAAAAATAAATAACAATAAATAAATAAATAAATAATTATATATATATATATATATATATATATATGAGAAGGTAAGCCAGGCCAGTGGGCACCAGTGGCTCACACCTGTAATCCTAGCTACTCAGGAGGCTGAGATCTGAGGATCATGGTTCAAAGCCAGCCCAGGCAAGAAAGTCCTTAGGAGTCTTATCTCCAATATACCACCAGAAAGCCAGAAGTGGCACTGCGACTCAAGTGGTAGAGTGCCTGCCTTGATCTGAAGAGTTCAGGGACAGCACCCAGGCCTAGAGTTCAAGCCCCATGACCAACCAAAAATAAATAAATAATAATAATTTTTTTAAAAAACAAAAGGTAACACAGAATTAATGGAAGAGGAGATATACTACATAACAGAAATTAGCACTAAACTAGACCTACATTTTCATAGTGTGCAAAATAATTAATCTAGGAACATGGACAGAAATTTAACAATGGATATCACTAATTGTTATGTTAATTATATTAAAATTCATAAAATAAATTCAGTAAGATTATCACATTAAAGTATCATTGACAGATAAAAAGTATATACAAGACTTATAAGAATTTAGTAAATAAAAATTGAGTATAGTAATATAAAGTAAAATGCCAAAGAAAGAAAGAAATGCTTTGAAACAGCTAATAATTCACTAGGAAAAGATATAACTATCAAATATTTCAAGGATGATTGTGATTTTAAAAGGTATACAATCCAGACACTAGATGCTCATGCCTATAATTCTAGCTACTCAGATAGCTGAGATCTGAGGATCATAATTCAAAGCCAGCAGGGGCAGGAACATCTGTGAGACTCTTATTCCAATAAACTACCAAAAAGCCATAAGTTGAGATCTGAAGATATCGGTTCAAAGCCAGTCCGGGCAGGAAAGTCCATGATAATCACCAGAAAACTGGAAGTGGCCCTGTGACCCAAGTGGTGGAGTGCCTGCCTTGAGCTGAAGAACTCAGGGATAGTGCCCAGGCCCAGAGTTCAAGCCTCACAACCCACCAAAAACCAAACAAACAAACAAACAAAGCCAATGGACTAGGAATGTGGCTCAGTGGTGGAGTGCTTGCCTAGCATTCACTTAAGCCGTAGATTCCATTCCTCAGTTAACACACAAACAGAAAAGGCTGGAAGTTGTGCTGTGGCTCAAATGGTAGAGTACTAGCCTGAGCAAAGGAGCCCCAGGCCTGGCACATAAAATAAAATAAAATAAAGTAAAAATAAAGTCAAGTAGCTAGGCAGCAGTGGCTCATGCCTATCTAGCTACTCAGGAGGGTAAGATCTAAGGATGGAAGTTCCAAGCAGACCAGGCAGGAAAGTCTGTGAGACTTTTATCTCCATTAAACTACCAAAAAGCCAGAGGGGTAGCTGTGGCTCAAGTGGTACAGTGCTAGCCTTGAGC
Source organism: Dipodomys merriami (assembly GCF_024711535.1). Classification (NCBI taxonomy): domain Eukaryota; kingdom Metazoa; phylum Chordata; class Mammalia; order Rodentia; family Heteromyidae; genus Dipodomys; species Dipodomys merriami. Next base: position 29,581,611 of record NW_027203270.1, on the reverse strand, counting down.
AAAAGAAGCTTAGGGACAATGCCCAATCCCTGAGTTCAAGCCCCAAAATCAGTTCCAAAAAATAAAGCCAAATGTAGTAGCCATGTGTCTAATCACAGCTATTTAGGAGGTAGAGATAGGAGGTCTCTGATCTGGAGGCAGCACAGGCAAAAGTACAAAACCCTATCTGAAACTACAAGCAAAAGGACTGGTGGCATATCTCAAGCGATAGAGCTCTTGCCTTGACAAGTGCCCAAGAATAAAGAAAAGAGAATGAGAAGAAAATTACACAATTCAGATATTGAAATTTTGTTGCCGTGTGTGTGTGTGTGTGTGTGTGCGCGCGCGCATACACATCTATATATAATAGTTGCCACATAATCCACATCTTTCTATAGAGATAATTGGATGAATATAAAATAAAAACATTTTAAAACCCTAAGTATAATTATGGCTAAAGGAATTTGGCCTTAAGAATCACCTTAAATAATAGCATCAAACTGAGTGAGTCAGGCCAGGTGACAGTGGCTCACACCTATAATCCTCGCTACTCAGGAGGCAGAAATCTGAGCAAAATCTGAGCATCACCGTTCAAAGCCAGCCAGGACAGGAAAGTTCATGAGATGCTTATCTCTAATTAACCACCTGAAAACCAGAAAAGTGGCACTGTGGCTTAGTGATAGAGCGCTAGCCTTGAGCTAAAGAGCTGAGGACAGTGCCCAGGCCCAGAGTTCAAGCCCCACAATTGACAATGGGAAGAAAAAAAAAAAACTGAGTCAGATGCTTAATTATACTATGTTAAGCCGAGTGCCAATGGCTCATGGCTGTAATCCTAGCTGAGATCTGAGAATCAAAGTTCAAAACCAACCCATGCAAGAAAGTTTATGAATTTGTTGTTTTTTTTTTTCTGTTGGTCATGGGGCTTGAACTCTGGGCTTGGGCGCTATCCCTCAGCTCTTCAGCTCAAGGCAAGTGCTCTACCACTTAAGCCACAGCGCCACTTCCAGTTTTCTAGTGGTTTATTGGAGTTAAGAGTCTCACGGACTTGGGGCTGGGAAGGTGGCTCAGTGGTAGAGTGCTTGCCTTGCATGCCTGAGGCCCTGGGTTCGATTCCTCAGCACCACATAAGCAAAAAGAAAAAAGCCGGAAGTGGCGCTGTGGCTCTAGTGGTAAAGCGCTAGCCTTGAGCTGAAGAGCTGAGGGACAGTGCCCAGGCCAGAGTTCAGGCCCCATGACTGGACCAAAAAAAAAAAAAAAGAGTCTCACGGACTTTCCTGCCCCAGCTAGCTTTGAACCTCGATCCTCAGATCTCAGATCTCAGCCTCTTGAGTAGCTAGGATTACAGGTATGAGCCACTGGCGCCGGGCAGTTTGTGAGATTTTTATCGCCACAGAAACTGCTAAAAAAGATGGAAGTGAAGCTGTCTGTGGTTCAAGGGGTAGAGTGCTAGCCATGAGCAAAAGTCTCAGGGACAGAGCCCCAGGACTAGTACATGTTATAGTATTTTAGAAGTTATAGTATTTTAGAACCAGACACCAGTGGCTCACACTTGTAATCCTAGCTACACAAGAGACTGGTATCTGGGGATCACAGTTCAAAACTAGAAGACAAGAAAATCCATGAAATTCCTATCTGTAAGTAACCAATAAAAATCCAGAAGCAGAACTATAGCTAAGTGGTAGAGTGCTAGCTAGCTTTGAGCACAAAAGCTCAGAGACAGTGTCCAGTCCCTGAGTTCAAGCCTCAGTTGCAGCCAAAAATCAAAAAGAATTATAGAATGTTAGAGAAAGATAATACATACCTCAAACTGTGTTACAGCAGCATAGCGCACCTCTCCAGAAGGGGTGGTATATTTACTTCTATAGAAACCTTTCATTTTGTCATTCAGCTCTCCAACAAAATCTATCTTTAAGGTTCCTGTACCTGTGATCGAAGATAAACAAAATCACTTTTATGGAAATGTTAAGAACAGTTATCAAAAGTATGACCTCAAGATACTATATTTAGATGGCTATTTACTAAGTACAAATCAGTCCTTCCTTTCTCAAATACTCCTGGCACTGGAGAGAATATTCTGTCGGTTGATACAAATGACAAACTAATCCTAAAATGCCTCTTTCAGGCTATGTTTAGAGTGCCTGCTTAGAAAATAGTTTCAATAGTCTAATCTCCGATTCCCAATCCATGAAAATAGGAACAGGAAAGAAAACATTTATTATTAAATGCCTGACACATGCTACTGTGTAAGGGCCTTTTAAAATATTTATGTATATTCATAAAGATGAATGTGGATATTGTCCCCACTTTTTCAGATGAGGAAACTGAGGCTCATATTTTTAGTAAGCAGCAAAAATAGGAAAAAATGTCTTAACACCAAATTTATGCTTTCTGACAACATATGAATTGGTCTTTTTTTTGACAGTTTCATGAATAGGAAAAGAAATGTAAACAACTGTTCTGTGATGAAAGACAAACACTGCATCTCTTTAATCCAAACAGAACACTAACTGCCTACTTTTGTAGGAACTACCAGGAAGACCAATTATTTGGTCAGCAAAATGACATAAAACAAATTTAGTCATTTAACCGATTGAATATTGACATTAAAGAAATATATAATTGATAAATTATTAAATACAAATAAAAGTACAACCTAAATGTGTATCCTATTGTTGTGCCATGTATTTTCTTTAAAAAAGAAAAATATCTAGTAGCCATCTATTAAATTCAGATGAATGGCAAAACAATCCCATTCTACATTTTAAAAATCAAATCTCACACACACAAACAAAAATGTTGATTTCAGTGCCTATTTATAACAAGATCCTAGGGCATGAGAGTCTACTAAAATCAAGGATATAGTATGAGTAATTACAAATTAGAACAAACTTTTATATCCTATTTTTCTAAACTTCTGTCATTTGAAGTTCTACACAGCACTGACATTTGACATTGACCAAAATGTTTCTGACATTTTCAATCTTGACATACTCTTCTAGGTGATCTTAAAGTCAAACATTCATCTTCTAAAACTAAATTTGTGTTTTGGAAAAGTTCAAAGTCACCGGGTATACAAGTCAACAGAATATATGAAGGACAAACTATATATTGTTTCTACACAAAGGCTGTCTGTAAAGCAATTAAACTGATTTAATTTGTCTCAAACTGGTTCTGAAAATAATCTAAGCAAAAATTTCAGACCTTTGTAGCAAAGCCATCACTAAAAAAACTGGCATGTTCTTAAAGCAATCATGTTGTAAATCAGTAACAACTGAAATTCAATTAAATAGACATCTGTAGTGGCCATTAAAAAAAAAAATCAGACAAATGTGAATATCTGAAGGAACAGTGAATACCTGTTTGCATGTGTAGTGCTAGAAATAAACCCAGTGCCTCACTAATGCTAAGCAGGCACTTAACTATTGAACTACACACCCAGATTCAGTCAACATTTTAAACAGAATGACATATTACTGGGATATTAAATATAAGTCCATGAGAGAATCAAAAGGAACTCTTAAAAATTGACACTAAAGAATTAAATTACACAATTTTAAGAAAAAAAATTAAAGTTATTCTCTACTTTCTTTAGGAATTCACTGATATCTTTTTTAAAGCAGATGTCTTCATGTTGTAAAATTCACAAGAAAAATCTAATTGATTTAAATTTTCACTACCTTTAATGGGAATTGATGAAATTTTACACTAATTCCACAGATTAAATTGGCCTGTTTTCACTAAATCAAATGCTAAAATATTTTAAAATATAACTTATATTCATGGTGAGTATACTTTCAATTTTTTCCTATTTGGAACAAAAGTGGATTTAAAACTCATAACTAAATAAGAAAGGCTGCTTACACTTTTACTCGGTTTTAAATCTCCAAGGCCATCAAACCATAACAAGATATTGATAGTGACCACTTCCAAAAAGTGGCATACTAAACAAAATACAAAGTATTGGAAAGGATTATTACCTGAAATTCAAACAAAACACAAGTTAAAGTTTTTAAAAATCATTAATAAATTCAATTAGTGTCACATTATACAGTACTAATTACAAGTATTTACTAGTGAAAATAGAATTTTAGGGCAAGCAAGGAGAAAAAACTTTTTGACAATTTTAACTTGTTGAATACCATAATGATCACCAGTTCTAATTTTATACCTAGTCACACATAAAATTTACATTATTTCTTCAAATTAGATACCTTATTTCAGTATCTAGTGTACTTAGCTATTTGTGTGATAAAGCTTTTATAATAAAATAAGCTGATTTATAAATTAAACAACTAAAACTAGGACATCCATTGTAAAAACTAAGAGTAGATCTTTATACTTTATACTTTAACAAGAAGAAACATAATAAGCCTACTGAATGCTATAAAATTAAGGACAATTTATGTAAAAAGGGAGTGAAAGTCTTGCTGTTGGGACAAGATTTCTTCTTATCTTGGTTCTCAATCTTTAAAATGGCTAAAAACTACTAGTGAATCTTTATAAATAAATGACACCCCGTATACTACTCAGGAGGCTGAGATCTGAGGATCGATCTTGACCAAGCCAGTCTCTTATCTCCAATAAACTACTCAAAGAAGGCTGGAAGAGGCCCTGTGGCACAAGTGGGTAGAGTATTAGCCCTGAGCCAAAAAAGCTCAAGGAACGCACCCAGGTCGGTCTTGATTTCAAGCACCTGGACTAGCATCAAAAAAGAGACTATAGACCCTTAACCATTGATTCTGCAGTTGTTAGACCTTAAAATAATTATAGATTCATCCCATCACTCTAGAACAGTGTCAAAGATGGTGTTTTAGTCAGCTATAACATAAAGGTGATTGTATTTTTTTTTCTTTTGATAGGTCATGGGGCTTAAACTCTGGGCCTGGGCACTGTCCCTCAGCTCTTCAGCTCAAGGCCAGTACTCTACCATTTGAGCCACAGTGCCACTTCCACTTTTCTGGTGGTTTATTGGAGATAAGAGTCTCACAAGTCTTTCCTGCCTGGGCTGGCTTTGAACTGTGATGCTCAGATTTCAGCCTCCTTGGAAGCTAGGATTACAAGCATGAGCCACCGGTGCCAAGCAAAAGTGTTTTTGTATGGTTTTTTGTTGTTGTTTTGCCAGTCCTGGGGCTTGAACTCAGGGCCTGGGCACTGTTCCTGAGCTTCTTTAGCTTAATGCTAGCATTCTAACATTTGAGCCACAGAGCCACTTCCAGCTTTTTCTGTTTATTTGGTACTTAGGAATTTAACCCAAGGCTTCATACATGCAAGGGAAGCACTCTACCACTATGCCACATTCCCAGCCCATAAATGTTATTAGTAATTAAAATGTGTTCATATTTATTCTATTAGCAGACCATTTCTGCAAACTGTTAAAAAGGTGAACTTTGTTTTAATTTTTTTTCTTTTTAATTCACAAATAATAACTATATATTTAAGGGGTAAGAACTTGAACTCAGGGCCTGGATGCTGTTCCTGAAGGGTTTTTTTTTGTTCAAGGCTAGGACTCTACCACTTGAACCATAGTTCCACTTGGGCTTTTTGATGGTTAATTGGAGAAAGAATCTCATGGACTTTCCTGCTGGCTTTGAATGATCTTCAGGTCTCAGCATCCTGAGTAGCTTGGATTACAGTTGTGATCCACTGGCACCTGGCAGGAATTCATTCTTCTTTTTCTTTTTTTGGTGTCAGTCCTAGGACTTGGACTCAGGACCTGGACACTGTCCATGGGCTTTATCTGCTCTAGACTATCACTCTGCCACTTGAGCCCCAGCTCCACTTCCGGCTTTTGGAGTGGTTAGAGATAAGAGTCATTCCTGCCCAGGCTGGCTTTGAACTGTGATCCTCAGAACTCCTGAGATCCTCAGATCCTCCAGAGTAGCTAAATTATAGGCGTGAGCTGCCAGCACCCAACAAAAACAACAATTTTAAAAAGGAGAAGAGAAAGCCTGAAAATATTAAAAAAAAATTTGTGTTGAAGCACTTGCCTGACATGTGCCAGGCCCTGGGTTTAATCCTCAATACTGCAAAAATATACAAATAAAAATAAAAAGGATAAAACGAGAAGTGCAGAGTGTTTGTATTTTCTATATTATTTGCCAAACATAAATGAAGCACTTTTGTCAGTTTAGAAAGCCTGTTAAAAGTAGGCTTTAATTGTCAAATATGTGCTTTTGTGTGTATGTGTGTTGTTGGTACTAAGGTTTGAAATCAGAGCCTCAAGTTTGCTAAGTAGAGGCTCTTCCATTTAAGTTATACCCCTAGTCTTTTGCCTTAGCCATTTTTCAGATATGATATCAGGTTTTTTTAACCAGAGTCAGCATTGTATCTCAATCCTATGGCATAGCTGGGATGATAGTTGGTATCACCACACCCAATCAGTGGTATAAATGGACTCCCTGAAAAAAATACATTGGGGGGGGGGGAGCCTGGACTAGCCTTAAACCACAATTAATTATTTCCACCTCCCTCATAGTTACAATTATAGGCTTATACCTGGTCTCTAACAAGTAACATTTTGATTTCTTTACAAAAATAAATCATCTTTAACTTTGATAAAATAAATGAGAGGGCTGTATTTCTTAATTCTAAACAACATTTATGAAAGTAAAACATGCTCTTTGTTTTCTCGGTTGTTGGGCCTGAGTGCTGTCCCTAAATTCTTTTGCTCAAGACTAAAGCTCTACCGCTTGGAGCCGCAGCTCTACTTCTGGTTTTCTTTTTTTTTTTTTTTTTTGCCAGTCCTGGGATTTGAACTCTAGGCCTGAGCACTGTCCCTGAGCTTCTTTTACTTAAGCAAAAGAGCCACTGCTCCAGTTCTAGCCTTTTCTGTGTATGTAGTACTGAGAAATCGAACCAGGGCTTCATGCATGCGAGGCAAACTATCTACCACTAACTATCTACCAGCCCCTACTTCTAGTTTTCTGGTGGTTAACTAGAAATAAGAGTCTCACAGACTTTCCTATCCAGGGTGGCTTTGAACCTCAATCCTCAGATCTCAAACTTGTGAGTAGCTAGAATTATAGGCATAAGCTTACAGTGCCTACCTCTTGGGCTTTTTTTTTTTTTTTTGGGGGGGGGGTCAGTCATGGGGCTTGAACTCTGGGCCGAGGCACTGTCCCCTCAATTCTTCAGGTCAAGGCTAGCAATCTACCACTTGACCCTCAATACCACTTTAAAGTGGTTTATTGGAGGTAAGAGTCTCACAGCCCTTTCTGCCCAGGCTGGCTTTGAACCCAATCCTCAGATCTCAGCCTCCTGAGTAGCTAGGATTGCAGGCATGAGCCAATGGCGCTATCTTGGACTTTTTTTTTTTTTTTGCTTATGTGGTGCTGAGGAATCAAACTCAGGGCCTCATGCATGCAAGGCAAGCACTCTACCATTGAGTCACCTTCCCAGCCCCTCTTAGACTATTTTTATTTTTTTATATTTTTTTGGGTCCGGTCGTGGGGCCTGAACTCTGGGCCTGGGCACTGTCCCCCAGCTCTTCAGCTCAAGGCTAGCACTCTACCACTTGAGCCACAGCGCCACTTCCGACTTTTTTCTTTTTGCTTATGTGGTGCTGAGGAATCAAACCCAGGGCCTCAGGCATGCAAGGCAAGCGTTCTACCACTGAGCCACCTTCCCAGCCCTCTTAGACTATTTTTAAAACTCAACTTTTTAATATTACAATCCTTCCTACTCCATTTTTTGCAGGTTTTTTTTTTAATGTACAATGAGGTTCAAACTCAGGACTATAAGCCTGCTAATCAAGTACTCTACCATTTATATCACATTCTCAACACTTTTGTATTTAATATTTTTCCATGAGGTCTTTCTTTTTCAAAAATAGGCTGGTCTGGACTGCGATCCTACTTATGCTTCCTGAGTAGTTGAGACCAAAAAAAAAAAACATGGGCTGAGAAGATGGCTCAGAGGTAGAGCGCTTGCCTTGCATGCATGAGGCCCTGGGTTCAATTCCTCAGCACCACATAAGCAAAAAGAAAAAAACTGGAAGTGGTGATATGGCTCAAGTGGCAGAGCGCTAGCCTTGAGCTGAAGAGCTGAGGGACAGCGCCCAGGCCCAGAGTTCGGGCCCCACGACTGGACCCAAAAACAAACAAAAAAAAACACTAGTGCCATCATCCCCAACTTTTTATTGGCTGATAGGGTCTTTTTTCTGTGTGGGTGCTGTGTGCATGTTTGATGCTCCTGGGGCTTGAACACAGGACCTGAACACTACCTCTGAACTTTTGTGCTCAAAGCTAACACTCTGCCACTTGAACCACAACTCCACTACCAGCTTTTTGTGCTAAGTGGAGATAATTCTTTTTTTTTTTTTTTTGGTCCAATCATGGGGCCTGAACTCTGGGCCTGGGCGCTGTCCCTCAGCTCTTCAACTCAAGGCTAGTGCTCTACCACTTGAACCACAGTGCCACTTCTGGTTTTCTGGTGGTTAATAAGAGATGAGTCTCATGGACTTTCCTGCCCGGGTTGCCTTTGAACCTCGATCCTCAGATCTCAGCCTCCTGAGTAGCTAGGATTACGGGTGTGAGCCACTGGCACCCAGATTATGACAGCTTTTTCTTCTGTCTCATTCCAAATATGAACTCTCAAAAGAGTCTCACTTTATTCAAAGTTCAAAAATTTGCTTCTATGAGTCTAAATTGCCCAACTTCTAACACTAATCTTTTTTTAAGTGCCAGTACAGGGGTTTGAACTCAAAGTCTTAGTACTATCACTTAGTTTTTTTGTTTTTAGCTTCAAGCTGGTGCTCTAGCATTTGAATCACAGCTTTACTTCTAGTTTTAGGTGGTTCATTAGAGATGAGTCTCATGGACTTTCCTAACCAGGCAGGCTTCTAACTACAATCCTGAGATATTTCAGCCACCTAAGTAACTAGGATTACAGGTTTGAGCTACGGGCATCTGGCAACATTTTAGTTCTCAATAGTCGCATATATAGTCTTCCTTTGTTAACTGTTGGTAATGGGGCTTGAACTCAGTGCTTGGAGTTTCTACCAATTAGAGCCATATCTCCAATCCATGCCTTCCCTGCCCCCAAATAAGAGTCTCTCCAATTTGTCTGCCTATTCTCAAACCTCAGCCTCCTGAGTAGCTAGGATTTGTAAGCATAGCCCACTGGAATCCAGTTTTCTTTCAAAAGCCTCACACTTATGCTAGGCAGGTACTCTATCACTTGAGTAGCAACCTCACTTTTTCTTTTTTAAGTTGATAAGAAAGTTGGGTTTCTCTTTGTATTGGTCCTGGGATTTAAACTAGGGCATAACTACTATCCCTGAGCAGATGAGCACTCTAGAACTTGAGCCATAGCTCCACTTGCAGCTTTTTAGTGGTTAATTGGCAATAACAGTCTCTGAGCCATTCCTGCCTGGACTGTTTTTGAATTGAGATTTCAGATTTCAGCCTCCTGAGTAGGTAGAATTACAGATGTTAGCCACCAGTACCTGGCAATAGGAAAGTTTTATTAGAATAAAAATACAACAGGTAAAGATGGCATTTCAATCTATCCCTGCCATCTTGGTAGTCTTCCTCTCTTTTTAGTTTTTAGTTACTTTTTAAATAGGTTCGTTTTTTGCTCAGGGCTAGCCTCACACTGTGATCCTTCTAATGCCTTTCACATAGCTGGGATTATAGCTGTGTACAACCATACCCCACTTGTTTGTTTGAGATTCAGTCTTGCTAATTTCTGGGACTGGCCTAGAACTACAATCCTCTCCACCTCTGCATCCTGAGGGAAGGAACTTCATTTATATTTTAGTCAGTCATGGGGCTTGAACTCAGGTCTGGGTGCTGTCCCTGAGCTCTTTCCCTCAAAGCTAGCACTCTACTGCTTTGAGCCACAGCTCTACTTCTTGTTTTCTGGTGGTTAATTGGAGATAAGAGTCCCATGGACTTTTCCTACCTGGGCTGGCTTTGAACCACAATCCTCAGAACTCAGCCTCCTGAGTAGCTAAGATTACAGGGATCAACCACCAGCACCCAGCAGGGAAAAAAATTTCTTAATTTATGTCTTAAATCTTCTATTTTTCTATTTCCTATTTCTTTGTTTTTCCTAGTATTTGTAGAAGATTCTTAATTTCATTTTCTAAAACATCTTTGTTCTTATATTTATCATATTATAATTTCCAAAACTTCTTACTCTAATTCTTCCTGTGTGGGACTTAGTGGTAGAGTGCTTGCCTGGCATGCATGAAGCCCTGGGTTTGATTATTCAATACCACATAAACAGAAAAAGCTGGAAATTCTTCCTATGTGATAGTCCTCTGTCTGTCCTTATTTAATGAATGTCAATACTGGGTGTTTCTTAACTTTCTCAGGATATTAACTGGAGTTTTTGTTTGTTTCTTCCAACTTCATAAATTTTTTATACTTAATGCTTTGGTTTTAACTCTACCTTTCATATTAAAAGTTCTTTCCAGGCCACGCCTGTAATCCTAGCTACTCAAGAGGCTGAGATCTAAGGATCATGGTTCGAAGCCAGCCCCAGCCTGGGCAGGAAAGTCCACGAGATTCTTATCTTATCTCCAATTAACCACCAGAAAACCAGAAGTGGTGTTGTGGCTCTAGTGGTAGAGCGCTAGGCTTGAGCTGAAGAACTGAGAGACAGAGTCCAAGCCCAGAGTCCAAGCCCCATGACTAACAAAATCAATCAATCAATAAATAAAAGTTCTTTCCTCAAATGTCTGGCAACTGCTGTCCCAGTGACTTTCAGTTATATTACTTGCTTTGGTCAACAAAATATAAGTGGGTATTAAAGGTGCACCATTCATGAAGAAGCTTTAAATGTGAGTTTATGGTTCAGGTCTCTCCCCATCCCTGAGATTCGCCATCTGCCATGTTAAAGAATAGCATGCTGCAGGCAATGCCTGCTCATTCCAAGTCCTAAAATGAAAAGACCTATGAGGTGAGGAGGACCCAGTAAAACTGGCAATATGGTTTCAGGTATTCAAGCAGTCCTGGTAACCACATGTCAGCAAGAAATATTGTGGTAAAACACAGATCTGTGATTTTATTGTAGGCTAGCTTATAAACATCTACTTTGTATATACATAAAGTATTTCTGGAAGGATTTACTAGGCAATGGAAGAAAAAGGGGTCAGAGAGAAGCGCTCTCAGTTTTCACATTACTGTATATATTCTTTGGTGTCTTTTAAGATATACTCAATGTAAAACATTTATTATAATAATCGCACATAAAAATACTTTCAAAAGTACTAAAAAAAAGATACAACTTAATTTTTTTCTGAAAATACTTTAATATAAAGCAGTAGATTCTCAATATAAAAAATTTAAAACCAGCGGGTGCCGGTGGTTCACGCCTGTAATCCTAGCTACTCAGGAGGCTGAGATAGCTGTTCAAAGCCAGCCCGGGCAGGAAAGTCCATGAGACTCTTATCTCCAATACAACACTCAGAAAACCAGAAATAGCACAGTGGCTCAAATGGTAGAGTGCTATCCTTGAGTTGAAGAGCTGAGGGACAGCATTCAGGCCCAGAGTTCAAGCCCCATGACCAACAAAAAAATAAAAATTTAAAACCAAAAGGTATACATTGAATGAAAAAACACCAATTATTTAACTCAGACATAACCCAGACATTATTCCATTTGTGCCACTTTAAAGATATGATTCATCAACTTAACTATGTAATTTCAAACTGTTTTTCAATTTTATAATGAATACCTCATAGTGTTATGAATTCACAAGTTATATAAATCTTTTGCCTGTTTGAAACTTCAGCTAACTTGACAAAAACTGTTTTAGAAGTCACTTATTTGGATATATATCGTTACTAGAAAACTAAGTATCTTTTCACACATTTAATAGTTACTTAAAATTTTTCTTTATGAATTATCTATCACTTATTTACTACATTCATACTGACTTGCCAATTGATTTGCATTTATCCTACTATATCAACAAGTCTTCTATATTCATTGTGCTTTTTCTGGCTAATAGTAACATATCAACGAATCTTTCTTTCCTTGATCTGATAAACATAATACCTGTATATCAAAATAATGTGTGGACAGATGGGGACATGGCTCAAGTTGCAGAGTAGTTGCCTAGCAATAGTAAGCCCAAGTCCCTGAGTTGAAACTCAAGTATTTAAAAAAAAAAGAAAGAAAGGGCTGGGAAGGTGGCTCAGTGGTAGAGTGTTTGCCTTGCATGCCTGAGGCCCTGGGTTCGATTCCTCAGCACCACATAAGCAAAAAGAAAAAAAGCCAGAAGTGGCACTGTGGCTCAAGTGGTAGAGCGCTAGCCTTGAGCTGAAGAGCTGAGGGGCAGCGCCCAGGCCCAGAGTTCAGGCCCCACGACCGAACCCCAAAAAAAATAAAATAAAAAAGAAAGAAAAAAAGAAATGTAAGAATCATGTATTGAGCATTCAAATAAAAATTGGGATTCAATCAAAAGATAAACAAATGCTTAAGTGGCGTGTGTGTGTGTGTGTGTGTGTGTGTGTGAGAGAGAGAGAGAGAGAGAGAGAGAGAGAGATTCTTCTATTTATACTTCCTGCACAAGTGAGATGACAGATGCATACCACCATGTCTAGCTTTTGATTGGTTGAGATGCTTGAGTTGGCCTTAAATTGAGATCCTCCCAATTTCAGCCTGCTGAGTAACAGAGATTAGAGGCACTGCCCCAAGTGAAAAATATATTTTTCTAAAGCTCAAACTGGAAAGAAAGTATTTTATTCTACAACAGAATGATCCTCTGATTTTTCTGTTTTGTTTGTTTGGTTGAGAACATTATATAGTAAAGGAAAGTTTTCTATAACCCCAAATTCTTAACAACTATCTTTTGGCATCCTCAAAATTGAAAGGAACCTTTCTTTTTTTTCAGTGGTGGTACTAGGGTTTGAGCTGAGGACTTTGTGTTTGATAGGTAGTCACTGTATACCACTAAGACACACCTCCAGCCCAGAAAAGCCCTTTCTCAATAAGCTAACAATAGGGGGAAAATGACATGCAATACATTTCTTTGGACAATTAAAATGCTACTACTTGTGGAATTGTACAAAACCTACATCTCTTACCTGTTTGAAGAGTACTAGGAAAAGATAAGGTGACTTTTTCATCTTCATTCTGATAGTTAAATCCTGTAGCATGTATTTCTAGAAAAAGAGGGAAAAAAATTACAAATGTGAGTTGACTGGTAAAATGAAATCTTACTAGAGGTATTAACATTTTCAAAAGCTCAAGGCTAACATTCTATCTCTTTGAGTCTCAGCACTACTTCCCATTTTTCTGGTGGTTAATTGGAGATAAGAGTCTCAGGGACTTTCTCTTGTTTGGGCTTGCTTCGACCACAATCTGAAGATCTCAGCCTCCAGAGTAGCTAGGCGTGAGCCACTGGCACCTGTGGTTAAATTAAAACTATTTCAGCTGGGTGCTGGTGGCTTACAACTGTAATCCTAGCTACTTCAGGAGGCTGAGATCTTAGGATCGAGGTTCAAAGCCAGCCCCGGCAGGAAAGTATGTGAGGCTCTTATCTCCACTTAACCACCAGAAAACCAGAAGTGTTGCTGGGGCTTGCCTTAAGCTGAAGAGCTCAGAGACAGGGCCCAGGCCCAGAGTTCAAGCACTACGACTGACAAAAAATAATAATTTTTTAATTTAGCAAATCAAGTTTCTACTAACAAGAGTGTCATTTCAACTTCACATATTTTAGGTTATACAACCTAAGTGAAATAAAATTATATATTATTTATCCTTGAATAATTAGTCAAGGACTAGTCAAGGAAGGTGGCTCAGTGGTATAGTGCTTGCCTTGCATGCATGAGGCCCTGAGTTCGATTCCTCAGCACCACATAAGCAGAAAAATATAGAAGTGGCACTGTGGCTCAAGTGGAAGAGTGCTAGCCTTGAGATGAAGATCTGAGGGACAGCACCAAGGCCCAGAGTTCAGCCCTCCCCCGCCACACACACACACTTATAGTCAGGTGCCAGTGGCTCACACCTATAATAACTATTCAGGAGGCTAGATGTGAGAATTGTTTAAAGCCATCCTGAAGCAGGAAAGTCCATTATTAGATGCGTATCTTTACTTAACCACCAAAAAGTGGAAGTATGGCTCAAGTGGCAGAATGCTAAAATTGAGTACAAAAGCCCAAGGACAGCACTCAATCTCTGAGTTTGAGCCCCAGGACTGACACAATAATAATAATTATTATTATTGTAAGGTCTACACAGGGACACCTCCCTACCTCTTGGCTAAGTTTCTGCCCAGTATCTGTTACCTAGGTAACTGGCAGACCAGGAAGCAGTCACCTTCCCTCCTTCACATCCTGGGCCACCTCTCACACAAGCCTCCCATCTGACCTTAGGAGGGTCCCAGACCCTGAGGTCATGTCCGGATCCAATGTGGCCACACCTTTCCCCCATCTGGCCACACCCCTTCCTGTCCCTGGCCTAGATAAATTCTGACCCAGGGGTGGGTCACCCCTTCCTTTTCAGCCATGCCTCTCCGCCAAGCACAGTGGGGGCAGCAATTCAGTAAATAAATTTCTCCTGCCTGAATATCGTGTGGTATTCTCTTCATTGGCTACCTAATAAAACCTACGTATGTAATATACCTTACAATTATAATTATACATCCTCTATAAATTCACAAACCTTTAGTGATGTAAGAGAAATGGTGTTATTACTATTACAAAAGCGATAAGCTGGGGCTGGGAAGGTGGCTCAGTGGTAGAGTGCTTGCCTTGCATGCCTGAGGCCCTGGGTTCGATTCCTCAGCACCACTAAGAAAAAAGCCGGAAGTGGCGCTGTGGCTCAAGTGGTAGAGTGCTAGCCTTGAGCTGAAGAGCTGAGGGACAGCGCCCAGGCCCAGAGTTCAGGCCCCATGACCGGACCCCCAAAAAAAAAAACCAAAAAAAAAAACCCCAAAAGCAATAAGCTTTTCTTTTTGTTTAGTTTTATTTTTTTTTTTGGGGGGGGGGAGGGGGGTAAGTCAGGGAGCCTGAACTCTGGGCCTCAGTGCTTTCCCTAAGCTCAAGGCTGCACTCTACCACATGAGCTACAGCGCTACTTCCTGCTTTTTCTGCTTATGTGGTGCTGAAGAATCGAATCCAGGGTCTCATGCATGCAAGGCAAGCGCTCTACCACTGAGCCACCTTCCCAGCCCTAGATATTTATTTATTTATTTATTTATTGGAGACAGGGCTTCACTAAATAGCACACACTGACCTCAAATAAGGTTTTCTATCACATTTTCAGATGTACTTCATTTTACCTTTTGTGTGCCTAATTTTGCATTTTTTCCCCTGGTTCTGTGTCTTAAACTCCCAGAGCTAGATGCTGTCCTGAGCATTTTTCCTCAAGGTTGGCATTCTACCACTTGAACCACAACTCCCACTTCCAGAATTTTGGTGGAATTTTAATTGGAAAGTAAGAGTCTCAGGATCTTTCCTGCCCAGACTGGCTTCGAACTGCAATTCTCAGATCCGCTGCCTAAGTAACAAGTATTACAGTCATGAGATACTGATTTCTGGGCCCCTAATTTTGCTTTCTATGCTGCACTCCTGTAAGAGGTAACCTAAAAGATGTTTTTGCTGAGCCTAGAGTTAATGGCTCACGCCTGTAATCCTAGCTACTGAAGGTTGAGATCTGAGGATCACGATTCAAAGCCAGCCCGGCCAGGAAAGTCCATGAGACTCTTATCTCCAATTAACAAAGAAAAAACCAAAGTGGTGCCATTTTGGCTCAAACTGGTAGAATGCTAACCTTGAGCAAAAAAGCTCAGGGACAGAGCACAGGTTCTGAGTTCAAGCCCCATGACCCATAAAATAAAGTTTTTGATGAACCCTGTGAATGAACTAAAAGCTCCTCCAACTCTATATTTGTATTCTTTGACCTATTGACTGCTCCTATTCACTGCTGCCATCACTTTACAATCACCTTGGGTACCAAGAAAGAATAGATTTCCCTGATAAATAACTTATGTGGAAAGTAAACTACCCCTCAGTCTTCTTTTCCTTTTAAAAGATACAACTTGTTCCTGTTCTCATTCCAATGGTAAAGTGATAATGATTCTCCAGAATACCTCCAAGGTCAAAGACTGCAATAAAAGACAAACCAAGCCATACTTGGGACTGTTCTAACTATATATATCTTTCTCATCCCCAGTTCCAATTCTCACCACTTAATCTGAAGTCACTACTGGTATCCTCGAAGATGGCTAAAGAAGAATGAGGTGCTTTTGTCCCATGACTGCAATGTGATGAATTTCCTTTCTCTGTTCTTTACCATGTACTTTATTTGGTATATGGGGGCAGTGGCCAGACCTAACTTGGGACTTCCTGGACTTTAGACCTGGGGTTAATCAAGTTAAAAAAACTTTTGTGTGTTTTTTTTGTGTGTGTTTTTATTTTTTGGCCAGTCCTGGGGCATGAACTCAGGACCTAGCTACTGTCCCTGAGCTTCTTCTCAAGGTTAGCACTCTACCACTTGAGCCACAGCACCACTTCCCAGCTTTTTCTGTTTATATGGTATTGAGGAATGGAACCCAGGGCTTCATGCATGCTAAACAAGCACTCTACCACTAAGCCACATTCCCAACCGCCAGCTGCAATCTTATTCAAGAACATTTTAAAGATCTAATAAAATGCCAACATTTTGGTGCTGAAGATATAGCATGAATGTTCTGTACCCACACGATAGATAACTCAAACTAAGATATGAATCACATGTTCTTCTGGTAAAAAATTTTGTTTTTACATTTTACTCAAATAAAAAGGATCAGAACACACTGTATGAATTACACGAAGGCTTTATTTACTGTTTCCCCTGCAGTGAGAAAAGACTGATTCAAATGACTGGTACTTTACTGTACTTAAGTTGTTGACACATTAAGGAAAGAACTTGTGAGCCAAGTTTAACCCATTCCAAATGAAAACCCAGCCAAAGTAGATTTAATAAGCATGTGAGAAGATGCTCAGTATCATTAACCATTAGGCAAATTTGAATGAAACACCACTTCAGATCTACTAGAATGACTGTGATCAGCCTGGGCAAAAGTAGATGCCACCTCAAACAATATGCTGGGTGTGATGGTTCATACTAGTTATCTGAGCTACTTGGTAGGTCCAGTTAGGAAGACTACATTCCAAAACTGGCCTCTGATACAAAACAAGAGACCCTATCTAAAAGCAAACCAAAATAGGACTGGAAATACGTCTACGCAAGACTTGCTCCCAAATGTTCATAATAACATTACTTATAGTAACTCCAAAGTAAACAGAGTGTTACTCATATATCCATCAATTGATAATATTAAAATGTGATGAGTCCAGAAACTTAAATGCTATTCAATAAAAAGAAATGACATATTAACACATGCTACATGGTATTTTTAAAAATATTATACTAAAGTAAAAAAAACCTACATACAAAAAGCCACATATTCATATATACAGAACAGGCAAAACTACAGAAACAAAGGGGGTTGTAGAGGGTTGGAGGATTGAGGGAAATGAGCAATGACTAATGGGTCTTTTACAGAGTTATGAAAATGTCCTAAAATTGATTCTGCTAATGATTATAGAACTCTACTAATATACTGAATTAGCCGGGCACTGGTTGTTCACCCCTGTAATCCTAGCTACTCAGGAGGCTGAGATCTGAGTATGGCGGTTCAAAGCCAGCCCAGGCAGGAAAGTCCATGAGACTCTTTTTTTTTTTTTTTGGGGGGGGGGGGGGGTCCGGTCGAGGGGCCTGAACTCTGGGCCTGGGCGCTGTCCCTCAGCTCTTCAGCTCAAGGCTAGCACTCTACCACGTGAGTCACAGCGCCACTTCCGGCTTTTTCTTTTTGCTTATGTGGTGCTGAGGAATCGAACCCAGGGCCTCAGGCATGCAAGGCAAGCGCTCTACCACTGAGCCACCTTCCCAGCCCCTCCATGAGACTCTTATCTCCAATTAACCACCAGAAAACTGGAAGTGGTGCTGTGGCTCAAGTGGTAAGAGCACTTGCCTTGAGCTGAAGAGCTCAGGGACAGCGCCCAGTCCCAGAATTCAGGAGCCCTAACGGACAAGGACAAAAACAAAAACAAAAACAAAAACAAAAACCTATTGAATTGCATATGCTTTAAAGGAAGGGATACACTGCATGATATGTGAACTATATCTCAATAGGTAGACAGGATTTCAAAATTACTGATTCAAACATGTCTCTTTAAAAGCTAAAATCTGAGAAACTGTAATTTCATATTTATTTATTTAGCCAATTCTGAACTCAAAGACTCATATTCTTGATTGGCTCCTCCAGACCAGCTTTTTGTTCGTTAATTGAAGATTAATTCCCAAGGACTTTTATTTGTCTTTTTTTTTTCCCCCAAGGACTTTTCAAGCCCAAATGCTGACTCAAACTGTAATTCTCCATACTTCAGCCTTCTCAGTAACTATGATTATATGCATGAGCCATCCAGCTTATAATTTAAAATTTTTAAAGAATTTTAATCAGTCCTCAAACCAACCTTCATTTTATAAGTGAAGAACATGAGGCACATAAAATAAAGGATTGACAGACTACAACTCTTTCTACTCCTATTGCCAAAACTCATAAGCTGCCTTTTAAATTTAAACAGAACCAAGATTTAGAATATTCAAAATGGTGATAAAATTTCTACTGTAACAATTATGGTTTCTATTGGCAGAAACTCAAAACATGCTGTAACTTGAATCTCAAGAATTTAAGAATCAGAGCCGGGCACTGGTGGCTCACGCCTGTAATCCTAGCTACTCAGGAGGCTGAGATCTGAGAATCGCGGTTCAAAGCCAGCCGGGGCAGGAGAGACTGTGAGACTCCTATCTCCAATAAACCACCAGAAAACGAAGTGGCGCTGTAGCTCAAGTGGTAGAGCGCTTGCCTTGAGCTGAAGAGCTGAGGGACAGCGCCCAGGCCCAGAGTTCAAGCCCCATGACCGACAAAAAAAAAAAAAAAAAGAATTTAAGAATCAGCTGGGTGCCAGTGGCTCATGCCTGTAATCCTAGCTACTCAGGAGGCTGAGAACTGAGGATCGCAGTTCAAAGCCAGGCATGAAAGTCCATGAGACTCATCGCCAATTAACCACTAGAAAACCAGAAAAGTAGCACTGTGGCTCAAGTGGTAGAGTGCTCACCTTGAGCTGAAGAGCTCAGGGACAGCACTCAGGCCCAGAGTTCAGCCCCAGGATCAACCCCCCAAAAACAAAAAAAAAGGAAGGAAGGGAGGGAGGGAGGGAGGGAAGGAGGGAGGGAGGCAGGTCATACTTAGCCTAAAAGGAAACACAAAACTCAGCCTACTCCTTAAGAAAGCCCTTTTTTTTTTCTTTCTAGGTTTCATTCTGTAGTTTCTTTGAGATAGGGGCTCAAGTTGGCCTGCTATATAACCCCAGGCTAGCCTTAACCTTTGTATACTCTAGCCTCAGACTCTCAAGGGGCATAACGGAATGGAACAGTCCTTAAAATGATGCTTTCTTGCCCAGGTTAATAGCAATCACTTGTAATCCTAACACTTAGGAGGCAACAGGATAGAAAGCTGGAGACTAGCCTAGGCTACACAGCACAAAAAACAGTCTAAAGAGCCAAGTTCAAGTGGAAGGGGTCATTTTGAATGGTGTTGTGGTAGTTCCAATCAAAGACCATTTCCATTAATGTATACTAAAGCCCACTTGTTTTTATATATCCACAAAAGAGTTTCAAACTAGCAAAGAGTATAAAAGGATAAAACACACACACACACACACACACACACACAAAGAGTTTCAAACTAGCAAAGAGTATAAAAGGATAAAACACACACACACACACACACACACACACACACACACACACACACACACACACACACACACACACACACACACACACACACACACACACACACACACACACACACACACACACACACACACACACACACACACACACACACACTCTAGTAGTTTATAACCTGAAACAGCAGGGCTGAGATATTTGAGGTTCAGAGGACCTTGGCTCAAAGCCAGCCAAGGAGAAAATTCCAAGAGACCCACCACCAATTAACTATATAACCAGCAAAATGTCACACTGGAAGTGTGGCTCAAGTGTAAAGTACCAGCCAAACAAGGAAGAGGCCAAATTCAAACCCAAAATACCAAAAAAAAAAAAAAAAACACACACAAAAAAACCTTAGAACAATTACTTTTTATACTGATACAGTCTCTTCTACAGTACTCTTAAATGTACATTTCAACTATATTATATAAGTACAAAAAAAAAATTTTCCTCTAAATTTCTCTCTAAAAGTAGGAGGATCAGAGTCTAAGCCAGCCTAGGCAAAAAAAAAAAATTTTTTTTGAGAACCCTACCTGAAACCCTACCTAAAAACAAAAAGGGCTGAAAAAGACTGTCTCATAGTGACAGAATGCCTGCTTAATAAGTACAAGGCCTCGAGTTCAATCCATTCCATCCCCAAACAAGAAGGAAAAACACACAAAAGAATATTATTCCTCAGTGCCAACTGTCTCAACTTCTTTCAGTTTTCTTTAGTGTATTTATTTGCTGCCCTGTTTTTTGTTTTGGTGGTGGTGGTGGTGATGGTATGTGTGTGTGTTGGTAATGAAACTTTAACTCAGAGCCTTGTACTAGGTTTTTTCACCCATAGCTATAATACTCCACCACTTGAGCCACATGTCTACTTCCAGCTTTTTGCTGGTTAAGTAGACATAAGAGGAAGTGGCGCTGTAGCTCAAGTGGTAGAGCGCTCGCCTTGAGCTGAAGAGCTAAGGGACAACGCTCAGGCCCAGAGTTCAAGCCCCACGACCGACAAAAAAAAAAAAAAAAGTAGACATAAGAGTCTCTCAGATTCATATGCCCAGGCTGTCTTTGAACCTTAATTCTCAGATCTCAACCTCATGAGTAGACAGAGGTGAACCACCAGTACTAGGCATCGCCTATTTTTAAAGTAATTTGTATATGCTGACATTTTTAAACTTTTCAATTTTGGACATTATGTGTTAACTCCATCCTTTGAATATTAGCATTTAGCTTTTTAAAAATGTACTGGTACTGGGGCTTGAACTTTAGGCCTGGATGCTGTCCATCAGCTCTTTCACTCAAGGCTAGCACTCTACCATTCGAGTCACAGCTGTACTTCTGGCCTTTTGGTGGTTAATTGGAAAGTTTCACAGGCTTTCCTGCCCCAGCTGACTTCAAACTACAACCCTCAGATCTCAGCCTCCTGAGTAGCTAGGATAATAGGTGTGCACAGTATTTAACTGTGTGTGTGTGTGTGTACACACTATTTAAGTGTGTGTGTGTGTGTGTGTGTGTCATGGGGCTTGGGAACTGTACCTCTGCCTGCTTCAGCTCAAGGCAAGTGTACACAGTATTTGAGAGAGAGAGAGAGAGAGAGAGAGAGAGAGAGAGAGAGAGAGAGAGAGAGAGAGAGAGAGAGAGAGAGAGAGAGAGAGAGAGAGAGAGAGAGAGAGAGAGAGAGTGTGAGTGTGTGTCATGGGGCTTGGGAAGTGCTCTACTGCTTGAACAACAGCACCACTTCCGGTTTTCTATTGGTTTACTGGAGATAAGATTCTCACAGACTTTGCTGCCCAGGCTGGCTTTTAACCATGATACTCAGATCTCAGCCTCCTGAGTAGCTAGGATTACAGGTGTGAGCCACCAATAGCCAGCTCGATGCCTTTTTTTTTTTTGGAAGGGGTGGGGGTGGGGGTGGGGGTGGGGGTGGGGGTGGTGGTGGTGGTGGTGATACTGGACTTTGAACTTAGGGCTTCATGTATGCCACGTAGGCACTCTAAAACGTAAACCACCCCTCTATCCAGTTTTGCTTTATAATTCAGGTGGCATTTCCTATTTTTATAAGTCAGCCTCAGACTTGAATCCTCTTACATAATGACTTCCAGCAAGGACCACAGGTACTAGCTACCATATCCATGTAACAGAATGATACAGTGTCTTATTAACATTTTTGCCCAGGAGGGCAATCTCTACCTCTCAGAGGTAGAGATAACCAACCTCTTTGTTTGTCTATCACTACTGGGGTTTGAATTCAGGGCCTCAAGTTTGCTCCTTTGCTTGCTCAGCTTGCTTGCAGGTGGGTGCTCTATCACTTGAGCCACATCTCCAATCTGGCTCTTTTATAATAGGTATTTTGGAGATGGGAGTCCCCAAGGACTTTTTTTTTTTTTCTGTGTGCTAGCACTGAATCTCAAACTTCCAGATCTCTTGCCAGGCATCAGTGGCTAATATCTGTAATCCTAGCTACTCAGAAGGCTGAGATCTGAAGATCTAGGTTCAAAGTTAGTCTGCGCAAGAAAGTCTGTGAGACACTTAACTACAAAACTACAATTATCTACCAAAGGGCAAGAAATGGAGCTATGGCTCAATGGGATAGTTCCAGCCTTGAGCCAAAAAAGCTAAGGGACAGCACTCAGGCCTGCCTTCAAGACCTAGTACTGGTATACATAAAAAAGACAAGATCTACATATCCTAGACTGGCCTAGAATTTTCCATCATCTTGCATCAACTTTCCAAGTGCTGGGATTACAGGCATATATCACCAATCAAAAGGCTTGACTGAGCCTTTTTTTTGGCCAGTCCTGGGGCTTGAACTCAGGGTCTGGGCTGTTGCTGAGCCTCTCTCTAGGTTCAAGGCTAGCACTCTGCCAGTTTTGCCACAGCACCCTTTCCAGCTTTTTTCTGCTTATGCGGTACTGAGGAATTGAACCAATTCCCATCCCTGAGAGCCTCTTTATTTTTATTTATTTTATTTTTTGGGTCTGGTCATGGGGCCTGAACTCTGGGCCTGGGCACTGTCCCTCAGCTCTTCAGCTCAAGGCTAGCGCTCTACCACTTGAGCCACAGCGCCACTTCTGACTTTTTTTCTTTTTTGCTTATGTGGTGCTGAGGAATCGAACCCAGGGCCTCATGCATGCAAGGCAAGCGCTCTACCAACTGAGCCACCTTCCCAGCCCCCAAGAGCCTCTTTTATAAAGTCAATAATCCCATTCATGGGCATGAAACCCTCACGACCCAATCCTGTACTTGAATTCTTTAAAACTCTCTTGTATTATAGAAATTGTTCTAACAATTTTATTCTGAATAACATAACATCCAGGTTGAAAAACCATCATTCAAAATTCAAAATCTGAAATGCTACAAAATCTGAAACTTTTGAGCATTATGAGCCTCAAAATTTGTAAATAGCCACAAGGAAAACATCATCAGTTATCAAGAAAACGCAATAAAACCACAATGACTACACATCTATGACAATACTTTTTGTTTTTGTCAGTCATGGGGCTGAACTCTGGGCCTGAGCACTGTCCCTTAGCTCTTCAGCTCAAGGCTAATGCTCTACCACTTGAGCCACAATGCCACTTCCAATTTTCTGGTGGTTTATCGGAGATAGTTTCACGGTCTTTCCTGCCTGGGCTGGCTTTGAACCATGATCCTCAGATCTCAGCCTCCTGAGTAGCTAGGATTGCAGGTGTGAGCCACCGGTACCTGGCAATACTAACTTTTTTAAAGAGTAACAACAAAAATGTTGACTAAAACTAAAACTGCTTGTTCTACCTCTGTTGTTCCTGAAAGACTACAAGCATTCTCTAACCTGAAGAGTTTCTATACCTGCATCAACAATTCTTAGATCTTTCTCCAGACCTCTGTCCGACTTTAGATATCTGTTCTATTACCTTAAAAAACAATCCTTGGGGGAGGCTGGGAAGGTGGCTCAGTGGTATGAGTGCTTGCCTTGCATGCATGAAGCCCTGGGTTCGATTCCTCAGCACCACATAAGCAGAAAAAAAAAAAAAGCTGGAAGTGGTGCTGTGGCTCAAATGGTACAGCGCTAGCCTTGAGCTGAAGAGCTGAGGGACAGCGCCCAGGCCCAGAGTTCAAGCCCCACAACCGGACCCAAAAAAAAAAAAAAAAACAATCCTTGGGGACTGGGAAGGTGGCTCAGTGGTAGAGCGCTTGCCTTGCATACCTGAGGCACTGGGTTCAATTCCTCAGCACCACATAAGCAAAAAGAAAAAAGCCAGAAGTAGCGCTGTGGCTCAAGTGGTAGAGCGTTAGCCTTGAGCTGAAGAGCTGAGGGACAGCGCCCAGGCCCAGAGTTCAGGCCCCACAACCAGACCCCCCCCTCCAAAAAAAACCAATCCTTGCCAAGATTGGTGGCTCACACTAGGTAAGTACAGAGATGACATTAGATAAATCTACTGCAAAGAGTTAATTAGGGGAGGCTGGGAAGGGAGGTGAAGGGTAAACAAAGGAGGAGGCTGCAATGCTTGGTAAGAAATGTATGCATTATCCTGCCCATGTAATTGTAGCCCCTCTGTACAGTATGTTCTCAAATAAAATAAAATAAAATTAAAAAAAAAGAGTTAATTAGTATTTTTAGTTATCTATACATAGCTGCATAAAAGGATATATATTAAGAGTTGGATAAAGGCATAGGCCTTAGCAAATAGGAAGAATCATTTTTTTTGTCAGTTTAATGGTTTTGTTCTGAAATTATTGGTTCACAATATTCTTAAACTGTTTTGTTTCATTAAATACATGCACAATCCACACGTATACATTCAAGCATACAACTGTACTTCAAAAAAATGTTAACATTTATGTGCCTTACAGGAGAAAACCAAAATGCTGCTGGCAGATTTGAAGCTACACATTAGAACTTTGATAAAATGTGTCACCAATGAAAAAAAAATTCTAACATTGTTAAATTCTGTGAAAAAATACCTAACAAAGTATACAGAGGTAAAAGTTGGCATAAAATTTTCTGAATTTTTTTTTTTTTGTCTTTTCTTTTTTGGTACTGGGGATCGAACCCAGGACATTGCACTTGCTAGGCAAGCGCTTTTGCCACTGAGCTACATCCCAGCCCTGGCATAAAATTTTCAAGAGGGGCTGGGAAGGTGGCTCAGCGGTAGAGTACTTGCCTTGCATGCATGAGGCCCTGAGTTCAATTCCTCAGCACCACATAAACAGGAAAAAAAAAAGCTGGAAGTGGTGCTGTGGCTCAAGTGATAAGAGTGCTAGCCAGGAGCTGAAGAGCTAAGGGACAGTGGCCAGGCCCAGAGTTCAGGCCCTATGACCGGACCCAAAAAAAAAAAAAAAAAAAAAAAATTCCAAGTGATGGGGGAGAGGGGGAAGAGGATTAGATGGGGGGGGGGTTTACAGGGGGAGGATGGGAAGGGATGGGAAGGGGAAACAAAGGAGGAGGCTACAATGCTTGATAAGAAATGTACTCATAGCCGGGCGCTGGTGGCTCACGCCTGTAATCCTAGCTACTCAGGAGGCTGAGATCTGAGGATCACGGTTCAAAGCCAGCCCGGGCAGCAGAGACTGTGAGACTCCTATCTCCAACAAATCACCAGAAAAACTGGAAGTGGCACTGTAGCTCAAGTGGTAGAGCACTCGCCTTGAGCTGAAGAGCTGAGGGACAGTGTCCAGGCCCAGAGTTCAAGCCCCACAACCGACAAAAAAAAAAAAAAAAAAAAGAAATGTACTCATTATACAATTACATTATCATGTAATTGTAACCCTTCTGTACAGTATTTTCACAATAAAAAAAAATTTCAAGTGATCATTTTCTATGTGGTTTTACCAAAAGCATTTATTAATGATAAATTAAGACTTTTTTACCAGTCAGGACCTGAGTTTGGGCACTCAAGAGTTTCATATTTCTTTTGCAGAAGCTGAAGACAATACTAATCCCTGCCCTATATAAGGAGGTACATTCTTTGCACTGGTTTAAGTGCTAGTGATTTCACCAACCCTTGAAGTGTTTAAAAAAAAAAAAAAAAGTTTAAAACAGTTTAAAAAAAGTTTAAAAAAAAAAAAAAAAAAAAGGGCCAGGAAGGGAGCTCAGTGGTAGAGTGTTTGCCTTGCATTGCCTAAGGCTATGGGTTCGATTCCTCAGCACCACATAAGCAGAAAAAGCCGGAAGTAGCCTTGAGCTGAAGAAGGACAGCACCCTGGCTCAGAGTTCAGGGCCCACGACCAGCAAAAAGAGGAGGAGGAGGAGGAGGAGAAGGAGGAGGAGGAGGAGGTGGGTGGGAGAAAGAAAGAAAGAAAGAAAGAAAGAAAGAAAGAAAGAAAGAAAGAAAGAAAGAAAGAAAGAAAGAAAGAAAAAAGAAAGAAAGGAAAGAGAGAGAGAGGAAGGAAGGAAGGAAGGAAGGAAGGAAGGAAGGAAGGAAGGAAGGAAGGAAGGAAGAAAGAAGGTATAATTTAATTAACTCATTTATTCCCCTTTTACCAGCATACAGTCTTGGAAAGACATAGTAGTCAACCTTTTTTTTTTGGTCGGTCGTGGGGCTTGAACTCGGCTTGGGCGCTGTCCCTGTGCTCTTCAGCTCAAGGCAAGGGTTCTACCACTTGAGCCACAGCGCCACTTCCAGTTTTCTAGTGGTTTATTGTAGATAAGGTTCTCATGGAAGCCGGGCGTTGGTGACTCATGCCTGTAATCCTAGCTACTCAGGAGGCTAAGATCTGAGGATCACGGTTCAAAGCCAGCCCGGGCAGCAGAGACCGTGAGACTCCTATCTCCAATAAACCACCAGAAAACCGGAAGTGGAGCTGTAGCTCAAGTGGCAGAGTGCTCGCCTTGAGCTGAAGAGCTGAGGGACAGCACCCAGGCCCAGAGTTCAAGCCCCACTGCCGACAAAAAAAAACAAGAGTCTCAAGGACTTTCCTGCCCCGGCTGTCTCCTAAGTAGCTAGGATTACAGCTGTGAGCCACCGGCACCTGGCAGTAGTCAAACTTATCAGGTAAAAATAACAAAATGCTATTATGTTGAAAGGCAACTTAAGCTATATATGCATAGATATTTTGTTACAAGGTCAAATCTATCCCTGTACCTGAGTCAAACCTTAATGTACCCAGTTAATATATGCCCTAACTTACACTCTAAAATTAAATAGGCTTCTACATGACTTCCAGATTTTTCCTGTTGCTATAGCAGAAGGGGCTTAAGAAATGTATCTTTGTTAGATCAAGGAAAATATTTCATGTACCTAAAATATATATAATATTTCATCTGAATAAGTCCTCTGAATCCTTTTCCTGGGATTTTAGTAGGGGAAAATTAAAAAAAAAAAAAAAAAAAAAAAAGCTGAAATCATGCCAACTAGAGAAGGGTAAATATTAACTTTTTTGGTCTATATTAATATACAATGTATAGTTCTTTTTTATTTTTTTGCTGCCAGTTCTGGGCCTTATCAGGGCCTGGGCACTTTCTCTGAGCTTTTGTGCTCAAGGCACAATACAAGCACTATACCACTTAAGAGACACGGGGCTGGGAAGGTGGTTCAGTGGTAGAGCGCTTGCACTGCATGCATGAGGTGTTCGATTCCTCAACACCACATAAGAAAAAAGAAAAAAGCCGAAAGTGGCGCTGTGGCTCAAGTGGTAGAGCACTAGCCGTGAGCTGAAGAGCTGAGGGACAGTGCTCAGGCTCAGAGTTCAGGCCCCACAACCGGACCCCCCCCCCCAAAAAAAGAGGCTTTTTGGTAGTTAATTGAAGATAAGGATCTCATGGACTTTCTGTTAGAGCTAGCTTTGAACCTCAATCCTCAGAGCTCAGCCTCCTTAATAGCTAGGATCACAGGTACTAGTCACCACTACCAGATACAACACTTTTAAATCATATGCTGAATTGAAATATTCTCTACCTACAATAAAGAAAAACTTGTCTTGATATATGTGGCTGAAGTGTTTTAATTTTTTTCACTATTTAAGAAATTAATCACTTTTTCACTAACAGATAACTTTTTGTAAGCTGGCTCTCCATGAAGTCTATTTAAAGGTTCTGTTCCTATAAACTTTTTTTGGGGGGGGTCCAGTCGTGGGGCCTGAACCCATGTTCCTATAAACTTAAATTAGCAGCAGTTGGTCTCATTTAAACTGCACATAACATATTTGTGGCAACATATAGACAACTGCTATGACTCCATTTTTCTGTGGACAATACAATTTTTTTTTAAATCACAATGTAAGTCTTGCCAGGGCTTAAAATGTAACTTGAATACTCTCTTTTAGAAAAATGTGAAGGAGAAAGAAAATAACAATACAAGTTAGAAGACCAAATCTCCAATTTATATGTTTTTATTTTATATGAAATGAAAAAGCTTTTTAAGAAATCTAAGAATGGGGCTGGGAAGGTGGCTCAGTGGTAGAGCACTTGCCTTGCATGCATAAGGCCCTGGGTTCAATTCCTCAGCACCACATAAGCAGAAAAAAAAAGCCAGAAGTGGTGCTATGGCTCAAGTGGTAGCGCACTAGCCTTGAGCTGAGGGACAGCGCCCAGGCCCAGAGTTCAGGTCCCACGACCAAACCCCCCCCCAAAAAAAAAAAAAAATTCTAAAAATAACCAATAAATAAATCATTCTGAAGTCGAGCACTGGTGACTCATGCCTGTAATCCTAGCTATTTAGGAGGCTGAGGATCACGGTTCAAAGCCAACCCAGGCAGGAAAGTCTATAACACTGTTATCTCCAACTAACTACCAGAAAACCAGAATTGGTACTGTGGCTCAAAGTAGTAGCGCACTAGCCTCAAGCAAGAGCTCAGGGTCAATCCCCAGGCCCTGAGTTCAAGCCCCATGACTGACAAAAGTAGTTGCTTATATGGGAATAATATTTGAGGCCCAGGGGTGGGAAGGTGGCTTAGTGATAAAGTGCTTCCCTAGCATGCATGAAGCTCTAAGTTCCATTCCTCAGTACCACATAAACAGAAAAGGCTGGATGTATGCTGTGGCTCAGGTGGTAGAGTGCTAGCCTTGAGCAAAAGAAGCTCAGGGAATGTCCAGGCGCTGGGTTTAAAAAAAAAAAAAAGATTTGAGGTCCAAACTGGTTATTGTATCCTTATTGAAACTACAAAGCCTAAAATAGTTCTCATTAAAATAGTTCTCATTAAGGATGCTAAGCGAGTTCCCACACATTGTATACTACACTCCTTTTTAACCGTCTTCCTTACAACTTACCCTACTATCTAGTTCTAACATTCATTTTTAGCTTCATAATGCAATTATTTTTCTCTCAATTATGATTCACACTTATTTCATAGCTCAAGGGAGGGAGGACTCTTATGAAAAATACATATAAACTAAGTTCCCTTGAACTTCCATGTCCAAAGTACTTAATTTTGAAAATAATTCATCAACTTTAACATGCATATTAACATACTCATTTTACACATGTGATTTACCTAGAGTCACAAAGTAAGTCAATGTTTCCAAAAGAATTTAAGTTGTTACATTTTTTATCACATAATATAGTTAGATCATACTAATTCAAATATTTCTCATAAACACCCACAGAATCTCCCCTCCCTCTATTCCTTATTGTAGTTTGAATTAAGACCTAGGCATTGTCCCTTAGCTTTTTCACTCAAGGCTGGCTGAGTCTACCATTTGTACAACAGCTCTACTTCCTGCTTTTTGCTAGTTAATTGGAGATAAAGAGTCACACAGATTTTCTGGCCCGGACTGACTTCAAATTGAGATTCTCAGATCTCAGCCTCCTGGATAGCTAAGATTATAGACATGAACCACTAGTACCATTCAAATTTACTTATTTTGTGGTGGAACTGGGGTTTGAACTCAGAGCTCTGTGCTTGCTAGGCAGGTGCTTTACTACTTGTACCATGTCCCCAGTCCAAATTTTCTTTTTTTTGTGGTCATGGGGCTTGAACTCTGAGCCTGGGCACTGGCCCTGAGCTCTTCAGCTCAAGGCCAGCACTTTACCACTTGAGCCACAGCTCCACTTCCAGTTTTTTCTGGCGCTTAATTGGAGACAAGAGTCTCATAGACTTTCCTGCTCAGGCTGGCTTTGAACAGTGATCCTCAGATCTCAACCTTCTAAGTAGCTAGGATTACAGGCGTGAGTCAATGGCACCCAGCCAAATTTTTTCTTTTTTTTTTTTTGTCAGTCATGGGGCTTGAACTCTGGGCCTGGGCGCTGTCCCTCAGCTCTTCAACTCAAGGCGAGTGCTCTACCACTTGAGCCACAGCACCATTTCCAGTTTTCTGGTGGTTTATTGGAGATAGGAGTCTTACGGTCTTTCCTGCCTGGGCTGGCTTAGAACCAGGATCCTCAGATCTCTGCCTCCTGAGTAGCTAGGGTTACAGGTGTGGGCCACCAGTGCCCAGCAAATTTTCTTATTTTTAAAGTAGTAAACATCCATGTCTAAACCTGGCAGTAGGTATTACTAACATATGCTAACACATACACTGGATTAAAATAGAAAATAGTTCTTACCTTCATCTCCTTCTGGTGCATATGAAGCTGTAATAATGTCAATATCAGCACAATTCATTACAATTTGATTGGTCGCCTGCCTCACCTAAGAGAAAAAGAAAATCAAACATCAGAAGTAGCCCAGATTAATAATATAGACATCTTTATCTTGACCTAATACTACAGGCAATTTTTTTCTTTCTTGATTTTACTATATAGCCCTGGCTAACCTGAAACTCACCATGACCCAGGTTGGCTTCCATTTGTCAATTTTGCTGTCTCAGCTTCTGAGAATTGTGATTACATATATCATGTACCAGGCTTTAAAGACAATCCTCAAATCTCAGCCTCCTAAATAGGATTACTGGTGTAACAATCAGCAGGCAATTTTTTAAAACCTAAACTTCACTAACCTAGACTACATACACATCAATGGCAGAAATTCATGAGTTGGACTTTTTTGTTTTTGTTTATTCATATGTTGGTCATAGTGCCACTTCCAGTTTTCTGGTGGTTAATTGGGAGTAGAGTCTACATATTTTCCTGCCCAGGCTGGCTTTCAACTGCAATCTTCAGATCTCAGCCTCCTGAGTGCCTGGCTCTGAGTTGTTTCATTGGAAGTGCCACTGTGGCTCAAAGTAGTAGAGTGCTAGCTAGCCTTAAGCAAAAAAAAAAAAAAAAAAAAAAAAAAAAGCTTAGGGAAAGAGCCCAGGCCCAAAGTTTAAGGCCCAGGACCAACAACAAAAATCTCATTAAGCCAGGCACCAGCAGCTCACACCTGTAATCTTAGCTCAGGTGTCTGAGAACTGAGGATAAGAGTTCAAAGCCAGCCTGAGCAGAAAGTACCCGATTGTTTTTTTTGTTTTGTTTTTTGTTTTTTTGCCGGTCATGGGGCCTGAACTCTGGGTCTGGTCGCTGTCCTTCAGCTCTTCAGCTCAAGGCTAGCGCTCTACCACTGGAGCCACAGCGCCACTTCTGGCTTTTTCTGTTTATGTGCTGCTGAGGAATCGAACCCAAGGCCTCATGCTTGCAAGGAATGCACTCTACTGCTGAGCTACCTTCCCAGCCCCAGTACCTGATTCTTATATCCAATTAAACACCAGAAAACTGCCAGTGTTGCTGTCCCTTAAAGTGATAGAGTACTAGTCTTGAGCAAAGGAGCTGAGGGATGAGGCGCAGGCCCTGAGTTCAAGCCCCATGACTGATAAAGAAAAAAATGCCAAAAGTGAAGCTATGGCTCAAGTTGTAGAATCCTACCCTTGAGTACAAAAACTTAAGGATAGCACCTAGGCCCAGAGTGCCCCATTACAAAAAAAAAACAAACAACAACAAAAAAAAAAACTCACATTTTCTAAATTAAGGCAATTAGATGTTTAAAGATTTCATATCATTTAATCATCTGACCAGTGAGCCAAATAAAAGTATTTTTTCCATTTAAACCTTGGTTTAAAGCCATTTAATTAAAATTTGAAATTTATAAACGGGGGGGGGGGGGGCTAGAAAGGTGGCTCAGTGGTAGAGCACTTGCCTTTCATGCCTGAGACCCTGGGTTCGATTCCCCAGCACCACATAAGCAAATAGAAAAAAAGCCAGAAGTGGCACTGTGGCTTAAGTGGTAGAGCACTAGCCTTGAGCTGAAGAGCTGAGGGACAGTGCCCAGGCCCAGAGTTCAGGCCCCACAACCGGACCCCAAAAAAAAAATAAAATAAAAGGTGTGTGTTTGTACAAGCACATGTGTGCTAGTAGTGGGGTTTGAGCTTGCCTTGCATCACACTTGCTAGGCAAGAGATCTACTACTTTAGTCATAACTATAGGCCCGAGGAAACATTTCTTACCTGTTGCAAAATTACTTGTCTCTTCTTTTAAATACAGTTCCTTTTTTTTTTTTGGTCCAGTTGTGGGGCCTGAACTCTGGGCCTGAGCACTGTCCCTCAGCTCTTCAGCTCAAGGCTAGTGCCCTACCACTTGAGCCACAACACCACTTCCAGCTTTTTACTTTTTGCTTATGTGGTGCTGAGGAATCGAACCCAGGGCCTCAGGCATGCAAGGCAAGCGCTCTACCACTGAGCCAACTTCCCAGCCCCTACAGTTCCTATTGCTATAGTAACAATCTACTACCTACTTAGTAGCTTAAGAACACACATTTATTATCTTTTAGCCAAAATCTGTTTTGGGGACAGGTCAGTAATGACACTTTGAATTAAGGGTCTCATGAATTAAAGGTCTTATGTTCTCATTTAGCTTTTTTTGTTCATGACTAGCACTCTACCACCTGAGCCATGCCTCCACTTACTGTTTATTGCTGGTTACTTAGAAATAAAAGTCTCTTGAATTTGTCTACCCAACCTGGTTCTGAACCTTGATCCTCAGATCTCAGCCTCCTGAGTAGTTAAGATTATGGGCCACTATAGCCTGGTTCATAATTACACAACTTATATGCCAAGCCCCCCCACAAAACCTTCGAGAATATAGGAGGTTGAAAGTGGCTATGTGGCTCAAACAGTACAGCGCTCACCTTGAGCTGAAGAGCGCAGGGACAGCGCCCAAGCCCAGCATTCAAACCCCATGACCAACAAAAAAAAAAAAAAGAGGGGCTGGGAAGGTGGCTCAGTGGTAGAGCACTTGCCTTGCATGCATGAGGCCCTGGGTTCGATTCCCCAGCACCACATAAGCAAAACGAAAAAAAAAGCCAGAAATGGCGCTGTGGCTCAAGTGGTAGAGTGCTAGCCTTGAGCTGAAGAGCTGAGGGACAGCGCCCAGGCCCAGAGTTCAGGCCCCACGACCGGACCCCCCCCCCCAAAAAAAAAGATCCAGGGCTAATGGCTCATTCCTATAATCGTAGCTACTCAAGAGGCTGAGATATGAGGATGGTGGTTCAAAGCCCCCCTGGGCAGAAAAGTCCATTAGACTTACTTCCAATTAACAACCAAAAAGCTGGAAGTGGAGCTGTGGTTCAAAGTGGCAGAGCACCAGTCATGAGCAGAAAAGTTCAAGGACAGCACCCAGGTCCTGAGTTCAAGCCTTATGACTAATAACAAAAACAACAAAAAACTAAAGGCATGGCTCAGTGATAATGCACCTGGTTAGCAAGCATGAGGCCCTGAGTTCAAACACCTGTAAAAACAAAAACACTGATGTATGAGGTGCTCTTCCCGCCCCCACCCCCCCACACACACCCGGGTCAGTTGTGGGGCCTGAACTCTGGTCTAGGCCTGGGTGCTATCCCTCAGCTCTTCAGCTCAAGACTAGTGTTCTACCACTTGAGCCACAGCACCACTTCCAGTTTTCTGATGGTTTATTGGAGGTAAGAGTCTCACAAACTTTCCTGCCAAGGCTGGCTTTGAACCACGATCCTCAGATCTCACTCAGCCTTCTGAGTTGCTACCATTACAAGCATGGTGCTACCAGCACCCAGCATATGATGTATTCTTAAAGTCAGGTGCCAGTGGCTCATGCATGTAATCCAAGGTACTTGGGAAGCTTAGAGATAAAGGATCATGATTCCAAGTCATCCAGGGCAGAAAAGTTCTGAAGACTGTTAACTCAAAATAACCATGAAGACTGGGAAGTGGCTTATTGGCAAAGTGCTTGCCAGCATGCACAAGGTCCTGGGTTCTATATTTTTCTAGTTTAAAAAATAAGAATAGGAAGTGGCGCTGTAGCTCAAGTGGTAGAGCGCTCGCCTTGAGCTGAAGAGCTGAGGGACAACGCCCAGGCCCAGAGTTCAAGCCCCACGACCGACAAAAAAAAAAATAAAAAATAAGAATAAAATCATTTTAATAAAAAAATTTACTTTTAACTTTTTTTCAATAACCATGAAGCTCACCCCTATAATCCTAGCTACTCAGGAAGCTGAGAGCTAAGGATCTCAGTTCAAGCCAGCAAGAGCAGAAAAGTTCTCCAGACCCTATCTCAAAAATAACCATCATGCCAGGTGCTGGTAGCTCATGCCGGTAATCACAGCTACTCAGGAGGCTGAGATCTGAGGATATCAGTTCAAAGCCAGCCCGGACAAAAAAGTCCATGAAATTCTTATCTCCAATAAACCACCAGTAAACCAGAAGTGGCACTGTGGCTCAAGAGATAGAGTGCTGGGCTGGGATGTAGCTCAGTGGCAAAGCGCTTGCCTAGCAAGTGCAACGTCCTGGGTTCCATCCCCAGTACCAAAAAAGAAAAAAAGAAAAAAAAAAAAAAAAAGAGATAGAGTGCTTGCTTTGAGCTGAAGAGCTGAGGGACAGCGCCCAGGCCCAGAGTTCAAGCTCCATGCCTGACAAAAATAAAAATAAAAAATAACCATCATCCCAGGCCCAGAGATCAAGCCCCAGGACCAACAAAAAAGAAAGAAAGAAAGAAA
Organism: Dipodomys merriami; assembly: GCF_024711535.1. Classification (NCBI taxonomy): domain Eukaryota; kingdom Metazoa; phylum Chordata; class Mammalia; order Rodentia; family Heteromyidae; genus Dipodomys; species Dipodomys merriami. The sequence continues at coordinate 29,547,061 of NW_027203270.1, read as the reverse complement.
GGAAGGAAGGAGGGAAGGAGGGAGGAAGGGAGAAACAAACATCATGCCTGTAATCCTAGCTACACAAGAGGCTGAGATCTGAGGATCTCAGTTCGAAGCCAGCTTGGGCAGAAAAATCTATGAGGTCTATGAGATACTCCTCTCCAAACCAACAAAAAGCTAGAAGTGGAGCTAAGATTCAAGTGAGAGAACACTAGCTAAGGGTGTAAAAAAGTTGAAGGACAGCATCTACACCCCAAGTTCAAGCCCCAGTACAGGAACCAAAAAAAAAAGGGGGGAAGTAGATCTGTGGTTCAGAAGATCTGTGGTTCAGAAAGTAGAGCAACAGCTTTGAGCAAAAAGCTAATAGTGCTAAGGCCCTGAGTTGGAAGACACACACACACACACACACACACACACACACACACACACACGCACGCACGCACGCACGCACGCACGCACGCACGCACGCACGCGCGCGTCATCCTAGCTTCTCGGGAGGCTGACATCTGAAGACCACAGTTCAAAGCCAGCCCAGGCAGGAAGGTCCACGAAACTCTTACCTCCAACTAATCACCAAAAAAAGACAGAAGTAGCCAGTCGTCGGTGGCTCACACCTGTAATCCTAGCTACTCAGGAGGCTGAGATCTAAGGATCTCGGTTCAAAGCTAGCCTGGGCAGGAAAGTCCCTGAAACTCTTACCTCCAATAAACTACCAGAAAACTGGAAGTGGCGCTGTAGCTCAAGTGGTAGAGTGCTCACCTTGAGCTGAAGAGCTGAGGGACAGCACTCAGGCCCAAAGTTCAAGCCCCACGATGGACCAAAAAAAAAAAAAAAGGCACAAGTGAAGTTGTGGTTCAAATGGTAGAGCACTAGCTTGAGTAAAAACAACTCAGGGACAGCACCCAAGCCCAGAGTTCAAGTCCCAAAACCGGCATAAAAAAATCAGTAAAAAGTAGGACTGGTAGCCGGGCGCTGGTGGCTCACGCCTGTAATCCTAGCTACTCAGGAGGCTGAGATCTGAGGATCGCGGTTCAAAGCCAGCCCGGGCAGGAGAGACCGTGAGACTCCTATCTCCAATAAAACCACCAGAAAACCGGAAGTGGCGCTGTAGCTCAAGTGGTAGAGTGCTCGCTTTGAGCTGAAGAGCTGAGGGACAGCGCCCAGGCCCAGAGTTCAAGCCCCACAACCGACAAAAAAAAAAAAAGTAGGACTGGAGGTATGACTCAAGTAACAGAGCACTAGCCTCTCATGTCCAAGGCCCTGAGTTTAAATCCCAGAGCCACAGTAAAACAAAAAACAAAACAAAAAGCTGGAGTTCCCTCCTATCTATGGTCAACTACAGCCTGAAAATATTAAGTGGATTTTTTTTTTGTGGTGGGGATCAAACCCATGGCCTTTTATGTATTAGGCAAGCACTCTGCCAGTATTCTTATCATTGAGCTACATCCCTAGACTGAACAATTCTAAAGTTTTAAATTGCCTCCTATATTATCAGATTGACTATTCAGCCATGGTATACAAGTAACTCTTATTTTACTTAATAATGGCCCCATGATTTGATGTACAGAAAAAAAGAACCAAAGCATTAAACATGGTAAGATGGATTAATTCCGGAACCATGAGTCAACACCGCAAGGCCTAGAAGAAACTTAAGAGTATATTCAGGTTTCAATACTATCCATGCAGACATTCACTAGGGATCTTAGAACATATCTTCCACAAACAAGAGGGTACTACTGAAGAGATAAGGAAATGTCCTTCCATTCTCTCATTCCCAAAAGGTTAACAACTATCCTAATGATATATCATTCTCATGTATACCTTAAAAATATGCAAGCAACATTTTTTAAATTTTACACAAATGGTATCAAAGTACCACCTAGGCCTGAGTACAAGTCCCAGAACTAGCAAAAGAATTTTTAAAAATTTAAAATTTAATTTCAAATAATTAAAATTTAAAAAAGAAAAAAGTTATTCTACAGTCTTAACTTTGTTCTGTTTATGTATAAAATGACTATAAAAAGTTATCCTTGCCAGGCACTGGTAGCTCACACCTGTAATCCTACTCAAGAGGCTGAGATCTGGGGATCACAATTCAAAGCCAGCACAGGAGGAAAGTCCGTGAGACTCATCACCAATTAACCACCAGAAAACCAGAAGTGGTGCTGTGGCTCCAGAGGTAGAGCACTAGCCTTGGGCTGAAGAGCTGAGGACTGGAGTTCAAGCCCCAAGACTGACCAAAAGAAAGAGAGACAGAAGGCGGGCGCTGGTGGCTCACGCCTGTAATCCTAGCTACTCAGGAGGCTGAGATCTGAGGATCGCGGTTCAAAGCCAGCCGCGGGCAGGAGAGACCGTGAGACTCCTATCTCCAATAAACCACCAGAAAACCGGAAGTGGCGCTGTAGCTCAAGTGGTAGAACGCTTGCCTTGAGCTGAAGAGCTGAGGGACAGCACCCAGGCCCAGAGTTCAAGCCCCACGACCGACAAAAAAAAAAAAACAAGAAAGAGAGACAGAGAGACATTTAAAAACAAAGAAAAATGAGAAAAAACATTTAAAAATACAGAAAAATGAAACAATTACTGGGGTATGCTCCAAAGGATAAAAGGAATAAAAATCTTTTAGTTTAAAGCTTATGCCAACAAAACAGTAAGAGTGGTTTAGTTTCTGGTCTTTTTTTTTTTTTTTTTGGGGGGGGTGTCCGGTCATGGGGCCTGAACTCTGGGCCTGGGTGCTGTCCCTCAGCTCTTCAGCTCAAGGCTAGCACTCTACCACTTGAGCCACAGTGCCATTTCCGGCTTTTTTCTTTTTGCTTATGTGGTGCTGAAGAATCGAACCCAAGGCCTAATGCATGCAAGTCAAGCACTCTACCACTGAGCCACCTTCCCAGCCCCTGGTTTCTGGTCTTAAGTCTTCCCTAGGCCATCACATTGTGACACATCAACATCTACAGTTAATTTTTTCTTTTTTTTTTTGTCGGTCATGGGGCTTGAACTCTGGGCCTGGGCACCGTCCCTCAGCTCTTCAGCTCAAGGCGAGTGCTCTACCACTTGAGCTACAGCGCCACTTCTGGTTTTCTGGTGGTTTACTGGAGATAGGAGTCTCACGGTCTCTCCTGCCTGGGCTGGCTTTGAACCACAATCCTCAGATCTCAGCCTCCTGAGTAGCTAGGATTAAAGGCATGAGCCACCAGCGCCCGGCTACAGTTAATTTTAATAGTAGAAAAGGAGTTAATCTACCAAATACCAATATATCTGTAAAACATATTTGATAAACTACACTTAGCACACTATCATTGTAAGCATTCTGAAAGTATTTAAATGTTTGTGTACTCTGGAAAGACACAGTACACATCATCCAATTACATTCCAATTCCTTCTCTATTTAGAGAAGTCCACCTGTTTATCTACTGAAGTATGCTGCTTGTTACTTAATAGTTACTACATTTTTTTCAGGATACTGTCATTTTTGAAAGAGCAAAGAGTTAAGAACAAAAGGAACAAAAATACTTATTAAAAATAGAACTCTAGGACTGGGAAGGTGGCTCAGTGGTAGAGCACTTGCCTTGCATGCATGAGGCCCTGGGTTCGATTCCTCAGCACCACATAAGCAAAAAAGAAAAAAGCCGGAAGTGGCGCTGTGACTCAAGTGGTAGAGCGCTAGCCTTGAGCTGAAGAGCTGAGGAACAGCGCCCAGGCCCAGAGTTCAGGCCCCACGACCGGACCCAAAAACAAAAACAATAAAAATAGAACTCTAGCCGGGTGTTGGTGGCTCACACCTGTAATCCTAGCTACTCAGGAGGCTGAGATCTGAGGATCATAGTTCAAAGCCAGCCAGGGCAGGAAAGTCCATGATACTCTTATCTCTAATAAACCACTTGAAAATCGGAAGTGGTGCTGTGGCCCAAGCAGTAGGGCGCTTGCCTTGAGCTGAAGAGCACAGGGACAGCACCCAAGCCCAGAGTTGGAGTCCCACAACCGACAAAAAAAAAAAAAAAAAACTAGCTGAGCAATGATTCAGGCCTGTAATCATAGCTACTAAGGAGGCTAAGATCTGAGAATAGCTATTCAAAGCTATCCCAGGCAGGGAAGTCTAATCTCCAATTAACCACCAAAAAGTTTGGAGTGGAGCTGTAGCTCAAGTGGTAGAGTGCTAGCCATGAACACAAAAACTCAGGGACAGTGCCCAGGCTCTGAGTGAAGCCCAAGGACTGGCACAAAAAATAAAATAAAAATAAATTTTAAAAAATAGAACTCTAGGGGCTAGGAAGGTAGCTCAGTGGTAGAGTGCTTGCCTTGCATGCATAAGGCCCTGGGTTCAATTCCTCAGCACCACATGAACAGAAAAAGCCGGAAGTGGCGCTGTGGCTCAAGTGGTAGAGCTCTAGCCTTGAGCTGAAGAGCTGAGGGACAGCACCCAGGCCCAGAGTTCATGCCCCACGACCTACCAAAAAAAGAAAGAAAAACTAGAATTCCAACAGAACACAGTGTACTACTGTAATCTCAGTCCTGGGGCAGCTGAGGCGGAAGAATCTTGAGTTCCAGGATAGTCCGAGTTTGAGGCTGGCCTGAATTCAAGACAAGCTTAAGTGAGCAACATAGAAAAACTGTCTCAAAAAAAAAAAAAAGAAAAGATACAACATTATTCTGATTTTAAAAATCAGTCAATATGTTATGCCCTATAATAGACATATACTGATTTAAAAAGCTGAACAAAAATGGGATAACTGGCCAGGTGCCAGTGGCTCATGTCTGTAATCCTAGCTACTCAGGAGGCTGAGATCTGAGGATCAAGGTTCAAAGCCAGCCCAGGCAGGAAGGTTCATGAGACTTATCTCCAACTAATCACAGAAAAGGCCAGAAGAGGTGCTACGGCTCAAGAGGTAGAGCACTAGACTTGAGCACAAAGAGGCTCAAGAATAACACCCAGACCTGGAGTTCAATCCCCAGGACCTGCAAAAAAAAAAAAGGGGGGGGGGAATAATAATTGGGCTGAGGTCATGATTCAAGTGCCGGAGTGCCTATCTACCACACACAAAGTTAGTTCCTAACCCAAACCCAAATCCTAACCTTCCATGCCCCCCCCCCCCCGGCTCCATACAAGGAAAAAGGGACGATAGGCTACAGAAAATGATTGAAAAAAGTGATTGTGCTAGCACTTACTGCCTTACATAGTAATTACTATAACATAATTGATTTTATTAAGACACACACTTGTATCTGAGATTAATCAAGTCCTAACAGCATTCACCTAACAATTTATAAAGCTCCTGACTAAAATAATATGAAACTGAAGAATATGTGCTAATATGTATCAACTTTGGTTATCAGTAAGCATTTATTTTCTAAGAAATTTTTTTTTTTTTTGGTCAGTCAGGGGGGCTTGAACTCTGGGCCTGGGCGCTGTCTCTCAGCTCTTCAGCTCAAGGCTAGTGCTCTACCACTTGAGCCACAGTGCAACTCCCAGTTTTCTGGTAGTTAATTGGTGATAAGAGTCTCACAGGGGCTGGGAAGGTGGCTCAGTGGTAGAGCACTTTCCTTGCATGCTTGAGGCCCTGGGTTCGATTCCTTAGCACCACGTAAGAAAAAAGCCAGAAGTGGTGCTGTGGCTCAAGTGGTAGAGTGCTAGTCTTGAGCTGAAGAGCTGAGGGACAGCGCCCAGGCCCAGAGTTCAAGCCCCATGACCGGACCCAAAAAAAAAAAAAGTCTCACGAACTTTCCTGCTTGGGCTGGCTTTGAACTGCAATCCTCAGATCTCAGCCTCCTGAGTAGCTGGGATTACAGGCATGAGCCACCAGTGCCCAGCTAAGAAAGGTAATTTTAAAATATAGGCATATATGTTGACTTCACCATAGAATGAGACAAATCTTTGGGCTGGGAAGGTGGCTCAGTGGTAGAGCGCTTACCTTGCATGCCTGAGGCCCTGGGTTCGATTCCCTAGCACCACATAAGCAAAAAGAAAAAAGCCGGAAGTGGCACTGTGGCTCACGAGGTAGAGCGCTAGCCTTGAGCTGAAGAGCTGAGGGACAGCACCCAGGCCCAGAGTTCAGGCCCCATGACTGGACCAAAAAAAAAAAAAAAATATATATATATATATATATATATATATATATATATGTTCCCAGCCAAGAGCCGGTGGCTCACGCCTGTAATCCTAGCTACTCAGGAGGCTGAGATCTGAGGAACACAGTTCAAAGCCAGCCCAGGCAGGAAAGTCCATGAGACTCTTATCTCCAATTAACCACTAGACAACTGGAAGTGGAGCTGTGGCTCAAGCAGTAGAGCCTTAAGCTGAAGAGCACAGGGACAGTGCCTAAGCCCAGAGCCCCACCACCGACCCAAAAAAAAAAAAATTAAGTTCTCAACTTTAACACAAGTGTTAAAGTTGACAAACAACCTGTGTTAACACTCTCAATTTTTCCATTTGATGCTATTAAAGGACAGAATGTTATCATATCCCTTCTTTGCTTCAACCCCAGGGTTAAGTCTTCTTCAACTCCTCTACAGACTGTACTTTAACTGAACCACATGCTAAGCAATAGCTGTTCTGAAGAGGCAGCATGACCCTTGGTAACAATTTTACAATGGAAGTTTCCTATGAGCTAGGGATGTAGCAATCTGAGACAATTTATTCCTGAATGACTCTTTACTACAATCACTCAAAAATACCTCTGACATTTACTATAGTGAGACTCAATTTTTTTTCTTATAAAGTCCAGAGATATTAATAAAAGAAAATATCAAATGAGACAATTCCAAATAATTATCCATCAGGAGCCTGAGTTAATTTCCCTAATTGATTTTATTACTAAAGTTTTGTAATAATAGTTGACCGGGTAGAACAATGACATAATTTTTCAATTCAACAAGAAGCAAATAATTAGTTAATTAAAACTGAATCAAATTTTCTAACAAGAAAGAAAATTTGAAAAGAGCAAATAAGAGGAAGTCAAATACAAGTAACATTAATGCAAAAAATTCAAATATATAGAACATTTACTTAATTATAGAACATTATAGTTAGCAACTAGTTGCCTACTCAATGAAAGTTTAAAACTACAGTAGAAAGAAATAACATAGGAAAACATGCAAATGAGTTTTAGTAGTAACTTTCATTATTTTATTTTTCCCAAAACAGAATGAAGTCTGAATCAAATAAGGCAAATATTAAATCTTAGTGGTGGGTTAATTTTCTATAGCTCTAAAAATATCTGATTTAAAATTTGAAAAAGATTACAAATGATCAAATAAATCAATAACCACCTGCTTGTATGGTATTCAAAACAAAATCTCTAAAATCTGGAGAATTAATCTCAGTTAACAACAAAACAGCTATCAGAAGGCTTAGTCCTTTGCCACTGACAAGTACAGATTGGAATAAGATTTATTTTTCAATAGAATAGTCTCAATAGCTGGCCCTTGGCTCATGCTTTGTAACCCTAGCTACCCAGTAGTGTGAGATCTGAGGATCCTGGTCCAAGCCAAAGCAGTAAAGGCCATACAACTCTTATCTCCAATTTAGCAGAAAAAGGTGCGCGTGCACACGCGCGCGCACACACACACACGCACGCACACACACACACACACACACACACACACACACACACACACACACACACACACGGCTCATTTATGTGGCAAAGTTCAGAGAAGCTTCATAGATAATTTATAACTCAAGACTACACTTATCCAGGTTGTATTAGACAGTATCAATTATGCAGAACAAGGAAGTTAAAAAAAGAAAAAAGCCCATATGCAAAGCTACAATAGATGATACAAAGTCCGTACAATAAAGCTCATGTCCTTTACTTAAGACAATCCAACAAACTCTCACTTAAAATATTAATTTTCAGCTCATACAAACTTATTTATCTGGTTACATAGACCTCTTCAGCTCAAATTCAGTAAACCCAGTGAAGAAATTACAAAATAGGGAGCAACAAGGCATAATGAGCAGTAATAATAACCTGAGAGCAAAGGAAAACAAACCAACTTCAAAAACTAATTAGCCAGTCACTGGTGGCTCACGCCTGTAATCCTAGCTACTCAGGAGGCTGAGATCTGAGGATCGAGGTTCAAAGCCAGCCCGGACAGGAAAGACCGTGAGACTCCTATCTCCAATAAACCACCAGAAAACCGGAAGTGGCGCTGTAGCTCAAGTGGTAGAGCGCTTGCCTTGAGCTGAAGAGCTGAGGGACAGCGCCCAGGCCCAGAGTTCAAGCCCCACGACCGACAAAAAAAAAAAAAAGAAAAAAGGAGGGAGACAAGGAGGAAAGGGTGAAGAAAAGATTACAAAAAGTTATAATGCCTAAAAAGGTAATATATTTTAGGAATAATTACACCCAAAGCACCATTTTTCTTTTTCTTTTTTTTTTAGGGAGAAGGGGGGAGTCTGTCTGTGAGGCTTTAACTCTGGGCCTGGGCGTGGTCCTTCAGCTCTTCAGCTCAAGGCTAGCACTCTACTACTTAAGTCACAATGCCACTTGCGGCTTTTTCTGCTTATGTGGTGCTGAGGAATCGAACCCAGGGCCTCATGCATACAAGGCAAGCACTCTACCTCTGAACCACTTTCCCAGCCCTATCACCATTTTTCTTTATAGCCTAGATGCCTTAAAGGATAAGCTTCATTTATTTAGAAAATTCACTACAGAATATGGTACCAGATAACATCAGCCAAAGATTAACACATAAAACATGGAGGAAGCTATTGAGTCTAAATCTAGATACTCTTACCACAAAGCTACAGTTTCTTATACTTCTCATAGATAGATTCCAAAAATCTGAACAAATTCCTCACCACCAATATTCCAAATTTAATTTTTTTGAAGGCAAGGAACTGCTGAGGATTGGACCCAGGGCCTTTGAAACATGTATTTTACTACTAAGCTACCCACTCTCATTCTAAATTTTGAGACCATTTAATGACCTGGCACAATGCTAATTATTGATTTTACCATTTTTTAAAGTAACAACAACAAAACCACAGTAAAACTTAGGCAGAAAATTTTGCAGCATAGGGTTGACAATAACATCCATTTAGGTGCCAAGTTTTTGGCCTGCCAAACAAACTACTATATTTGTAAGTCTCCTCTTAGTGCTGAATTAGTCATCCCCAACATGAATATTTTATTGGTGGAGACCAGACAGTCTAATACATCCTGATTTTTAACTTTCATGGATGAAGTCAATTTCTCTGGTACAGATAAAAGTAATTCTCTAGCAGGAAGTCCAATTACTGAACCAATCACTATACAATGATAGTCAAGAACTGTAATCACAATCTTCCAACGCTGGTGGCTCATGCCTGTAATCCTAGCTACTCAGGAGGCTAAGATCTGAGAATCATGGTTCCCAAACCAGCCCTGGCAGGAAAGTCTGTGAGACTCTTATCTCCAATGAACTACCAGAAAACCAAAGTGACCCTGTGGCTCAAGTGGTAGAGTGCTCACATTGAGCTGAAGAGCTGAGGGACAGTGCCCAGGCCCAGAGTTCAAGACCCATGACTGACACCCCCCCAAAAAAAAGAACTGTAATCACACTCATGTAAACCTATAATCCCTTTTAATAATTAGCCATAAAGGAAAAAGGGAATCATAATTTGAAATGTCTACAAAAGTTCACTGAGGACTGGGAAGGTGGCTCAGTGGTAGAGCACTCGTCTTGCATGCTCAAGGCCCTGGGTTCGATTCCTCAGCACCACATAAGCAAAAAAAAAAAAGCCGGAAGTGGCGCTGTGGCTCAAGTGGTAGAGTGCTAGCCTTGAGCTGAAGAGCTGAGGGACAGCACCCAGGCCCAGAGTTCAGGCCCCATGACCGGACCCCAAAAAAAAAAAAAAAAAAGAAATGAACTGAATTATGGAGCCAAAGTAAGTTTTGGTATAAGTACCAGAAATTCCTCCAGGCCCATGAAAAACATTTTCAAAACCTAATGAATAAGAAAATATTCACTCTAGGGGCTGGGAAGGTGGCTCAGTGGTACAGCGCTTGCCTTGCATGCATGAGGCCCTGGGTTCGATTCCTCAGCACCACATAAGCAAAAAAGAAAAAAGCCAGAAGTGGCGCTGTGGCTCAAGTGGTAGAGCACTAGCCTTGAGCTGAAGAGCTGAGGGACAGCGCCCAGGCCCAGAGTTCAGGCCCCACGACTGGACCAAAAAAAAAAAAAAAAAAGAAAAAGAAAATATTCACTCTATATCAAAATTAAATAGTTTTTTTTTCCCCCAACAAATTCTTAAATCAATGAATACGGTCTCATTTTTTTCACCTTTTGGCAAGGCCACACCCCAAGCCAGGTTAAAAATATACTAAGTTTCTAATATGTAACCTGTACAAATACTCTACTCTTATCATAAAATTTTGCAACTAAAGCAACCAAGCAACTTGCATACTTTGTGTAATGTGATTCCAACTGTTAGAAAAGTGACCTACTATCAGTTATAAATGAAGATTTTAAAAAAACAGTTCTATCAATAATTTTTTAATTTCTCCAGTAAGATATCATATAATGCCACACAATTTAAACTTACAGCTTCAATTTGTGGGTTTTTAAAACACTAATAATACATGCTGCTAGTTAGTTCTTACAAATGTTAACTCCTCTTTTACACTTCCAAATGTTGTCAACAGGTACAATTTAAAAGTCCAATCAGGGCTGGAAAGGTGGCTCAGTGGTAGAGCCCTTGCCTTGCATGAATGAAGCCCTGGGTTCGATTCCTCAGCACCACATAAGCAAAAAGAAAAAAGCCGGAAGTGGCGCTGTGGCTCAAGTGGTAGAGTGCTAGCCTTGAGCTGAAGAGCTGAGGGACAGTGCCCAAGCCCAGAGTTCAGGCCCCACAACCGGACCCAAAAAAAAAAAAAATTAAAAGTCCAATCATCCTTTAATTCCCATGGTGCAATCTTTATATTACCACATAACCTGCAACAAAAAAAAAAAAAAAAAAGTTTCTAGAAAAAAAAAATGCTTGGTGGCTGAGAAGGTGGCTCAGTGGTAGAGTGCTTGTCTCACATGCATGAGGCCTGGGTTTGATTCCTCAGCACCATATAAGCAGAAAAAACCGGAGTGCTGCTGTGGCTCAAGTGGTAGAGTGCTATCCTTGAGCTGAAGAGCTAAGGGACAGCACCCAGGGCCAGAGTTCAAGCCCCAGGACCAGCACAAAAAAAAAAAAAAAAAAAAAAAGTTTGAAAAGCTCATATTACTAAAAAGATCCGTTTATTGTCTTGTATCAAATAAACAGGCCAGCCAAGTACAGTAGTATGTAGTATGTACCCACAATCCCAGCTATTCTGAGGCAGGAGGATTAAAATTAGGAGCCAGTTAACTTGCTATGTTGCAAACACATGGAGACCCTGTCTCCAAAAACAAAACAAATTAACAAATTCCTGCTATTAACTAACATATTACCACTTTATGCTCAGTAACAAAAGCAGTCTTCCTAGCCAGGCACTAGTGGTTCACATCTGTAATCCTAGCTACTCAGGAGACTGAGATCTGAGGATCACAGTTCAAAGCCAGACTGGTCAACAAAGTCTGAGAAACTCTTAATCTCCAATAAACTACTCAGGAAAAGTACGAAGTGGCCCAGTGGTTCAAATGGTGGAGCGCTAACTTTGAATATAAAGAGGCTCAGAGATAGCACCCTGAGTTCCAGCTCTAGGACAGGTTCCGTTGTTTGTTTTTTGTTTTTTTTTTAAAAGTCTTCCTCCCACATACTTCCATCTCTTTGGAAAAGTGGAGAAAAAGGTAGAGAAAAGCATGTCAATACTTCTTGTTCTGTACAAGAGTTCAATAAAACTTAACTATTAGTAAACAACCACTTAAAAATCTGTACATTATTTTCCTGAAAAATTTTTCCCTACACATTTATCTCCCAAAATTATCAAGCCATCAGACCAGCTAATGGGTTAAAAAACAAATTACTTTTTAATGTTAGTCTTTTCACATAATGCAAACTCATCCGTCCTTCCAAAGGTTTGCAAAGTCACAAGACACTCTACTGTTTACAATCCCTTCCATCTGCCCCCTCCCCTTCCAACATACATCAAACAACTCTAATCACTTGGTCAAACCATTTTCCTAAATAACCCTCTCAAATTCTAATTTATACTCAAAACCTACAGTTCTTTATTTCTCTTTCCTTCTTCCTTTCTGTCTTGGGTCTTGAACTCACAGCCTTGAGGCTGTCTGCAAGCTGTTTTTGCTAAAGGCTAGTGGTCTATCTCTTAGAGCCACAGCTCTACTTCCAGTTTTTTGGTGGTTAACTAGATAAGACTACCCAGTGGCAGACTTAGAACTGAGGTCCTCAGATCTCAGCCTCCAAAGTAGTTAGGATTACAGCCGTGAGCCACCAACGCCCATCCAGATTTATTTTCTTAATGGAAAATTTTTAAATCACCTGACTTTTGAAGTTCTGCCTCTTGATGCAAGGACTCTAGAGCCCTTATGCTTTCAAATCTACACCCCAAATGTACTTTTAAATTCTGTACTTTGAAAAATATTTTCAATCTCAGTATTATACCCTCTTGGCTTTCATAGGCAATTGCCAACCTTCAATTCATTCCCGCATCAGTTTGCACTTCTTTAATTTCATTGCTACACACAACTTGATCTTTCAGGTGAAGGCCTATTGATTTCTTCCCCTGGTTACAGTCGGAAAAGAAACAAAATACATTTATCACCAAATAGCTGCTTAATAGCTGTATGGCCATTTTTCATTTCAAACGTCATGTAACAAACACATAAATATCGTGAAAGCTTATTGTTCAGAACCTTTGTAGGGCATCTATACTAAAACTCTCCAAAGTCAAACAATATTTCAGATAATGCTGCGAGAAGAGGGAGGAAAGTATGATTCACCAAAAACTGCAATGAAGAGTAATGGAATATTTTCACCAGTGGTATATACTAAAACTAAGAGCTTCTTTCAGAGGAGGATACTGCTAAGCAACCATCACTGTAGCAATAAATCCACCAACTTCAAAGGGTGGAAAGCAAGGAAGATAGGGGGAAATGCGGGGAAGGGGGTTCTCCTGCAGCTTCTCTAGAGGTTGGGAGAGAACAAAGTCACTGCTGCACTGTCACTAGAGGGGAAGGGGGAGGGGGCGGACCATCTTGAAAACCCAGCCTCAGGGCAGAAGCAGGCGGGGAGAACTCGGCGAGGTTGCCTGGGATTAACATTCTGGTTCCACTCTACTCCCCCCCCCCCCCGCTCCTTCTAGAAGCTCCCCTCCTCGCTCCAGCGTGGCGGCCCGGGTCCCAGATGACTGCCTCCTCCAACCTCTCCTCCGAGAGGTGTAAGGACAACCGGAGACCAGAACTGAGTCCGAAGCCTTAGCAAGAGCGGGGACTCCCGAGGCCCTCCCCCCCCCCCGCTCCCGCGACCTCCCGCAGCCCCGGAAGCTGGGGGCGGGGGGCGCCCCACACAGGTGTGCTGGCCGGGGAGGAGCGGCCGGGGCCCGCGGCGCGGCCCTCACCCCCGGCCCCGAGGGGTAGAGCGCGCCGGCCCAGCGCCCGCGGCCGCCTGGAGGGGCGCGCCAGCGCCGGAGCCGCCCTCCGGCCCGGGTCCGCGGCGCCCGCGGCCGACTCGCTCTCCCGCCCCCCCCCCACGGCCGCCAGTCCAGCCCGCCGGCGCGGCCTAACTACTCGCCCGCAGCTCGCCCCCGGCGCCCGAGGGTCGCCGTACCTGGGCGGCGGCCTCCAGCTTGCCCTCGAAGGTGAAGTCCAGCAAGTCGGGCTTGAGGCAAAGGCTGTAGTTGATGGGAGACACATCGGCAGGCAGCCGCTCGAAGGGCCTCTTCTCCGGCATCTCGGCGAGGCCCAGGCTGTGGAGGTGGAGGCGGCGGCGGCGGCGGCGAAAGGAGCGGCTGAGGAGGAGAAGGAGGAGGGGAGGAGGCGGAGGGCCGAGGAAGAGCAGGCGGCGAGCGAGGGAGGGGGCGGCGGCGGCGGCGAGCCACATCCACCGAGCGCGGGCGACCGCCGGAGGAGAGCCACCGGGGGAGCCTGGGGGCGGGGGAGAGACCCAGCCCGAGCGCCAGGGGCCGGGAGGGCGGCTGTGCGAGCGGGCGGGCTGCCTACGGGGAAGGGGGCGGAGGGGAGGGAAGGGGAGGAGGGCCCGCAAGAAGGGAGGGAGGAAGGGAGGGAGGGTGGCAGGGAGGGAGGGAGGAGGCGGCGGCAGCGGTAGCTGCGTGCGCGGCCCCGCCGGCCGGCGCGCCCCCGCGGAGCGCGCGCGCGCGGGGCAGGGGGCGGGGCGGCGAGGGCGTGGCCGGCGGGCCGGGAGGGCGCGAGGCGGATCCTGGCGCTGCACCTGTCCCGCGCTGCTGGGAGAAGGGGGAGGCGGCCTGCGAGCCGGAAACAGCCCGGAAGAGCTTGAAAAGCTCTGGGGCCGGCAGGAGGGGCTTGGGGTTCAGAGGGAAGTTGAGGCCTTCTCAGTTAGTCGGGTCAGTTAGGGTGGTAACATGTTAATAGGGCAATTCAAAGCAAACCCTAAACTAGGTTCTACCTTCCTATCAGCAGGAAACTGACTCCTCATCCCTGCTTTAAGTATCAAGCTTAAGAGAAGATTTGGGGGAAAAAAAACAATTTTTTTATCCTATAATTCAAGTTACTTCAGCCAATGACACTTGGACCTTTAATCAAACTTAGGAAGATTGTTGTGCCCAGTCTGTGTTGTACTCAATGTAATGTTTGAAGTCTTATAAAGGAAGATGAATGAGTTTGAATAAGGTCGAAGTAGATTTTTTGCAATTATGAAAACAGAACAGTGAGATTGTTGAAATTCTTTTGTTTGGGGGGGAGAAGAGTGGTAGAGTGGTTGAGATTGATTGAAATGTATTGTAAAACGTGTGGGAATTAACAAATGAAATTCCCCTCTACATAACTAATGTAAACTAATAAAAAAAATTTTACTCCTTTTTTGGAGATGAACATGGGCCTTGAACAAATTAGGCAAGCACTTTGCCACTCAGTTACACTGTCCAGCTCTTTTTCCAGTTTTTATCTTTGTTTCCTCCTTTTTAAACTAAAAGACCCCTCACCAATTGTGACATATTTAATGGTGAACTAGCTATTGCTCTCTCCATTCTATAGATATCCCAAAAGCTAAGGTCTATATATTAACAAGTGTCAAGACCAAAGAGATTAATCTAAATAAGTCATATTCTTTATATAGAAACTTCTCAGAACCAAAATGTTGCACTAGACCAGCACTGTCAGAAATATAGTGTGGAGCCGGGCGCCTGTGGCTCACACCCACAGTCATAGCTACTAAGGAGGCTGAGATCTGAGGACCATGGTACAAAGCCAGCCTGGGCAGGAAAGTCCATGAGACTCTTGTCTCCAGTAAACCACCAGAAGACTGGAAGTGGTGATGTGGCTTAAGTGGTAGAGCGCTAGCCTTGAGCTCAAGACCTGAGGGACAGTGCCCATACCCAGAGTTCAAGCCTCATGACCCACCAAAAAAACAAATATATATATATATATATATATATATACATATATATATACATATATATATATACATATATAGTATGGAATTAATTTTTTTCTAATAGCCATATCACAAAAGAGTCAAAAGAAAACAGGTGAAATTAATACATCTTATTTAACCTGAGGCATCCAAAATATTTCAAACTGTAATTGGTTTTTTGGTTGTTTTTTGTGTTTTGTTTCGTTTTTTGCCTGTAATTAGTTTTTAAAGTGGTTTTGGTGGTGATTGTTGTAGGATCCTACTATGCACACTAGGCTGGATTCAAACTGTCCATCCTCCTGCCTCAGCTTCTCCCAAGTGCTGGGATTATAAATATACACCAACAAACTCAGCTAATTTTATTTATTTTTTTTTGCCGGTCCTAGGGCCTGAACTCTGGGTCTGGGCACTGGCCCTCAGCTCTTTAGCTCAAGGCTAGTGCTCTACCCCCTGAGCCACAGCATCACTTCCAGCTTTTTTCGGCTTATGGGGTGCTGAGGAATCGAACCCAGGGCCTCATGCGTACAAGGCAAGCATTCTACCACTGAGCTACGTTTGGGGTTGGTAATGGGGCTTGAACTCAGGGCCTAGGTGCTGTCCCTGAGCTGTTTTGTTCAAGGCTAGTGCTCTACCCATTTGAGCCATAGCTCCACTTCTGGCTTTCTAGTGTTTAATTGGAGACAAAGTCTCATGGACTTTCCTGCCTGGACTGAAACTCAACTAATTTTAAAAGCATTGAGAAGTTGGACACCAGGGGCTAATGCTTATAAATCCTAGCTACGCTGGAGTCTGAGGTCTGAGGATTATGGTCTGAAGTTAACCTGCACAGAAAAATCCATGAGACTTTATGTCCAGTTAGCCAGAAGTAGAGCTGTGGTTCAAGTGGCCAGCCTTGAGCAAAAAAATTAGGGATTGTGCCCAGGTCCTGATTCAATACACACACATGCAAACATACACACACAACATTGAAATAGTTTCTTTTTTTCATGCACACTTTGAAATTCAGTATGTTTTACATTTTCAGCCTATCTCAATCCTCATTGGTTACATTTCAAGTAGTCAAGAGTCATATGTGAGCTGGGTGCCAGTGGCTCATGCCTGTAATCCTAGCTACTTAGAAGGCTGAGATCTTGAGGATCAGGGTTCAGAGCCAGCCCAAACAGGAAAGTCCTGAGACTCTTATCTCCAATAAACCACTGAGAAAACCAGAAGTGGTACTGTGGCTCAAGTGGTAGAGCGATTGCCTTGAGCTGAAGAGCTGAGGGACAGCACCCAAGCCCAAAGTTCAAGACCTGTGACTGACCAAAAAAAAAGTCCTATGTGACTAATGGCTACTGTGTTTGGCAGCAGTTTTGAACATTGGCCTGCCCTAGTATACTCTGAATTTATGTGTGCTAAATTTACAAGGACAGCCTGATCTAAGAAGGATGCATTTCTACACTACTTTAGTCCAGAAACAAAATAACATAAGTATTTTACATAATTAAACATAAAATAGTAATTTAACTATTATTGAATATTTGTTAACTGCTTGCTAAACACTTTCACATATTCCTTTAATCCTCTCAGAAATTCTGTGAAGTGGACACTGTTCTGTTTAACAGATGCAAAAGTAGGCATAAAGAAATCCAATGGCTTGCCCAAAGTCTTATGGCTAAAATCTGGCACATTTGGAATTGAGATCTAGGCAATTTTTATCTCTCCTCCAGAGTTTGAGTGTAGCATCTCTATATTTCTAACTCCAGTTTTGTTATGTTCAAATCCATCTGTGTCTCAGCTTCTTAAAATGTCAGTTTCATTATGCAAAAACCCAACTCGCTCCCTCTTGTCTGTTCAGGCAAATTTGATTCATAACCATTTAAGGCTGTCCACTAGCTCCTCTTATCATTTTCCTAGACTTACATTTTGTCATCCTCTAAACATAAATTTTCTAGTATTTACAAACCAGCCTGGTTGTTGTTCATCCCTTACTGCTTGCTCATTCTTTCTTTTCTAGCATTGCTCATGCATTATTGCTGGAATGACCTCCTCATCCTTTTGGGCAAGTCCATGCTCCTTCCTTCTTTTTTAATACTTACCTTTTCCAGAAAGCCCTACTGACTGACTCCACCCAACTCTAACCCCTTTCCTGTCGACTCACAAGAACTGGCTTTTGCTGATTTATCTGTGCTGCTTATTCTGTTTTATAATTGTAACTTTAATTTGTTTTAGTTGTTGTTTTCGAAATATAGTACTAGTAAGAGCTTGCTTTCTTATTTCTGGATTGACATGGTAGCTCACACTCATATTCCTAGCTACTTATGAGGCTGAGATCCATAGGTTCAGGGTTCAAGGTTAGCTGAAAGAAAAATTTGTGATACACCTTCTCAACCAATAGCTAAGCATAGTGGTATGTGCTGTCATCCCAGAAACAGCAGGAAATGTTAAACAAGAGGATGGAACTCCAAGCATGCACCCATACAGATATGGAGACCCTGTCTCAAAATAAACAGTACAAACAAGAGTTGGAGTTATCAGCGCTTTAGCAGGCACTGTACCTGAGTTCAAAGTCCAGTATACTAAAAAGCGAAAACAAAAAACTTTACTTTCTAATTATTTTATTACACTCACATTACTCTCAATACTGAGCCCTATACAAAGCATTATCAATTTTTATTGAGCTGACTGACCAATTGACTAAGAGGAAATATATTCATCAGTCTGGAGGCTTTTTTTTTTTGTCAGTCATGGGGCTTGAACTCTGGGTCTGGACACTGTCCCTGAGCAATTCAGCTCATGGTGAGCGCTCTACCACTTGAGCCACAGCCCCACTTGCAGTTTTCTAGTGATTAATTAGAGATAAGAGTCTCACAGACTTCCCTACTCGGGCTAGCTTTATCTTAGCCTCCTGAGTAGCTTGTATTACATGCATGGGACACCAGCGCCTGGCTCACAATCTTCTTTTATAAAATCAGAAATAAAATTAAAAACAAAAGTATACATGGGCTGAGGATGTAGCTCAGTGGAAGAGCACTTGTGTCTAGCATGTGCAAGGCCCTAAGTTTGATCCCCAGCACAGGAAGAAACCAGGGGGAGGTGAGGAGGGGGCAGAATAATAGAATTCATATCAATAGTAATTGGGATCTTGCTGAGGAGATAGGAAAAAATCTTACTTGGCCCTTTCCCTGGACCCTTGACCCAGGAGATTTCAGTGCAGCAAGTCATGAATAAATCTATATCTACAACCTACAACTCAAGACTGGGAGTGGAAGGTAATAGTTATCTAATCTATGACTGGATGGCATTTGATATATGTTCCATGTAAACTTCTCTGACATAGCTGAAATGAACTCAAGGGCCTTCTTAAACACATTTCCTTCCATGGTGCTTCTGAAGGCATAGGAAAGTCAATAATGTCTCGAGATCAACAGTCCACTTCTAACATTTCTAGGATTCTGTTTACCAAGCCCTTGAAAATCTGCTAATGAAAAACCTGTGCAAGTCTATAAATTTCAATAAGAAGAAAGCTGGGGAAGTAGCTTTGAGATAGAGTGTTAGCATGCTCATTTGAGGCTTCAGAATTTCTCAAAAAAAAAAAAAAACAACTGTCAAATGGACTTCAGAATTTCTCAAAAACAACAACAACAAAAAACAACTGTCAAATTGTCTTCATGGTGGCTCATGCCTATAATCCTAGCTACTCAGGAGGTTGAGATCTGAGGATTGTACCTCAAAGGTAGCCCGGGCAGGAAAGTCCATGAGACTCACCTCCAATTAACCACCAGAAAATTGGAGATGGTACTGTGGCTCAAGTGGTAGAGCATTCACCTTGAGCTAAAGAGCTGAGAGACAGCGCCAGGGCCCAGAGTTCAAGCCCCATGACCGACAAAATAAAAATGGTTTTCATGCCAAGCACCAGTGGTTCACATGTATAATCCTAGCTATTCAGGAGGCTGAGGGATCTGAGGATCACAGTTTGAAGCCAGAAAGTCCCTGAAGGCAGAAAAGAGACTCTTAAATCGAATTGACCAGCAAAAGAAGTTGAACTAGAAGAACAGTTTCAAGTGGTAGAGTTTTCATGAGTGAGAACGTGAAGCCTTGAGTTCAAGTCCCAGTATTGGCATGTATGTGTGAGCCTGTGCGCGAATGCTCATGCACGCATGCGCATGCACGCACGCACACACACACACACACACACACACACACACACACACACACAAAGATTCTTAAAAGCAAGAGCAGTTAAAAGAAAAAAAAAATGAGCTGTGCACCAATGGTTCATACCTATAACCTACTCAGGAGGCTGAGATCTGAGGATCACAGTTCAAAGCCAGCCCAGGCAGGAAAGTCTGTGAGACTCTTATCTCCAATAAACCACCAGAAAACCAGAAGTGGTGCTGTGGATCAAGTGGTAGAGTGCTCACCTTGAGCTGAAGAGCTCAGGGACAGCACCCAGGCCCAGAGTTCAAGCCCAATGACCGACCAAAAAAAAAAAAAAAACAGGTACCAGTAGTTCACACCTATAATCCTAGCTACTCAGGAGGCTGAGATGTCAGGACCACCATTTGATGTCAGCCTGGGCAGGAAAGTCTGTGAGACTCTAATCTCCAATTAACCACTAGAAAATCGGAAGTGGCCTGTGACTCAATGTGATAGAGTGTTAGCCTTGAGTGAAAAAGCACTGGGACAGTGGCCCACACCTTGAGTTCAAGCCCCAGGTCTGACAAAAAAAAAAATTGGAAGCCAGGCGCTGGTGGCTAGTGCCTGTAATCCTAGCTACTCAGGAGGCTGAGATCTGAGGATCGCACTTCAAAACCAGCCCAGGCAGGAAAGTTCCTGAGAGAAAACCAGAAGTGGTGCTGTGGCTCAAGCGGAAGAGCGCTCGCCTTGAGCTGAAGAGCACAAGGACGGCGCCCAAGCCCAGAGTTCAAGCCCCACAACTGACAAAAAAAAATTGGAGTAAAAGAGTTATAGAACAAGCCAGCACCAGTGGCTTACACCCATAATCCTCAGCCTCCTCAGGAGGCTGAGATCTGAGGATCGTGGTTCAAAGCCAGCCCAGGCAGGAAAGTCCATGAGACTTTCTCTAATAAACCACCAGAAAACCAGAAGTGGCGCTGTGGATCAAGTGGTAGAGTGCTCACCTTGAGCTAAAGAGCTCAGGGACAGCACCTAGGCCCAGAGTTCAAGCCCCATGACTGACAAAAAAAAAATAAGAGAACAAATGTAAGTCATTGAAAGATGTTTCTTTGCGTCTTTCAAGCAAACAAATATAAAGGAGTTGGAAAAGGGAGCAGGGAGCCAAAACAAAGAATTTGGGAAACCATTACAAAACCCACCATGGTTTATCAACACAAAGTACTATCAAGTTACTATTTGTCTTCCTGATTTAGAAATTATAGGCTTCGCTGTCCACTTCAAGCATGGAAACTACAACTCCAATTCTCCTAAGTCTTACCTTCGGAATAGGATGAACGGATTCCAAAAGCGAGGGACACAAAAAGGTAGAGAGCAATCCATAGAAAATAGATACCATAGATCCCAGCCTTGACTCTTTCCTGAAAATAAAATGGCTGTTGGAATGACAGTTGGAAATGTGGGTAGACGGAATGTTGCCCCTGCATCCTGTGTTTTTCATGAAATGGAAATAAGTTAATTCAATATGCTCCTCAAAGTATTACCAATTTGGTTGGTAACTGTATATGATACAATAATATATAATAATATATTATATATAATGATATGGAGAGAAAGAACAGAGATTAATTTCAGAGTGGAAATATGACAACTATATCCAACTATAGCCAAAAAAAGGTCCTACCTATCCAGTCCAAAAGATTTCTATTTTTCATAGTATCTTTCCATTAGGAACTTGAAGTCATACATTTCCACCTGTCCTGCTTTCTTCCTCCTCCCCCTTTAGTACTTTTGTCCCTTCTCACAACCACTACTTCAGGTTTTATTTACTGGTCCTAGTCTTGAATGACTAGCAGCTTGATGACTTAACTTAGACCCTTCATTGGTGATTCTTACAGTGAGATGAACCTGTTTGGCTATGACTTATCAAGAAGGGTTAGCCAGCCACCAGGGCTTTGCAGAATGTGGATTGGGGAATGAAACCAACACCCTCTGCTGCAGGCAAGAATGCATCTGATGCGTGGGTCTCTGGAATGCTACTGCAACAGTTCTTGTGGAATCCCAAGTCTTTAAAGGTTTCAGTGTTCTGAAGCTAGCATGTTTGTGTTATATTCACAACAAAGTTTGCCTTGACCAAAAAGTAAAAGAAAAAGCTCACTGTGGGCTCAATTTGATCAGATCAGTAGAGTAAGTAGCAAAGAGGATAAGAAGTCTCAGCAGCCTGGCAAAAACATCCAGGCCTCAGTTTCTCCTCCTTTGGCTCTATTTTTGCTTGCTTCTTACGTCTCTGACAAGAATTAGGCTTCACTATGTGATCCCATGCCAATCCAGAAGAATAAGCTTGACCCTTATCCAACCCCATATCGAGGGCGGAGTGAAGAGAAAAAATCCTGAACATCAAGGCCTGCCTGCCAACCTGGTAGGATCTCATCTTGTGGGCTGTGATTTTACAACAGCAATTTCCCTTGTCTCAGACACATAAATAACTGTGAATGAGACTCTTCTTCTGTCAGCCTCCCTGTGGAGTTTGCACAGGAGTAAAGATTAACACATACTTAAAGAGTGTAGGGCAGGCTGGGCTTACTGGCTCATGCCTGTAATCCTACCTACTCAAGGAGTCTGAGAGCTGAGGATTGTGGTTCAAAGCCAGGCTGGGCAGAAAAGTCCCTGTGAGACTCTCATCTCCAATTAACCACTCAAAAACTGGAAGGGGAAGGGCTGGGAAGGTAGCTCAGTGGTAGAGCACTTGCCTTGCATGCATGAGGCCCTGGGTTCAATTCCTCAGCACCACATAAGCGAGGGAAAAAAAGCCGGAAGTGGCGCTGTGGCTCAAGTGGTAGAGCGCTAGCCTTGAGCTGAAGAGCTGAGGGACAGCGCCCAGGCCCAGAGTTCAGGCCCATGACCCGACCCAAAAAAAAAAAAGAAATGTACTCATTACCTTGCTCATGTAATTGTAACCCTTCTGCACGGTATTTTCACAATAAAATTAATTAAAATAATTTCAAAGACAAAAAATAAAAATCCATCCCTATATTAAACTGAAAAAAAAAAAAAAACTGGAAGTGGTGCTATGGCTTAAAGTAGTAGAGAACTAGCCTTGAGCAAAAGAGCTCAGGGAGCCAGGCGCTGGTGGCTCACGCCTGTAATCCTAGCTACTCAGGAGGCTGAGATCTGAGGATCGCGGTTCAAAGCCAGCCCAGGCAGGAGAGACCGTGAGACTCTTATCTCCAATAAACCACCAGAAAACCGGAAGTGGCGCTGTAGCTCAAGTGGTTGAGCGCTCGCCTTGAGCTGAAGAGCTGAGGGACAGCGCTCAGGCCCAGAGTTCAAGGCCCATGACCGACCAAAAAAAAAAAAAAAAAAAAAAGAGCTCAGGGACAGTGTCCAGGCCCTGAGTTTAAGCCCCATGACCACCATCATTACCAACAACCAAAAAGAGTTTAGGGTTGGGGGGGGGGGGGGAGGGGGGAGGCTGGGAAGGGAGGTGAAGGGTAAACAAAGGAGGAGGCTGCAATGCTTGGTAAGAAATGTATGCATTATCCTGCCCATGTAATTGTAACCCCTCTGTACAGTATGTTCACAAATAAAATAAAATATTAAAAAAAAAAAGAATAACACCAAAAAACAAAAAACAAAACAAAAAAGAGTTTAGGGGAAACTAGACCTGTTTATTCACAGGATTCAACTGAAAGTCGCCTTGTCTCCAGTAAACAAATAATGCTGGAGCTAAAGAGCAACTGTAAGGTAACTATCTAGGATACACTCATTTTCAGATGTTACATATTTCCTAAGAAAGTAGTCTTGGCATGGAGGCCAGCTTCTGGGAACTAGAGTTGCTTTTCTTATATTTTTAGTGAAATCTAAATAGTAACATGTCTGTATTGTATTGAAGTCAAAGAGACAAACATCATTCAAACTGCTTATTTTCTTTAGCCCTAGAAACTTGGACTGGAGGGTTTCTGGATATAGTCTATTTTAGTTGAAAGTGCGATCACACTGTATAAAATATACATTCACTGAGAATGAGGCATCAGATACCCTTGGGACCTGACATCAGGAATTAGGGCAAGTCAAAAAAAAAAAAATTAAACTTCTTTAGACAAAAAGGCACAGCTGCGCGCCAGTGGCTCACTCCTGTAATCCTAGCTACTCAGTAGGCTGAGATCTGATGATTGCCGTTCAAAGCCAGCCCAGGCAAGAAAGTCCACAAGAGTCTTATCTCCAATTAACCACCAGAAAACCAGAAGTGGCACTGTGGGTCAAGTGGCAGAGTTTTCGCCTTTTGCTGAAGAGCTGAGGGACAACATCTAGGCCCAGAGTTCAAGCTCCATGACTGATGGGGAAAAAAAAAAAAAGGCACAAACCAATCAAAAGTAGTTTAGGATCTGGGCACCAGTACTTCAGCTCTATAATCCTAACTACTCAGGAGGCTGAGACAAGTTGAAGGTTCATTGTCCTAAGCCAGCCCTGGCAGAAGAGTCTGAAAGACTGTCTCCAATTAAACAGCAAAATGCTGACTGGAGATGTGGGTACAGTAATAATACTAGCTGTGAGCCAACAAGGTGAACAAGAGCATCAGTCACCTGAATTCAAGTTCCAATGCTGGTGTATGTGTGCTCACATGCATGTGTGTTATATTTACAACACACAAGTCAGTTTTAGAGAAATTCTGTCCAGGTTGGGTTCTAATATGAATTTTACAAGTTGCAGAGCTGAAAGCTGACACAAATTCATTCTTCTTATAAACAAGGAATTAAGCTGGGGATGTAGCTCAGTGATAGAACACTTTACTAACATGTATGAGCTTCTGGGTTCAATCCCGCCATTGCTTCCACACATACAAAAATAACTTAAGGGGGCTGGGAAGGTGGCTCAGTGGTAGAGCGCTACCTTGCATGCTCGAGGCCCTGGGTTCGATTCCTCAGCACCACATAAGCAGAAAAAAAAAGCCGGAAGTGGCACTGTGGTTCAAGTGGTAGAGCACTAGCCTTGAGCTGAAGCACTGAGGGACAGCACCCAGGCCCAGAGTTCAGGCCCCATGACCGGACCCAAAAAAAAAAAAAAAAAAGAGGGAAAGTAAGTAATGGAAAACAAAGGCCTTGATGATTTTACCATTTGAATTCCTTAAGGTATTTTTTTTTTCTGGGGGTCCAGTCATGGGGCCTGAACTCTGGGCCTGGGCGCTGTCCCTCAGCTCTTCAGCTCAAGGCTAGTGCTCTACCACTTGAGCCACAGCGCCACTTCCGGCTTTTTTTTTCTGCTTATGTGGTGCTGAGGAATCGAACCCAGGGCCTCGAGCATGCAAGGCAAGCGCTCTACCACTGAGCCACCTACCCAGCCCAAGGGCAATTTTTTTTTTGGTCCGGTAGTGGGGCCTGAACTCTGGGCCTGGGCGCTATCCCTCAGCTCTTCAGCTCAAGGCTAGCGCTCTACCACTTGAGCCACAGCGCCACTTCCGGCTTTTTTCTTTTTGCTTATGTGGTGCTGAGGAATTGAACCCAGGGCCTCAGGCATGCAAGGCAAGCACTCTGCCACTGTGCCACCTTCCCAGCCCTCCCTCTTGAAAAGGAATAGAAAAAAAAATCTCATGTGCTATGTTACAAAGCCTAAGATTCATAAGTTGTATTTGAAGGATAACCAAAGTAAACTGGAAATGAGTTCCTTTTTCTTTTTTATTATTGTTGTAAATTCTTCAAATAAAAGGAGAGAAGCAACTGATACAAGATATAAAAAAAAAAAAAAAAGATGCACCAATTTGCCCAAAGTTAACTGCAAAGCAGACTGGAGCCATGATGAAAAGGGTTTCTGATTTCCAGCCTTATCACCTTTCCAAATATCCTTGTCCTAGGTAACTGACAGAGGTTAAAGTAACAGGCAGACCACTCAGGCCCTGCAAGTCTTTCCCGCTGTTGCCATAAGCCATGTAAATGTCTTAGAAACTCTAATATGCATTTGAGTTTAAAGAAAATGAAAAGATTATATGCCTCAGAGTCAAGGCAAAGAGGGCACATGAATAGCTGGTGTCAAGGTCAGATAACAAGAAGGAGACAGAAAGATCTGATTGCTGGAAGAACCAGGCAGCTCAAATGAGAGTAATAGAATCCCAGGCTACACAGCATCAGCTGATGCTGAAAAGAATGCCCTCTCCCAGAGTGTTTCAACCAGACTCAGAGTAGCACTGCTATTTTCAATGCACCCTTGGCTACGAGTACTCCAGGCCTCTACCTTGCAGATCTGACATAGTACAACAAGTCTTACAAAGCCAAACTATGGGGTAATCCTTTAGTGAAAGAGGTGGGTATGACTTCATTTTTTAGGACATCAGCATTGCTGAAGTCCTCAAACTGCTTTGCGAAATCAACTCTCCTCATGCTTTACTAGGAATAGCAAACCTAGCAAGAGAAACAAGTTCTCTAGGTTCATAAATCTGTATGTTTAATCCTAGGCTATTAGCCCCTGCACAAACAAACCTAAACCAAGTAATCCAAATGAAGTACACTATCTGGTACAATGAATCTATTGGCACTCTGAATAATCAAAAATATATTTAAAAGTTTTTCACAGTGTAAAAAAGGGTGGAAATCCATGGAAAGATAAAGTGGAAATCCATGGAGCAGGAGAAAAATTCCATTTTCTTTTTACTATGACATTGCTAAACTTGAGAATTCCCAGTAGTAACCACATTCTCATCAGCTAGGTTTTGGTTCTATAGAGCTAGGCCAAGAAAATTCTTTCCAGTACTATGGTTGCAAAAAGGGGAAAAAAACCCTCTGTATAACACCTTTATAATAAAAATCGTTTTTGTAATTTGGCAGCTAAAAAAAGATATCTAGTTAAATTTGAATTTAAAAAAAAAAACAATAAATTAGCCTAAGTATGTCCTTAAGCATTTCATGGAATATACTTGTACTAAAAATATACAAGAGGCTGGGAATGTGGCTTAGTGTTAGAGTGCTTGCCTAGCATGCATGAAGCCCTGGGTTCAATTCCTCAGTACCACATACACAGAAAAAGCCAGAAATGGTGCTGTGGCTCAAGTGGTAGACTGCTAACCTGTAGCCAAAGAAGCCCAGGGGCAGTGGCCAGGCCCTGAATTCAAGCCCCAGGACTGGCAAAAAAGAAAAAAACAAAGAATTATTCATTGCTTGTCTGAAATATATTCTGTATTTTTACTTGCTAAACTTAGAAACCCCACTGGTCCTCTCTGCTTTCAGATTCTGAGGATTGTACCCCAGTGGCTTTTGAATTGGTTGATTTTGTAAAAAGGGAATTTTAAAATAGCTCCGTGTGTTTCAACAAAATTTTTCTTAGGAGCTGATTGGCATTCTGTCATGTCTAATTTTCCAGGCTGTAAAACCCATAAAAGGATTCTCTGACTCTGTTCTGGTTTTCTTATGCCCCAGTGTATTCACCTTAGTGAAAAACATCGTAAGTTAATGTCAACTGGCTCCATAAAAATCAACCTGCCTCTCCAAATTTTTCAAATACTTTAAATACCGTTTCTGAGATTAAATAACCATGTTCAGAATAGGATGGTGAGAGTGCCATCTTTTATAAGAAATTAGTTTGAGAGTGATGTTGGCAAGATTATGTCAGCTACAAGCCAAGGGCTGATATACCACACTGGGAAACCGATGATTATTTTTGACTTCTTTCTCTACAACTGCTGCTTTCTTTATTAAGACTAATCTGAAAATGATACAGGCAGACATTTGAGATCTGATTCTTCTACTCCTGTAAATATCAAAGTTTAAACTTTTTTCCCTCAGTCCTAGGGCTTGAACTCTAGGCCTGTGCACTATCTCTGAGTTGCTTTTGCTCAAGGATAGCATGCTACCACTTGACCACAGCACTACTTTGACTTTTCCAAAGAGTATTGGAGATAAGAGTTTCACAGACTTTCCTGCCTGGATCCTCAGATCTCAACTTCCTGAGTAGCTAGAATTACAGGCATGAGCCACCAGTGCCTGACTACCATGAGAATCTTTTCTACAATTAACCACCAAAAAGCCAGAAGTGGAGTTGTAACTCAAGTGGTAGAGTACTAGCTTTGAGCGAAAAAGGTAAGAAACAGTACCTAGGCTCTTTACAGACATACACTGTTGGTAAAGTGTACAGTAGCTGAACATTTCAAAAAAAGAGAGGTTCCTTTTTTGTGTTTCTTTTTTATTGTTATTAATTTTTTTTATTGTTATTATAAAGGTCATGTACAGAGGGGTTACAATTATATAAGTCAGGTAAAGAGTACATTTTGTTTTGGACAATATCACCCCTTCTCTTGCTTTTGTTGAAAAGAGGTTGCTTTTGTTTTTATTTTTTTGGCAGTACTAGGGTTTGAACTTAAGAGCCTCCCTATTTGCTAGAGAGGCTCTTTACTACTTTACTAGCCAGCCAAAAAAGGAAGTGTATTCAGCTCATGGTTTTGGAACTTTACATCAGAGATCAGGTGCTCCATATATTCAGAAGCTGGTAGAATCCCCCTGGCTATATTACAACATGGTAAAGAATCAGAAAGAAAAACAAATTGCTATGTGTAGATGGGCCCAAGACTGTAGGCTGGCCTTACTTTATAACAACTCATTCTAAAAAAAGAAAGGAAGGAAGGAAGGAAGGAAGGAAGGAAGGAAGGAAGGAAGGAAGGAAGGTAGGAAGGAAGGAGTGGGGCACTGGTGGCTCATGCCTATAATTGTAGCTATTCAGGAGGCTGAGGTGAGGACTGCAGTTCACAGCTTGGGCAGGAAAGCCTGTTAAGACTTTTATCTCCAATAAACTACTCAGAAAAAGCCACAAGTGGCACTGTAACTCAAGTGGCAGAACTTAGCCTTGAGCACAAACAGACTTAGGGACAGCGCCCAGGCCCAACGACAGAACAAAAAAACAACAAACAACAAAACACAGTTTTTGTTGTTGTTTTTTGTTTTGTTTTCTTTTTTGGCAGTTGCAGGGCTTACACTCGGGGCCTGGGCATTATTCCTGAGCCTTTTCTTTTTGTTAGTCATGGGGCTTCAACTCAGGGCCTGGGCGCTATCCCTATGTCATTGTGCTCAAGGCTAGCACTCTACCACTTTGACCTACAGCGCCTCTTCCAGTTTGTTCTGAGTTTGGGAAAGGGGCTGGGCCTTTAGATACCTATGTTGATTAGTCATTGGATAAAGGCCACTAAGAGAAGAGGAAGTGACCTTAGACAAGTCAGGGCTCTTCAGCTGAGGCAGTCACTGAAGGGGACTGACAGTTGAGGGCTGTTTCCTGGCAGCCTTCCCAACAGCTGAGGAAGTCTTTCATTCTGAAAGGAGAATCTGGGTGACACATCATAGCAGTTACTGCCAGTGCCTTTTCCTGTTTTACTGGTAGTTTATGCAATTTTGTGAAAGATTTGTTTAGGTCTTTGGCCCCTCTTTTTTTTTTTTTTTTTTTGTCAGTCATGGGGCTTGTACTCAGAGCTTGGGAACAATCCCTAGCTCATTTGACACTTTGAGCCACACCTCCACTTTTGGGTTTCTAGTGGTTAATTGGAGATAAGAGTGTCATGGATTTTCCTGTCTGGGTTGGCTTTGAACCTCAGTTCAGATCTCAGCTTCCTGTGTAGTTAGGATTACAGGTATGAGCCACCAGCTCCTGACTTCTTTGGCTCATTTTTAAATTGAATAGTTCAATATTTTATTGTTGGTTTATAAGTATTCCTTATATTATCTAGATATAAATCCTTTGTCAGGAATATGTACTATGAATTTATTCCCATGCTTTTGTTGGACCATTTATTCATTTACATAGTGATGTCTCTTGTTGAAAAGAAATGTAGCCGGATGTCGATGGCTCACTCTTGTAATCCTAGCTACTCAGGAGGGCTGAGATCTGAGGATCCAGGTTCAAAGCCAGCCCAGGCAAGGAAAGTCCATGAGACTCTTATCTCCAATAAACCACTAGAAAACTGGAAGTGGTGCTGTGGCTCAAGTGGTAGAGCGCTCGCCTTGAGCTGAAGAGCTGAAGGACAGCACCCAAGCCCAGAGTTCAAGCCCCATGACCCACCAAAAACAAAACAAAAAACTAAAAGGAGGGCTGGGAAAGTAGCTCACTGGTAGAGCCTCAAGCCTTATATGCATGAGGCCCTGGGTTCGATTCTTCAGCACCACATAAGCAGAAAAAGCTGGAAGTGGCGCTGTGGCTCTAGTGATAGAGCACTAGCCTTGAACTGAAGAGCTGAGGGGCAGTGCCCAGGCTCAGAGTTCAGGCCCCACGACCAAAGAAAAAAAAATAACAAAAACTATAACTAAAAGGAGCCGGCTCCAGTGGCTCACACCTGTAATCCTAGCTAGTCAGGAGGCTGAGATCTGAGGATTGCGGTTCAAAGCCAGCCAGGGCAGGAAAGTCCATGAGACTCTAGTCTCCAATTAACCACCAGAAAAGTGGAAGTGGCTCTATGGCTTAAGTGGTAGAATGTTCCCCTTGAGCTGAAGATACGAGGGACAACGCCCAGTCCCAGAGTTCAAGCCCCATGCCAAAAAATCAAAACGAGCCAGGCGCCAGTGGCTCACACCTATAATCCATTGCTCACACGGACTTTCCTGCCTGGGCTGGCTTTGAATGGCAATCCTCAGATCTCAGCCTCCTGACTAGCTAGGATTACAGGCATGAGCCATCGGCATACGGCTTGTTTAGGTTCTTCATACCCATTGCCATACTGACCTCCAGAAATGTACTAAATTAACATTCCCTCAGAAACAGGCAAGAATTTCTTCTTCTAGACAGTACTGAAAATTTACCTAGTGCCAGCACTACTGGCTCACACCTGTAATCCTAGCTACTTAGGTGGTTGAGATCTGAGATCACTGTCCAAAGCCAGCCTGGGCAGGAAAGTCCCTAAGACTTATCTCCAATTAACCACTCAAAAGCCAGAAATGATGGCTGGGAATGAGGTTTAGTGGTAGAGTGCTTGGCTAGCATGCATGGAGGCCTGCATTTGATTCTTCAGTACCACATAAACAGAAAAGGCTGGAAGTGGCACTGTGGTTTAGTGGTAGAATGCTAGCCTTGAGCAAAAAGAAGCTCAAGGTCAATGCTCAGGGCCTGAGCTCAAGTCCCAGGACGGGGAAAAACAACAACAATCAGAAGTGGAACTGTGGCTCAAAGTGATACAGTGCTAGCCTTGAGCAAAAGAGGTTAGGGATGGTGCCTAGGCCCTGAGTTCAAACCCCACAGCAGGAGGAGGAGGAGGAAGAGGAGGAGGAGGAGGAGGAGGAGGAGGAGGAGGAGGAGGAGGAGGAGGAGGAGGAGGAGGAGGAGGAGGAGGAGAAGGAGAAGGAGGAGGAGGAGGAGGAGGAGGAAGGAAGGAAGGAAGGAAGGAAGGAAGGAAGGAAGGAAGGAAGGAAGGAAGGAAGGAAGGAAGGAAGGAAGGAAGCTGGGCACCAGTTACTCAGGAAGCTGAGAAATGAGGATTACAGTTCAAAGCCAGTTTGGGCAGAAAAGCCCATGAGATTTTATCTCCAATAAACCACTAGAAAACTGGAAGTGGTGCTGTGGCTCAAGCGGTAGAGTGCTCACCTTGAGCTGAAGAGTGCAGGGACAGTGCCCCAGCCCAGAGTTCAAGCCCCATAACAGAGAAAGAGAAAGAGAGAGAGAGAGAGAGAGAGAGAGAGAGAGAGAGAGAGAGAGAGAGAGAGAGAGAGAGAGAGAGAGAGAGAGAGAGAGAGAGAGAGAGAAAGAAAGAAAGAAAGAAAGAAAAGGAAATTTACCTGGTTTTCTTTTGTTTACCTGGGCACTGTCCCTGAGCTGAGCTTCCACTGGAGCCACAGTGCCACTTCCAGTCTTTTCTGTGTATGTGGTACTAAGGAATCAAACCCAGGGTTTCATGTATGCTATGCTAGGCAAGCACTCTACCATTAAGCCACCTTCCCAGCCCCTGTGTTTATGTTTTGTTTGATTTTTTTTTTTGTCAGTGGTGGGGCTTGAACTCTGAGCCTGGGTGCTGTCCCTCAGCTCTTCAGTTCAAGGCAAGCGCTCTACCGCTTGAGCCACAGCACCACCTCCAGGTTTCTAGTGGTTTATTGGAGATAAAGAGTCTCATGGACTTTCCTGCCCGGGCTGGCTTTGAATGGCAATCCTCAGATCTCAGCCTCCTGAGTAGCTAGGATTACAGGCGTGAGCCACCGGCGCCCAGCTGTTTATGTGTTTGAAAGTATATTTTGTTATAATTTTTGCATGTTGATTAAACAAACTAATAGGATTCTCTGTGATATTTTCATATGTGAATATAATACTACATTGGTCATATCAATCCACCCTTTTATGTTTCTCCTCTCAGTCCCCCCCACCTCCAAACACGTGCCAATTAGATAAGTGAAAACAGTATCTCATTGATGTCTGTTTTGCATTTATTTGACTTTTGGTCAGGAATAATATCTCACAGTGCCACTTCCTGCTCTTTTTCTTTTTGCTTATGTGGTGCTAGGGAATTGAACCCAGAGCCTCAGGCATGCAAGGTAAGCACTCTACCACTGAGCCACCTTCCCAGCCCTGGGACTATGGAGATTTATTCAGTAAATATCAAAGTTAACTATCTGAGACAAGGCACTGCAAGCTCATTGGCAGGGCTTGATAGAAATGCTTCATTTGCACAGCATGTGCTGCAAGTTAGTGAAGCATATTGAGCTAAACATTTCTAACAAGGAGTAATATACTGACCATTTTAGTTGGATGCCGATGGCTCATGCCTATAATCCTCGCTATTTAGGTGGCAGAGATCTGAGGATCATGGTTTGAAGCCAGTCCAGGCAGAAAAGTCCCCATGAGACTTTTTTTTTTTTTTTTTTTGTCGGTCATGGGGCTTGAACTCTGGGCTTGGGCACTGTCCCTGTGCTCTTCAGCTCAAGGTGAGTGCTCTACCACTTGAGCCACAGCGCCACTTCTGGTTTTCTAGTGGTTTATTGGAGATCAGAGTCTCATGGTCTCTCCTGCCCGGGCTGGCGTTGAACCGCGATCCTCAGATCTCAGCCTGCTGAGGAGCTAGGATTACAGACGTGAGGCGCCAGGCTCCCATGAGACTCTTATCTCCCACTAATCACTCAAGAACCGTAAGTGGAACTGTGTGGCTCAAAGTGGTGAACGCTAGCCTTGAGCAAAAGAGCTCAAGGACAATACCCAAGCCCTGAGTTCAAGCTCACAATTAACAAAATAAAATAAAATAAAATAATATATACTGACCATATCTCAAAATATTGTTGAATACTGCATATTTTGTAATACAAGCCTCTTGTTATGTATATTCACCTATATTTTCAGAGTTTTTGGCCAATTGTACTTCATCAGTGCATTTTCCCTAGCCTTTTCTCATATGTATTATACATACATATGTAATATATAATATATATATATATATATATTAGCTGCATTTATACATATATTTGAGTCAGAGTTTCACTATGTAGTCCTGGCTGGCCTTGAACTTGAGATCCTCCTGACTTAGCTTCCCAGGTTCTGGCATTGCAACTGTGTCTGGCCAATGACCTAGCTTTGAAGAAAAACAAGTGCTAAGTGTAGTCTATTGAGAACAAGAAGTTGTAGAACAGTTAAGTTCTATTTTGGCCCTTGTAGGCTTGTGTCAACAGCCAGAATTTCTGTCCCAGTTAAGAGAAGGAAGTTACTCAAGAAAGGCTCCTTAGCAGCACCCAGCATCCATTTTAACGGTGTATGTTAGTCATGGTCAATTTACTTTCCTGAAATAGCCTACGATATTATTAAAAACAATAAAATAAATCTCTGCAAAGCATTGTTTCCTAAGGGCATTAAATGTTTGCTATTCTCTATTTTTTTTTCAGTATATTGAGAGAAAAATTCACAATGCACAAATAAGAAATGACAGAGATAGGTTGTAAATTTCTAAAGCTCACAGAACTTGGAGCAGCTCAAAACCCAGAAATTTCATCCCTCTGTGGACTCTTATCCAGGGGTTTAGTCTAGAGAAGCTGCCTGGTTAATGTGGACAATGTGACTGGCTTATTAATTGCACTTGAAAAAGGAACTTCTCTTCCTTCCTAAAACAAAACAAAATGACCAACAATACCTTCACTATATTAAATGAGCAAGAGAAAAATAAAGACTTCAGAGCAGTCCACCTTCTGGAATAGCTTAGGTGCTAGTTAGCTAGCCACCTAGAGGTAAAAAAGCAATATGCATTAATGATTTCAGTGATTTTCCCACCATCAGCTGTTACCATAATTTCCAGAAAAGCTGCCAAGAAATAGCAGGAAGATCTCTCTGTCTCTCTGTCTCTTTGTCTCTGTCTCTGTCTCTGTCTCTGTCTGTCTGTCTGTCTGTTCTGTTCTGTTCTGTCTGTCTGTCTGTCTACCTCTTTCTCTCTCTCTCTCTCTCTCTCTCTCTCTCACACACACACACACACACACACACTCATGTTCATAGATCCTGGAATTTTCCCCCACTGTTCTTGCCTTCATACTTTCCTTCCTTTCAGCATCCAAATTTGACTCATGTTCACTTGAACTCAGTGCTCTAGAAGGTACATTACTTTGCCAGCAATCCTTCTTGACTTTTTCTTGCCCTAACCTGGATTGTTTCCTTAGAATCAAAACCCCTAGGGATAATCACCTTATCCTACTTTCCTTTTTCTCTTTCTCCACTCAACAGCTCTCACTACGAACAATACACTAAAGACTCTGCCTATTTGGATACTTGTTACATTTAGGTAATGGGCAACTGAAGTGCTGATCTTCATCTGTAAATTATGGAACTTGGGGGGTCTTAATAAATATTTGTTGAATAGCACTTGCCTAAATTGCCCACAGGCATCTCCTGAATTTCACAGTGGGCTGAGTTCCAGGGGAAAAGGAGACCAACTAACAATGCCAACTGCTCCCTTCCTGTCTGGGATGACCCACCCAAAGCACAACTGGGAGGCCACACTTTGCAGAGGGGTAAGTCTTGCCTGATGTTCTCCTCTGTCTGTGATGTCTGTGGTCCCACCTATCTCTAATCTGTTACAGGCTAAGACAGTTCTGAAACTTGTTTTTCCCCCCCTACGCTTAACAGGTCTTTTTTTTTTTTTTTTTTTAAACAGGGTAAAGCTAACTAACAGAACTAGCTATGTAGTGCCTGAATTATAATGCAGGGATCAGGTTAGGTTAAAACCTGATAGGGACCGGAAAAGTGGCTCATGCAAGTAATCCTAGCTACTCAGGAGGCTGAGATCTGAGGATCACAGTTCAAAGCCAGCCTGGGCACGAAAGTCCATGAGACTCTTATCTCCAATAAACCACTAGAGGGGGTTGGGAAGGTAGCTCAGTGGTAGAGTACTTGCCTTGTATGCTTGAGGCTCTGGGTTCAATTCCTCAGCACCACCATAAGCAAAAAGAAAAAAAGCCAGAAGTGGCGCTGTGCCTCAAACTGTAGAGCCCTTGCCTTGAGCTGAAGAGCTGAGGGACAGTGCCGAAGTCTAGAGTTCAAGGCCCACAACCAGAAACAAAAAATATGATAGGGACCTAAGTAGGCCAATCCAAGAGGAATATCTGTCTAAAAGGATTAAGAAGATGGTTGCCGGGCGCTGGTGGCTCACGCCTGTAATCCTAGCTACTTAGGAGGCTGAGATCTGAGGATCGCGGTTCAAAGCCAGCCCTGGGCAGGAGAGACCGTGAGACTCCTATCTCCAATAAACCACCAGAAAACCGGAAGTGGAGCTGTAGCTCAAATGGTAGAGCGCTCGCCTTGAGCTGAATAGCTGAGGGACAGCGCCCAGGCCCAGAGTTCAGGCCCCATAACCGACCAAAAAAAAAAAAAAAAAAAAAAAGATGGCATCTGGGATCTATCTAGGTTCAAATAGTATCAATACAGTATTTTATTTACTTTTTATTTTACCAGTCCTGGGGCTTGAACTCAGGGTCTACACACTGTCCCTGAGCTTCTTTTTGCTCAAGGCTAGCACTCTACCACTTGAGCCCAGCACTACTTCCGGATTTTTCTGTGTATGTGCTTTGGAGGAATTGAGCCCAGGGCTTCATGAATGCTAGATAAATACTCTACAACTAAGCCATATTCCCAGCCCCAATACTCTCTCTCTCATATATGTATATGTATTGCAAGTCCTAGGGTTTGAACTCAGCGCCTGGGCACTGTTCTTTTTTATTTTTTTTGGGGGGGGGGTCCAGTCGTGGGGCCTGAACTCTTGGCCTGGGCGCTGTCCCTCAGCTCTTCAGCTCAAGGCTAGCGCTCTACCACTTGAGCCACAGCGCCACTTCCGGCTTTTTTTCTTTTTGCTTATGTGGTGTTGAGGAATCGAACCCAGGGCCTCATGCATGCAAGGCAAGCAAGCTACCACTGAGCCACCTTCCCAGCCCCTGGGCATTGTTCTTGAGCTTCATTTGCTCAAGGCTAGCACTCTCCCACTTGAGCCACAGCTCCATTTCCACCTTTTTCTGTTTATGTGGTATTGAGAAATCAAACCCAGGGCTTCATGCATACTAGGCAAGCACTCTCTACCACTAGGCCACATTCCCAGGCTCCCTGATACAATATTTTAACTATGTGAAGTTACATAAGGTCCAGGCTGGTCCAGTAGAGCCAGCTAAACATAGCACCCACTTTACAAGAGTAAAGTTCTGAGTTGAAACCCCAGTACTGCCAAAATAACCCCCAAAGCCCAGATATGTCTATTTATGAAACAACAGGCAAGCTACAAAGAATTTTGTCCTAGGTAAGAGGAGCAAAAGAAACCAAAAAGTATAGCTGGGCAAAAGTCTAAGATGTTGAGTTTAAACACTTAGAAGAGCCAGGCACTGGGCTCAAGCCTGTAATCCTAGCTACTCAGGAGGCTGATCTCTGAGGATCATAGTTTAAAGCCAGCCCAGGCAGGTAAGTCTATGAGATTCAATATCCAGTTAACCACCAAGAAGCCAGAGTAGAGGTATGGCTCAAATGGTAGAATGTCAGC
This sequence comes from Dipodomys merriami, assembly GCF_024711535.1. Lineage (NCBI taxonomy): Eukaryota > Metazoa > Chordata > Mammalia > Rodentia > Heteromyidae > Dipodomys > Dipodomys merriami. The sequence goes on along the minus strand of NW_027203270.1, from coordinate 29,510,576 downwards.
CTTGAGTGAAAGAGCTAAAGGATAGTACCCAGGCTGAGTTCAAGCCCTAGTACCAGCATAAAAAAAATACCTATTACATGTATGCATGCATGCATACATACATACTTGGAAAATTTTAGCGATCATGTTTTCAGTGGCTGGTGGGGGCAGTGAAGGTTAGAAATCACAAAACCTCTTTCAAAAGGGTTGGCCGGGCACTGGTGGCTCACACCTGTAATCCTAGCTACTCAGGAGGCTGAGATCTGAGGATCGCAGTTCCAAGCCAGGCAGGGCAGAAAAGTCCATGAGACTTTAATCTCCAATAATCCACTAGAAAACTGGAAGTTGTGCTGTGGCTCAAGCGGTAGAGCACTTGCCTTGAGCTGAAGAGCACAAGGACAGTGCCCAAGCCCAGAGTTCAATCCCCACGACAGGAAAGAAAGAAAGAAAGAAAGAAAGAAAGAAAGAAAGAAAGAAAGAAAGAAAGAAAGAAAGAAAGAAAGAAAGAAAGAAGGAAGGAAGGAAGGAAGGAAGGAAGGAAGGAAGGAAGGGAGGAAGAAAGAAAGGAAGGACGGAAGGAAGGACGGAAGAAGGAAGGACGGAAAGGAAAGGAAGAAGGAAAGAAAGAAAGAAAGAGAGAGAGAAAGAAAGAAAGAAAGAAAAGGAGAAAGCAAGCAAGCAAGCAGGCAGGAAGGTGGGAGGGAGGGAGGGATAAAGGAAAGGCTGGCTGCCTTCCTGGGAGTTGTGGATGGATTAGAACACAATACTCCAAAAACAAAGCTCTCAGAAGCTAAGTTTCTCTCTGATCATCTGCCTTTCTCAGTGTGTGTGTGTGTGTGTGTGTGTGTGTGTGTGTGTGTGTGTGTGTGTGTGTGTGTGTGTGTGTGTGTGTGTGTGTGTGTGTGTGTGCGTGTGTGTGTGTGTGTGCGTGTGTGCGTGTGTGTGTGCTCAAGGTCTGTCTCTGAGCTTCTTTATACTCAAGGCTAGTGCTCTACCACATGAGCCATAGCTCCACTTCCAGGTTTTGGGGGGTAATTTATTGGAGATAAGAGTCTCACCAGGCTGAGAAGTTGGCTCAGTGGTAGAGCGCTTGCCTTGTATGCATGAGGCCCTGGGTTCTATTCCTCAGCACCACATAAGCAGAAAAAAAAAAAAGCCGGAAGTGGCACTGTGGCTCAAGTGGTAGAGTGCTAGTCTTGAGCTGAAGAGCTGAGGGACAGTGCCCAGGCTCCACGACCGGACCCCCCCACCCCCCCCAAAAAAAGAGTCTTACCACCTTTTCTACCTCTGCCTGGGCTGGCTTTGAACCATGATCCTCAGATCTCAGCCTCCTGAGTAGCTAGGATTACAGATTTGCACCCAGATTTGCTTTTATTTTGGGGGGGGGCAGTCATGGGGCTTGAATTCTGGGTTTGGGCACTGTCCCACAGCTCTTCAGCTCAAAGCTAGCGCTCTACCACTTGAGCCACAGAGCCACATCTGACTTTTTCTGCTTATGTGGTGCTGAGGAATCGAGCCCAGGGCCTCATGCATGCAAGGCAAGCACTCTACCACTGAGCCACTTTCTCAGCCCCAGGCCTTTTTCATTTTTTTTTCCTTGGGTCTGGGCGTGGGGCCTGAACTCTGGGCCAAGGGCGCTGTCCCTCAGCTCTTCAGCTCAAGGCTAGCGCTCTACCACTTGAGCCACAGCGCCACTTCCGGCTTTTTTTTCTTTTTGTTTATGTGGTGCTGAGGAATCGAACCCAGGGCCTCAGGCTTGCAAGGCAAGCGCTCTACCACTGAGCCACCTTCCCAGCCCCTTGCGGCTTTTTTCTTTTTGCTTATGTGGTGCTGAGGAAACGAACCCAGAATCTCATGCTTGCAAGGGAAGCGCTCTACCACTAAGCCACCTTCCCAGCCAGACTTTCTCACTTTTAACCCTGTTCTCTCCCTAGGCTAGCCACAAAAACTAGGATTGTTCCTCCTCAAAGCAGGTCATAGAAATGAGCAAGAGTAGAAATATCCTGTCTCCCAAACTAGCCCTGTAACTTCAAAATAGTCTTTCCTATTTTTTTGTGTAAGAGATGACTACAAAGAAATTCTCTGACCTACTTTGATTGTAACTCATAAGATATCCCACCCATTCCAAAAAGGATCTTGCTTCATACCTGGAAGCAATGAATGTTACACCGAGAGGCCAAGAATCTCAACAAACAGGCCTTGCTGGATTCCTCCACCACGAAGTCTATTACTCTTAGATCATATCCTTTTCTTTTCCCTTTTATGGCACTGGCATCTGAACTCAAGGCCTCCCCTTTATTCAACTTGGTTGCTTGGCTGGTGTTCTGCCACTTGAGCCATGCCTCTAGCCTGGCTTTTTTGCAGGTGTTTTGTTTTGGAGATGGAATCTTAGCAAACATTTCTGCTAGAGCTGGCTTTGAGCAGCTGTCCTCTGGATCTCAGTCTCCTGAGAGCTCCATTGCCTGACAGATCATATTTGATCAATCATATTAGTACACTATTATTGGTGTTCCATAGAACTAAGCATATAGATAAATAGTTCATTCTAGGTCTTTGAGTCTTTAGTCTTTAGTTTCATGTCACATAAAATAATGAAATAAATTGGTTACACTTCTCTCGTTAGCTTGTTTTTTGTTGTAGGGATGGTAGCCAGAGCCCTTTTTTTTTTTTTTTTTTGGGTCCGGTCGTGGGGCCTGAACTCTGGGCTTGGGCGTTGTCCCTCAGCTCTTCAGCTCAAGGCTAGTGCTCTACCACTTGAGCCACAGCGCCACTTCCGGCTTTTTTTTCTTTTTGCTTATGTGGTGCTGAGGAATCGAACTCAGGGCCTCAGGCATGCAAGGCAAGCGCTCTACCACTGAGCCACCTTCCCAGCCCAGCCAGAGCCCTTTATAATGGGTGAAGAAAGGACTACCCACTCTTCTGCTACTTGTAATGAGTAACAGTTATGTGGTGCTTTTTGTTTTGTTTTGTTTTGGTGTCAGTATTGAGGCTTGAACTCACAGCCTCTCATTCTTGTTCAGTTTGTTTGTTTTTGGTTAGAACTCTCACACTGGAGCTGTGCCTTCAATTCTGGCTTTTTGTTGGTTAATCAGAGATAAGAGTTTCACAGATTTGTTTGTCCTGGGGGTTGACTTCCAAACTAAAACCTCAGATCTCAGCCTTCTAAAGTTACATAGCTTTTGATGAGCTTTTCTATTAAATTCAAAGAATATTAGTAGCCGGGTGCTGGTGGCTCATTGCTGTAATCCTAGCTACTCAGAAGACTGAGATCTGAGGATCCTAGTTCAAAGCCAATCCAAGCAGGAAAGTCTGTGAGACTTTTATCTCCAAATAACCACCAGACAGCTGAAAGTAGAGCTATGGTAGAGCACTAGCCTTGAGTGGAAAAAGCTCAGGAACAGCACCCAGGCCCTGAGTTCTAGCCCCACAACTGACCAAAAACACGTGTGTGTGTGTGTGTGTGTGTGTGTGTGTGTGTGTGTGTGTGTGTGTGTGTGTGTGTGTGTGTGTGGTTCTGGGGCTTGAACCAGGGCCTTGGCTTCTTTTTGCTCAACCCAGGAAAACAATTTTACAAATCAATAGCCTGGATAAATTATCTGAAAAATAATAGGATGGATGATAGAAATAAGATTTCAAATTTTTTGTTGTTGTTGTCCATGGAGCTTGAACTCAGGACCTGGGCACTATACCTGAGCTCTTTTTGTTCAAGTCTAGTGTTTTACCATTTTGAGCTAGTGCACCACTTCCAGTTTTCTGGTAATTAATTGGACACAAGAGTCTCACAGACTACTTGGGCTGGCTCTGAACCACGATCCTCAGATGGCTCAATTTCCTGAGAAGCTATGCTTACGGGCATGAGCCATTGGCGCCTGGCTAATGTTTAAAAAAAAAAAACCTTTATTTTTTATTCACAAATTAATAATTGTGTATGAAATTATGAATGTTATACAATGTGATGTTTTGTTATATGTTTACAATGTGATCAAGTCACCTCAAAATAATGAAACAAAGTGCCAAAAATCAACAAGATGATATTTAACGCAGGTAAAGTGAAGACCTAAATTTAGATTTAAAAATGAACACACAAAAGAAATCAATTGCACAGGAAGGAGCTAGATTGTCTTAATTGCATTTTAGGTGAAAAAGGTTTAAACATCACAAACCAATTACAGTTTCATGAGAAGATACCATGTCAGATTAAAAGAGATAAAAATCTCACTGTATTTTGAATTGACTAGTTCAGGCTATCCCTAGTAAGAAACAATTGAGTAATTAGTGTGTGCCTAGTGAGGGATAAATGCTAGGAGGATCTAGAAACTTTATGAGGTGAGGAAGAATTTGATGGAATTTAGAGATACTAAATATAGAAAAGAGAAGATTAAGGTGTTAATAGCTGTCCTCAAATAGCTGATCATCAAATATAAGACTAACTCTGGGAAGATGGCTCAGTGGTAGAGCGCTTGCCTTGCATGCATGAGGCCCTGGGCTCGATTCCTCAGCACCACATAAGCAAAAAGAAAAAATCCGGAAGTGGCACTGTGGCTCAAGGGCTAGAGCGTTAGTCTTGAGCTGAAGAGCTGAGGGACAGGGCCCAGGCCCAGGGTTCAGGCCCCATGACCGGACCCTCCCCCCCCCCAAAAAAAAAAAAGACTGACTCTATGGAGACTGGGAAGGTGGCTCATTGGTAGAGTGTTTGCTTTGCATGCATGAGGCCCTGGGTTTGATTCCTCAGCACCACATAAGCAGAAAAACCTGGAAATGGCACTGTAGCTCAAGTGGTAGAGTACTAACCTTGCGCTGAAGAGCTGAGGGACAGCACCCCAGGCCCAGAGTTGAGGCCCCACAATTGACAAAAAAAAAAACAAAAACAAAAACAAAAAAAACAACAATATGATATTGTCCATATTCAACTTTTTTTTTTTTTTTTTGTAATGAAGCTTAAACTCTGGGCCTGGGCACTGTCCCTGAGCTTTTCAGCTCAAAGCTAGTCCTCTACCACTTTGAGCCACAGCATCACTTCCAGTTTTCTGGTGGTTAATTAGATATAAGAGTGTCACAGGCCCATACCTATGGCTCCCATCTGTAATCCTAGCTACTTGGGAGGCTTAGATCTGAGGATCGCAGTTCCAAGCCAGCCCAGGCAGGAAAGGCTGTGAGACTCTTACCTCCAATAAACCACTCAGAAAACCAGAAGTGGTGCTGTTGCTCAAGTGGTAGAGTGCTAGCCTTGAGCTGAAGAGCTGAGGGACTGTACCCAGGCCCAGAGTTAGCCCCATGACCAAAAAAAAAGAGTCTCATGGACTTTCCTGCCCTGGCTGTCTTTGAACCGGGATCCTCAGATCTCAGTCTCCTGAGTAGCTAGGATTACAAGTGTGAGCCATAGTCAACTGCTTTGATCAATAAAAATAGCTATTTCACTTGTTTCGGCCTAATAGAAAAGGATAAAGACTCATTTTGAAATTTTTTTTTTTTATGCCGGTCATGGACCTGAACTCTGGGCCTAGGCGCTGTCCCTCAGCTCTTCAGCTCAAGGCAAGCACTCTACCGCTTGAGCCACAGCGCCACTTACGGTTTTTTCTGTTTATGTGGTGCTGAGGAATCAAACCCAGGGCCTCAGGCATGCAAGCCAAGCACTCTACCACTGAGCCACCTTCCCAGCCCTCATTTTGAAATATTACAGAGGACAAACAAGAATCATCAGATGAAAGAGGGGAACATGTATTATACAAATACAGGAAAGAATTTGGTGCAAGCTGATGCTCAAAAGCAGAATGAAGGCTCAGTGGTTTAGTTCAGGGAAGGGAATTTGCCTAGCAAGTGCAAGGTAAGTTTGAGTTTGATCCCAAGCATGGGGGAAAATGAACAAGCAAAAGGAAAAATGAAAAGCAGAATGAGCCACCATACAAAGATCTAGGTTCCCGGTCAGTGAGAGAGGCTGGGCAGAACTAGGTGACAGGTTGCTAGAGATATTCATAATTGTCTGTCTCCTGGAACAGACTCCCTGATCCAGCCTGCATCCGTAACCAGTGTTAGCTAGACCCTATATTACAGAGATGATGCACCAGCCAACTCAAGAGAATCCTGGTCCTTCCAGGTGGTTTCACACTATTAAGCTAATCCTTACACCTACAATTTCACAGCTTCCTATTAGGCAAATTCCTAAGTCATCTCTCCAGACTCAAGTATGGCCCCACCTAAATTCCCCAGATTTATCATGCTTTGTCCTTTATACCACCTTGAACCTAGTGCTTGACTCTGTAGTGGCTCTTACCCCCTCCCCTCTCTCTCTCTTTCCTCTGTCTCTCTCTTTCTCTCTGTCTCTCTCTTCTTTGGTGCCAGATTGGGGGCTTGAACTCAGGGCCGTGATACTGTCCCTGAACTTCTTTTGCTCTAGGCTAGCACCCTACCACTCAAGTGGTAGTTTTATTTGTTTTTGTTTGTTTGTTTTTGGGTCCGGTCATGGGGCCTGAACTCTGGGCCTGGGCGCTGTCCCTCAGCTCTTCAGCTCAAGGCTAGCACTCTACCACTGGAGCCACAGCGCCACTTTGGCTTTTTTTCTTTTTGCTTATGTGGTGCTGAGAAATCGAACCCAGGGCCTCATGCATGCAAGGCAAGCGCTCTACCACTGCGCCACCTTCCCAGCCCAAGTGGTAGTTTTAGTGGGGATAAGAGTCTCACATATGGGGCTGGGAAGGTGGCTCAGTGGTAGAGCGCTTGCTTAGCATGCCAGAGGCCCTGGGTTCAATTCCTCAGCACCACATAAGAAAAAAACCGGAAGTGGCGCTGTGGCTCAAGTGGTAGAGCGCTAGCCTTGAGCTGAAGAGCTGAGGGACAGTGCACAGGCCCAGAGTTCAAGACCCACGTCCAAAAAAAAAAAAAAAGAGTCTCACAGACTTTCCTACCCAGGCTCTCAGATTTCAGCCTCCTTCGTAGATAGGAGTATGAGCTACTGGCACCCAGTGCTCTTAGCATTCTTTTGCAAGTTACTATATACTTACCTCTCCACACCAAATGTGAGCTACCTTTGAGCCAAAAAACATGTCTCATTCATTTTTGTACCCCATGCTACATGGAACTCCATAAATTCTCATTAAATCAGTGAGATTGTTTATATTCTATTTTATTCATTCTGAAAATGGAGGCCATAATCCAGTTTCCAAAATGATTCCAGGGCTGGGAAGGTGGCTCAGTGGTAGAGCACTCATCTTGCATGCCCCATGACCGGACCCAAAAAAAAACAAAAAAAAAAAAAAGATTCCAAAATGAACTTGGATTTCCAACTTCATTCCTAAACACTGAACTGCATAACCTAGAGCAAACTTTTTTTTTTTTTTTTTTTGGGGGGGGTCCGGTCGTGGGGCCTGAACTTTGGGCCTGGGCGCTGTCCCTCAGCTCTTCAGCTCTAGGCTAGCACTCTACCACTTGAGCTACAGCACCACTTCCGGCTTTTTTTTCTTTGCTTATGTGGTGCTGAGGAATCGAATCCAGGGCCTCATGCATGCAAGGCAAGCGCTCTACCACTGAGCCACCTTCCCAGCCCCCAAACTTTTTTTTTTTAAATGTTGGAGATCAAACACAAAACTCTATGCGCCATGTACCAGTGGCCCACGCCTATAATCCTAGCTACTCAGGAGGCTGAGATCTAAGGATCATGGTTCAAAGCTAGCCTTGACAGCAAAGTCTGTGAGGCTCTTATCTCCGACAAACCACAGAAAACCAGAAGTGATGCTGTGGCTTAAGTGGCAGAGAGCTAGCCTTGAGCTCAAGAGCTCAGGAACAGCGCTCAGGCCCAGAGTTCAAGTCCCATGAGCGACAAAACAAATCCAAAACTCGATGCATACTACGTACATGCTTTATCAGTGAGTTATACCCCTAGCCCAGAGCAGGCATTGGAATGGAAGGTATGATCACAGAACCCTTTAAGAGCCTGATGGAAGCTATGGGCTTTCTTGCCAAGATGCAAATATGTACTGTAACTGACATTTGCTTTCAGAAGCTCCCTGGACTTTCAAAAGTCCCATGGAGAAGAAAGTTCCTTATAATTCGGCAATCTTGTTTTTCTGAGGAGTGTGAAGAAGTAGTCTGGGCTGGAAACATTATTCAAGTGGTAGTGTATCTGCCTAGCAAGTACAAGGTCCTGAGTTCAAACTCAAAAGGAGGAAGAGGAAGATATCTAAGAGCCTCACAGAGTCATCCATAGGAAGAGCATATACTGGAAATAAAGAACAGAAGGAACTGTGTGCTTGTGGCTTACCCCTATAATCCTATCTACTCCGGAGGCTGAGATCTGGGGATCATGTTAAAACCAGCCCAGGCAGGAAAGCCTTTGAGAATGTTATCTCCCTTTAACCAGCAAAAAGCCTGAAGTAGAGGTGTAGCTCACTTGGTAGAGAGCCAGCCTTGTGGGAAGAAGCCAAAGACACATCATGAGGCCCTGAATTAAAGCCTCACTACTGGCACAATAAAATAAAGTACTATAGAACAAAAGAAAAGTGCTGAGGTGGGACAGATGGATGAGGACATATGAAAGTTAAAGGACTGAGCTAAGCCTGGTGATACATACCTGTAATCTTAGCTTTTAAGAGGCTGAGGCAGGAGAATAGCAAGTTTAAGGCCAGCCTGGATTGTACAGTAAGCTCCCTGCTTCAAATAAATCAGTGAATAAACAAATAAGGGACAAAAGACATTCTGGCAAAAGTTTAGGAGAAAGGAAGATAGGCAATAATGCCAGATTTCCAGGCCTGGGGAATCTGATCTATTCAAACCATAGAGCTTGGGGTTCCTGCTATAGCTTTCTTTTTCTCTCTCAGTGGCTCACTATCCCATCCTCCCCTTTAGGCAGCTTTTATGGAAATTCTGAAACTCTTTTCCTTTCTTCCAGATGGGGAGCTCTGGCAGAAAGAATGTTCTGGCTTGTGTGCAATAACTCCATTCTCTCTGCCAAGGGATAAAGCTAAAAGCTGCTTTTCTGGAAACCAGCTAATATCTTTAGGAAGCACAACCCTAGTTTGTGAGGGATTGGAACCTTTGAATAAAATGAAGGTAGGAAATATTCCCAACATCTACTGGTAAAGGGACTCACAAGGATATTAGAATCTTGAGTGCCAAATGATTTAAAAGTGCAGTCTCTGAGATCTAACCTCACGACCACAGACTAGTACATTGGTCTTCTTTGAATATTAGATTACTTTAAAGGTTGTTTTTGGCAAATTGTCTAGGAGGCAATACAAAATATATTTCACATTTTCCACAGGATGAAAAGGACCAAATATAAAACCCAGAAACATAATAGAATTGATTTCCTATTGAACCCTCAGGAATTTGGCAATTATAAGATCTTTTATAAGGCAAAAAAAAAAAAAAAAAACATAGAGTATGACTGAGGTTCTGTAAGTAAGTAGTCTGAGGGAAAGAATAGAATTAGGGGTGAGGTAACTAAACCTGAGTTATATCACTTGATAGGCTCCTGACTCACGGTGTGATAATGGCCAGTCACTTCCTGGCTCCACGTCCCCATGTTCTTTACTTTCCTTCCCCAACCTCACTTCCCTTGCCCATGTAAAAGGGAATAACAATTTTATTCTTTCTGGACAAAGTTAAATGTGACTATTTCTATAAAGCAATCGGAAATGTAACAAGTCCCTTATGTTGTAATATGAGATGATCTTGCTCATTTTATAACCAAGAGAAGCTCCTGAATAGTACAATGGAACCATGAAGACTATGAAGTTTGCATGTGTTATTGGGGTCATCGGATGAGAATGAAATAACTAGGTGGTCTGCTTCCCTCCTTTCTTTGTCTCCTGTCTGGGATGACACTGTCCTGTGGTGTGGCTAGCACAGGATCCTGGAGAGATATTTGGGAGATAACTGAGTAACACCCAACTAGGCAGAGAATGAGTCAGAGCTCAAGGACTCGATACTAACCTCTCCCACTCCTGCCAGGAAACCTCTGGGGTGAGACAGAGATGAGAGGAGCCAAGGGGCGGGCCTCTGGGCTGCTTGCCTAGGGCCTCTGCCTTGTGGTTTCACCCCCGTTTGCCCTACAGCTGTAACGTGTCTGCTGACACGAAAGCCCTGGACACTCTGTCCCTCCCCATTCCCAAACCTCTGCTCCATCTCAGAAATCCCACAGTGACTATAGGAGAAATGAGAGTAAAAGGGAAAGACAGAATTAGGCAGCGTATGCGGCACTTCAACCAAACACAGGGCAAAATACAAGAGCCTTCCAGAGGAGGTGAATAGGAAATCGAAACTTAACACACCTCCACTGAAACAATGATAATGAAAAGGTCAAGGAGCTGGGGCTTCAGCGGCTGGCTTATATCTGTAATCCTAGCTACTTAGGAGGCTGAGATTTGAGGATCTCAGTTCCAAGCCAGCCCCTGAAGGGAAACGTGAGACTCTTCAGTTAAATGAACACACACACACACACACACACACACACACACACACACACACACACACACACACACACACACACACACACACACACACACTGGTTGGCTGGAAGCTGAGCTGTGGCTCAAGTGGTAGAACTCTGTCTTTGAGCAAAAAAAGCTCAGGGACAGCACCCAGGTCCCTGAGTTCAAGCCCCATGACTGATTCCCTCCACCCCCGCCCCCTGCAGTTTGCAGGCTGGTGCCAGTGGGCACTCAGCATCATCTCTTCATTATGTTTTGTCATTCACAGCAGCTTAGCCATGCCACTGCTCTGCCCTCCCTCCTTTTTTCCTACCACGTGAGCCACAGCTCCACTTTCCAGTTTTGTAGTGGTTAATTGAAGATAAGAATCTCACAGACTTTCCTGCCTGGGCTGACTCAGCTCTCAGCCTCCTGAGCAGCTAGGATTACAGGCATGAGCCACCAGCACCCAGCCAAATCTGTAAGGTTTAAAAGCAAAACAGCAATCCTGTAAATCCATCTCTCTTTACTCAACACTGCAATTTCTATTTTGTGGCAAGTCTTAGAACTCTCTTGTGTTGTATACAGAGTTTTATAGCTGTGTTCTTCCAGTCACATTTCTGTATACTCTGAGGAGGTCAGCTCTGTGATCCTTATTTCACATGTTTCTACTGAGCCACAGTAGATTAAATAATTTGCTCATAGAGTATGGCAATCATGGAGCAAGGTCTATATTGGTCAGTTGCCAGATATAGTTGAATCAAATCGAAATGATGCCAAAATTGTAGAGACTTCTTAAGCTTACCAAAGCACATTAAGGAGCAGATCAGTTAATGAGCAATGAATGGAGAGTTCTGAATCTCACTTTAAAATCCTAGAATTGTTAGGTTACAGACCTCCCTGAAATCTGAGATCCCAGTGCAGCCTTGGTACCCTCTAGTGGAAGGTTCCTGCATTCACACACACTCTCTCCCCGCCACAGAGCAACCTGACGACATATTTGTATGTCTGGATCCATGGTGGTAAAGGAAGAAGTAGAATGTGTGCCAAGTCCCTGATTCACCAGGTACCCTCCAAAGTGTCATTGTCAGCACATAAGTGGCTCAGGTTTGGGGGGCATTAGTATTATTTTTTCGGTCGATCGTGGGGCTTGAACTCTGGGCTTGGGCGCTGTCCTTGCGCTCTTCAGCTCAAGGCAAGCACTCTACCGCTTGAGCCACAGCACCACTTCTGGTTTTCTAGTGGTTTATTGGAGATAAGAGTCTCAAGGAGGGATGTGAATGGTAAACAAAGGAGGAGGCTGCAATGCTTGGTAAGAAATGTATGCATTATCCTGCCCATGTAATTGTAACTCCTCTGTACAGTATGTTCACAAATAAAATAAAATTAAATTAAAAAAAAAAGTCTCAAGGACTTTCCTGCTCGGGCTGGCTTTGAACCATGATCCTCAGATCTCAGCCTCCTGAGTAGCTAGGATTACAGGTGTGAGCCACCAGTGCCCGGCTTTGGGGCATTATTAATAGGAGTTCAATGTGCACCATACTCTGGGCTTTTAGGGATCTAGAGGAAGACCTTTTTCCTTTTTTTAAAAATTTGTAGTACTGGCATTTGAACTCAGAGCCTCTTGTTTGCTTACTTCACAATCTACCACTTAGTCTCTTCTAGTCCCTTTTTGCATTGATCATTTTCCTTTTTTCTTATTTTTTTTTTTTTTTTGGTCATGAGGCTTGAACTCTGGGCCTGGGCGCTATCCCTCAGCTCTTCAGCTCAAGGCTAATGCTCTACACTTGAGCCACAGTGACACACACTTCCAGCTTTTTCTGCTTATGTGGTGCTGAGGAATCAAACCCAGGGCCTCATGCATGCGAGGCAAGCACTCTAGCCCCTTCCTAGCCCTCATTGGTCATTTTCAAGAGAGGGTCTTGCTTCGTTTCTGGGCTGGCCTGGCCGGCAATCTTTCTATTTGTGATTCTCCATCTAGCTGGGATGACAGGTACACACCACTGTATCCAGACATTGGTTGAGATAGAGTCTCATGAACTTTTTTTCTCAGGCTATCCTGGAACCACAATCACTTGATCCGCATCTCCCAAGAAGAGAGGATTACAAGCCTGAGATAACAAGTTTGCCTTAAAAAAATTAAATGGAGGAAGTCAGGCACCAGTGGCTCACGCCTGTAATCCTAGCTACTTAGAGGCTGAGCTGTGAGGATCACGGTTCAAAGCCAGACTGGACAGAAGAGTCTGTGAGACTCTTATATCCAATTAACCACCAGAAAACCGGAAGTGGTGCTGTGGCTCAAGTGGTAGAGTGCTACCCTTGAGCTGAAGAGCTGAGGGACAGCACCCAGGCCCAGATTTCAAGCTCCAACGACCAACCAAAAAAAAAAAAAAAATCAAATGGAGGAAAATTATTGGTCTGAGATGCAAAATGACTTGCCCAAAGTGACAGGGCAAATCAATACCAGCAAAAGTGGGATTAGAACCCTTCTCTCCTATCTCCAAATCCAACTCTTCCCACCATGTCACATCTCTTTATTTGCTTTTTTTTTTTTTTTTGGGTCCGGTTGTGGGGCCTGAACTCTGGGCCTGGGCACTGTCCCTCAGCTCTTCAGCTCAAGGCTAGCACTCTACCACTTGAGCCACAGCGCCACTTCCGGCTTTTTTCTTTTTGCTTATGTAGTGCTGAGGAATTGAACCCAGGGCCTCAGGCATGCAAGGCAAGCGCTCTACCACTGAGCCACCTTCCCAGCCCTTTATTTGCTTATTTTAGTCTTAATGTAGTGTGCACTAAGGACAGGGAAGTTGTAGGTATAATCAGAGATTTTTTTGTTGTTGTTGGTTGTGGAGTTTGAATTCAGGGCCCAACATTGTCCTTGAGCCTCTTTGTGCTCAAGGCTAGTGCTCTACCACTTGAGTCACAGTGCTGCTTCCAGTTTTTGAGTGATTTATTGAATATGAGTATCATGTGGGCTGTTCTGCCTGGGCTGGCTTCGAACCTCAATCCTTACTTCTCAACCTCTTGAGTAGCAAGGATTACAGGTGTAAACCACCAGTGTCTGGCCAGAGATTGTTTGTAATCTTCATCTGACAACCAACTATGCACTCTTCATTCTTTTGTTCAATGTAATTATTGAGTGTTTATTATTTCTAAACACTAAACATTGATTTTCAAGTCTATCTGTTTATCTGTATCTTTTTATTAGCATTTATTAATTATATAAAGGGGTTGTCTTGGTATTCTCATACATGCAGCATATAATGTACTTTGATCCTCTTTCTTTCTCTTTCTTTCTTTCTTTTTCTTTCTTTCTCTTTCTTTCTCTTTCTTTCTTTCTTTCTTTCTTTCTTTCTTTCTTTCTTTCTTTCTTTCTTTCTTTCTTTCTTTCTTTCTTTCTTTCTTTCTTTGTTGTTGGTTGTGAGGCTTGAACTCTGGGCCTGGGCACTGTCCCTGAGCTTCTTTTAGCACTCTACCACTTGAGCCACAGTGCCACTTCCAGCTTTTTCTGTTTATGTGGTACTGAGGAATCGAACCCAGGGCTTGTTGTATGCTAGGCAAGCACTCTACCACTAAGCCATATTCCCAACCTGTTACTCTTTCTTATTGCTCTTCTCCTTTCTATAGGCCCTTTTACAGTGTGTGCCAGAATGAGTAGCGGGGTTCACAGGCTTCTTGGGACCCCATTCTTCAGCTCTCCAGGATACTCCTGAAGCTTCCTCCTCAAATTCTCAGCACTAAGGTGTTAGATTTATTTCTCCCTCCCTTCCCCTGCAGAGGTAATCCCTGAGAATGGAAGTGGGTTAGAAACAGATTACTCTGATCCAACGGCTTTGCTCTCTCCATTCTCAGCATTGGGGGGGGGGGGCACAACAGCTTGAAATTTCCTTTTAGGATTATTGCTTGATTTAGCCTGCTGGGGTGAAAGTGGAGCAAGATGAGGCAGGAGATTAATTCTAGGCCTAGCCTGAGCAATGGAATGCATGGGCTTCTTTGCTCTCTGATCCAGAATGAGCAATATCTCATCCTAAATATGCCTTTAGAATAAGGAATCTAGGACAGGAAAAAAGAGGCAAAGACTTTGTCCTGGATAGTAGGGGTGAGTGAAAAGATAAAAGAGAATGAAGAGCAGCAGCTGAAAGAAGAAAGTTGAGTAGCATAGAAATAAGGAATCAGGTGGGCCTTGGTGGCTCATGGCTATAATCCTAGCTACTCAAGAGGCTGAGATCTGAGGACTGCAGTTTGAAACTAGCCAGGGCAGGAAAAACCAGGAGATTCTCATCTCCAATTAGCTGCTCTTCCCACCCCCCCACCCCCCCACCCCCCAAAAAAATAAAAACCAGAAGGGAACTGTGGCCTTACAGGTAGAGTGCTACCCTTGAGCAACAAAAGCTCAGGGACAGAGCTCAGGCCCTGAGTTCAAGAAAGGAAGAAAGGAAGGAAGGAAGGGAGGAAGGGAGGGAGGGAGGGAGGGAGAGAGGGATACCTCTAGGGCTTAAAAATTACCTAGGTTTGGACTGGGAAGATGGCTCAGTGGTAGAGCGCTTGCCTTGCATGCCTGAGGCCCTGGGTTTGATTCCTCAGCACCACATAAGCAAAAAGAAAAAAGCCGGAAGTGGTGCTGTGGCTCAAGTGGTAGGGCACTAGCCTTGAGCTGAAGAGCTGAGGGACAGTGTTCAGGCCCAGAGTTCAGGCCCTACAACTGGACCCCCCCCCCCCCGAAAAAAATTTACCTAGGTTTTGGAAGTTAGCTTCAACTGAGATGAGAACTCCCATTTTGGGAAAGAGACGTAACACCTGGGGTACTTTGAGGATTTCTGGTTCTTATCTCAGCTTAAGAACATAGCTCTGGAGGCAGAGATCTTATCTATGTCCAGCAGAAAGTGCAAGACTCTGCTAGACAACTCATATTCCTTCCAAGCTATCATGGGACTTGGAAGCAGAAATTGCAAATAAGCAAGAGTGGAATTGTGTATTAACTCATTTAATTTTAAATAGTTAAAAACAAAGCCAGCCAGGTAATGGTGGCTCATGCCTGTAATCCTAGCTACTAATGAGGCTGAGGTCTGAGGATCAAAGTTCAAGCCAGTCCTGGCAGGAAAGTCCGTGAGATTCCATCCAATAAACCACCAGAAAACTGGAAGTGGTGCTGTACCTCAAGTGGTAGAGCACTTGCTTTGATCTGAAGAGCTCAGGGACAGCACCCAGGCCCAGAGTTCAAGCCCCACAACTGACCCTCCAAAACAAAACAAAAACAAATACAAGTGCCGATGGATCAAGCCTATGATCCTAGTTACTCAGGAGGCTGAGATCTGAGGATCACTGTTCAAAGCCAGCCCAGGCAGGAGGTCTGAGAGACTCTTATCTCCAATAAACCACTCAGAAAACTGGAAGTGGAGCTGTGGCTCAAGTGGTAGAGCACTCACCTTGAGCTGAAGAGCTGAGGGACAGAGCCCAGGCCCAGAGTTCAAGCCTCCCAAAACAATTCTGAGGCCATGTGCTGGTGAGTCATGACTGTAATCCTAGCTACTTAGAAGGCTGAGATCTAAGGATAGAGGTTCAAAGCCAGTCTAGGGAGGAAAAGTCCACAGGACTCTTATCTACAATTAACCACTAGAAAACTAAAAGTAGAGCTATGGCTCAAAGTGGTAGAGCACTAGCCTTGAGCAAAAGAATTCAAAGATAGCACCCAGGCCTTGAGTTCAAGCCCTATAACCAACAAAACACTCTCCCCCACCAATTCTGAGTTAGGTAATAAATTATTCCTTTTCTGTAGGCAAGGAGCTAAGATGAGGTGGAGCTAAGGTGCAAGCTCAAGTACAATACGTTTTTGTTTGTTTGTTTCTTGCCAGTCCTGAGGTGTAAAATCAGGGTCTGGGCACTGTCCCTGAGCTTCTTTTGCTCAAGGCTAGCACTCTACCTCTTGAGGTTTTTTTTTTGTTTTGTTTTGTTTTGTTTTTTGTCGGTTGAGGGCCTGAACTCTGGGCCTGGGCACTGTCCCTCAGCTCTTCAGATCAAGGTTAGCCCTCTACCACTTGAGCCACAGTGCCACTTCCGGCTTTTTCTGCTTATGTGGTGCTGAAGAATCGAACCCAGGGCCTCATGCATGCAAGGCAAGCACTCTATCACTGAGCCACCTTCCCAGCCCACACTCTACCACTTGAGACACAGTGCCACTTCTGGTTTTTTCTGTTTATGTGGTACTGAGGAATCAAACCCAGGGCTTCATCAATGCTAGGCAAGCACTCTACCAGTACACCACATTCCCAGCCTAATATGATGGTTCTGAACCACTATGTGAGGGCCATAGATAACTAACTTGGATAGCAAAAAAGTTTTGCTGACATTGCTAGCAAAAGATCAGTTGAGAATACTTCCAAGAAGTAAGGATTCTTATTTCTTCTGTCTCCTGACCTTTGACAACTTCTTTTGCTTTCTGTAGCCATCCAGAAAGTCTATTGCTTGCTTACTTCAATCCAAGAATCCGACTGATGAGATCTTTCCTGTTCACCAGAAGTTTCCTTTTTAAATCAGCCATGCTTCTCCTAGATGTAGGTTACTTGGCAACATTTCAGAAGTTTTTTTGTTTTTTTTCGGTCCGTTGTGGATCTTGCACTCTGGGCCTGGGCGCTGTCCCTCAGCTCTTCAGCTCAAGGCTAGCAGTCTACCATTTGAGCCACAGCACCACTTCTGGCTTTCTTTTTCTGTTTATGTGGTACTGAGGAGTCAAACACAGGGCCTCATGCATGCAAGGCAAGCACTCTACCACTCAACCACCTTCCCAGCCCCATTTCAAAAGTTTTGATCTTTGCTGTTATCTACTACTGGAAAAGGGAGAAAAAAAATATGTGCCCCCATTGCTCACAGGGAGTTGTATCCTTTCTAGGTCCCATTTAGAAGTTTTAATATGAAAATAAGGGGAGAAACAGGAAATCACTTTGCCTTATAACATTTCATCTGTGATACTCTTTATTTCTTAATTTATTTCTAGCAGTACTGAGGACTGAACCCAAGTACTTTACTGTTTGAGCTGTGCCCTCCAGACAGCCATATTTACTTTATATTTTATTTTTGAGACAGGGTCTTGCTATGTATCTCAGACTGGCTTATAATTTGCTAATAACTAAGGTTTGTCTTGAACTTGAGATCTTCCTGCTTTAGCCTATTGAATGCTGGTCTTATTGTCCTGAGTGTATACTATGTGCAATACCGTTCTTTCCCAGCTTGAGCCCTTTCACCATTCCTTCTTCTTCTTCTTTTTTTTTTTTTAACTTTCCTCCTCAGTCCTAGAGGTTGAACTCTGGGCCTGGGCTCTGTGCTGGAGCTTCTTTTTTGCTCACGGCTAGCACTCTACCACTGGATCCATAGTGCCATTTTTGGCTTTCTCTGAGTAGTTTATTGGAGGTAAGAGTCTCACAGACTTTCCTGCCTGGTCTGGCAGGATCCTCAGATCTCAGCCTCCTAAGTAGCTAGGATTACAGGTGTGAGCCACTGGTGCCCTGTCACCATTCCTTCTTCTAATAATAGAGAGGTTTCTTCTCTTGTTCCCATCATCGAAGTAAGACTTTAAAAAAAAAGTGTGTTTAGAGAAACATAAACTACTAGGGTTATAGGATTAAGAAATACCTTTTGCCGGGCGCTGGTGGCTCACGCCTGTAATCCTAGCTACTCAGGAGGCTGAGATCTGAGGATCACGGTTCAAAGCCAGCCCGGGCAAGAAAGACCATGAGACTCCTATCTCCAATAAACCACCAGAAAACCGGAAGTGGCGCTGTAGCTCAAGTGGTAGAGCGCTCGCCTTGAGCTGAAGAGCTGAGGGACAGCGCCCAGGCCCAGAGTTCAAGCCCCACGACCGACAAAAAAAAAAAAAAAGAAATACCTTTTTTTTTTTCGTCAGAAGAAATACCTTTTGGTGGTAATTTCCTGACAGCTTCCGATTATCTTTGGAGTTAATGAAGTAGAAGGATCATATGAATTTTCTAAAGCAGCAGCTAATCAAATAATACCCACAATACATAGTTTAGATTGAACTAAAAAACATTGGTTCTCCTTATTATTTAATTCTAGCTGACTATAACAATTTTGGGGAGAAATTGATCATAGTATAGGCAGAGATGATCTGGGATGCACGTTACTGTGTGACAATGAACTTGACGATGGAGTAGATCATCCCAGATAAATTATGTCAGTGTTCTAGATGACTCAAAAGCCACTCATGGGGCTGGGAAGGTGGCTCAGCAGTACAGTGCTTGCCTCGCATGCATGAGGCTGGAAGTGGAAATGTGGCTCAAGTGGTAGAGTAGTACCCTTGAGCTGAAGAGCTCAGGGACAGCACTTAGGCCTAGAGTTCAAGCCCCATGATGGACCAAAAAACAAAAAAAGCCACTCACTTATGGAGTAAGGTTTCTTCACTTCTATAGATATACCAATAAATAGTTCACATTTTTGGGGGGGGGGGGGCGGGGGGAATCAGTCGTGGGCCACTTCCCACTTTTTCAGTTTATGTGATGCTAAGGAATCGAAACCAGGGCCTCATGCATGTGAGAAAAGCAATCTACCACTGAGCCACCTTCCTAGCCCCTCACATTTTATTTTCTAGAGAACAAACAACTGGAGTTTGATAATAACTGAGCCACTCATTTAAATACTTAATAAATACTTTTTATTTATTTATTTTTAGTCAGTCCTGAGGCTTGAACTGAGGGCCTGAGCACTGTCCCTGAGCTCCTTTTGCTCAAGGCTAACACTCTACCACTTGAGCCATGGTACTATTTCAAGCTTTTTCCATTGATGTGGTACTGAGGCAGGCTAGGCAAGCACTCTACCACTAAGCCACATCCCCAGTAAATATTTTTTAATTAACATATTCATTAATCCAAGGGCTGGTAGCTCAAGCCTGTAATCTTAGCTACTCAAGAGGCTGAGATCTGAGGATTGCAGTTCAGCCCAGGCAGGAAAATCCATGCAACTCTTTTTTTTTTTTTTGTCGGTTGTGGGGCTTGAACTCTGGGCCTGGGCGCTGTCCTTCAGCTCATGGTGAGTGCTCTACCACTTGAGCTACAGCGCCACTTCCGGTTTTCTGGTGGTTTATTGGAGATAGGAGTCTCACGGTCTTTACTGCCCGGGCTGGCTTTGAACCGCGATCCTCAGATCTCAGCCTCCTGAGTAGCTAGGATTACAGGCGTGAGCCACCAGCGCCCTGCTTCCATGCAACTCTTATCTCCAATTAACCATCAGAAAAGTGGAACTGGTGCTGTGGCTCAAAGTGGTAAAGGGCTAGCTTTGAGCAAAAGAGTTCGCTCAGGACAGTACCCAGAGCCTGAGGTCAAGCCCCTCAACCTACAAAAACAAAAAACCCAAAAAACATATACAGTATCATTTAATTTTATGTTACTACTGAGTAATTGCTGTATGTTCAGAGTTATGGCTAAAACTTGTAGGAGTATTTACCCTTGAAAAAATTTCAATATATAGTAAGATTTAAAACAGTACCTTCCATCTCCATAAGTGTTAGTTCCTAACACTTTACTTTGACCTTTATAGTAATCAACTCTAAAAGCTTTTGAATGACAAAAAAAATAAAATAAGGGCTGGGAAGGTGGCTTAGTGGTAGAGTGCTTGCCTTGCATGCATGAGGCCCTGGGTTCAATTCCTCAGTACCACATAAACAGAAAAAGCCAGAAGTGGTGCTGTGGCTCAAGTGGTAGAGCTCTAGCCTTGAGTTGAAGAGCTGAGGGACAGTGCCCAGGCCCAGAGTTCAGGCCCCACGACTGACAAAATAAAATAATTAATGATAATAAATAAAACCGGAAGTGGTGCTGTGGCTCAAAGTGGTAGAACACCAGCCTTGAGCAAAAGAGCTCAGAGATAGCACCTAAGCCCTGAGTTCTAGCTCCATGACAGACAAAAAATTAAAAAAAAAATAAAAAATAAAAAGCTTTTACATACCAACTACAGCTCCTAACTCATTGGACAAATATTTTAAGTGTTAAACTTACAATAACTGACAGACTAAGAACTAATGGCTAACTAGCAACTAAGGAGGCTGAGATCTAGGATCATGGTTGGAAACCAGCCTGGGCAGGAAAGTCCCTGAGACTCTTCTCTACAGTTAACCAGCAAAAAGCCAAAGGTGGAAGGCCTGACTTGAGCGGAAAAGCTCAGGGACAGCACCCAGGCCCTGAGTACTTCACAGGACAGATAGGGAAAAACAGGCATCAGGTTTAAGATTATACAGCGTTTGGAGCTCAAAACAATCCATGGCCAAGATGTACTCCAGGAACGAAGGGAAAAACACCTATCTCAGGGCCCTCTAACTGCGGGAGAAAAACAACTCTCTCTTCTTTTTCTTTTTCCTTCCCCCCCCGAATGTAAATACTATGCATCCATGCACCGAACGAACAGGAAGGAAATCACCCTACAAGTCCAGCCAGTCAGCGAGCCAGCCTCGTGCGCAGGCGCAATTTGAGTTCAAGCACTCCGACTGGCGCGTGACAGTCGTGCAGGTCACCCTACCCCCATGATGCTCTTACTGCGCACGCGCGAGACAGAACTCCACCCCCGTCCCACTTTTTCCATTCCTCCTTCCCGCCCCCCCCCTCCCGCCACGAGCACGTGCGCGTTCTTGCGGCTCTTATTTCCGCGGCGGGCGCGCGCGCCCTGGAAAATTCCACTTCGTAGTTCGCTCCACCCTTCAGGCGACCTCTCCAACCCAACACTCTTTACGCTCCGCCCCTATCCCAGTGGCCTTTGCGGGAGCAAAATGGCTGCCCCCGTGCATCGGGGGTTGTCTTGCTTATCCAGGGCTTTGGGATGGTGGTCTCGGCAGGTGGGTAGAGACAGAATGGATAAGACTTTAGGGACTTAAGGCGGAGGATGGAGTAAAGGGAAATACTCTATGTGCAGTTATCCTGGGGGTCAGACCTAGGCTGGGAGAAGTTTGAGGTGGACGAGATCTTCCTACTTATAACCTCAGTGGCGGATTGGGGTGGGCTTTGGTGGAGGCCAAGGCCTGGATCTGGCTGGAGAGGAAGTGTGAAAGGGGGAAGTTGTGGCTTGGAAGGTGAACCCACTGCTTGGTATTCTTATAAATACATAAACTGAACTGCAGCTGGGAAAGAAGGACCCCTGGTCGTCACTCTTCTGCCTGAGCAAACCTCGTGAGAAAAGGTTGCCTGGGCCTTTAGTTGGGGGTTAGCACGAGCAATCAAGTCTGTCGGGAAACTTCCCTTAGATTGAACGAAGTGTTCTTGTGGGAGAGATGTTAGGAAAAGGACTTTGCTTATGCTTTAATAATTGCATCAGTTCGTCTTGATATTGCATTGGTATTCAAGTTCCTCATCATGTTAAATTTTTTTGAAAATTGACACCTTGCTTTAAACAGCACACCTCATAGTACTATGGAACGCACTAAACTTTCCTTTGGAGCTTTTTAATTCATTCACGTAGAGTCCAATTTTCCCTTCCCCCTCCTAGAATTGTTTATTACTGAAGTATTCTTTAGCTATACCCTTCCTATAAGGCTTAAGTTCAAGATAGGTTTTTTTTTCTTTTTCTAAGTTACCTATATTTTAACCTTTCCCTCACTTTTCAGCCAGTGTTGGTGACTCAGTCCGCAGCTATAGTTCCAGTAAGAACCAAAGCACGTTTCACGCCCCCTACTTATGAACCCAAATACAGAACAGAAAAGGAATTTCTAGAACATGCCCGGAAAGCAGGGTTGGTTATTCCTCCAGAAACTTTGGAACGTCCGATACATATTGCCTGTACAGGTAAAGTGTTAAGATTTCTGGGACCTTGACCCAATCCCCTATGATAGGAGATTTTTTTTTAAATTTTATTTTATTTGAGAACATACTGTACAGAGGGGCTACAATTACATGGGCATGATAATGCATACATTTCTTACCAAGCATTGCAGCCTCCTCCTTTGTTTACCTTTCACCTCCCTTCCCAGCCTCCCCCCTCCCCCCACCCAATTATACCCCCCTCCCCCCCCCCGAGATTTTTTTATTTTTTATTTTTTATTTATTTATTTATTTATTTTTTTGTCGGTTCTGGGGCCTGAACTCTGGGCCCGGGCCCTGACCTTCAGCTCTTCAGCTCAAGGCTAGCGCTCTACCACTTGAGCCACAGTGCCACTTCTGGCTTTTTCTGCTTATGTAGTGCGGAGGAATCAAACCCAGGGCCTCATGCATCGAGGCAAGCACAGTACCACTCAGCCACCTTCCCAGTCCCCTATAGGAGATCTTGAGCTTGGACTAGTTTGAATTATGATTGATAACAAATTAGCTACTAAGTCAGTTGAACTACAGTAATTTACTTTATGTTTCATAAGGGCTTAAATTTTTTTTTGGGGGGGAGGGAGACAGAGTGTTCCTCTGTTGCGCAGGCTTGCCTCAAATTCACTATCCTCCTGCTTCAGTGTCCCAAATATTGATATTACAGGTATAGGCTACCATGCCCAGGCATAAGACCATCTTTGATCTTGTTTTCATACTATTTGTTTTAAGTGAGAATGCAATATCCCTATTTGGTAGAAATAGAAACAGGTTGAGAGAAGTGTTATTCTGTGTTTTTGTTTTTTTATTTAATACACTCACACACATATAATTTTTGTGTGTGTGTTGGTTGTGGGGGCTTGAACTTAGGGCCTGGGCACTGTCCCTGAACTCTTTTGCTGAAGGCTAGCACTCTACCACTTTGAGCCCCAGCTCCACTTTTGGTTTTCTGGTGGCTAATTGGAGATATATCTCACATACTTTCCTGCCTAGCCTGGCTTTGAACTGTGATCCTCAGATTTCAGCCTCTTGAATAGTTAGGATTATAGGCGTGAGCCACCAGTGCCTGGCTAATTTTATTTTTAATATGAGATAGTTCCCTCTATGTGAAAGTCTGTTGTTAATCTACTTTGAATCCAGAATCCTTGGAAGTTCTTTTTTTTTTTTGGTGGGGGGAGTGGTGGCTGTGATGATGGAAACTAGAGCCTTGAGCTTGCTAGGCAATGCTCTACCATTTGGGCTATGTTCCAGTCCTTTAGATGTTATTTTGTATTTGAGATAGAACCTTGCCTGGAATAGTCACGAATTTAGGGTCCTCTCCTCTGCCTCCTCATATCAATTTTGCAAGAACTCAAGATGACTTTTCAGTCTTACAGCACTTCATTGTCTCCTTTTTTTCTGTATAGCGGGCATCTTTGATGCCTATATTCCTCCTGAAGGTGATGCCCGGATATCTTCTCTTGCAAAGGAAGGACTGAAACAGAGAGCTGAGCGATTGAAGAAGAACGTGGCATCACGATTGTCGTATGTGTTTGAAACAAGTGGTTGATATTCTGTGTCAAGTGAGATGATCGTGTGGTATTTGATCTTTATTCTGTTAATATGGCATATTATACTAGTTGATTTTTAAATGTTAAGCACACCTTACATTAAAATAAACTCCACTTGCTATTATTTCTCATCTTTTTTTTTTTTGAGTCGGTCATGGGAGCGCTGTCCCTGAGCTCTTCAGCTCAAGGCTTGCTAGCACTCTACCACTTGAGCCATAGTGTCACTTCTGGATTTTTCTGTGTATGTCGTACTGAGGAATCGAACCTGGGTCTTCATGTGTGGTAGGCAAGCACTCTACTACTTGAGCCACAGTGCCACTCCAGCTTTTTTCTTTTGGCTTATGTGATGCTGAGGAATCGAACCCAGGGCCTCAGGCATGCAAGGCAAGCGCTCTACCACTGAGCCATCTTCCCAGCCCAACTCAAATCTCCTTTAACTTTTAAAAAAAAAATTTTTTTTTTTTTGGGTCCGGTCGTGGGGCCTGAACTCTGGGCCTGGGCACTATCCCTCAGCTCTTCAGCTTAAGGCTAGCGCTCTACCACTTGAGTCACAGCGTGTCTTCCGGCTTTTTTCTTTTTGCTTATGTGGTGCAGAGGAATCAAACCCAGGGCCTCATGCATTCAAGGCAAGAGCTCTACCACTGAGCCACCTTCCCAGCCCCTTCTTTTTTGTTCAAGCCTAGCATTCTACTGCTTATGCCACAACTCTAATTTTAGTGCTTTCTTTTGGTGGTTAGTTGGCGATAAGAGTCTCACAGACTTTCCTGCCCAGCCTGGCTTTGAACTACAGTCTTTAGATCTCAGCATCCTGAGATCTAGTTCATTTTTCACTTTATTTATTTAATTTTTAAACTTTTGGGTCCAGTTGTGGGGCCTGAACTCTGGGCCTGGGCGCTGTCCCTCAGCTCTTCAGCTTAAGGCTAGTGCTCTACCACTTGAGCCACAGCGCCACTTCCGGCTTTTTTCTTTTTGCTTATGTGGTGCTGAGGAATCGAACCCAGGGCCTCATGCATGCAAGGCAAGTGCTCTACCACTGAGCCACCTTTCCAGCCCCCATTTTTCACTTTAGTAGAGCATTTTCTTCCAACTTCCTCACAAAGAATGCCAAGTAAGCTGGTGCTGGTGGTTTGTGCTTGTAATTCTAGCACATTAAGAGGCTGAGATCTGAGGATCAATGTTTAAGAATCAGTCCTGGAAGGAAAGTCTTTAAGACTCTTATCTCTAATTAACCAGCAACAAAAAAAGCTGAACATGGATCTATGGCTCAAATGGTAGAGTGCTGGTCTTGAGCAGAAAAGCTTAGAGACAGCATCCACATCCTGAGTTGAAGCCCTAGACCTGCACACAGATTCACATACACCAAAAATAAAACAAACAAAAAAACAAATTGGGGCAAATAAATGAGATCTTGCAAATCTAAAAAATAAAGTTTTTTTTTAACCTTCCCAGCATTTATTTGCCCAGGTATAAAATTCTGTGTAGGAAATACGTTTTCCTAAATTAAAAGTATTACTTTGGCAGGATTCCGGTGGCTCATGCCTGTAATCCTAGCTACTCAGGAGGCTGAAGGCTGAGGCACAGTTGAAAGCTAGACCAGGCAGGAAAGTCCATGAAGCTCTTATCTCTAATTATTCTTTATTTGGAAGCTGAGATCTGAGGATCTTGGTTCAAAGCTAGCCTAGACAGGAAAGTCCATCAGATTCTTACCTCCAACTGACCACCAAAACTGGAAGTGGAGCTGTGGCTCAACTGGTAGAAGTGCTAGCCTTTAGCAAAAAAAGCTCAGAAATAGGCTGGGAAGATGGCTCAGTGGTAGAGTGCTTGCCTTGCATGCATGAGGCCCTGGGTTCGATTCCTCAGCACCACATAAGCAAAAAGGAAAAAACCGGAAGTGGTGCTGTGGCTCAAGTGGTAGAGCGGTCGCCTTAAGCTGAAGAGCTGAGGGACAGCGCCCAGGCCCAGAGTTCAGGCCCCACGACTGGACCCCCCCCCAAAAAAAAAAAAAGGCTCAGAAACAGTATCCAGTGTCCAGGCTCTGAGTTCAAGCACCAGGACTAGCATGAATGCATGGATACATACTTACATATATTTATTTATTTTTATTTATGTATTTTTCTGGTCGATCATGGGGCTTGAACTCGGGGCTTGGGCACTGTCTCTGGGCTTCTGGGTTTTGTTTTGTTTTGTTTTTGGTTGTGCAGCTTGAACTCTGGGCCTGGGTGCTGTCCCTCAGCTCTTCAGCTCAAGGCAAGCACTAGGTGAGCACTCTACCAATAAGCCATGTTCCCAGACCTTGGAATGCTTTATTTTTGAAATACAGTTTCACATTCATGCCTAGGCCATCCTTTTATTACATTTCCCATGTGTAGCTGGGATGACAGTTATGAACCACTGTATGCAGGTTTATATGTGTGTGTGTGTGTCCATGTGTCCATCTGTCTACCCATGTTTGTGTCCTGGTCCCTGGGCTTAAAGTCAGTACCCGGGTGCTGTCCCTAATCTATTTTGATCAAGGCTAGTAGTCTACCACTTGAGCCTCTTACTTCAGCTGTTTTGGTGCTTAAGAAGAGATAAGAGTCTCCTGAGGCTTCATGATCCTGATCTCAGACTCCCGAGTAGCTAGGATTATAGTCATGAACCACTGGCGTCTTGCTTGCACCCAGCTTTTTATTGGTTTGAGATTTTTTTTTGGGGGGGGGGGTCCGGTCGTGGGGCCTGAACTCTGGGCCTGGGCGCTGTCCCTCAGCTCTTCAGCTCAACGCTAGCACTCTACCACTTGAGCCACAGCGCCATTTCCGGCTTTTTTCTTTTTGCTTATGTGGTGCTGAGGAATCGAACCCAGGGCCTCGGGCATGCAAGGCAAGCGCTGTACCACTGAGCCACTGAGTCACCTTCCCAGCCCTGGTTTGAAATTTTTTGTTTGTTTGGTTGTTTTTTTTAAAGTGTATTTTTTTTGTCTTTTCTTTCTTTCTTTTTTCTTTTTTTTTTTTTTTGGTACTAGGGATCAAACCCAGGACGTTGCACTTGCTAAGCAAGTGCTTTGCCACTTAGCTATGTCCCAGTCCTGGTTTGAGATTTGACAGGGTTATCTTATAAACTCTTTGCCCCAAGCTGACCTTGATCCATGATCTTCCACATCTCTGCTTCCAAATAATTAAGAATGCAGGTATGAGCCACTGTTGCTGACCAAGAAGCTTTGATCTTTATAATGATTGATTTGAGAAGGGGTTTGAGTTTACTGTTTGTAGCACATTCCAAAAATAATGATTGATCGCTAAGGCCAGAGGATTGTTAGTTCAGGGCTAGCCTAGGCTACATAGTGAAAAGAAGATAAGGGAAAGGCAATTTAAAAAATGATTATTGAATAAGTAGGCATTTACAGAGGTTAGTGTAAACTCTCATTACGGGAATTATGTGAAGACTTTTAGAATGGTTCTGCTTAATTTTTACAGAATCCAGAAGATAAAAGAATATGATGCTAATTTTAAAACAAAGGACTTCCCTGAAAAAGCTAAGGATATCTTTATTGAAGCTCACCTTTGTCTAAACAAGTAAGTGAATTCCCTATGTATTACGTGTTCATTTGTTTCTGGTGGTACTAGGGCTTGAACTTGAAGCCTTGTGCAGGTTAGACGGATGCTCTACCACTTAGGCATGCCCCCTTGTCCTTCCATGCTTTTGCCTCTTTTTTTTTTTTTGGAGTTGGATCTCAGGTCTTTGCTGGGACTGGCCTGGTCTTCAATCCTATTTACACTTTCCATGTAAATCCTTAGCTGAGATAACAGGCTACCACACCCAGCTATTGATTGAGTTGGGCTCTCATTAACTTTTGTGCCTGGGCTAGCCTCAAACTTTGATCCTCCAGATCTCTACCTCCCCTGTAGTAGGGATTACAAGTGTGAAGCTGTAATTTTTTGTTTAAATTTTTTTCTTTATAGTTGGTGGTATAGAAATAGTAGAAGCTGGGCGCTGGTGGCTCACGCCTGTAATCCTAGCTACTCAGGAGGCTGAGATCTGAGGATCACGGTTCAAAGCCAGCCCGGGCAGGAGAGACCATGAGACTCCTATCTCCAATAAACCACCAGAAAACCGGAAGTGGCACTGTAGCTCAAGTGGTAGAGCTCTTGCCTTGAGCTGAAGAGCTGAGGGACAGCGCCCAGGCCCAGAGTTCAAACCCCACGACCGACAAAAAAAAAAAAAAAGAAAGAAATAGTAGAGCACTACTGGTTTACCATGGGGGCAAGCCTCTGGGTTCAAACCCCAGCACCATTAAAAAAAAATTAATTGTGAAGTATTTGGCACCATTAAAAAAAATTTAATTGTGAAGTATTTGAAACAAAAAATGTACTTATGAAAGACAAAGCAAAATATAGACATCCAAAATTTTGAATTCAGGAAATACCTGGATTTTATTTTTACCTTATGGATTAGTATTTTATTTTTTTTGTTAGTTGTGGGGCTTGAACTGTGGGCTTGGGCACTGTCCCTCAGCTCTTTAGCTCAAGGCTAGAACTCTACCACTTGAGCCACAGCACCACTCCGGCTTTTCCCGTTTATGTGCTGCTGAGGAATCGAACCCAGGGCCTCATGCATACAAGGCAAGTGCTCTACCACTGAGCCACCTTCCCAGCCCAAGGATTAATATTTTATACATAGCTTTCAGAAACATGTTGGTAGTTTTATAAAACAAATTTTTTTTTTGAAATGCAAGGAAGGACATAATTCATGTAACTTCCTTTTAAATAAGCTGGGTGCTCTAGCATGTAGTCCCAGCCATTTTAGAAGAAGGAGGATCTCTTGAGTCCTTGAGTCTAAGAGTTCTGATCAGGTATCCACACTAAATTTGGCACCAATAAGGTATTCTCCCAGGAGCAGGATGTCCTAAGGAGGGGGAAATTGGCCCAGGATGTTAATGGAGCAGGTCAGAACTCCCAAGATGATCAGTTAGTGTTGTGTCTGAATAGCATTGTGTTTCAGACTGGCCAGCACAGGGAGAGACCCTGTGTTTTTATCATATAAGCACATCTATAAGTGATGTTCTAGCCAAGCACCAGTGGCTCATGCCTGTAATCTTAGCTACTTAGGAGGCTGAGATCTGAGAATTGTGGTTCAAAGCAACTCTGAGCAAGAAAGTCTAAGAGACTCAAATCTCTATTTAACCACCAGAAAACCAGAAGTGGTGCTGTGGTTCAAAGTGGTAGAGTACTGGCCTTGAGCGAAAAGCACCCAGGCCCTGAGTTCAAGCCCATGACTAAAAAAAAAGTGATATTCTTACTATTTTATGTGTTTAAAAAATTTATGAGCTGGGTGCTGGTGGCTCATGCCTATAATCCTAATTACTCAGGAGGCTGGGATCTGATGATCACAGTTCTCAGCCAGCTCAGGCAGGAGAGTCCTTGAGACTCTTATCTCCAATAAACTACTCAGAAAAATCTGGTTGTGGCACTGTGGCTCAAGTGGTCGAGTACTAGCCTTGAGCACAAAGAGGCTAAGGGATAGCACCCAGGCCCTGGATTCAAGCCCCAGGGCCGGGGAAAAAAATGTAGGTAATATATTGAACATACTCTTTTTTTTTTTTTTTTTTTTTTTTGGGGCGGGGGTTCCGTCGTGGGGCTTGAACTCTGGGCCTGGGCGCTGTCCCTCAGATCTTCAGCTCAAGGCTAGCGCTCTATCACTTGAGCCACAGCGCTACTTCCGGCTTTTTTCTTTTTGCTTATGTGGTGCTGAGGAATTGAACCCAGAGCCTCAGGCATACAAGACAAGCGCTCTACCACTGAGCCACCTTCCCAGCCCCAAACATACTCTTTTTTCCAGTGTTGGGGGATCAAATAAAAGATCTTGCCCCATGCTAAGCAGGTGATCTATCAGTGAGCGACATCCCTAGCTTGTGGATATCTTTTTGAAACATTACTTTTTTAACATTCAACCTTGTTTTTTGTATTTTTCATCTTTTTTTTCAGTCATGGAACTTGAACTCACAAACTGGGCCCTGACCCTGAGCTTTTTTGCTCAAAGCTAGCATTCTATCACTGTGAGCCACAGCTCTACTTCCAATTTTCTGGTGGTTAATTGGAGATAAGAGTCATGGACTTTCCTGTCCAACTAGCTTTGAACCACAATCCTTAGATCTCAGCCTCCTGAGTAGCTAGGATTGCAGGTGTGATAGTTACTTTCTGTCAGCATAGTGAAGATGTTATCTTTGCTAGACACGCCTGTAATCCCAGCACTTGGGAGGCCGAGGTCAAAGTTCAAAGTTAAAAATTGACCTAGGCAATATAGCTATTACATAGGCCAATAAAAAGACAGATGGTTATCTTGCATTAGGTCCAAAGATGAGGGTATAGGATACAGGGCCAAGCTGATTGGTACCAATGATGCATGAAAGGTAATTGTAAGGAAATAAGACTCATCTTTTTATGGGTATATGGTGTTGGGCTCTGTTCCCATATTAGCTTAAAGCAAAAATGAGTTCTCATGTTCCACTGAGGATACTTGCCTTTCTTAGAGATACAATTTCAGAGAAATTTCCTTTTGTTCCATAGGATAATTTTACTATGCTATTAAATTCCAATGGTTTTTGATAAATCTTATCATTCATCTTTGTGTCCCTAGAATAGACCACATTATCTCTTATAATAGATGTACAGAAAATATTTATATAAATGAATTATTTTGCTGTGTACCCATAGCCTCCTCTTGTAATCCTCGCTACGCAGGAGGCTGAAATCTGAAGATTGCAGTTTGAAGTAAGCTGGGGCAGGAAAGACGATGAGACTCTTATTTCCAATTAACCACTGAAAAGCCACAACTAGAACTGTGGCCCAAGTGGTAGAGTGCTAGTCTTGAGCAAAAAAGCTCACAGATAGTACTCAGGCCCTGAGTACATAGGACCAGCACAAAACAAATAATTAAATTTTCACTTTCATGGCTATATTTAACTTCCATTACAGGATATCGTAAAAGCAGGAATCAGTGATGGAAATATCTCTTTCTTTTCTAGTTCAGACCATGACCGGCTTCATACTTTGGTAACTGAACACTGTTTTACGGTAGGTTCTTATCCTTAAAACTGCATGATGTCAGAGTAGGCAGATTCTAGGTATTACTTGTAGCTTGTGGTTTTTTTTTTTTGGCAATACAAGAATTTGAATTTGAGATCTCATGCTTGCTAGGCAGGTGGTCTGCACTTGAGTTATACTGTTAGCCCTTTTCTTTTTTTTTTTTGGTCGACAGTGGGGCTTGAACTCTGGGCCTGGGCGCTGTCCCTCAGCTCTTCAGCTCAAGGCGAGCGCTCTACCACTTGAGCTACAGTGCCACTTCCGGTTTTCTGGTGGTTTATTGGAGATAGGAGTCTCACGGTCTTTCCTGCCCGGGCTGGCTTTGAACCTCGATCCTCAGATCTCAGCCTCCTGAGTAGCTAGGATTACAGGCGTGAGCCAGCAGCGCCCGGTAGCACTTTTCTTTTTATACTTTTAGGTAGGATCTCAATTTTTTTCCTGGATTAGCTTCTACCTATGGCTTGAACTTTCTACCTATGTTTTCTTGCATAGCTGGGTACATAGACACATGCCACCGTGCTTAGCTTATTGGTTGAGATGGGGTGGGGGGTGGGGGTCTTACTAACTTTCTGCCCAGGCTAGCCTCAAACTGATCCTTCTGATCTGTTTCCTGAGTAGCTGGTATTAAAGCCTTGAGCCACCTGAGTTCTGGGGTCTTTTTTTTTTGGTCAGTCATGAGGCTTAAAATTAAGGGCCTGGGCACTGTCCTAGAGCTTTTACATTCAAGGCTGGTATGCTAACACTTTGAGCTATAGTGCTTCTTCTGGTTTTCTGGTAGTTAATTGTAGATAAGAGTTTCACAGACTTCCTGCCTGGGCTGGCTTGACCACGGTCCTCAGATCTCAGCCTCCTGAGTAGCTAGGATTACAGATGTGAGCCATCAGTGCCCAGTGCTGACTTTTTTTTTTTTTGGTCATGGGGCTTGAACTCTGGGCTTGGGCGCTATCCCTGCGTTCTTCAGCTGAAGGTGAATGCTCTACCTCTTGAGCCACAGCGACACTTCTGGTTTTTTAGTGGTTTATTGGAGATCAGAGTCTTAAGGACTTTTCTGCCCAGGCTGGATTTGAACCGTGATTCTCAGATCTCAGCCTCTTGAGTAGCTAGGATTATAGGCATGAGCCACCAGCACCCAGCTGACTTTTTGTTTTTAAACATGGCCTTAACTATGTAGCCCAGGAAGTTTGTCTCAAACGTTAGTCTCCCAATTGCTGGGGTTATATACATGAAGCAACACATCAGGGTCTGTTTTTTTCCCCAGAAGGACTGGTTTTGAAAGTGCATAAAGTTTAAGACATAAACATAAGTCTTTTACTTTTTGCTGACTGATAATGATTGGCAGAGGTTGGTAAAAAGTAAAAAGTCTCTTAGTGGGTAGTACTGAACCACAGAGGCAGAACAGGCTACTTGATGCTGCACTTATACATGTTTATACTACAGTGAATCATTTAGCCAGTTGATGAGGGTGCTAGATGCACAAGAAGGTGGATTCTGTTGGTTCAGTTAGAAATTCAATAATAAGAACTTCCACTGGGTGACTGTGGCTGACATCTGTAATCCTAGCTAATCAGGAGGTTGAGATCTGAGGATCATGGTTCAAAGCTTTTCATGCAGGAAAGTCTGTGAGAATCTTATCTCCATTAACCACTAAAAAGCCAGAAGTGGAGCCTGTGGTTCAAGTGGCAGAGCACTGGCCTTGAGCAAAAAAGAGCTGAGGAATAGTGTCCAGGTCTTGACTTCAAGCCGCAAGAATGGTACAAAGAATAAGAAGTTCATTTTTAGGCAGGTGCTTGTGGCTCATAACTATAATCATAAGGACTCAGGAAGCCATCTTGGGAAGGAGACTCACCTCCAGTTAACCACTAAAAAGCCAGAAGTGGAGCTTGGCCCAAGTGACAGAGCACTAGCTTTGAACAAAAAAAGCTCAGAGACAGCTACCAGGCCCTGAATTCAACCCCCAAGACCAGCACAAAAGACCCCAACCCCCCAAAAAAAACTTCTTCTAAAATTTAGCTTTATTGTCAGTAGAACTTAAGTTTTTAGTATTCTCTCAAGTATTAGCAGTATAATCCTTATGTCCTTACAAAATTTCCGCCTTTCACTGCTAAAACATGTTGTGGGGCAGGGGACAGGCACTCAACAGAAGTATATGCATATTTATGAATGTGTAAGTAAGGAAGCATGGTGTATTGGTTATCTTACCATGTGGCATGTAAAGGGTCCTCCAAGAGGTAGCAGGTCTTCAGTCTTGATTTAGATGAAAAGAATGAGCTTGTGCAATCTTTTAATCAAAACTTGGGAAGAATCTGGGTACTAGTATCTTCTATAGTGGCTGGGAAGGTGGCTCAGTGGTAGAGTGCTTGCCTTGCATGCATGAGGACCTCGGTTCGATTCCTCAGCACCACATAAGAAGAAAAAGCCAGAAGTGGGGCTGAGGCTCAAGTGGTAGAGTACTGGTCTACAGCTGAACAGCTGGGGGAATGGCCAGGCCCAGAGTTCAGGCCCCACAACCGACAAAAAAAAAAAAAAAAAAGTAACTCCTATATATATTTATAGCTATTCAGGATGCAGAGACCTGGAGGATCTTGGTTGGAAGCCAATCTTAGGTAGAAAAGTCTGCCAAGCTTTAGCTTCAGTTAATCAGCAAAAATCTGGGCTGGAGGCATGGCTCAGATGGTAGAGTGCCAAGCATGAGCAAACAAGAAGAATGGGAATGGAGGCTCTGAGTCCTAGCCTCAGGATCATCATTAAAAACAAACAAACAAAACAACTTGGGAAGAAAATAGGTACATTTAGCTGAAAGTGCTTGTTGCCTATAATATTGCAAGATGCAAGTACAGGTATAGTGGCAGCAGTGTCTGAATAAGAAAGGGAAAGCTCAGTTTAATTTATTCTCCTCTGCCCTTAGGACATGGTCTGGGACCTCAAATATAAGACAGTCCGCTGGAGCTTTGTGGAATCTTTAGAGCCTGCCCAAGTGGTTCAGGTTCGCTGCTCAAGCCTAATGAAGCAGAGCAACATGTATGGCCAGGTGACTGTCCGCATGCACACTCGGCAGGTAGAGTCACTTCGTTTTCTTCTAGCTTCTCTTCATTCTCAGGTTGGGCGCCTACCTCTAGAGTATTTGTTTGTTTGTTTGTTTTCTTCTTGAATTGTTGTAGATGGAACCCAGGGCCTTAAATGTTAGGCAAAGAGTTCCACTACCAGTCATAGACTGTAGGTTCTAAGGAAAGATTTGTCACAGTCTTCCTTGCTCTGTCAGTGACCACTTCCCACTGCTAAAGTTAGCTCCACTAAGACATGATAGATATAAGGATAGTCTCTTCCAATTCCTAGTGTTGACTCTCTGCTGTTGAATCCCACCAAAGACCCTCTTAATAAAGTGTTAAGTCAAGTGCCAGTGGGGTAGTACACACCTGTAATGCCAGCTACTCAGATTGAGACCTGGAGACTCTGGATTTGAAGGCAGCCTAGGCAGAGAAGTCCCCTAAACTCCATCTTTAATTAACCAGCAAAATGTCAGATTGGAGGTGTGGCTCAAGTGGTAGGATATCAGCTGTGAGCAAGAAAGCCAAACAAAAAACTTGAGGCACTGAATTCAAGCCCTAATACCAGCATAAAAGAATATCAATAGGGCTGGGAATGTGGCTTAGTGGTAGAATGCTTGCCTAACATGCATGTAGCCCTGGGTTCAATTCCTCAGTACCACATAAACAGAAAAGGCCAGATGTGGCACTGTGGTTCAAGTGGTAGAGTGCTAGCCTTGAGCAAAAGAAGCTCAGGGGCAGTGCCCAGGCTCTGAATTCAAGCCCTAGGACTGGCAAAAGAAAAGAAAAAGAAGGAAGAATAGCAATAAAAAAGAATTAAGTGTCACAGTTGATTAGTTAAGTCCTAGGTTTAGAAATCTGAGGTAATTAAAACCGTTAAAATTTTGTTTTTGGGGGCTGGGAAGGTGGCTCAGTGGTAGTGAGCTTGCCTTGCATGCTTGAGGCCCTGGGTTCTATTCCTCAGCACCACATAAGCAGAAGAAAAAAAAAGCCGGAAGTGGCACTGTGGCTCAAGTGGTAGAGCGCTAGCCTTGAGCTGAAGAGCTGAGGGACAGCGCCCAGGCCCAGAGTTCAGGCCCCATGACCGGACCCAAAAAAAAAAAAAAAAATTTGTTTTTGTTAAGATTATTTTAAAAATCATGTATTTAAAAAAAAATCCAGAAAACTGATTATACCAGATTTGTTTTCACTCTCGCAGACTCTAGCCATCTATGATCGGTTTGGCAGGTTAATGTATGGACAGGAAGATGTGCCCAAGGATGTCTTGGAGTATGTGGTGTTTGAAAAACACCTGACGAACCCGTACGGAAGCTGGAGAGTACATGGCAAGATTGTGCCCTCATGGGCACCCCCTAAGCAGCCTATCCTCAAGGTAAGGTAGTTGGCACTGTGTATGAGCCCTCAGGCAATGCTTGCGGCATCCTTAGCCACCCTCCTGGGCTCCACCTAGTGGAGATGCATGTTGATGCCATGCTTTGTAAGGGGGTTGTGGCATGGGGTAAGGTAGACATGGGGATGAAGCTTCTGAGTGAGCCATGGATTTGGTAGGTAACTCAGCCTTTCCTCTTTCAGACGGTGATGATTCCTGGTCCCAAGCTGAATCCAGGGGAAGACTATGAAGAAGTACAAGGAGAGGCCCATAAGCCTCAGCTAGCCTAATAGCAGAAGGATTTCTAAGGGGGAAGCTTGGGTGATGCAGCTGCTGCAAGCTGAGAGTCATCCGCCATCATCAGGCTTCAATTGTTCCCTCTTGTTCTGCTTGAGTCTTTTCATCAGACTCGTCCTCACAACTGTAGCTAATGACTAGGCCCAGGTGGATGGCTGGTATGCACACCACCGCCCTTCTTTCTAAAAGAACTGAATCACATGAAGGCAATATGTTTCAGAGAATGAACATCAGATACCAGCTTTTTCACAGCAGGGACTGTGGAAACAAATTGGCAGCATTCTTTTTCTCATCACAGGGCAGGGATCACAGTTTAAAATAAAACATTTTCAGCATATTGGACAAATTTTGATGGGTTCTGTGTGCTTTTCCTGGTTCAAACTGAGAGTGGAACAGTCTTCTAAAGGCAGAAATGAAGACAAGCCTAATTATGAATGATGTTAACTCTAGGAAATCTAGGCTTGGAAAGAAGAGTGTTTATTAGGATATCACCTAAGAAAGTCTTAATGAATCAACATTTGTGTATAAATCCAAAGACCAGTTGATATATATCCAAAGAAATAATTAATCCCTTAGCCTTTGGATTGTATTATTAGCTTTTTACCCTTTTTGGCACTAGAGATTGAATCCAGAGCCTTACATGGAACTCCTAGGTAACTAGTAGTAACTCTACCACTGAACTACATCCCAAGTCTTGTATTCTTTTTGTGGGTCATAGGGCTTAAACTCAGGACCTGGGCACTTCCTTGAGCTTTTTTTATTCAAGGCTAGTGCTCTACTTCATTGAACCACAGCTCCACCTGTGGTTTTTAGATGGTTAATTGGAAATAAAGAGCCTCATGGATTTTCCTGATTGGGATGCCTTTGAATCATGATCCTCAGATCTCATCCTGAGTTGCCAGGGTTACAAGCATGAGCCACCGGCTCCATCCTTATGCTCTTAATTATCAGCTGCTTCCTGGTATGGCCTTAGAAAGTTTGAGAGGAGGTACAGTCAAGAAGGGATTGGTACATATAGAAAATTCATCAGGATTCACTTCCCTAATTTACCTCCTGGAAATGAAGATAAGTCTTTCTAGTCCATTATGGGGAAGGCAGACACCAGAGTACAAACTCCTATAGAGTAAAACAGCCCAGCCTCTGTACCTTACACTAGGTGGACTGTCAGAAGAAGGATGTGGCATACATGTTCTGCCCTCTAGGCTTGAAAAAGAGAAAGTTTAAGAATCAAGGCTCTGGGCTGGGAATGTGGCTTAGTGGTAGAGTGCTGCCTAAGCATACAGGAAGCCCTGGATTTGATTCCTCAGTTCCACATACACAGAAAAAGCCAGAAGTGGCTCAGTGGCACTGTGGCTCAAGTGGTAGAGCACTAGCCTTCAGCTGAAGAGCTGAGGGATAGCGCCCAGGCCCCAGAGTTCAAGCCTCACAACCGACAAAAGAAAATAACAAAAAGAAGCTCAGGGACAGTGCCCAGGCCCTGAGTTCAAACCCTGAGACTGGCAAACAAATAAAAAATAAGTCAAGGCCCTATTTTTAAATGTGAGCCCACACTAGATTGATGAAATCTATCTCATTTATAAGTTAAGCTGGAAAAAAGTGATTTCAGCTGGGTGCTGGTGGCTCACGCCTGTAATTCTAGCTACTCAGAAGACAGATCTGAGGATCACAGTTGAAATGAGCCCGGGCAAAAAAGTCTATGAGACACCTCTAACCACTAGAAAACTGGAAGTGGCACTATGGTGCAAAGTGTTAGAGCACTAGTTTTTTTTTTTTTTTTTTTTTTTTTTTTAATTGAGCACTAGTCTTGAACCCTGAGTTTAAGCCCCACAACTGACAAAAAAAAAAAAAAAAAAAAAAGTGATTTCCCTTGTTATGCAGACCCAAGACAGAACATGTATAAGGAGTTTTGTGTGTGTGTGTGGGGGGGGGGGCGGTCTGGTCGTGGGGCCTGAACTCTGGGCCTGGGTGCTGTCCCTCAGCTCTTCAGCTCAAGGCTAGCGCTCTACCACTTGAGCCACAGTGCCACTTCTGGCTTTTTTCTTTTTGCTTATGTGGTGCTGAGGAATCGAACCCAGGCCCTCAGGCATGCAAGGCAAGCGCTCTACCACTAAGCCACCTTCCCAGCCCCATGTATAAGGAGTTTTAAGAACATTTCTTTTAAGGTATCATTTAAAATGAGGAATAATCTTTTCTGACATTGTCTTGAGAGTAGAGTGCAAAGAACCTTTAATCAGGTCAAGAATAAGTAACCTAAGCCTTTATTCTCTCTGAAGCTAAGATTTCAGTAAGCAGCAAATAGATGAGAACTGACTAGAGAAAATGGGTGCTTTAGCAGGGAGTTGGTGGCTCAAGCCTGTAATCCTGGCTACTCAAGAGGCTGAGATCTGAGATCATGGTTCAAAGCCAGCCTGGACAAGAAAGTATGTGAGACTCCTATCTCCAATTAACCAAAAAACTGGAAGTGGAGCTGTGGCTTAAAGTGATAGAGTGCCAGCCTTGAACAAAAAAGCTTGTACAGCATCCTGACCCTGAGTTCAAGCCCCCTGACTGACAAAAAAAAAAAGTGCTCTTGTAACATCTACTGAGTGTGAATTACGGAAATAGAGACATATGTTTATGCTACAGAAGTGACAGCACTAGTCAGGTGGTGGTTCGTGTGTGTAATTCTAGGTCCTCAAGCTAAGACTTGAGAATGGCAGTTCAAATCCAGCCAGAAAAGTCTCCAATTAACCAGCAAAAATGTCCTGGAGGCATAGCTCAAGTGGTAGAGTTCTACCAGGGAGCAAAAATACCCTGGTACTATTACAAAAACAAAAAAAGTGACAGCACTGGTGGGCTAGTTCAACTACTCTCATCATGCCACTTAGTCTTAACCCTCTTGGCTTAAAATGTACATCAGTTTATAGCACTACAACCCAAGTGAAGTTTGGTCAGTCAGATCCTATTTGCCTGAGCTATGGATTAAGGTAAAATGAGAAGTGCTTTGAGCAGCATCCACAGCCAGTGTGGAGGGGCCGGGGGAGGTAATGCGCACAGGGTGAGGGAGGCAAATAAAAAGAGCACGCTTAGTGGGCAAACATTTCATTGATTTCTCTTGAATGCATTAAAACTGCTTCAAATAAGCTATTTCATCCCATTCCCCTGGATCTATCTCAGGGGTCTCTAGATAATCCTAAATAGCAGCTAAGCAGTGGCCACCAGGGAACCAGGAGATAAGTGCAATTTTCATTTCCCCATGGGATCAAATGGTCCCAGATGTGAAGGGTTGGCAGAAGGCATGTGCAATGTCAACTACAGTTCTGGGCAGAGAATTAGCCAGACTACCTGGAGTCCTAAGACTACATGCAGTGGGATTATCCTGAGCTTTCGAGCAGGCGCTGTTCTCTCTTATCTATTTGCTGCTCCTGTGTTGAAAATGAAAATCATCATTATGAATAAACTAGAGCCAAAGGCAAAGATTGAGAAGAAAAAAAAGCATTCTTTTATTCTTTCCCCTCATGGCTTATTGCACAGCAGGGAATGGAGGGGCAACTTTGCTCTTTTCAGATGGACCACAGCCAGTGGGATTTTCCCAGGGTGCACAGTTAGCACAGTTAGACTCAGAAGCTATGGGGTTAAGTAGTCAGAGCCTTGAACAATATATTTGTTAGTGCTAAAAAGCCTAAAGGTAAGCTGGAATGTTCAGCATGGGAATGAGGACATTTGGCCCTCAAAAGAGAGTAGTTTACTCCATTCCTCTTCGCCTTTTTGGAAATGGAGCACAGAGTATTCACATTGCAAACTCTGTTTGCTTACTGGATATTTAGTCTTTTTTTTCCTTCTCTCCATTAATGACATCCATACCCATAGTGAGCTATTTCTACTGTCCCTCTCAGCTCTGCCACATTAGCTTGCCTGTTTTCACCCCACACTTCAACTCTCCCAAACCCTAGGACTTCTTTGTATGCTTTATTCCTTCCTCATTTCTCTCTGGGGTCATCTGATCTCAGCATTCTGCTATCTAGCACTGCTTAAGCAGAGTAGACTAAACTGATGGTTGAAAAGAGAGACAAACTAAGAAAGCTCCCTAAGAAAGAAGGCTTTGTATTTATACTAGGCCTTTCCAGCCTTCTGGTTTCTAACCTGCCCAGAGTGTTACTCTTAAGGCAGCAGTAGTTGGACTGCTGACTATAAACAGGATCTCCTTTCTCTGACTCCTCTGGGAAGGAGACTTATGTGGACTCTTGTTACCAAGCAAGAACATTGGAGTGGCTCTTGCAAGAGATTCCCCTGGGCTATTGCATTGGTAAAAGAGGGGTCCTTATGCTGACAGCACTGAAAGGCTAGGAGGAAGAGAAGGAACAAGAAAGATCAGCTCTGGAGACTGGTCAGAGCTGGGGTGGAAGAGAGGGAGATTGCCTTAAAAAGCTAGCAAGAGGCATACTGAGGACACCTGGAAGGAAGAGCTCTTCTTTGCCCAGCGTGGGGGAGGACCTGAAGAAATTGCTTTTCCTTCTCTGTCTCTGATGTCACTTTGGATTCCAGATGCAATCGTGATGTCAAAGTGTCCAGTTATCTCTACTTCATCAGGCAAGCAGGGCAGATATGAGGAGCAATAAAGCTAAGGTCTTAAAAAAAGTTAAGGTCCTAAAAGGTTTTGCGGACATCTATTTTGAGTCTTTTTAGTTTTCTCTCTACTTTTACATTTGAATTACATGGCTAGCTTCATATAGTAACCTTATAGCTTCTAGTCTAGTTTAGTTTCTTCTTAACAAGTAGTTTTGCTAGATATAGGTAGCTCATGCCCGTAATCCTAGTTACTCAGGAGGCTGAGATTTAAGGATCATGGTTCAAAGCCAGCCTGGGTAGGAAAGTCTGTGAGACCCTTATCTCCAATTAACTACCAAAAGGCTGGAAATGGTGCTGTGGCTCAAAGCTCAGGGACAGTGCTAGGCCCTGAGTTCAAGCCCCAGTATCGGCACCAGAAAAAAAAAAAAAAGTAGTTCTTTGATAGACTTCAGAGAAGAGTTGAGTCAAGAGTTGTGTTGTTTTCTGTTACTTGGTTTCTTGTATTTCTGTGTGTTGTTTTGGTTTTGGTAGTACTGCGGTTTGAACTCATGGCCTCATGCTGTCTAGATATGTCCTCTACCATTTGAGCCATACCCTTAGCCCTTGTGTCAAGTACTCTTGATGAGTGGGAAGATTCTTTAGAAGCAGGAGGTCTTTTCCCTTCTTGCATAGTTTGCCACGTGTCTTGATTTGGGAACACTAGAACTTGGCTTCAGAGACAGTTAGCTCTGTGTTTGACCTCATGTGATAGAGCTATTGCTCCCAGTCCCAAGGGTAGGTGGGTGGAGGACCAAGTTCTTCATCTTGAGCTTGAGAAGCTACTTGTCCTTGATCTTCAGTTAAGTGGGAAGACTTCTGACCCTCAGCTTCTTGGAGACTTGAATTTGGGGCTAAGTTGGTCCTTGACCCACGCCCTGAAGGTCCTTGTAGTTCAATGACACCTTCTGGAGTAAAGGTACTCCATGGCTCGCTTACCTCAGGGTGAGAGCTCTTGAAGTCTGGAAAGAAGCTATCCAGAGGTCTGTGAACTAAAAGGCATAATGATTGTTCAGAGGATGGACAGACATTTTCTGTTGCAGTTGCTGTTAAAGCCAGGAAGCCAGATTCCTCTGATGGGGCTCTAGTTACTTCCCAAGGACAGATGTCTGCCATGGTGCCCTTTATTTTATTTCCTTCTGGGTCTGTGACTTCCCATTGACACAGCTCTGCTATTCTCCTCATGCTGCTTGCTCCATCAGGGCTGACCTTGGCTTCGTTGTCAGTGTCCAGAGCCTCTTGCTGGATGCCTGATCCTGTGCTTTCCCGGGAGCACACTGTCGCTGACTCACTGCTAAGTTTTGCTGCTGCTTTGGGGGAGCATTCAGTCCCTCTGGGTTCTTCCTCTCCTTGCCCTTGTGATCCTCTGTCCTGTCTCAGTCCCCCTTCTCCTTCTCCTTCTCCTTCTGCTGCTCCTGTATTTACCTCCCAAGGGCAGATGTCCTCTTTCCTGGCAGAGGGAACCTCTTCTGCTTCCCATGGACATACTTCGGCCATGCTAGCCCCCATGCAGCCTGCAGTCTCAGAACTGCCTTTGCTTCTACTAGAAGTACTTGACAGACTCCCCTGGTCTTGACTCTCCCCAGAACACACAGCCTCCTGCTTCCCGGGGTCGGCCATCTCTGTCATTTTCTGAACTGCCACACCTTTGCTCTCAGGCTTGTCCAGGGCTTTTTCCGTCTCTTGAACTTCCTCCTTTCTATCTTGTTTCGAGGCTCTTTTCTCAGATATTTGCTCAGTTACTTCCCAAGGACAGATCTCAGCCTTGGTGCTACTGTCAGGTTTATATTTGTCTAGGACAGGAACATCCCATGGACACACCTCAGCAACCCTGCTCCCAGTATTGACCAGGTTCTGGGTACTGACTGTAGGCTGGTCAGGAAACTGACTGGCTGTCTGGGAGGAAGATCCCGCTGTTACCATACTCTCCCATGGACAGACAGATTGAAGCTCATTGTTGCTTGTTTTCCCCCCATCTTGAGTAACAACTTCTGCAGTCAAAGCTGAAGCTTTTCCTGGAGTCACGTGCTCTGGGAGGGAGCCTGTCTTTGGGTCTTGTCTCAGATCCCTCTTCTCTGTTACTTTGTCACTCATTTTTGAGGAATGTCCCTCTCCCAATTGGTTGCCAGTGCTACTGGGCAAGACTGAGCCCTTAGGGGTCTGAGCAGATGGCTCTCTCAAATCTGTGTCCTCCCAAGGACAAATAGCTTTCTGCTCTTGGAGTTTTGCCTCCTGTTTTGATATACCTCCTTCCTGGGATGTGAGCTCCCTGTTCTCTAGCATTTTATCTTCCTCTCTTGCCAATTCATTCATCTCTTGCTCTAGTTCTTTCTTTGTAGCTCCTTCATTTATCTCCCAGGGGCAGATCTTGACTTTTTCACTGGTGGGAGCTTCCTCCACTTCCCAGGGACACACGTCTGCTGGCTTGCAGCCCACATGTGCCAGTTCCTGCAGTTCAGGTTTTGGTCTATCCGTGTGAGGAGTATCTGGATGCTGAGAGAAGCCCCCAGGACTCAAGCCCTCCCCGGGACATACCACTTCCTGCTTCAGAGCTGGTCTCTCTGGCTTCTTTGGAGCAGGAACTGCTGTCTGACTGGGTCCAGAATCTGTATCTTGTGTGTCATTTGGAGATTTCCTAATGGCCTCATCTCCCAAAGTCTTTTCCTCTGCTACTCCAGCATCCACCTCCCAGGGACAGATCTTTGCTTTCTCAGCTGTCCAGGTATCCTCTATATCCCATGGGCAGATCTCAGTGGCTTTGCTTCCCATACTGCCTGGCCTCTCTGTGTCTTTTGTAGGAAAGCTGCCAGAAGCCACACTCTCCCAGGGGCAGACTGTTTGCTGCTTTTGGTTCTGTTCCTCAGACTTTTTCCATGCTGTTACATCTTCAATTCCTGTTTTTCCAGGCATTTTCTCCTTGTCCATTTGAGAGACTCCTCCTTTTGGTGTCTGTCTCAATGTCCAGTTCTCTGTCGCATCATCTACCTCCCAGGGACAGATTTCTGCTGTGGCAGGTGTTGCTTCCTTTTTCTCTGGCTTGAGCACTGACTCCTGCTGTTGATTTCCTGTTGGTACTGCTTCCACAATTTTCTCCTCCACCTCTCCTAAGATCCCCTTCCTGGAAGTGTTATCTTTATGACGAAGAGATTCTCCACTTGCCCCTTGATTCAGTGTTTCCTCCTCTCTTCGCTCATCACCTGTATCCCAGGGACAGACCTCTGCTTTCCTGTTAGCAGGCATCTCTCCTGCTTCCCACGGACACACTTCCACAATGCCACTGCCCCAACTTCCCGACTGTCCTGGGCTTCCAGAGGCCGGAAGTGACACTGCCATGGGCCCCCGAAAATCTGTACTCTCCCATGGACAGAGAGACTCCAAGTTCCCAGCCAGTTTCTGCTCACTCCAGAAGGTTGCTTTCTTGGGGGCTTTCTGCCTTTCCTGAGGGAGCTCCTTTACTCTCTGGGTTAGTGTTCCTCCCTGCCCATCCCTCACCTCTGGGGGACACAGCTCTGCCTTGGTAGTGTTAGGTGAACAAGCCCCTGGACCTGGGGCTTCTCCCTGATGTGTCTCTGCTCTTGTCTCCACACTGCCTACTTCCCCAGACCTGCCCTGCATTCTGTCAGAGTCCTGAGGAGCTGATGGATGGGAGACACCTCCAGGGTCAGCACTCTCCCAGGGACACACTGCCTCCTGGCCCCTGACCAGCCTCTCTGGCTTTTTCCGAGCAATGACAACCACTCCTCTGGGCTCTGATTTTTCTGGAGCCTTCCCCATCTTGTCTTGGGAGTCACCTAGATCTTGTCTTGATGCCTTCCTCTCAGGGCCACCTTCACTCTCCTCCCAGGGGCAGATTTTAGTTTTGTCACTACTATCTGGCTGGCATGTTTCTGACTCAGTGACTTCCCAGGGGCATACCTCTGCCACCTTGCTATCAGCACTGCCCAGGGACTGGAGGCCAGCATTGGGTAGCTCTTGGCATCCCACAATGGCTTCCTTTGTTTGTTCAGCATGTTTGTCCCCCCAAATTTGCTTCAGTGTGGCAAGTCCTGTTTTACTTGCTCTCTCCACCTTCCGCTCCCCTAGGCCCTGGTCCTCTTGTTCTCTGCTGCCCTCCTGGTGACAGACTTGCAGCATTCTGCTGGTGTGAACGTTCTGTTGGTTCTGGAGGGACTCCTCATCATCGCACGGGGCAAGTGCAGCCTGTTTGCTCACTCCCTTGGGCCGGCCT
This sequence comes from Dipodomys merriami, assembly GCF_024711535.1. NCBI lineage: Eukaryota > Metazoa > Chordata > Mammalia > Rodentia > Heteromyidae > Dipodomys > Dipodomys merriami. Next base: position 29,466,287 of record NW_027203270.1, on the reverse strand, counting down.
AAGCGGGGAGAGCGGAGAGAAACCCCCATGCCTGATCCCGTAGGCCTGTCCTTCTTCTCAGGACTGCCCTCCCCACCTTCTTTCTCTCTGTATGTGCTCCGAGAACGGGTCAGAGCTTTGATAGCCAGGCCCAGGCTGCGCATGGAACCCTGCTGCACAGGGGTCTTGAGGCTATGGGATTTAGAGATCTTGGGCCTGTCTTCATCCACATCAGCCTCCCCCTGGAAACGCCCATCCTCTGTGTCAATCTCATTCTCCCCAGCACCCTTTTTATCTACTGCAACAGACAGGGCCCTCCAGAGCTTGGCTCGAGCTGGAGCAGAAGAGTGGCCACCTCGCTCTGGCCCTGGGGGATTTTCCTGGACCACATTTTCTTTCTTGACTGGCAGTTCTGCATTCTCCCAGGGGCAGATGTAGGTGAGCAAGCTGGGGCTTTGTGGGACCACTGGGACAGGAGCGAGGACAGGGGTAGGGGTGGGGGCCAGAACTGGGACAGGAGCGAGGACAGGGGTTGGAGTTGGGGCCAGAGCTGGCATCAGAGCTGGAGCCAGGGTCGAGGTGGGAGAAAGCATCCTTGGCTCTCCAAGACAGGCTCCAGACAGAGCCAGGATGGGTGTGGAGACCTGGTGCCTGATAGGTGGGTGAGGTAGCTTCCTCCCAGCTTCCTCACGAAGTCTCCCAGACATATGCGAGCTGTCTATACTGCTGCTCTTGGCAGGAGAAGGTGGGGCTGACAGGGGGGCCCCAGGAGCCCGCTCCAGCCTCCTAGCTGATGGCCTCCGCACTGGGCTTGCAATGGCCAACTCAGCCTTCTTTCGTTCCTCTCTCTCCTTCGCCTGCCGATAGGACTCCTCCAGGTAGGCCTGGCTGGCCACCAGCAGGGCCTTTTCCCTGGAGCCCGTCACCACACTGAGTGACTTCTGCAGAGACACAGGCCGGGCTCTGGGGAGTCTCTCTCCCACTGTTAAGTTGTGGGCGCTGGCTGACCTGAAACCCAAAGCAGGGGGCCCATCCACAGACTCTTGGCTTTCCACATGAGAAGCTTTCTTGGACAGATTCCTTCTCAGTAGGGAGTTCAGGAGAGGTGAGTCTGGCTCCCCCTGGTCATAGGTGCTGCAGGATTTGTGCAGGGCTGGGGCCCCTTCTGCTTCCTGGATGCTGGAGCTGAGGAGCCGGCGGCGAGAGGAGCCAGGCAGGCTGCTGCGGCCTGGGGAGCCCGAGTCCCGAGAGTGCTGCCGGGTCAGGGACTCGGGGAACTCAGCCAGGTACCTCATGAAGGAGCGGCCCAGCCCTTGGCGTGAGCTGCCCCGCTTCTTGGGCAGGTGAGGATTATTAGCGGCCATTTCCTTGGTCTTACGGACCTCTAGCTGGGCATAGAGCTTCTTCAACTCGTCCTACAGGGCAAGGAGAGATGAAGAGAGCAGAACTGTGGTTAAGGGGGACAGCTGAGATCTGCTAGGCCCTGGCTGTGCTGGTCTCCCCCTCAGGTCTTGTTTAGATCATTTTTCTCTGGGGAGCTCTTTCCCACCAAGTTCTATTCTTTTTTTTTTTTTTTTTTTAATATGTATGTATGTATGTATGTCAGTCATGGGGCCTGAACTCTGGGCCTGGGCACTGTCCCTCAGCTCTTCAGCTCAAGGCTACCACTCTACCACTTGAGCCACAGCGCCACTTCTGGCTTTTTCTGCTTATGTGGTGCTGAGGAATGGAACCCAGGGCTTCATGCATGCGAGGCAAGCACTCTACCACTGAGCCACCTTCCCAGCCCACCAAGTTCTATTCTTTGCTGGCTTCTAAAACTCAGAATTTACCACTCTATTCCTGCAAAAGCAGTGTTAACCTGGTTCCAAGCTGGATGCAAGATCTAGAATGCCTTCCTTCTCTGGGGGCACTGTGGAAAATCACCAGCATGAGAGACAGGGAATAAGTCTCAACTGCTGAGCCATGTATACTTCAAAGCTATTTTCTCCACCTCTCTGCATTTTCTATAAAGGGAACAGAAGGCAAGCAGAACTCAAAGAGTGAAGAGGACATGGGAAAATGGGCAGAGGCAGCTGGGATAAGGAAGGGCTGGGGCATGTGGGCAACTCCTTTGCCAAGCTGTGGTCAACTCAGGGTATAAGGGCCCCAGTTGAGTTGAAGGGGATGAACAAATGGCTTCCCAAGATGGCTTCTATGCCTAGGTTTTATAAAACCCAGGAGTCTTGCAGGTATCCTAATTTCTTACTGTCTTTCCTTAAGGTTCCTGTGTCTATAGATGATCTTGGGTAGGAAAACAAGAGGTGGCATAATATCCTTCTAAGTGCAAGTTTGGGGAGGATTTCCTTGCTTCACAGCTTGCCAGATGCAGGGAAAGGAACTTCTGGTGGCCATTCACTGTCTGAACTGTCCAGTTCAATAGGTGGCCTTAAGGTCAACAACTGTCTCACTTTGCTGAAGACCAGGGGGTTTCTTAGTCTGCCCCTCATGATGCAGGCCCAAAGCATTTCAGTATCCACTTTTGACTATGTCTTTAAATTGCCATATGACCTGGACCTCTGGAGTCTGGGCTTTGGCCTTTTGAGGCCTTTTCACTTGAGTAGTCCATCTCCTCCCGTGATTATTCAGGTGAGTCATTTGAGGGAAGTGGTAGCAAAGGGTGGGTTAGTCTTGAAGGGAGGGAATACTGGAGGGAGAGCAGCGTGCTTGCTCCCTCTACTCAGTCCTTAAAATCTGGTATCAAAGGAGTTGGGGAGGAGGTAGCACCTACCCGGATGTCCCCTGGGTCCAGACTGCGCTCACTCCAGGCTGAGGCAATGCTACTGTTAAGGTAGGATCCGGAGCGCTGAAGGTCCAGCTCATCCTCATATACCTCATCCAAGATCTCTTCCCGGGGAGGTGCTCCTGGCTTCTGGAACTAGAATGTAGACAGCAGGGAGGAAGACCCACTGAGTCATTGTGTCTTCCTGCCGACCCTTATTCTCACTTGCCGTATTTATGGAGTGCATGTACGTTCTGAGTCTTCACTCTTTTTCTGATTTGGAATTCCAGAGGTCTGTAGAATTTCATTTCCCTTCCTTCTTCCCTCGTTTAGAGACTGAGTCTATGCTACCCTCCTGTCCCTACAGTTCCAAGTCATAGATTGCCATCAGCTCTCCAACCTATCTCTTTGTAACTGCTTCTGAGCAGAGTTTCAGAATTCCATCAGCTGTGTATAAAGGACTTCCTTCAGTACAAACACTATTTCCCTCATTGGGAAACAGGGAGCAACTTCCTTCCCCAACTGAAGTCCTAGCCCCGGGTGCTCAGAACTTTCATCCTCAGCACTGTCTCCTCTTTGCCCTGACCTAGAGAAGGTGCTGTGGCGATGACAGATCTACTATGCTCTTACCAAGGGGCTGAGGCTTGCCTCATGCAAGAAAATTGAAGGCCTCACCTTAGGGATGAAGATCAGAGCCAGTGTGGCAGTGACTGTGCTGTGGGTGTGGAAGAAGAAGAGGAGGAGGGTCCAGTCTGGATTCAGGGAGGGAACCAGCACAAACCTGAGAGCCAGAAGGGATAGAGATTATTGATAGTGTAGATGGAAGCAGCCTTCCCACCTTACATCATTGATTCTCACAACCCACCTCTGAGCTGGGCAAGGAGGGAGTACTCGTGTGTGTGTGTGTGTGTGTGTGTGTGTGTGTGTGTGTGTGTGTGAGAGAGAGAGAGAGAGAGAGAGAGAGAGAGAGATAAAGAGATCGAGAGAGAGAAGGAGAGAGAACAGGGTCTTGCTTTTCCAGCTTTTTCACTCACACTGGTACTTTGAGCCACATCTCTGGTTCCAGCTTTGTTTTTCTTTTTCTATCAGTCAAGGCTAGCATCCTACCACTGTGAGCCATAGCTCCACTTCCAGTCTTCTGGTGGTTAAATGGAGATAAGAGTCTCACGGACTTTCCTGCCTGAGCTGGCTTTGAGCCATGATCCTCAGATCTCAGCCTCCTGAGTAGCTAGGATTACAGCGGGAGCCACTGGCACCTAGCCAGTTCCAGCTTTTTGCTGGAGATTAATTGGTTACACACGTCTATCAGATTTATCTTCTCTGTGGCTTCGAACCTCAGATCTCAGTCTCCTGAGTACCTGGGATTATAGATGTGAGCCACAGGTGCCCAGCTAAAAAGAGCACTCTTCTTGCCCTCCTGTAGATGTGGATACAACTGCAAGGCCCACCTCCAAGAAGTCCTCCCAGATTACTCCACCTCATTTTCTCTGACTGCCTAGCTTACAGAACAGAATTGTATTCAGCACTTTGCTTGGATAGCTCTGTAGATAGATTCTGCCTCTACCCTAGGACCCAGTTCACATGAACACACACAGGCCTGTTGCCTGAATGGCTAAAGTGTGCAGAAGAAGTTAGGGAGAAGTGAAAGAAAAATGGGAAGAGGTATGTTGGGGATGCTAAGGGGGTGGCTTAGGAGTGGGAGAGGAATTAGAAGTAGGGCACACTTCCTCTTCTGGTAGCTTAGGACCTCCTCACACAGGTGAGACATGGGGTGGGGGAGGAGTATGAATGGGGCTCCTCTTTGTCCTACAGAAAGGCCTAGAAGTGTTGTCAAATGGGTCCTGGGACAGCCTGCCTCACCTGGGAGACGAGAAGTCATGTCAGGGTGAGAAGACCCACCCCATGACCTGCCTTGCACCACCACTATACCTCAGCCAAGGAGGAGGGGCAGATGGACTCATCCTTACCTGGCCGTGTGGAAGGCAGCAGAGAGCAGCAGCTCGTTGTGCAGTGCGATGCCCATGTAGCGTGGCTCGTGGAAGGCTGAAGGGACAGCCCAGGTGGCGTAGCACAGGAAGCTGCCCCAGCATAGCAGAAGGATCTCAGCTGTGTGTATGTGTGTGTGTGTGTGTTGGGAGGAAGAAAGGCGAGACAGATAGACAGACAGATGGAATACAAACACCACCTTAGCAGCCTGCCTTTTTCCTTTCTGCAGGACATACTGCAGAGTATGGAAACAAGACAGGAGAAGCAGCAAAAAGGTCCCTGGAAGTTCTGGGGGTGGGGGGTAAGAGGGCAGAGGGAGGCTGGGCTCAGAGGAAATGGCTCACCCACAACCATAATGTAATCCCAGCGGTCATGATGACAGAGGTAGAAGTGTCGGCCGGTAGGAGTGTGGCCTCGGGTTACCAGAGGTATGTGCTGGGTGCCTCGCTCCAGGACACCCGCCGTCCACACACACAGGAAGCCCAGCACAAGCAATAGGAGCAGCCCCAGGCGCCGTAGTAGCTGTCCACTGCTCAGGTGTGGCCCCCTCTGGGCAGTTCGAGACAAAAACAGCTGTAGTACTCTGCAAGGGGTAGAGTGTACACGGAAGCTTGGGAGGACTGAGCTGGCCCCTCGCTTGCATTTACCTGACCTGGCCCTCCCATTGTTCACTGTCCCCGAAAAGTTACATGGAAGGGAAGGCTAAGTCTCGGGACAGGCTTGGTAGCACAGGGAAATGGAGCTGGTAAGGATCTGGCCTTGAAAAACTCCATTGTATGAGTTGGGTGACCTAGGGTGAGCAATGAGTGATCAAGGCCCGATCTAGGCCCTACCTATAAAGCTTTAATATGACGGTTCCATAGACGATGGCAAAACCCAGTAGCCGGACCCAGCGGAGAGCAATGCAGCGGAATACACTGGGCTTGAAGTACAGAATGAAGACCTGGTGGGAAGGTGACAGAAAGAGCTGCTCGCCACTACCCTTATACTCTGTGCTAGGCCCACACTACACACATGATTAATTCCCCTAGCCATTTCCAGACATCCCAGAAAGTGGGACCAACTGCTAGCCACAGACTCACAGGAAAGTAGAGAAGCAAGGATCCAAAAAGGATGGCTTCCAGCAGGACAACTCCAGATGCTCGGATCCTCTGTGAGCCCAGAAAGAGAGAGGCAGGTGAGCAGGGCCATGGGGGAGTGGGGGGAGTTGAGCCTGGATGATGGTGTTGGAGGTCTAGGGACTGTTTAAAAGGATCACTCTGGGCTTCAGCCTCTAACACTAGTTTCATCCTCTACTTACAGCCCACTCCTTCACTCCCACACCAGGCTTTAGCTGTACTGGCTCTAAACATGGCTAAGGCCAAGGTTTTACATGGCTCTCTTGCAGGCTCATGGACACTCAGTCCTGCCTTGGACTTAGATAAGAGTCTAGAAAGGATCTCTATTCTTGCTCCAAGCTTTGGGGCAGATTGTACCTGGCCTAAATAGGATGCTCCTATCTGCCCCAGAAGCATCCAGTTAATATCAAACCTGGCTCAATTGTCACTTTTTCCAGAGTGTTCCTCCAGTGGCCTCTCAAGCTGGATAACTGGGTCCCTTGCCTGAGCTTCCATAGCAACGGACAGCCACCTCCATCCTTGTGCCTGTCTCCCTATGCTGCCATTTTATTTTATTTTTTGTTGGTCATGGGGCTTGAACTCAGGGCCTAGGTGCTGTCCCTGAGATCTTTTTGCTCAAGGTTACCTAGCAGTCTACCACTTTGAGTCACAGCTCCACTTCCAGTTTTCTGGTGGTTAATTGGAGATAAGAATCTCATGGACTTTCCTGCCTGGCTGTCTTTGAACTGCAATCTTCAAATCTCAGCTTCCTGAATAGCGAAGCTTACAGGCGTGAATCACCAGCACCCAGCTTTGTGCTGTCATTTTAGTTACACGTGTGCTTCTTCCATTAGGCTGAGAGCTCCGGGAACCAAATTGCTTGCTCCTGCATCGCGTTTCTGCAGTGTTTTGTTTAGAGTTGACCTTCAACTAGCATTTGCTGCCTTAAGTCTAAAGCCTTCATTTTGCAGGTCAGGTCAGGGAACAGGTCTAAGGGGGGGGGGGGCAGGTCACTGTCTAAAGTCACATAGATTTAGAATCAAGACAGGTTTCTAGTGGAGATGGGTAGGGTGTGTGTGTTCAGGGTGGGATGTGGGACCTCCTTGCCTTGCTCCAGCGGCAGCGGTAGGAAACCAGCATGCTCAAGAAGACGGCCAACATGAAGCAGGCCTGGCAGGCCAGCACTGCCGCCCTCAGTGCCGGGGCTTCTTCCACTAGGCATGGTGTTGCGTCCCTGCAGCTGGTGCAGCCCTTAGAACATGGCTGGCATCGCAATAGCTTCCCTGAGTTGCTCTGTGGGGACCCAAATTGCTTGGTTGTCTGCGTAGCACTCTCTAACCCTACGAAGAACAAGATGAGCATTAAGAAGAGGCACCTAGCCAGATGTCAGCAGCTTGTGCCTGTAATCCTAGCTACTTAGGAAGCTGATGATCTGAAGATTGTGGTTCAAAGCTAGCCTAGGCAGGAAAGCTCATGAAACTCTTATCTCTAGTTAACTACCAAAAAGCTGGAAATGGCACTGTGGCTCAAAGTGGTAGAGCACTAGCCTTGAGCACAAATGCTCAGGGGAGGGCAGGGTAGCAGGAAGTAGTAATGCCAGGTAGGGTTCACTGGATAGCCAACTTGTATCATCTCTTATGTTTGGGTTTCTTCTCTGAAGGCAGACTTCCCTTGGCCTCTTCTGCTTCTTTTGATCTTCTGTCCTTGCCACCTCCCCCCTTCCCCACCCCCCACTCTACTGTTTCCTCCCAGGGCTTTCCCCAACCTGCCTTCCTTCTACAGGTCTTCCTCCCAGCCAGCCTAGCCTGTAACATACCTGCCTGACCCTTTGTCCACTCACTTACCCCCAGAGCCGCTTGCCCCGTAGAATCCAGGTCGGCAGTGGCAGAGGTAGCGGCCAAGGACAAAACCCTGACTCTCCAGGGGGACACACTGTGGGGATGACAAACAACATTTTTTTTTTCCAGGCATGGGGCTTGAACTCAGGACCTGGGCACCATGTATAAGCTTTTTTTGCTCAAGATTAGCACTATATCACTTTTTTTTTTTTTTTTGGTCCAGTCGTGGGGCCTGAACATTGGGCCTGGGCACTGTCCCTCAGCTCTTCAGCTCAAGGCTAGCGCTCTACCACTTAAGCCACAGCGCCACTTCTGGCTTTTTTCTTTTTGCTTATGTGGTGCTGAGGAATCGAACCCAGGGCCTGAGGCATGCAAGGCAAGCACTCTACCACTGAGCCACCTTCCCAGCCCCAGCACTATATCACTTTTTCTTCTCAAGGCTAGTGTTCTACCACAGCTTCACTTCTGGTTTTCTGGTGGTTAATTGGAGATAGGAGTCTCAGGGACTTTCCTTCCCAGGCTGGCTTTGAACCATAATCTTCAGATCTCAACCTCCTGAATAGTTAGGATTACAGATGTGAGCCACCAGTGCCTGACAACAACTTGTGTTTCTATAGGGCCTTTCTCTGGAAGAGCTTTCCTTCCCAGAAGTTGGAGGTCACACATAGTATCTTACATATGACTTACGGGTTTACACTAGGGACTCCCATCAGTAGCCTCCATAGTGCTTTCCCTTTATGGAAGTTCTATCCCTATTGTAAGCCTCTTCAAAGAGACAGAGTACAGGATAGGTCACCCTTCTGGTGAGATGCAGTAACAAGAGCCTTATGTCTCATTTCCCTGAACTGAGCTGTTGCTGGGGCAAGAGACTAGGGGAGGTGAGAGCAGGGAGAGGTCAGCTCTGTGGCACACATTATGTGTGCATTCTGCTTCAAAGGGGCCCCATCACTTGCCCTCTTTGGCACACAGGTGGGTTGAAAAGGCTCCTGCAGAGGAACAACTTCCTCTATCGGGAGGCATCTGGCTCTGGTACAGGACTGTTTTCCCTGGCCCTAATGTCAGGCTAATACCAGGCTGCTGGGATGCCTAGGTCAGCCCTTTATTCCACCTCTGCCCATGGATATTTTCCCAGCAAGGGACTGAGCAGGCCTCAGAGTCTGCTGAGTCAGATCTGTTGTGAGGAGGGATTGGAATACCAGTAGATCACAAGATGGAGTTCACCTTGGGAGATTCTATATCTAGCCCCTGACTCACCTGGGGAGTTAGGAAACTTGCTATTAGGAAATCAGCTTCTCCTCTTGCCAGGACTACTTTTGAATATGCTCTGCTCCTCACTGTGTACCCAGTGAAGTAAATGTGACTAGATTAAAAAAAGTGAACAGAGAGACAAGAACTCACATATGTAATCTTGGCTCCTTGGGAGGCTGTGATTGGAAGGATCACAGTTTGAGGCCAGCCCAGGCAGAAAAGTTCTGGAGATGCAGTGGCACATGCCTGTTATCCTATCTACAACAGGAAACCTAAAGATAGATGGGTGTGGAGTTCCAAGGACAAGACAGGGAAGAAAGCAAGATCCTCCCTCAAGAAAAACTAGTGTAAAAAATGCTTGGAAGCCGGATACCAGTGGCTCACGCCTATAATCCTAGCTACTCAGGAGGCTGAGATCTGAGGATTGCGGTTCAAAGGCAGCCCAGACAAAGAAAGTCCAAGAGACTCTTTTTTTTTTTTGTCGGTCATGAGGCTTGAACTCTGGGCCTGGGCACCGTCCCTCAGCTCTTCAGCTCAAGGCGAGCGCTCTACCACTTGAGCTACAGCGCCACTTCCGGTTTTCTGGTGGTTTATTGGAGATAGGAGTCTCACGGTCTTTCCTGCCCGGGCTGGCTTTGAACCGCGATCCTCAGATCTCAGCCTCCTGAGGAGCTAGGATTACAGCGTGAGCCACCAGCGCCCGGCTTCGAAGAGACTCTTATCTCCAATTCACCAGAAAACTGGAAGTGGTGCTGTGGCTCAAGTAGTAAAACACCTGCTTTGAGCTGAAAGGCTCAGGGACAGTGCCCAGGCCCAGAGTTTAAGCCCCATGACCAAAACAAAACAAAACAAAAAACAAAAAACCCTCAAAAAAACCAAACCCGCTTGGAGGTGTGACTCAGCTGTGGAGTGCCCTGAGCTCAAACCCCAGTACTGGTGGGGGGTAGGGAAGAACTGAGTGCAAGCTTAGACATAAAAGGCTCTGGGTTCAGTCCCCAATACATGTGTGTGTGTGCGTGTATGTGCATGTGCATGCATGCGTGCAAGTGCACACCTCCCTCCCCCATCAAACTTGTAGTGGGAATCTCTTCTCTATTTCTGAACATATTAGCTCCAAACATACGTATCCTAAAGAGTAGTGGCCACCTGTGTGTGCAGTTATGCTGAGCACAGTAAACTGCGGCTTCAGGGTCCTCCCTGACCTCAGTTCAGCTTGTGAGTACATGCAGTCAGAGTAATCATGGAGTGGCCAGGTTCCCTGGCCTTCCCGTCTCCCAGTATTGGGCTTGTGGAAGTACCAGCCAGTGTTATCAATCATCCTAATGTACCCGCATCCTGGCTCCAATTCTGTCTGCATGTAGTCATGGTATGCACTACTCCAGACCTCTTCAACTTCCTTCTTTGTGGAGAAGGCAGGATTGGGGAGCCACAGCCAGATTCCCTGAGGTTCCTTGGGAGCTAGGAGAGATAAATACCTTGGGGCTAAGCCATAGGGCTGGACTGGAACTGGTCTTATGAGCCCACACCCGGGTCTCCTGAACTCCTGTCTCACCCAGGCCTCCCTCCTGGAATTGATGGCCATGCTGGCCACTTAGGCCCAAAAGGTGGCATTGCTAAGTGCCGGGCTTCACAGCCATGATGGTGTTCATGATGAGTGTGAAGAATACATGCTTTGTGGAGGAGAAAACAAAGTAGAGAAGGCCCAAATAGCCATGATCACAGTACAACAGCTATGGCTGGAGGCACCATTTTTCTTGATGAATGTCTTGCCACCCTGGGAACATGCTCCTGGCAAAACCACCAGCACATCACAGACTCCTATAACCCCTTCACCCCCATGAATGTTAAGTACGGCTGGGCAGTAAACTCTGCCCTGCTCCTCCTGGGAGAGTTGCATTCATTACCATCTCGCTCCTGCCCTGGCAGTGAAAGCAACGCTGTGTACCATGTACCTTGTTCTTACCCCAAGTCCAATTCTGCAGAGGATTATTGTGGGCTGGATTGTGTGTGTGTGTGTGTGTGTGTGTGTGTGTGTGTGTGTGTGTGTGTGTGTGTGTGTGTGTGTATAAACTAAGTATAAAAAGGGGAAAAAGGTTTCTTCTTTGGTTAGACTCTTTCTAGATTACAACAGCCAACACCATTTATTTCAACTAATACAATAATGGAGTATCATTTGCAGGCCATAAAAAGCCTAGAGCTGTGTTAACACGAAGCATGTGGTGCAGGGGAAGGAAAGGAGACGATTTACAGAGGATATAGGATCCAGGAGCACTGAATACCAGAACAGAGAGCAAATGCAGGCACTCTGAGACTCCAAAGGGATGCAAGAGGTAGTTGTTTTGGGGTGGGAGCAGGAAGTATAGAGTGAGCTGTGAGGGCCATCATTTCTAAAAAGCCTGGCATGTCACCTCTGCCGATCCCTGGGGATACCCTCAAAGCCCTAAGATGCTGATGTAGGTTTGTCAGCTGCACATGGGAGATAGGAGAGGAGGAGAGAAAGCAGAATCTAGTGGTCCCTCATCTTTTTCATCCTTACCTGGGTGCTGTTGAGATCACACAGGTGTGTGTTGGAGTACCAGCCTGGGCCACTTGCACACTGATTGATGTCCACACTCTGGAGATCTATGTCCATCTGCACCTGGCCTCTAGGACAGTGAATTAGCAGTTAGGGGTTTAGTATTGGATGCCAAGGTGGATATCTGTCCTTAGGTGCTAGACTATGTTGCAGTCTTGGCAAACTTCAGCATGATGACTGTAGTGTGGGGCACATAGGCATGCCATTTCTCCACGGTCTCTGTGGCAACAACTCCTTCCCCCTCCACTTTTCAACATCTTGTCATTTTCTGGTTTCCATCAATTAGTAGAGGGGAGAGACATGTCAAGAAACCAGGGCTCTGATGATCTCTCTGAAGGGGATTTTCACACTCGCTTGTGGTATGTACACACACACACACACACACACACAGAGCTCAGCTATTAATCATGCTCACTCTACCCAAGTCATGAACTAATCACAGCAAAAGAAGTGTGGAACAGAGAAGCCCTAAGCTGACGCTGCCTAGACTAGAAGCTTTCCAACCTTCCTTTGGGCTGAGGGGGGAAGAGAGCGGGCAAGCAGCCAGCATGCCTGCTTGCAGGAAGGGAACCCTTCTGGGAACAATGAATAGGGACACAGAGCTGGCAAGGCCATGTTGATTGCTGAAAGCCTTGCAGTTCTATGTTCATTTGCTACCCTCTTCCCAATAGGCTCCCAAATGGAAGTGTTTTAAGCTCCTGGCTTAAGACAGACAGAACAGAGGGATCTGGTCTATGTAAAAATACAGCTATTGGAGCTGGGCACCGGTGGCTCATGCCTGTAATCCTAACTACTCAAAAGGTTGAGATCTGAGATGGTGGTTCAAAGCTAGCTTGGGCAGGCAAGTCTATGAGACTCTTATCGCCACTTAACCACTAGTAAAACAGAAGTGGTGCTATGGTTCAAAATGGCAGAACACTAGCCTTAAGTGAAAAAGCTCAGAGACAGTGTCCAGGCCCTGAGTTCAAGGCCCATGATGGGAAAAAAAAAAGAAAAAAAGAAAAAAAAAGTCATTGGGAATGTCCCTGGTGATGCAGCCAACTCCCGAACATTGGCTCCAGTCTCTTTTTGTGCCAGTCCTGGGCTTGAACTCAGGGCCTTGACACTGTTCCTCCTCTTCCTCCTCTTCCTCCTCCTCCTCCTCCTCCTCCTCCTCCTCCTCCTCCTCCTCCTCCTTCTTCCCTCTACTACTTGAGCCAGAGCTCCATTTCTGGATTTTTGGTAGTATTTTTGGAAATTAGAGTCTTTCAGACTTCTCTTTTTTGGCTGGCTTTGAACTGTGATTCTCAGATTTCAGCCTCCTGAGTGGCTAGAATTACAGTGTCTAACTGGCTCCAAGTTCTTGACAGAGATTGTCCTTCTGGAATGTCTACAAGGGTCTCTGAGAAGCTTGGTACATGGATTGTCACTGTCATCTGTCCCAAGCCCATTCCTCAGACCTGATAGCCAAGACCCCTTCCTGTCTACACTCACACACACACACACACACACACACACACACACACACACACACTCACTCACTCACTCACACACACACACATCTGGACACATGTGTATACACATACATATAAATATATGCTTATATATGCATACCTACCTGTATGCCACACATACACATTCACTCATGCTCACAGACATTCATTCTTGTGCTCAAGCACCCAAATACAAATAGATGCCCAGATAAATACTTGTACATGGATTGACTTGTACACATTATGTACACTTACACCTATATGCATTAACAAGTAGTTATAGATTCCCAGAGGTGGCTGTAACTACATACTGCTGGATGCAAATATACACATCTAGGTCCCCAGACATCCACATGTTCTTGCTAAATGACCATGCACAGCTGCATAGCCTTGTGTCCCTTCTACCCCTTCCCCATCCCCATCAAACCATCCAAACCCGCACAAGCCCACTTACCTGACCTCTGGACTAAGGTCTGGCTTGAGTCCATAGAAGGTGGCAGTGAGCGTGACCAGCCAGCCAGGACGGAGCCGGCCTTCCTGGCATTCCAGGAAGGGAGGGGACAGCCTCACCTGCTGTATGTCCCCCACATAGCCATCTCCCCGTGGCCACTTGGGACTGTTGAGGCTCCTTAGGTCATTGGTTAGCACCCGTTTCTGTAGATTAGGGTTCTCCATGTCTCCAGCTGGGTTCTCTTCTTGTACCCTGTTCCCAGATAAGTCTTGAAGGATGGTCTCCTCTCCCATTCGGGTGGCTTGCAGGGCCAGCTGTAGGTGGCTGGCCCCTGGTGGAGGGTTAAAGGTCAACAAAGCTCTGTAGGCCCTTGGGTCTCCCTCAGCCACACTGCGGACCAGGGCCTGGTACCACTCCACATCCTCCTCTACACTGGACTCACGGATGTCGTTGGCTTGCAAAAGCATGTTGAGAAAGTTGGCGGCTTGAGTCAGGGTGCCTGCTGCTCTCTGTAGAATTGGGGGAAGTCTTGGCTTTGCTTCTGCCCCATGAGCTTCAAAGCGCTCACTGCAATTTGCCCCCAACAGCTGTTGGGCCTCTCCAGAGTACAGAAAAGCTAGGGCTGCTTCAGCCCCCTGTGGGAGCTCCCACGCGGACACTGATCCTGGCTTGGCTTGGGAAGACAGTGGAGGCAGAGAGCGGGGCAGCCTTGGACCTCCTAGAGCCCAGCCAGAGAGGAAATAGAAGCCCAGCAGCCCCCACACAGAAGAGCGCATGACCACTGCCCTGGTGCCCATTTCAGGACAGCTCTTGGTCCCCTGGATTCCAGGCTGCCAGGGGGATTTGGTGCCCAAGAAAGGTCTGACAGAGGCTGTCTGCTGTCTGGGCCTGCCTGCATTCCCTGTATCTCTTCTCTTCTCTCTCTCTCTCTCTCTCTCTCTCTCTCTCTCTCTCTCTCTCTCTCTCTCTCTCTCTCTTTCTCTCTCTCAGGCTGGCACTGTCTGGCATGCTTTTTTCTTCTCTCTAACGTCATCAGCTGGCTCCTGGACGTAGGTATAAGGGCTTTGCCCCTCCTCCCTCACTGTGGTCCCCTATTTCAAGCCCTCTTAATCCTAGCATACCACTCTTCCCCCATCTCTGATCCAAGTCCCAGTCTCTCTCCATCCTCCCCCACCACACATCTGCTTCAGAGAAAGAAACAGGGAGGGAAGGAGAGGGGACCAGTTGCGACCTCCCTAGCCCTCCCTCGCTCTGCCCTCTGCTCCACTAGGAGTGATGGGTAAATCCAGGATGGGGTGCCATAGCAACCACAGATGAGCCCAGGCCCCTCTCCCCACCCCCTCTGCTCCACTCGGCCTCCTGGCAGCAGTGACAACAGGCTTGATAAAGGGCCAGGCAGCATCTCCTGGCAGTCTGCTCTGGGTGCTTGCATCCCCTGACATTGCTGCTTAGCCAGAATCATGATTGGGAGTGGTGAGGGTAGGAACGATCTTTAGAATCAGCCTTTGTCAAGACTGAGGCAGTCCCAAATCTTTTTTTTTTTTTTTTTGCCAGTCTTGGGGCTTGAACTCAGAGCCTGGGCACTATCCCCAAACTTCTTTTTGCTCAAGGCTAGCACTCTACCATTTTTCTCTACTGTTTTTTTCTGTTTTATGTGGTACTGAGGAATTGAACCCAGGGTTTTATGCATGCTAAGCAAGCACTTTACCACTAACCCATATCCCCAGCCCCCTAATCTTTTTCCTACACATCATTTCAATGGATTCTGTCCCACAGCCATGTATAATGAATATTGTTATCCCTATTTCACAGGTACAGAGACAGAGACAGAGACTGCCCACCCCCAAGACCTTCGTTCCAAAGCAGCTCAAATTACCTAGCAAAACTGCCGCAGTCAGGCATTGATGGCTCATACCTATAATCCTAGCTATTCAGGAGGCTGACACCTAGAGGATCCAAGTTCAAAGCCAGCCTTGGAAGAAAAGTCTGCAAAAACTCATCTTCAATTAAACAGCAAAATGTCAGACTAAGATATGACTCCAGTGGTAGAGCATGAAGTATGTGCATGAAGTATTAGCAGCACATATGCGTGTGCACACACACACACAGCAATATTGCCTTTTAACTTGAGATCTTATTAATATAAAAAGTCAGGGCTGGGAAGGTGGCGCAGTGGTAGAGCGCTTGCCTTGCATGCATAAGGCCCTGGGTTCAATTCCTCAGCACCACATAAGCAAAAAGAAAAAAGCCGGAAGTGGTGCTGTGGCTTAAGTGGTAGAGCGCTAGCGTTGAGCTGAAGAGCTGAGGGACAGCACCCAGGCCCAGATTTCAGGCTCCACGACCGGACCCCCCCCCCCAAAAAAAAGAGTCATATTGGAGTGTGGTACCAGTGGCTCATGCCTGTAATCCTTGCTATTTTTATTTTTTTCATTTTTTTGTCTGTCATGGGGCTTGAACTCTGGGCCTGAGCACTGTCAAGGTGAGTGCTCTACTACTTGAGCTATAGCTCAAGTTCATGCCTGTAATCCTAGCCAGTCAAGGCAGGAAAGTCTATGAAACTCTTAGCTCCAATTAACCACCAAAATGCTTGAGTTATGGACTCAAGTGATAGAGCCTTGAGCAAAAAAGCTCAGGGACAGCACTTAGGCCATAAGTTCAAGCCCTAGAACCCCCCCCCCCCACACACGTGCACACAAAGTCATACAAAGCTAACTATGCTACTAATGCAATTACAAAGGTTTTGTTCTATGCCAGCTATGTCCTCTAGCTAAACACTTGACAAATATTGCCTGAAAGTGCTGAAATTTGAACTCAGGACCTTGAGCTTGCTCAGCCTGTTTGCTTGACTGGTGCTCTACCACTTGAACCACACTGCTAACTCTGCTTTTAGTTGGTTATTTTGATTACAGCCTCAAGGAATTCTCTGCTTGGGTTAGCTTCAAGCAGGGATCCCCTAGATTTCAGCCACCTGAGTAGGATTGCAAGGATGAACCACCATCACCTGGCTTGTTTTGTTAATTATTATTTTTGAGATGAAGTCTTGCTTATTATAACCATGCTAGTCACAGAGCAATCTTCTTGCCTCTGCCCTAATAATGCCTGACTATGTAGAGAAGTTGAATCATGTATGTTCAGTAATATAGCCAGATCACTACATAATTAGGACTCAAATCTGACCAGTCACAAAGTCCAGAGAGGCAGAAAACGTAGTTCTCAGTGCCCAAACATTACCTATTTTAGAATAACTAAGTGAACCTCAGAATTTCTTCTTTTGAGTCTCTAGGTTGTTTTCATAAAAATTTCTTTTTTTGGGGGGGGTCCTGAAGTCTGGGCCTGGGCACTGTCCCTCAGCTGAGCCTCTTCAGCTCAAGGCTAGAGCTCTACCACTGGAGCCACAGTGCCATATCCGGCTTTTTTCTTTTTGCTTACGTGGTGTTGAGGAATAGAACCCAGGGCCTCATACATGCAAGGCAAGCACTCTACCACTGAGCCACCTTCCCAGCCCTTCATAAAAATTTCTAACTAAAGCTCTACCACTGCAGGAAATGCATATTTTTCTTCTAGTACTGGGGTTTGAATGCAGGCCCTTAAACTCTCAGTCAATTTTTTCATCCATGGCTGGTGCACTACCACTTGAGCCATGCCACCAGTCTGACTTTTAGCTGGTTATTTGGAGATGGAGTCTCACAGACTTTTCTATGCAATTTAGCTTTGAACCAAGATCCTCCAGGTCTCAGCCTCCTGAGTAGCTAAGATTACAAGGCACAAGCCACCAGTGCCTGGCTGAAAGAGTTTTGCTACATAGCTCCAATTGTCCTGGAAGTGAGGTGATCCTCTTGCCTCATCTCCCACACCAGTGCATTCAGCTTGCAGGAATATTTTTATAAAATCAGCTCAGCAAACAGAAAACTCCATCTTTTCTCAGAGATTAATTTCAGTGTTCTCCCTTCCCCCAGCACTTAGGATATAGGACTGGAAAATTAGGAGAGCAAAGAAAGGAGGCAATCCTTGTCCTGTCTTACAAAGATGTTGCATGTACTTCTGTGCAAGTTAAAGCTACCACTCTGTATCTTATGGGATGCTAAGGACGTGACTGGACAGTAGAGGGCGCTGCAAAGCCACAAACATTGTTTTCATAAAATAATTTCTGGGTCCAGAGAGCTTTCCAGAGAGAACTAGGGATGTTGGGAGGTTGGCCTCTTTAGGCCTTGAATGCTTTAGGGTGCTATAGAAAATGTTCTTTTCTTTAGAAACCTGAGTAATACCTGAGAAGTAGTTGGGGAGAGAGGTGCTAGAGAATTACATCTTCAAACAGCTGGTTTTGAACCAAATAACTTTAGCTAAATGGCTCATTGAGATTTAGTTTGTTTCATTGCATTTGAGGAAGGCTGTTAAATCAGGACCTGTCATTTGCTAGGCAATCTATTACTTGAGCCATACTCGGAGTCCTTTTGTTTTTAGTTAATTTTTTTCAAATAGGGTCTCAAGTATTTTCCCAGGGTTGCCCTCAGAGGCAACCTTCCTACCTATGCTTCTTGCATAGCTGGGATCACAGGCACATGCCACAACTCCCAGCTTATTGACTGAGACAGGATCTTGCTAACTTTTTGCCCTGTCTGACCTCCAAGAGCAACCTTTTTGATCTTTGCCTCCAGAGTAGCTGAAATGAAGATGTGAGCCACTGTGCTTGGCTGAAGGCTATTCTGTTTCATAGAATTAGGGATAGATTTGCATTAGGAACCTTGTAAGAGGTCTAAGGTTGTACCTTCCATGTTTATGTATCAAAGGCCTACTTCTCTGCCAGGCCACAATCCTTGGTTTTGGAGAGTCAATGAGAACAGAAAGTCAGAATGGCTGGCTTCCTCACAGAATTTAAAGTTTTTAAAGATTTTAAAGATTTTAACTAAATCACTTATGGGCAATAAAGGAGTGGTCCTCAAGCTCAGTGAAGAGGAAGGGTCCAGGCAAGTAGATCTCCTTGGTGCCATTAAGACGGAGTTCAAAATGAACGCTAGACAGGAGTTTACTAAGCACAGACAGAAGGCAAAGTCTTCCAAGAAAGGGGGAAATGGCTGGGCTTGAGGCTATGACTTAATATTCCCGTGCTTGCTGTGCATATGTGAGCCCTTGGTTAAACCTCTAACACTGGGGGAAAAGAAGGGGGTGGAATAGAAGGGAAAATAGCTTCTGCAATGTCCATATATGTGGGAAATGGACACAGTGTTAGTGACAATTAACACTAACACTGAGAGGCAGGGATAAGATCACCCAGGGCCTCATAGACCTCCTTAAGGAGCTTTGTATTTAGCCTAAGAACAATGGGAAAGCAGGAACGCTCCTTTGTAAAGGTCTCTCAGGCTGTAGGACTCAGCCTTCTCCTCAATGTGGGTTTAGGCACTTAGATTTCTAAGTTTTGCTGACTGGTCCACCTTCCTTATCCCCTGGGAATCTCAATATCTCCCTTGGTGACAATTAGAATGAGTTTTATTTGGGCTTCTCCTCTTCAGGATCTCCTCCTTCCCAGAAAGACCTTGATCTTATTTGATCCTTATAGCACCCCTGCCAAGTAAAGCATGTTCTGCATTTTACAGATGAAAACATCGAGGTCTAATGGTACTATAGAACAGGTTCATACTAGCTTGTGAAAGTCAATTGTTAAAATGTCTGGAATTTTATAGAGTAGTTGTTAAACATAACCAGTATTTAAAGTTTAATCATGCAAACTTAGAGGGGAAAGGGGTACATTATAGTGATAGAATGTTTTGCCTAGCAAAACATTGTGCAAGTCCCACAAAAAAATCATACAATAAGTTTATCAAAAACAAAGGTAATGGAGTTGGAGATTTAGCTCAATGGAAGAGGATTTGACTAGCCAAGTGCAAGGCCCTGACTTTGGTTATCAGTTCTGGAGAACAACAAAAACAAATACAATAAGCTCCCCAAACCCATTGTTTCCTAATAATGTTACCTGGGCACTTGGGTTATTTATATTCAATGTAGCACATGATTAAACTACCCCATTGTGAAAGATATGTTATAATCCACTTTTTTTTTTTTTGGTCAGTCATGGGGCTTGAACTCTGGACCTGGGTGCTGTCCCTCAGCTCTTCAGCTCAAGGTGGGCGTTCTGCCACTTGAGCCACAGCACCACTTCCGGTTTTCTGGTGGTTATTGGAGCTAAGAGTCTTATGGACTTTCCTGCCTGGGCTGGCTTTGAACCACAATCCTAAGATCTCAGCTTCTTGAGTAGCTAGGATTAAAGGTGTGAGCCACTGACACCTGGCTTACAATCTTAACTCTGTCTAGTAAGGTCAGGTGGATGGGAATAATCAGCCACTGGGCCAGTGCTACAAATCACTGTTTAACTTATTGTTTTACTTATGAATTATATATAAGAAAGTGAATCACCTATTGCTGATGGCTCTCACTTGCAATCCTAGGGGACCCAAGTGCCTACTTGGTGCAGACCCAGCCTGAACAGAAAAGTTCACAATATCCCTTCTCAATGGAATCCTGGTTAATCCACTAAAGTCAAGGGGCCTGAACACTGTCCCTCAGCTCTTCAGCTCAAGGCTAGCGCTGTACTACTTGAGCCACAGCATCACTTCTGGCTTTTTCGTTTATGTGGTGCTGAGGAATCGAACCCAGGGCCTCATGCATGCAAGGCAAGCACTCTACCACTGAGCCACTTTCCCAGCTCCAATCCAGTCTACTTTTTATCCTTCATAGCTAAGAAGCCTAACAGGCAAATAATATCCAGAGGAGACCTGATCTCAAGAATAACTCACAAAAAATAGGGCTGAAGGTGTGGCTCATCAATATTAGTGCCTGATAACCAAGGAGTAGACCCAGAGTTCAAACCCAGTAATGAAAAAAATATAAAAAGAGGGGGAATGTTAATAATTCCGATTTAGAGTTTATGTTATATAGTTGTTACATTGTGACTAGCACAAAATTGAGAAAATACTCTTTTTTAGTATTTGAAAACTTTTCTGTTTTGTTTTTCGGGTCTGGTCGTGGGACCTGAACTCTAGGCCTGGAGGCTGTCCGTCAGCTCTTCAGCTCAAGGCTAGCATTCTACCACTTGAGCCACAGAGCCACTTCCTGCTTTTTTTTTCTATTTATGTGGTGCTGAGGAATTGAACCCAGGGCCTCAGGCATGCAAGGCAAGCGCTCTACCACTGAGCCACCTTCCCAGCCCCTGAATACTTTTCTGATTTAGCAAAGAAGTGTCCTCCTGTCACACTCCTTGGTAAGGGCTAAACACTAGCCCAGTGGTAGCCCAGTGGTTGAGTTCCTGTTTATTGTGTATGAGGCTCTAGGTTCTGTCCCCAGCACCCCAAAATACACAGAAGAGTTTGGCAAAAACCACGGAAAGCATTCTATGACCATCAGTTATATAGAATTTGTTACTGAATATATTTTATTATTTAGTAATTGTGGTCTATACGACCTTTATATCAACACAACTTATGATCAGTTTATTTATCTCTATATATGCCACACAGTCCCTTTCCTATAGAGAGCTGGTTGTTAAACACATTATCAGGAAACCTTGTTCATGTAGACATTTCCATAGTTGAGTGAATGCCAGGAGATTAATGAAATGATTGGTCCAAGACACACATAGGTGGGACAAGAACTAGAGATAACTGTCAAGGCCAGAGCTATCGTTCAGGAACCAGGGCTTCTCGCGCTCTACAGAGTGGACGAGTCGAGGCCTGGGTGCCCAGGAAGTGAAACGCAGGGGTCGAGGCCGGAGACCGACGTGGGCACAAACCCAGCTTAGGGCCAATAGCGACCCGATGCGCGCAACGTCACGCGCAGTGGAGACCAGCGCAGCACGGCCCCGGAGAGGGGCGTGGCCACTTCTCCCGGAAGTGACGCTAGTTCGGGGGACAGTCCTCCGGCGGCGGCGGCGGGCGGCGGCGGCGGCGGCGCGCGGCCTGGGCTCGCGCTGGGCTCCGCGCGCCCCCCGCCCCCCTCTATGAGGAAGAGGCCGCGGCTGCCGTTAGCGTTGTCGCTCCGGGGGCCGCGGCGGGCGGGGCTCCGGCGGGGCCCGGCCTAGTCCCCACCCCAGCCCGGCTCCCAGCCGCCCGCCCTCCCTCCCTCCCTCTCCCCGATGCAGGGGGCCGAGCTCCGGGATGGCGAGGCGGCGGCGGCGGCCGCTTCGTACCGTGTCCTAAGCCGCCTCCTCGGCTATGGCGAGGCGGCCCCCGAGCCAGGCCCACCGCCGCCGCCCCCGAGCCATGGCCCTCCGCCGCCCCCCTTCCTCGCGCGGCCCGGCCCGCGGGGCTCCCGGCCGCCGCAGCTGATGGTGTTCCGCAACGTGGGTCGACCGCCCGAGCAGGAGGACGCGGAGGCGGCTCCGGAGCCGGGACCCTCGGAACTGCTGTGTCCCCGGCACCGCTGTGCCCTGGACCCCAAGGCCCTGCCACCGGGCTTGGCGCTCGAGCGCTCCTGGGGCCCGGTCGCTGGACTAGAGGCACAGTTAGCGGCTCTGGGGCTCGGGCAGCCGGCGGGGCCGGGGGTCAAGACGGTCGGTGGGGGCTGCTGCCCGTGCCCGTGCCCCCCGCAGCCGCCCCCTCCGCAGCCCCAGCCGCCTGCTGCCGCCCCGCAGGCCGGGGAGGACCCCACCGAAACGAGCGACGCGCTGCTGGTCCTGGAAGGCTTGGAATCGGAGGCCGAGAGCCTGGAGACTAACAGCTGCTCGGAAGAGGAGCTCAGCAGCCCCGGCCGTGGAGGAGGAGGCGGCAGCCGGCTTCTGCTGCAGCCCCCAGGCCCCGAATTACCTCCGGCGCCCTTCCCACTGCAGGACTTGGTCCCTTCAGGGCGGCTGAATCGAGGGGAGCAGCAGCAGCAGCAGCAGCAGCAGCAGCAGCCGCAACCGCCGCCGCCGCCGCTGCCTCCAGGGCCCCTCCGGCCCCACGCGGGCCCTTCTAGGAAGGGTTCCTTCAAAATCCGCCTCAGTCGCCTCTTTCGCACCAAGAGCTGCAACGGTGGCTCGGGAGGTGGGGATGGCACCGGCAAGAGGCCTTCTGGAGAGCTGGCTGCTTCTGCTGCGAGCCTGACGGACATGGGAGGCTCTGTGGGCCGGGAGCTGGACTCGGGGAGGTGAGACCGTCTGGGGGTCGGGGGAGCTGGCCACAAACTTGCCTTTTTTTTTTTTTTTTTCCTGTTAGCATCATCCTAACAGTTCTCATGCTCTTTGCGAAGCGCACACTTGAGGCTAAAGGTGGTGACATCTTGCTTTCAGATCAAGAGCTAATTGTGGAAACAGCTTTCACTCTTAGAGAGTTCACACTCCGTGACACTTCTCTGCTGGTTGGCAACACGCTCTTTGGGAATGACTTGAAACCATCTGCCCATCCCCATCCTGGCCTCACTTTTTTAAGTTTTTCTAAGGTGTCTTGTCTACCGTTACCCCCACAGGGAGGTTGCTGGAAATGGGCCTTGGACAAAAGGCTGGGTGTTGATTACTTTGCTTATTATTATGTTGGCCACCTTGCTGGTTTTTCTGTGGACCTGCACCCCCTTCTTCCCTTAGAGGCTAAGGACCTCCTTAGAGGCTAAGGACCTTATGCAGTGTAGGCCATCAGTCAGTTGGGTATCTTAAATTTGGTTTTAATGCTTTCCTGGTTTTTTTCCCTTAGATGTACTTGCTGTCTAAAGCCTGTGTACTGACCACTGCCTGTGGGAATAGAAAATAGCTTTGCTTGCTCTCTCTGAAGCCCAGGTGAAAATTCTAAGTGTGAGTGAAGTATAGACATGGGTACTGTAGGCCAGTTAATGAAAATTGGTATTGAGGCCAACTAATGAAAATTCCAAACTTAAACATTGAGGCCAATAAATGAAAATTCCAAACTTAGACATTGAGGGTTTTTGTTTTTTGCTTGAATTCTTAAAGGGTGGACTGATTTTTGACATTCAATGAGATCAGTAGTATTGGTTTAGAAAGCTGACAAGTTTCTAAACAACCAAGTTTTGTGTCAGTGAAATGAGACTTCGTTTGATGAAGCTTGCCATTGTGGATTTTAGTTCTGAATGGGTCTTAACACCAGGCCTAGTTTTGTTTTTGATGTGGCTTATATGATGAATTCTCTTTTCTTTCCCTCCCTCTCTCCCAAAACCAAGGCCAAAGAACTGGTAAATCATATATATTGATAACCTTGCTGTGCACTAGAATCACTGGTGGAGCTTTTTGAAAAGGTTTATATGTTTGGAGCCAAAAAGTTGAATTTTAAAAAGTTCCCCAGTTGATCCTGTAATTGAACCACTTACCCATGGACTTCTCATGGGCATTTTGGTGTTCCAAGAGGCAAGTGTGCACTCAATTTATTTTGTTGCCCTTTCTGAACAGCTGTGCCATGGGTTTCTCTTGGGGATCAGACCAAATCCAAACTTCATAAAGAAATCAATGTCTTGCCCCTTCAGGTAGGACCATATTTCTCTGTTTGTTTCCTGATGAACTCATCCCAAGAACTCAGGTCTTAAAAAGTGTGTGACTGCTAAAAAAGTTTGTGTGTGTTTGTGTGTGTATGTGTGTGCATGTGCATGTTAGGTGATCCACCTACCAGTACAGACAGAATTTTCATCAGACGGGAGTGGAAGGCAGGATTAAAGCTGTGGGTAATAACATAGGGTAGATTGCTAATTTTCTTGTCGTTTTTCCCTGCCTTTGTTACATATTGACCAGGATTTGGGCTAATATTCCAGAGATGAAAAATATGAGATGTGGCACGAAATTAGCTGTAACAGCTAATAGATTAAGAAGAGGACAAGGCATATAATATTATATGATGTTTTGCCTTTGGAAGCAGAATTTAATGGTCATTGGCGGCTGCTCTGCCACCAACCCTCACACTAAGCACAATACAGATTTTTGCTGCAGAGGAAATTGGGCTCTACTTCTGCAAAGAAGCTTAGTTCAGGGCACTGGAGAATTACATTTTTTGGTCCAAGGGCTTTTTCTGATGAATTGGAGAAGAGCTAGGCATTTGTGTGTAAACGTTTGGCTGACTGGTATTTGGAGGCAGCATGTTGTATAAAGAATGTGAAAGTCTAGATTCTATTTAGAACTCCAACATTATCTATGAGATGGAGGCCAAATTTGTCTTCATACGTCCCTGTTTCATCCATAAAATGGGAGAAATAGCTATCTTGTTCCTGTTCCTATAGAAATAGAATGAAGACAAAAGAAATATGGATGGACTATTTTGTACCTTTTGGAAGAGAAGTAATAAAACTAAATTGGTAGATTTTTTCTGTGCTTAGGATTTGGTGCTACTTGTTAGCTTTTCCACAGCTTACTATGTGCCAGTCTTGCTGGCAGCCTCACAGCTGTGAGAAACGTGGTAAATCTGGCTAGGGTGGGTGTGATTTTTGTGGATCTGTACCTCCACACAAGTCTGCTGTGTTGAGAAAAAGGATGAGTTTGGATTTTTAGCTTAGTCGCTTGATTGGTAGGACCTGGGAGCAGTGAGAAATTTCAGTCTTTTGCCAAAGGGTGTGTGTCTTCCTCCTTATTGTTGGTTGGAGTTAATTACGGGCCTCTGCTGTTCTTGCTGTGTAATTTGAGCATTTATAATAACCTCTAGGCATAATTCTCAACATCTGCCTTTACTGCCTACCTTTACCACAGCTAGACTAGAAAGTACTTCTAGCATTTTATAATACTTAGCATTTCCTATATTTAACACTAAGCAAAACTTGACTTCCCTTCACCTGTTCTTGGGTCTACCAAATGGACCGCTTGGATATTACTGAGTCTTAAAGGAGTATAAGTTAGCTTAGAGAACACTTTTTTGTTTTGCTTTGTTTTGGTCATGGGGCTTGAACTCTGGGCCTGTGCACTGTGCCTGAGCTCTTCAGCTAAAGGCTAGTTAGTGCTCTAGCACTTGAGCCACAAGCCACTTTGGGTTTTCTGGTGGTTAATTGGAGATGGGCTAACGATCCTCAGATCTCAGCCTCCTGAGTGGGATTACACGTGTGAGCCCCCTGCCACACCAGGCTTAGAGAATGCCTTTTGAGTGAAGTAAGAAATGAGCCTGCCAATTAATCAGGTTTCTATTCTTAGGAACTAGGCTAGGCCTTATACCACACATATGTTGTAATTCAGAGAACTGGGCTTGATGCCTGTGGGCCTCAATGTAATATAGAGCTTGCTATTTCAGGAAAAGCAGTGGACGTCCCTTGTCTACTTCACATATGTTGAGCTGGTTGTCTTCCTTTGGATTTGGTGAGAAACAGCATGATATGCCCTTGAATTGTCATATAATACACACTTGGTTGGGAATAGGTGCCTTTTTCTCTTTCTCTTTTAAAGACTTGTTTTTACTGAATTCAACCATTGAGGCTATTACTGGCAGTCTTCATAGTTCTATGATGGCTTTTACAGGCTATATTGGCATCAGTTTGGGACTCTGCTGTCTTAGACAGACCTGTCATACAGGAGAAACTTTTTTTAGGAGGAGGGGTCTGGTTGTGGGGCCTGAACTCTGGGCTTGGGCACTGTCCCTCAGCTCTTTAGCTCAAGGCTAGCACTCTACCACTTGAGCCACAGCGCCACTTCTGGCTTTGTTCTTTTTGCTTATGTGGTGCTGAGGAATCGAACCCAGAGCCTCATGCATGCAAGGCAAGCTCTCTACCACTGAGCCACCGTCCCACCCCCAGGAGAAACTCATTTTATTTTTTAGTGGTACTGGGGTTCAAACTCAGAGCTTCATGCTTGCTAAGTAGATGCTCTGCTGCTAAACCATGCCTCTGGCCATGTTTTGTACTTGTTATTTTTGACATGCACTTGGACTACAATTTGCCTATTATTTAGACAGCCTGTTGCTACTGAGATGACAGGTGTGCACCACTGTGTCTAGCTTCCCTCTGTTGAGAAAGAATCTTACAAACTTTTCTGCCTTGGATGGCCTGGAGCTGTGTACCTCCAGTATACTTTCGAATGACAGTCACACTTCAGTGAACCCAGCTAGGGTTAGGGGAGGGGGTCTCACAAATTTCTGCCTGGTCTCTTAATTGTGATCCTTCCATTCTCAGCCTCATAAGAAGCTAGGATTATAGGCTTGGGCCATTGACACCCAGCTCAGAAAGTTTTTTTCACTGTTTCTGTGGGTCTTGAGGTCTGTAGGAGTCTTTTTATGTTAGAGCACAACATGCTGAGAGCAAAATAATTTTATGGCATGGTAAGGAAGTCCTGGCCGTTTGGGTTTTGGGTCTACACTCTGTTGATCTTTTTAACTGTCTTTCCACAAAGTAGTTGTGGTTGGCAGCTCTCTTAGAACTAGCTCCCGGGCTTTAGAAATCTCTAACCCTTTGAGTCTTGTGCCTTTTACATCTCAGTACTTTCCCAGCCAATGTCATTCCTAAGGTTTTATGACTTGGACTGAGCCTCTTGGCTTTTCCCTGGTGGCTTTTCCCTGGAAGTTCCTTCTATGGGTTCTTTAGCTGGTTTAGGGTGGCATTTTGGATCTGACCTTGCTGCACAGATGTCTGTGTATTGGAACTCAAAATGAACACATGGTTTTTGTGCCTGTAGCACATGGACAGACACTGGCTTATGATGTGTTGGAAATGGCACAGGCTGCTTGACTTGGCACTGTGTTCTTAAACAAGGGCAAGAGGTACATTGGGACCCTAAGTCAACCAAGTATTTGGGCATCCTAGTTTGGAAATTACTTTGGAAAAGACTATGTATATGTCTTAGGGCATCAGTAGAGAGGATCTATGGTCAAGAAGGTGGAAGGCATTACTATTTTATTGTTTATATTTTTGGTTTTAAGGAATTTGAAAACTGACAGTGGTTATATCTATGTGGTATTGTCCTATCTAATCTCATACTTATAACTGCTTTTATCTTATAAATCTTGTTGCCAGACAGTAGAGATGAACGGAGGCACAGACAATGACACAAAAGGACTTCTAGCCTAAGTCCTTTTTTTTTTTTTAATTTTTTTATTGTAAAGATACTATACAGATGGTTACAGTTACATGAGTGAGGTAATGAGTACACTTCCTCTTGAACATTGTTACCCCCTCCATTGTTTTCCCCCTACCATCCCCTCCCTCCCTCCCTTCCCCGAGGTTCTTTTTTTTTTTTTTTTGATTGTGATTAAGTGATTACATAATTTCCAGAAATTCATAGTATTGTGGAATAATGATGCTCATTTAAAGTCACAAGTTCATTCTAACTTTCCTGGAGCAAATTGTCTATCACAGTCTGTAATATATAACGGTGCTCACATGTTATATACCATATATGTGATCAGCAGCATGGGGATATTTGGCAGTGGTTCAAACAAATGAGTGGGAGTTCTTTGTTTCTTAAGTCCTGTTAGTTTTGTCATATCACCTAACATTTTGGATTTAGCATCCACTTATCAGGGAGACCATGTACTGTTTGTCTCTTCGTTTAGCCTAAGTCCTTTGACCCCATCCCAATCTACCACTGAAATGTTTCTGCTGCTAAGATACAAGTGGCCCACTGGCAAAATTATAATGGCTTAACTTTGTACCCGCCCATTGTCAGAGAGATGTGGGCAGGCATTAATAACATGGGTATGTCATATAGAAGATTAGTTTAAAATATTTATCTGAAGCCGTATCACTCGTTTTGCCTTCCAAAAAATCAGTTTAGAATAGGCTTTTATCATTCCAGATGTTTAATATATACAAAAAGATATATGTACATGAAAACAAATACAAACCTAGGTCTTACAATTAAGCTTGGCATATGTTTAGAATATTATGAGTACCTTTGAAGACCCCAGTGTTGCTTCCTGATTACATTTAAATTTTCCCTTAGATAAATGAAATGCTACCCTCAATTTTCAATTTTGTGTTAATCATTCATTTTTTCCCCTCTTTTTTTCTTTCCGGTCCTGGGGCCTGAACTCTGGGCCTGGTGCTATCACTCAGCTCTTCAGCTCAAGGCTAGCGCTCTACCACTTGAGCACAGCGCCGTTTTTGGCTTTTTCTCTTTATTTGGAGGAATAGAACCCAGGGCTTCATACATGGGAGGCAAGCACGCTACCACTGAGTCACCTTCTCAGCCCCCCTCCTCTTTTAATATAGTCATTTAGATTTTTTTCCCCCCACAAATGACTGCCAGTAGAATGCTGCTTTGGGTGTTTAGTTAGGCAGCATTTCCTTGAAGAGAGAAGGAAGTACAGGTATTTATTATTAGCCTCTCAGTCTCTTAGACCTTTTACTTCTTCGCTTCCAGTTCTGAAGCACCCTTATTTGCCAAGAAAAACCATCCTGGCACGCTAAAATGGCTCTGCCTGAGTTTAGATTCAGATGTTTTTCTTTTTCTAGAGCCTAGGAACTATGATTTTTCTTCTTCAAAATGTCGGGGGTGGGGAGAAGATGAGCTGAAGTGAGAAGGCCTCCGCGAGATGTGTGCATTTGGGTACTGCCATTCTTCAGTGCTTGGCACTGAGAGCCTCGTCCTCAGCATGGGCAGATGGCAGAGTAATGCAGCTTCCTTTGAAAAGAGGCAAACAGCCAAATGGCTGAGGTGTGAACCTTTTCAAAGGCCAGTGCTTTGGTTTCTACTTGCTGAGTTTAATGTACCCACAAGTTATCGTACAAAACTCAGTTTAGAAGCTTTTTAGTGGTCTTAAGGTTGATGTTCAGTGGAATTTATATTCCATTCTAGCCATTTGGATTGTTGGCACCAAGCTGCAATCAATCACGAACTTTTATAAACAGAGGGACTATGTTTGTCTTGTTTTGTATATAGTGCTGTGGGTGTGGTGTTCAGTGTATGCTGTTAGATCGCTCAAGCCTCAGCATGACACAGGGTGTGAAGACTGGTCAAGAGAAGGGAACTCACCAGTGAGTGTTTTCTTCTGAGGAACGTGCGGTTTTAGAATTTCGTTTGCATTTTAAGGAGCTCAGTTGAAGCTTTTCTGAAAGGTAAATAAATACACAAACATCTTCTGAAGCCAAATAACTTTAAAATAGGATTTCATTTTGGATTTTTTTTTCCCTCTTGATTGGTGCAATTGAAAGCTAAGACAGTTTACCTTCTATTTATTTAGTCTTTTTGGGTGAGAATCTTTTTGGAAGTTGAGCCAACTATAATGTATGTAGTCAGGAACCACATAATTATAGTTATAATGCTTGGTATCAGTCAATTGTAGGTTGAGATTTTTTTAAAGTCTTGTTGATTGAGGTATAATTTAAATGCCACAAAATTCAGCTCTTTAGGGTGTCTAGTTCTACTAATTTTTTTTTTTTGGGGTCCAGTCGTGGGGCCTGAACTCTGGGCCTGGGCGCTGTCCCTCAGCTCTTCAGCTCAAGGCTAGCACTCTACCATTTGAGCCACAGCGCCACTTCTGGCATTTTTCTTTTTCTTTTTGCTTATGTGGTGCTGAGGAATCGAACCCAGGGCCTCAGACATGCAAGGCAAGCGCTCTACCACTGAGCCACCTTCCCAGCCCCTAGTTCTACTAATTTTGACAAACTTATATAGTCTCCAGAACTACATCATTGAGCATGTAGCCTATTTCCATCACCTCAATATCTTTGCCTTAGCTGGGTTCTAGAGACCTGTAATCCTAGTTATTCAGTAGGCTGAGATCTGAGGGTCGCAGTTTGAAGCCAGCTGGGCCAGAAAAATTCATGAGACTCCTCCATTAATAGCAAAAAGACAAAAGTAGAGGTATGGCTCAAGTGTATATGTATAACAACAACATTGAGCGAAAGAGCCAAGCAAGAGTGTGAGGCCCTGAGTTCAGACCTTAGTATTGGTACAAAGAAAAGGAAAAAGATCTTTGCATTGTGATTTTTGCATTATAGTCAGGTGGAGGTTTTTTTTTGTTTAGTTTTTTAGTTTAGCATATTTTTGGGAAGAATGGAGTAAAGTCTTTTTCATTTCTTCCGTGTGTGTGTGTGTGTGTGTGTGTGTGTGTGTGTGTGTGTGCGCGCGCGCGCACGCGCTAATACTGGGGCTTGAATTCAGGGGCTGGGCACTGTCCCTTACCTTTTTTGCTGAAGCCTGGTACTCTGCCACTTGAGCTACAGCTTCACTACCAACTTTTGTAGTGATTAATTGGAGGTTAATTGGAGTCTCAGGGACTTCTCTGCCTGGGCTGGCTTCTCAGATCTCAACCTCCTGAGTAGCTGGAATTACAGGAATGAACCACTGATTCCCTGGCTTCATTTCTTTTGATTTTCTCTGAAATGCTATTTGAAATTTGTACAAAGCAGTCTTTGGTGTGTAATCAAAGGTATAGTTCCTGGAGCAGCATTAAAGAGGAGTCAGAGTGAGAAGTATGTGACTAAGAGAGGAAGGGATGTGCTTGGCTGCTAGGCAGAGCCTCTGTCCTGAGAATGCTTAGACAGGGCTTTGGCCCAGTTTTCCGGGCAATTGGGCAGAAATAGTCTTCTGGTTGAAAGTTAGGTGTCTTGTATTGCCCTTCTCAAGTCTGAATATGCTTTCTGGTTTTACCAATTTCTTTGGGGACCTCTTGCTCTTAGAGGTGGACCCAGAAGGAAAGCTATTGTTTCAAGTGCCTAGTCAAGTCTAGAGCATTTTTCTTGGCTCCCAAATGAAAATCAACTCTATCTGACTCTCTTTCTCTTGAAATGGACTTGCTAATTACCATTCAAGGTGTTCTACTTTTTTTTAATGTGTTGAGTTTAGAGAGATTCAAAGGGATTTCTCACTGCTTTGTAAGCTGGTAAATTTGGTAGCCAAATCTATTTAAGGAATTGCTTTAATTATTCTCCCTTAAATTTTAGGCTTTATCACAAAAAGTGTTTCTGACGATGACTGGAGTTTTGCTTTGTTTTTCAATGCATCTGGAATTGAGTTGTAGTAATTTAAATGCATACATGTTCATTTCTCCCTTTTATTCTATTCTTACTCCCCAGGAAACCCAGATTGACAAGAACTCAAAGTGCCTTTTCTCCAGTCTCCTTCAGTCCCCTGTTCACAGGTAAGGATGATGTCTTTCTCTTTCTTTTGACATCTGAGTGTTTAGAGACCTGTCAAGAAAACATTTGCAGATGCCTCCCAGGGGAGCTTTGGGCATGCCTACAGTAATTTCCCTCATTAGAGTGAAGCTATTTTTATGGTGTAGAATGTGTTCTGGACTTTCGGTGCTTTGTACCAGGAGGGATAGCCTGCTTGTTGATGATTGACTATCCCTAGCAGTTATACAGTGCTTAGTTCACAATCATCACATATAAAATACAAGTAGAAATTATAGTCTCACAATGCATTAAAGACTCTAGAAGTCAGCTGGGCACCGGTGGATCACGCCTGTAATCCTAGCTACTCAAGAGGCTGAGGATCATGGTTCAAAGCCAGCCAGGGCAGGAAAGTCCGTGAGACTCTTATCTCCAATAAACTACTAGAAAACCAGGAGTGGCGCTGTGGCTCAAGTGGTAGAGCATTCGTCTTGAGCTGAAGAGCTGAGGGATAGCGCCAAAGCCCAGAGTTCAAGCCCCACGACCGACAAAAAAAAACCCCACAAACTCTAGAAGTCATATAGTTCCTATCCTTACTTCCAAGGGAGTTCATAGATTATCTGATAAAAATGATCCATGTGGGGATGGGAGGTTGGCTCAGGGATAGAGTGCTTGCCTTGCATGCATGAGGCCCTGGGTTTGATTCCTCAGCACCACATAAGCAGAAAAAAGCTGAAAGTGGCGCTGTTGTTCAAGTGGTAGGGCGCTAGCCTTGAGCTGTAGAGCTGAGGGACAACACCCATGCCCAGAGTTCAGCCCCCACGACTGACAAAAAAAAATAAAAATAAGAGTCTCACGGACTTTCTTGCCCAGGCTAACTTTCGATCTTCAATTTCAGCCTTCTAAGTAGCTAGGATTGTAGGTGTGAGCTACCAGTGCCCAGCTCGCGTGTGTGTGTGTGTGTGTGTGTGTGTGTGTGTGTGTGTGTGTGTGTGTGTGTGTGTGTGTGTGTGTGTGTGTGTGTGTGTGTGTGTGTGTGTGTGTGTGTGTGTGTGTGTGTGTGTGTGTGTGTGTGTGGTGTATCTGTCTGTCTGTCTATCTGTCTGTCTGTGCCAGTATTTGAGTTTGAACTCCAGACCCTGAGCTCTTGCTCTGCTTTCTCATTCACAGCTGCCACAGCTTCACTTCTAGCTTTTTGCTGATTAATAGGAGATGGACTCTCATGGACTTTCTTCCCAGGCTGGCTTTGAACTGTAGTCCTCCAGGTCTTTCTCTTGAGTAATTAGGATTATAAGCATGAGCTATCAGCCCCTGGTTTATCTAGTCTGTCTCATCTTTCCTTTCTTTTCTTTCCTGCCTATCCTGCAGCTTGAACTCACTGTCCCTGAGCTTTTTTGCTTGAAACTAGCTTTCCACTCCTTGAGTCACAGCTCCCCTTCTTAACTAGAGAATAAGAGTCTTAATTGGAGATAAAAGTCTCATGAACTTTTCTGCCCAGGCTGGCTTTGAACTGCAACTCTCAGATCTCAGCCTCCTGAGTAGCTAGGATTACAGGCATGAGCCACTGGTGTCCAGCTTATCTGGTCTATTTTTAAGACTTCGGGGCATAAGGGATTACATGAGCGCTTATCTTACCTATTTTAGGGGCTAGCAGTTCTTGCAGCTGTTAGCATTCTTCATTCTATCTAATTTAAGTCTTTCCTCTTCTAGCAAGGAACACAGTTGCTAAAGTAGGAAAGCTGTTGAATGTCCTCTGAGTAATGGATAACTACTTTCTCATTTTATGGCAAACTGTTTCAGAGGGAGACCTTCTGTTCTGTTCATAGGATATGAAGCTCCTGATTTAAAAAACTGTAGGAAAGAAGGTCTTTTTCAAGTTACCTCAAGTCTCAGAAAGTTATATTTTCCTTAGTTGTGACTGAGAAGCCATTAAAAAACAATGTCAATCTTCGCTGGATATGTTGTCACACACCTGTAATTCACACTGGGGAGTTTGAGGCAAGAGGGTATAATGTGTCCTCTAAAGAGGTGATCGAGCTGCATGTTGGTGGCACATGCCTGACACCCTAGCTACTCAGGAGGCTAAAATCGGAGGATAATAGTTCAAAGCCAGTTAAGGCAGAAAAGTCTGAGAGATTCCATCTCCAAAATAACAAAGAGCCGGGCTGAAAGTATGATTCAACTGATAGCACACCAGTTGTGATCAAGCAAGCCAAGCAGCAGTTTGAGGCACAGAGTTCAAGCCCTGGAACTGTCAAAAAGAAAAAGTGAAGCTGGGCCCTGGTGGCTCACGCCTCTAATCCTAGCTACTCAGGAGGCTGAGATCTGAGGATCACGGTTCAAAGCCAGCTCGGCAGGAAAGTCTGTGAGACTTTTTTTTTTTGGGTCCAGTCGTGGGGCCTGAACTCTGGGCCTGGGCACTGTCCCTCAGCTCTTCAGCTCAAGGCTAGCACTCTACCTCTGGAGCCACAGCACCACTTCTGGCTTTTTCTGCTTATGTGGTGCTGAGGAATTGAACCTAGGGCCTTATGCATGCAAGGCAAGCGCTCTACCACTGAACCACCTTCCCAGCCCTGAGACTCTTATCTCTAATAAACCACTAGAAAAATCTGAAGTGGCACTGTGGCTCAAGCGGTAGAGCGCTCGCCTTGAGCTGAAGAGCTGAGGGATAGCACCCAAGCCCAGAGTTCAAGCCCCACAGCCGACAAAAAAAAAAGTGATTAGAAGGATTATGATTTAGGAATGGGCATTTCAAGGAAGATGTTAAACATGTCAGTGAGTTCTGTCATCATGTCGTTCCTCCCCCCCCCCAACACCCCGCCCCCCCAGCCCCAACCTGGATAGATTGTGCTGTGCTGGCTGTGCTGGCTGTGCTGTCAGGACTAATGAGTTTGTATCTGTATAGACATTGATTGTAGTAGAAAATGTGGCTGCTGTTCTTACTCCAGACCTAGGATTTCTTATCCTTTTGGCCACATGTCTTTCTATTGAGTAATTATTTTCTAAGTAAAGTAAGTTACACTCAAATTTGTAATTTCAGGTTCAGACTCTTGAATTACATTTTTTTTTATTGACTTGACCAGTCTTGAGCCTGCTTATAAGCTTTTTGCTCATAGTTTGTACTCTACCATTTGAGCCACACCTCTAGTCCTTGAATTACATCTTTTATCTAACTGCTACACCTCCAACCTAGAACTCTAATATGTTGGGAGACATTTGTCCATGCCTGTTGCACTGCTCAGGGCAACAAGGTCCTTGGTTACCAAACTGTGTGTTGAGTCCAACCAGCTTCCTCAAGTGGTGACTTTGAAGAGAGCTTTTCTGTTCATTTGTTTTCCTCAATGTTGGGATTCAAGCCCAGCCTAGGGCCTCATACATGTTAGACACTCTACTACTATGCCTCCAGCCCTCTACTTTTACCTTAATCAGTGTTTAAGACCTTTGTGAAACTATGTATTTAGATTCTGAAAACCTAGCTCCTGGTTATAGAGATATTGGACACCTCATTGCTTCAATTGGGAAGCATTAAAATACAGCTGAGAGCTAATTAAACCCTGAATATGAAAAAGGTATTGGAAATCACACTCCAAGGGCTCAGTTTGAGAAGTTCTGTGTTTTGACCTACAGATGAATCCTTCCAAAGCAAACCTGACCACCAACCTGTGATAATGAAATACCCTTTATTTTCTGGTGATTCAAATTAGGGTCTAGATGGCACAAATGGCAAGAACATATGGGTATATGGCAGAGAACAGACTGGATGACATGCTGGAAAGTCAGGGAAACCATGTGCCATCTCCACCAAGTTTCTTTGTGGAGCTTCCCCTTAAGTTTTGACTTTTAGCTGATTATGGAAATTAATTTTTAGGGTTACAAGTGTACTTTCAGACTTTGTAACCTCAGCTATTAAGAACTAACTGAAGCTGGGCGCCAGTGGCTCACACCTGTAATCCTAGCTACTAAGGAGGCTGAGATCTGAGAATCACAGTTCAAAGCCAAGACAGACAAGAAAGTCCGTAAGACTTTTATCTTCAACAAACCATCAGAAAACCGAAAGTAGTGCTATGGTTCAAGTGGGAGAGCAGTAGCCTTGAACTGAAGAGCAGAAGGACAGTGCCCAGGCCCAGAGTTCAAGCCCTACAACTGACCAAAAAAAAGAAAAAAAGAAAAAGAAAAGAATTAACTCATATGTTATAGTTAGATACTTTTTACAGGTAGATACTCTGGAAAGCCC
Organism: Dipodomys merriami; assembly: GCF_024711535.1. NCBI lineage: Eukaryota > Metazoa > Chordata > Mammalia > Rodentia > Heteromyidae > Dipodomys > Dipodomys merriami. The sequence continues at coordinate 29,430,718 of NW_027203270.1, read as the reverse complement.
TCCAAGCTAACCTGGGGAAACTTCATGTGCATTCAGCTTTACCCTGCAGTTCTTAACACTTTGTGGCAAAGCTGTTTCCATGGCATATAACATGCCACTTGCCTTGCTCCCTAAGGCAGAAATTGGTTTGCAAGTTCAAATGATATTGTTTCATATGATAAAAAGATTCTTTGTTCAGGGTTACATCTCTAGTTTAAGGTAAATCAGTGACAGAAAGTATTAGATGGTTTTTCCACTGTCAATCCTAAAGAACTTTTTGGCCCATCTGGGCACCGGTGGCTCACACCTGTAATGCTAGCAACTCTGGAGGCTGAGATCTTCAGGCTTGTACTTCAAAGCCAGCCCACATAGATAAATATATAATACTCCATCTCCCATTAACCAACAAAAAGCTGGCTGGAGGTGTGACTCAACCTGAGCAAGTGTGAGGCCCTCAGTTCAAGTCTCAGTACCAGCCATAACCTAATAAATAAACCTTGGCTCTTAACAGGGCAAAGGAATGAATGATAGAATTTTAATTAGTGTTCAGGGTGATTCCAGCCCTATGAAGTATTAGATTTTGGGTGCACTTTGAAATTGTAGACCTCTAGCCTCCTTTGTTTGCCCTTTGTTTCACTTTGCTTTTGCCTTCAGCTTCGGACAAGGTGCTTCTGTAACTTGCTTTCTCTGTGAATCCCTCAGGTGAAACAGTGTCACTTGTGGATGTGGATATTTCTCAGCGGGGCCTGACCTCTCCACATCCTCCAACTCCCCCTCCTCCTCCAAGAAGAAGCCTCAGCCTCCTAGGTATAGTCTCCTTCCTCCCTTTTCTACCAGCTCACCTTAATGGGAGGGTAAACGCTAGGGATTTACTCTTTTCTAGGAGCCAGACAGGCTCCTGGGTTTTTAATGATGGCCCAATTATTTCCTGTCCCTTTCTCAGCTCCCCTGTCACCGTCCTAGACAGTTAAACCTGCATGCTGTAATGTTTACTGTTCATATGTTAATTAGCTTTATACTCATCTTGCCCTCAATCTAACAGCCACAAATATCATTACTCTACTGCTTTCTAAGCAAAGCAAACCAGTTTTAAGTTGTGTAAAACATAGGGTAAAAGTCAGACCACTTTGCCCCAGAGGGCAGCCCAATAATCCTCCCATTCTTTGCCTTCACTTCATTCTGTGCACATTTTTATGACCCTTTTACTTTTGTTCTCTCTTCTAGATGATATCAGTGGGACGCTGCCTACATCAGTCCTTGTGGCTCCGATGGGGTCTTCCTTGCAGTCTTTCCCCCTACCTCCGCCTCCTCCACCCCATGCCCCAGGTTAGCTTAGCTTAGAGGCAAGACTTGTCAGAATGGAAGGACGGGAGAAATCTATTTATGGAAATAACTTTTAAGAAAGCTTAAATCTTTCCCCATGGCTGGACTAGAACTTTGAACTGAGGCCGAGAACTATTTTTTCTAACCAGTTTCTCGGAGATGAATCTGATTTTTCTTGGGATAAAAGACTACTGAATTTTCCATGCCTACTGCTGACAGTGCTTTGTAGTCCTTGAGTTGCTGTTACTTAGGAACCTGCCTTACTCTTAGGAGAGTGAAGAGGTTTAATGTTGCTGGTTTTCAAAGCTCTTTGATTTTTCTAAGCTTTTAGTATTTATTGCAGCCTTGTAAATAAGTACTAAGCATTTAGTAGCCCATATCTACTTTGCCAGCCTCCTGTACCCAAGGAATAAAATGAACAAAGTCAGTCCATATTGTTTTCTACTTGCCTGGCAAAATCATTACTCTCCATGGGCAAGTAAGCGAGTCACTATTTCCAAGGCTGCTTTACTGGCACTTCACTTCTAGGTGGGAGAAGTTGGAATCGCTCTAGGCTGGTGAAGTCCCTGAAGTAGTCACCTTAGTCAGGTTAGTGAGCAGCTCCCCTACCTCTTTTCTGGGGTTAAATGCCCCCACCCATCCTTCACAGCTTACACGAGCCCACACAGCTTTTTGTTCCAGCCCATTCAGCTCTTTCCCACTGCTTTGGCTTCTACCCTTTCCAGCTTAGCTTCTAATGCCTTTCCCCTCTTCAGTTAGCATCTCTTTTTGGGGGGAGCGCTTTGCGTGTGGGTGGGAGCAGTGATGGTGAACAAGTAACTTTCACTCTCTTGCCCTGTAGATGCATTTCCCCGGATTGCTCCCATCCGAGCAGCTGAATCTCTGCATAGCCAGCCCCCTCAGCACCTCCAGTGTCCCCTCTACCGGCCTGACTCAAGCAGTTTTGCAGCCAGCCTCCGAGAGTTGGAGAAGGTAAGTCATTCCTGAAGACTGGCAGGTACCATTTCTCCTGTGTTTTGAGTTTTGAACCCAGGCTCTCATTATTTTTAGAAGTAGTTTCCTTGCTTCCATATTTACAGTGACAGAACAGTATTTTTTACTCCACCAGAGATGTAATAAAACTGAGTTTTGGAGCCAGGCACCAGGCTCATGCCTGTTAATCTTAGCTACTCAGAGGCTGAGATCTGAAGATCAAAGTTTGAGTTAGCCTAGGCAGGAAACTCCATGAGACTCTTATCTTCCATTAAGTACCCCCCCGACCCCCAGAAAAGACAAATGGAGCTGTTTAAATGTTTAAACAGTCCGATTTTGTTAGATTAACCCAGTTAACCAGAAAACCTAGTATTTTCTTCATAGTCCCTGAGTAATAAAATGTAGAATTAGTCTTTTTTTTTTTTTTTTTTTTTTTGGTCATAGGGCTTGAACTCTGGGCCTGGGCGCTGTCCCTCAGCTCTTCAGCTCAAGACTAGCACTTTACACTTGAACCAGAGCTCCACTTCCAGCTTTTTCTGTTTATGTTGCTGAGAATCGAACCCAGGGCCTCATGCATTCAAGGCAGTCACTCTATCACTGAGCCACCTTCCCAGCCCCCGAGTCTTTGTTACCTAGAGGAGTAGAAGCATAGTTGGGATTCTTCTAATGGCTTTTACATACTCCCATGACTTAGAGAATGGGGGGTTCCCCCTGGTGAGACAGATTGTGCTGAAAACTTTGACCTTCTCTGTTCTGCTAACTAATTGGCTGTTTCCGGTCTTTGATAGTGTGGTTGGTATTGGGGGCCAATGAATTGGGAAGATGCAGAGATGAAGCTGAAAGGGAAACCCGATGGTTCTTTCCTGGTACGAGACAGCTCCGATCCTCGTTACATCTTGAGCCTCAGTTTCCGGTCCCAGGGTATCACCCACCACACTAGAATGGAGCATTATAGAGGTAAGAGGTATTACTGTTGTTAGCCTTCTTCCCTCTATGGTATTTGACTTTTTCATGAGAAGGATTGTTTTTGTTTTTTGTTTTTTGGGTCCAGTTGTGGGGCCTGAACTCTGGGCCTGGGTGCTGTCCCTCAGCTCTTCAGCTCAAGGCGAGTGCTCTACCCCTTGAGCCACAGCGCCACTTCCGGCCTTTTTTTTCTGCTTATGTGGTGCTGAGGAATCGAACCCAGGGCCTCATGTATGCAAGGCAATCACTCTACCACTGAGCCACCTTCCCAGCCCTCATGGGAAGGATTTACAGGAATGGAACTAGAAATTGGGGATGGGGGGAATTTCATAGGCTCTTTTTGTTTTGTTTTGTTTTGGGTTTTTTTGGGTCGGTTGTGGGACTTGAACTCTGGGCCTGGGTTCTGTTCCTCAGCTCTTCAGCTCAAGGCTAGCGCTGTACCACTTGAGCCACGGCGCTACTTCTGGCTTTTTCTGCTTATGTGGTGCTGAGGAATCGAACCCAAGGCTGCATGCATGCGAAGCAAGCACTCTACCACTGAGCCGCCTTCCCAGCCCCTCATAGGCTCTTTAATGTTTACATGGGCTCTAATTTTAGTCACTAGAAGAAATATTAGACCTGAGCTCTGGTGGCTCACAACTATAATTCTAGCTATTCAGGAGGTTGAGGTCTTAGGATCATGGTTCAAAGCCAGCCTGGGCAGGAAAGTCCATGAGACTCTTACCTCCAGTTAACCAGAAAACTAAAAGTGGTACTATGACTCAAAGTGGTAGAGCGCTAGCCTTGAATAGAGAGCGCTCAGGGATAGCACTCAGACTCCAAGTTCAAGCATGACTGATGGAATTTTTTTTTTTTTTGTCAGTCATGGGGCTCAAGTGGTAGGGTGCTAGCCTTGAGCTGAAGAGCTGAGGGACAACACCCAGGCCCAGAGTTCAGCCCCCACGATGTATAATGCTAACTATTCAGGAGGCTGAGATCTGAGGATCGTGGTTCTAAGCTAGCCTGGGCAGGAAACTCCATGAGACGTGTATCTCTAATAAACTACTCAAAAAAGCCAGACGTGGCACTGTGTCTGTCAAGTGGTAGAGTGCTCTCCTTGAGCAAAAAGAAACTTAGGGACAATGCTGAGGCCAAGTTTAAGCCCCAGGATGGGGGAGGGGGCACCAAAAATGAAAAATTCATGAAGAGCTATGTGCTGGTGGCTCATGCCTATGATCCTAGCTACTCAGGAGGCTGAGATCTGAAGACTGAGGTTTTTCAGCCAGCCTGGGCAGGAAAGTCTGTGAGACTCTTATCTCCAATGAAACATCAAAAAGCCAAAAGTAGAGGTGAGATGTGACTCAAGTGGTAGACCGTTAGTTATAGGCCAGAAAGCTCGGGGACAGTGCCTAGGCCCTGACTGTAAGCCTGGAACAAAAAGAAGCTCAGGGACAGTGCCCACCCCTGAGTTCAAGCCCCAGGACTGACAAAAAACAAAAAGCAAAAAAACCCAAACAACCAGGGAGAGTGTTACCTATTTTCCTGCTGTTCCTTAAAACCAAAGTCAAACAGACAAAACAGAAATACAAAACAAAATGTTTCAGAGGGAAGCTGTTTGTTAAACTTATGAAAATGATAAATGACTATATTTTGAGAATGACGAATATCTGGTCTTTAGGTTCCTGATGGTATAAAAGCTTTCTGAATTAACTTCTTTCTCTAATTACTTCTTGTTGAAAAAAGCTTTTCTCCCTTGAATAAATGGAGGCCTTTCTGTTGCCAGTTTGCAGTGGGACATTTTTCTTTATCATTTTAAGTGATATACTGTAAGAGTAGCTAGAGGTTTGAAATCTGCAGTTACGCTGGGCGCCGGTGGCTCACACCTGTAATCCTAGCTACTCCGGAGGCTGAGATCTGAGGATCATGGTTCAAAGCCAGCCTGGGCAGTAAAGTCTGTGAAACTCTTATCTCCAATAAACCACCAGAAAACCGGAAGTGGCGCTGTAGCTCAAGTGGTAGAGCACTTGCCTTGAGCTGAAGAGCTGAGGGACAGCACCAGGCCCAGAGTTCAAGGCCCACGACCGACAAAAAAAAAAAGAAAAAGAAAAAGAAATTTGCGGTTACCTGGAGTGATTAGTATACTTCCTTTGTGTCTTTTTTTTTTTTTTTGCCAGTTCTGGGGCTTGAACTCAGGCCTGAGCACTGTCCCTGAGCTTCTTTTACTCGAGGCTAGCATTCTATTGCTTGAGCCATAGCCCCACTTCTGGCTTTTTCTGTTTATGTAGTTCTGAGGTGTCAAACCCAGGGCTTCATGCATGCTAGGCAAGTACTCACACCACTAAGCCACATTCCCAGCCCCTTTGTATCATTTTTTATGGGTATTCTTTTGGAATCTAGTGCTTTTAGCTTTTGAAGCTTTCTGGGTTGTTTGTTTTGATTTTTAAGTCATGAACGTTCACATTTCCTTCTGGCTTGGTATTCTGAAGTTTGAGTAGGGTCTTTCGTTTTTATAAATGCCAGTAGAGACTTGAACTCAAGGCCTTGAGCTCCTGCTCAGCTTTTTCACTCACAACAGTCATTCTGTCATTTGATTTATGCCACTAGTTCCAGCTTTTTTTTTTTTTTAATTGGTCTTGGGGCTTGAACTCTGGGCCTGGGCGCTGTCCCTGAGCTCTTCAGCTCAAGGCGAGCACTCTACCACTTGAGCCATTTCTGGTTTTCTGGTGGTTAATTGGAGTTAAGAGTCTCACAGACTTTCCTGCCTAGGCTGACTTTGAACCGTGATCCTAAGATCTAGCTTCCTGAGTAGCTAGGATTACAGGCACGAGCCACTGGTGCCTGGCTAGTTCTAGCTTTTTGATGATTAATTGAAGAGTCTCAGATTTGTCTCCTGGCTTCAAACCTTAATTCTCAGATTTCAGCCTCCTGCATAGCTAGGATTTTAGACTTGAGCCTAAGATAGCAATGTAGTCACATGTTGGGACATAGGATTCTAGAAGTTATACCCCCATGGAGGATGAGGTGCTGGATTATCTCTCCATATAGCCTAAACTGGCCTAGAACTCATTGTGTTGCCAAGGTTGGCCTTAAACGCCAAATCACCCTACCTTAACTTCCCAAGTGCTGGGATTATAGATGTGTATCACCACAGCCAGCACTTCTCATCATTCTAAAGTTTATAGCAAGGTGTGATGGCACATGTCTATAAATAGCAGCTTCTCTACAGTTGGAAACAGGAGGATTTTAAGTTTGAAACCAGCCCAGGCAAAGGTAAGGGAGACTGTCTCAAAATATTAATTAATTAATTGATTAAAATGGCTGGGGATTTAGCTTAAGTGATAGAATTCTTAATCTATATGAGGCTTTGAGGTCAATCCCCAGTACCTCCATAAAAAAAGTATGTTTTAAAAAAATTCTTGCCGAGTGCTGGTGGCTCACACCTGTAATCCTAGCTACTTAGGAGGCTGAGATCTGAGAATCCTGGTTCAAAGCCAACCTGGGCAGGAATGTCTATGAGATTCTTATCTCCAATTTACTACCAGAAAACCTGAAGTGGCACTGTGGCTCAAGTGGTAGAGTTACTCACTTTGAGCTGAAGAGCTCAAGGACAGCGCCCAGGCCCAGAGTTCAAGACCCATGACTGACAAAAAAAAAAAAAAAAAAACTCTTTGTGGTGGTACTATTGTTTGAACTTAGGGAATCAGGGCTTTGTACTTCCTGGTCAAGTGCTTTACTACTGAGCCATATCTCCAACCTTCACATTGAGATATGTTTTGCTTTTTGCTCAGGCCTGGACTTCAGTCCTCCTATTTTATACTTTTTCCTGTAGCTCGCAAGACAGACTTATACCACTAGACCCAACTTTTTCTTTTGATTTTTTTTTTTGGGGGGGGGTCTGGTCGTGGGGCCTGAACTCTGGGCCTGGGCTCTGTCCCTCAGCTCTTCAGCTCAAGGCTAGCGCTCTACCACTTGAGCCACAGCGCCACTTCCAGCTTTTTTTCTTTTTGCTTATGTGGTGCTGGGGAATCGAACCCAGGACCTCATGCATGCAAGGCAAGTGCTCTACCACTGAGCCACCTTCTCAGCCCCAGCTTCTTCTTTTGAAATGGAATCTCTTGAAATGTTTGCCTGGGCTGCCCTTAAACCTGGATTCTCCCAATCTCAGCCTCCCAAGTAGCCAGATTATAGGCATGAGCTACCCTGTCTACCATGTCCATATTAAAAGTTTTACTTCTTAACTTTACATTTCAGGAACCTTCAGCTTATGGTGCCATCCCAAGTTTGAAGATCGCTGTCAGTCTGTGGTTGAGTTCATTAAGAGAGCCATCATGCACTCTAAAAATGGGAAATTTCTCTATTTCTTGAGATCCAGGGTTCCAGGTAAGGCTGTCTGTAAACTTGGTATGATCCAGTATAGTATCAAAATTCTCCCTGCTTCCAAAGGCCACACTTAAGCTTTTTTTCCCTAGTGGTTAAGAAAGCATTCTTCCGGGCTGGGAAGGTGGCTCAGTGATGGAGCGCTTGCCTTGCATGCCTGAGGCCCTGGGTTCGATTCCTCAGCACCACATAAGCAAAAAGAAAAAAGCCAGAAGTGGCACTGTGGCTCAAGTGGTAGAGCGCTAGCCTTGAGCTTAAGAGCTGAGGGACAGTGCCCAGGCCCAGAGTTTAGGCCCCACAACTGGACCCCCCCCCCCAAAAAAAAAGAAAGCATTCTTCCCCACAATAAAGACAATTTGCCCCATGAAGTTTAGAATGTGTTTGTGACTTTAAGTATCACTATCTCACAAGATTATGACATTTGTGAAATGTATGTAATCACTTAATCACAATAAAAAATAAAAATTAAAAAAAATTTAAAAACCAGGCACTGGTGGCTCATGCCTATAATCCTAGCTACTCAGGAGGCTGAGATCTGAGGATTGTGGTTTAAAGCCAGCCCGGGCAGGAAAGACCGTGAGACTCCTATCTCCAATAAACCACCAGAAAACCAGAAGTGGCGCTGTGGCTCAAGTGGTAGAGCGCTCCCCTTGAGCTGAAGAGCTGAGGGACAGCGCCCAGGACCAGAGTTCAAGCCCCATAACTGACAAAAAAAAAAATTAGGGCTGGGAAGGTGACTCAGTGGTAGAGCACTTGCCTTGCATGCATGAGGCCCTGGGTTTGATTCCCCAGCACCACATAAGCAAAAAGAAAAAAAAAGCTGGAAGTGGTGCTGTGGCTCAAGTGGTAGAGCGCTAGCCTTGAACTGAAGAGCTGAGGGACAGTGCCCAGGCCCAATGTTCAGGCCCCACGACTGGACCCCCCCCCAAAAAAAATAAAATTAAAAAGCATTCTTCCTAAAGTGCAGTGGCTAATCTCCTGCCTTTGTATGTTAATCCTGCAACATACTTAGCTTCTAATAAATTTGAGAAAACAGCTCCCACCTGATGTCCAGGCATCATGTAAACATTTAAAATTCTACAATGTCTTCTTGATGATCCAGGCATCTCAACACTGCATGCAAGAACAATGAGAGTGTTCTCAGTTCATTTTCTTAAAAAAAAAAAAAAAAAAATTGGGGGCTGGGAAGATGGCTCAGTGGTAGAGCGTATGCCTTGCATGCCTGAGGCCCTGGGTTTGATTCCTCAGCACCACATAAGCAAAAAAGGAAAAACCCTAAAGTGGCGCTGTGACTCAAGTGGTAGAGTGCTAGCCTTTAGCTGAAGAGCTGAGGGACAGCGCCCAGGCCCAGAGTTCAGGCCCCATGACCGGACCCCCCCCAAAAAAAAAAATGTTGTTAACTTTTGATGTGTCATACAAGTGGCCACCATTTCATAAGTTATGAGTACATTTCTTTTTTTTGGATAATGTTATCTCTTCCTTTATTTTCCCTAAATTTCACCCTCCTGTCTCTGCCCACAAGTTACATAGGTCATTTTTCACTTTGTATATACTGAATAGCATGATTGCTTTTTAGGGGGGGGCGGGGTCAGTCATGGGCCTGAACTCTTGGCCTAGGCACTGTCCCTCAGCTCTTCAGCTCAAGGCTAGTGTTCTACTACTTGAGCCACAATGCCACTTTCAGCCTTTTCTGCTTATGTGGTACTGAGGAATCAAACCCAGGGCCTCATGCATGCAAGGCAAGCACTTTGCCACTGAGCCACTTCCCAGTCCTCATGATTGCTTTTGTTCATCCTTTCTGTGACCCCTGTTACTCTCCCAAAAGGAAAAACATCAAAAACAAAAAAGGCAAAAACACCACCACCACCACCACCACCACCACCAACAAAACCCCCAAAACATCTCAGGTCATTTTCTAAGAAGCAGAAAGGTGTGTGAGGTGTTCACCAAAAAGGCAATGGTGAGTAAATGTCTAGGAGGCCAGATTCATTCTCTCTTAGGAGGTATCTGTTGTATCTGTTGTAGGGTTGCCCATATTGTGCTAAACTTGCCATCTCTATTAGTTTTTTGTTTTGTTTTGTTTGTCGGTCGTGGGGCCTGAACTCTGGGCCTGGGCGCTGTCCCTCAGCTCTTCAGCTCAAGGCTAGGGCCCTACCACTAGAGCTACAGCACCACTTCCAGCTATTTCTGCTTATGCGGTGCTGAGGAATCCAACCCATAGCCTCATGTATGTGAGGCAAGCACTCTACCACTGAGCCACCTTCCCATTCCCAGAATCTGCTTTTCTAGCCCTGAGAAAAGAAAACTGACAAGCACTAGATATTTGTAGGAAACCAATAACTTAAAATGAGAATTTTAGGCCAGGCATCAGTGGCTCATGCCTGTAATCCTAGCTACTCAGGAGGCTAAGATCTGAGGATTACAGTTTGAAGCCATCCTGGGAAAGAAAGTCTGTGAGACTTCTTTTTTTTTTGGGTCCGGTCGTGGGGCCTGAACTCTGGGCCTGGGCGCTGTCCCTCAGCTCTTCAGCTCAAGGCTAGCGCTCTACCACTTGAGCCATAGCGCCACTTCCGGCTTTTTTTCTTTTTGCTTATGTGGTGCTGGGAATCGAACCCAGGGCCTCAGTCATGCAAGGCAAGCACTCTACCACTGAGCCACCTTCCCAGCCCCTGTGAGACTTTTTTTTTTGTGTGTCTGTTGTGGGGTCTGAACTCGGCCTGGGCACTGTCCCCCAGGTCTTCAGCTCGAGGCTAGTGCTCTACCACTTGATCCACAGCACTATTTTCAGCTTTTTCTGCTTATGTGTTGCTGAGGAATTCAACCTAGGGCCTCATGCATGGGAGGCAAGCACTCTACCATTGAGCCACCTTCCCAGCCCCTGTGAGATTCTTATCTCTAATTAATCTCTGAAAAATGAGAAGTGGAGCTGTGGTAGAGCACCAGTCTTGAGCAAAAAAGCTCAGGGATAGCACCCAGGCCCTGAGTTTAAGCCCCAGGACTGGCACAAAAAAGAGAGAGAGTCAGGCACTGGTTGTTTATGCCTGTAATCCTAGCTACTCAGGAGGCTGAGATCTAATAGGATCATGGTTTAAAACTAGCCTGGGCAGGGAAGTCTGAAAGACTCTTATTTCCAGTTAACTACCAGAAAACTGGAAGTAGTGCTGTGGCTCAAAGTGGTAGAGCACTATCCTTGAGCAAAAGAGCTCAGGGGCAATGCCCAAGCCTGAGTTCAAGCCCCACGACTGACACCCCTCCAGCCCCCCCACAAAAAAATCACACTTTAAATTGGATTTTTTTTTGCTGGTATTGAGACTTGTACTCAGGGCCTGGGCATTGAGCTTTTTCACTCAAGTCTAATGCTTTATCATTTGAGCCATAACTCCATTTCTGGCTTTTTGGTAGTTAATTGGAGATAACAAACTTACAGACTTTTTTGGCCAAGTGGGAGCTTCAAACCTCATTCTCACCCTCCTGAGTAGCCACAATTACAGGCATGAGCTGCCAGTGCCTGGTTGGACAACTCTTTGAGAAAATAACTTCATCTTTTGTAACCATCATTAAGCTTATAATTACTCACTCTATGACATTCCTTCCCTATTTTAGGTACTAGGGTTTCTCAACTTGCGGCCCTTGGTACCTTGACATTTTAGGCTGAACAGTTTTGTTACAGAGAGCTATCCTGTGCTAGAGGACTGGAGGACATTTAGCAGCATCATTGACTTCTATTGAGTAGAGTTGCATTCTTCCCCAGGTTGTGATAGTCAAAATTATTCCTTCAGATATTCTCAGATGCCAAAATCATTCCCAGCTGGGAACCAATAATATATGTTGTAGAGCTGAAAAGTATTTCTAGCCAGGTGCTGGTGGCTCACACCTGTAATCCTAACTACTCAAGAGACTGAAATCTGAGGGTCATGATTATAAGTCAGCAGGGTCAAGAAAGTCTGTGAGACTCTCATCTCCAATTAACCGCCAGAATACTGGAAGTGATGCTGTGGCTCAAAGTGGTAGAGCGCTAGCCTTGAGCAGAAGAACTCATGAAGAGTGCCCAGGCTCTCCCCCCACACACACACAATTTGAGCTCTACACACACACACACAAAAGTGTAGTTTCTAGGGCTCAAGTGATAGAGCACTAGCCCTCAAGTACAAGTCCCTGAGTTCAAAGCCAGCACTGCCAAGGAGAAAATGTATGAATTGTCAGTTCTGGAGTCAAAACACCTGAGTGCCATCCCTATTCCTACTAGTTACACTAGTCTGCCTCAGTTTCCTCATCAGCAAAATGAAGGTGACAATAGTATGTGATTTTGTTGGGTTGTTTTAAAAAATGCAGAAAATAATTTATGTAAAAGTTTTAAGATAATTCTGACAAAAGAGTAAACAAGGGCTGGGAAGATGGCTCAGTGGTAGAGCGCTTGCCTTGCATGCATGAGGCCCTGGGTTCGATTCCTCAGTACTACATAAGCAAAAAGCAAAAAGCCAAAAGTGGCGCTGTGGCCCAAGTGGTAGAGTGCTAACCTTGAGCTGAAGAGTTGAGGGACAGCGCCCAGGCCCAGAGTTCAGGCCCCACGACCAGACCCAAAAAGCAAAAAACAAAGAGTAAACAGTAAGACAAGTGCTGGTGGCTCACACCTGTAATCCTAGCTACTCAAGAGGCTGAGTAAGGATCATGGTTCAAAGCCAGCCTTGGCAGAAGTCTGTGAGACTCTTTACCTCTAATTAACCACCAGAAAGTTGGAAGTGGAGCTGTAGCTCAAAGTGTTAGAACACTATCCTTGGAGCAAAAGGAACTCAAGGTCAATGCCCAAGACCTGAGATCAAGCCCCATGACCAAAGAAAAATAAAGAGTAAACACCAGATATGTTACTTTTTTCTCAGTGGTTTCTAAGGTATAGAAGAACCGGATAGGACTACCTAGGACTCTAGGTAGCGTTTGCTGCTATTTCATCCTCTATATCTGACTGCCCAGTATTCCAGGGCAAAAACTGTCTTTCATTGCTTTATATTGTATGATTCCATAGAAGAGCACACATAAAATTGCTGCTAAGATGAAAGATATACTCAGAAGAAGTAATTTCATGGATATTTGTGAAAGGAGCCAGGACCCATCTTAGAGATTTGTGATCAATCTCTGGTGCCTGCCGGAGAAGTGTTTTGTCCTTTCTTAGGGACACAGAATTGTGCCATACATTGTGCTCCCCTCCTTGCTCTGGCTGCATGGCTATAGTTGCCTATATGGCAATTATGTGAGATTCACTTCTGAATGTTTGCAAACTAGAATTACTCCTAGATTCTTTTCTTTTACCCCTGATTCTGAGAACTAAATTCAGTACTTGCTAGGCAAGTACTCTTCTACTGAGATAAATCTCTTAACCCTGTATAAGCATCTTGATCAATGTCACCCCTTCCCTGTCTCCCTGCATCTAACCCAGCCTCACCCATTCTCTCAAGTTTCACATATATACATTGAGTATTGTTATGACTGTGTTTACTCACCATTTGCCCACCTCCTCCTTTACCTTCATCCTCTTCAGACCCAACAGGGAGATTTTTAATTCTTGCCTTTCCCTGAAAGCTTCAAGCCTGGGATTGGCCATTGGCCCCAAGCAAACCCTCTAGCTAGGCGTTTCACACTGGGCTCTTCTGAGGAGCAAGATTCTTAGCTAAGAATGATGATGTTGGGTTGGTCCATTGCTAAGGTGGTAGAGCATCTGCCTGGCATGCATTGGGCCCTGGGTTCTAATTGATCTGAGGAAGCCATCAGTAGAGGAGAACAAGTTCCTTGAGTGTGAAATGTTGTAGTAATTATTTTGCAAGTGGAAAATGAGCCCTTTGTGGAAAGACTTATACAGAATGTATATATAAAGAAGCCCTATTACCTCTCCCTGAACTCTATTCATAAGGAAGTTGTAGTTCGCTTCATCGTTCCCTCTGAATATTCTTTGTTTTCATTCTTGAAGGACTGCCGCCAACTCCAGTTCAGCTGCTCTATCCAGTGTCCCGATTCAGCAATGTCAAATCCCTGCAGCACCTTTGCAGATTCCGGATCCGACAGCTCGTCCGAATAGATCACATCCCGGATCTCCCACTGCCTAAGTACAGTGGGGTTGTTTAGATTGGGGAAGGAACTGGGGTGGATTACATATAGCAATGAGTCCTGCAAGCTGCCCACACAGGCAGAGGCTGGCCTAAAGTATTCACAGGCAGTATACTTTCATTTTTCGTGTGTCTTAACTCTAGAACTGTCACAGTGAAGCTGAAAATGGAGAAAGAGAGTTTATCAGCCTTTTTTATGGGCCCCATGGAGAGCAGAGTAGGAGTGGTAAGAGAGAGAGAGAGACAAAACTGTAATGAAGGAGAAGGCAGGAATTTTGTTAGGTTGACAGAAAGTCCTTGGTATTATATTAGTCATAGAGGAATGAAGAAGAAAGAAGAGCTAAACAAAGGAGTAGCCAGGCGCTGGTAGCTCACGCCTATAATCCTAGCTACTCAGGAGGCTGAGATCTGAGGATCACAGTTTAAAGACAGCCCGGGCAGGAAAGTCCATGAGACTCATCTCCAATAAACCACTAGAAAACTGGAAGTGGTGCTGTGGCTCAAGCAGTAGAGCACTTGCCTTGAGCTGAAGAGCACAGGGACAGCACCCAAACCCAGAGTTCAAGCCCCACGACCGACAAAACAAAACAAAACAAAAAAACCGAGTATAGTATATTTTGCCTGAGCACCGATGGTACATGCCTGTAATCCTAGCTACTTGGGAGGTGAGATTAGAGGATTGCAGATCCAAGCCAGCCTGGGCAGGAAAGTCCATAAGACTTTCCAATTAACCACCAGAAAACCAGGAAGTAGCACTGTGGCTCAAATGCCCAGGCCCAGAATTCAAGTCCCATGACTCAAAAAAAAAAAAAGAGTATGTCTTATAATTTTATCCTTTATGTGTCTCCTTATTTTTCACAGACCTCTGATATCTTATATCCGAAAGTTCTACTACTATGATCCTCAGGAAGAGGTATACCTGTCTCTTAAGGAAGCGCAGCTCATTTCCAAACAGAAGCAAGAGGTAGAGCCCTCCACGTAGCGAGGGCCTCCTGTTGGTCACCACCAAGGGTAAGGACTCTTTGCTTCCCTGCCCAGCCTATGTACTGGGCAGTTTTCATCATGTGTTGAGCATCATGCCTCCCCACAATTCCCCATGTGTACCCCCAATCCAGGCATCTGGACTCACCAAGGAGTATGTACTCTGTTTAGAAGAAAGTCAGACAAGAATACTTAGGCTGGGCATGGTGCATGACTATTATCTTAGCACTGAAACAGGAGGATTACTGATTCAAAGCCAGACTAGATTTTTTTTTTTTTTTTTTTTTTTTGCCAGTCCTGGGACTTGATCTTGAGACCTGGACACTGTCTCTGAGCTTCTCTTGCTCAAGGCTAGCACTTTACCACTTGAGCCACAGCACTACTTCTGGCTTTTTCTGTTTATGTGGTACTGAGGAATCAAACCCAGGGCTTCATGCATGCTAGATAACACGCTACCACTAAGCTACATTCCCAGCTCCCAGACTGAATTATATATAGGCTTTAAAAAAGGAGCTGGGGGGGGCTGGGAAGGTGGCTCAGTGGTAGAGCGCTTGCCTTGCATGCCTGAGGCCCTGGGTTCGATTCCTCAGCACCACATAAGCAAAAAGAAAAAAGCCGGAAGTGGCGCTGTGGCTCTAGTGGTAGAGCGCTAGCCTTGAGCTGAAGAGCTGAGGGACAGCACCCAGAGTTCAGGCCCCATGACCGGAACCCAAAAAAAAAAAAAAAAGAGCTGGGTGCTTGTAATCCTAGCTACTTAGGAAGCTGAGATCTAAGGATCATGGTTCAACGCCAGCCCATGAGACTCTTATCTACAATTAACCACTTCAGACCCAGAAGTAGCACTGTTACTCAAGTGGTAGAGCACTAGCCTTGAACACAAAGAGGCTCAGGGACAGCATCCAGGCCTTAGTTGAAACCCCACAACTGACAAAAAAAATACATATACCCAAAAAACATAAAGCCAGGTGCCAGTGGATCATGCCTGTAATCCTAGCTACTCAGGAGACTGAGATCTGAGTACTGTGGTTTGAAGCCAGCCTAGGCAGGAAAGTCTGTGAGACTCTTATCTCTAAGTAGGGGAAAAAGAAGAAGAAAAGCTAGAAGTAGAGCTGTGGCTCAAATGGTAGAGCACTAGCTTTGAACAAAAATACTCAGAGATAGCACCTATCTAGTCCCTGAGTTCAAGTCCCAGGCCCAGCACAAAGAAAAAGAGAGAAGGAGAGAGGAGGCAAGGAGGAAAGAATGAAAGAAGGCTGGGGTCATGGTTCAGGGGATCAACACTTGCCCAGCAAATGCAAATCCCTGAGTTCAAGTCCCATTACCACTAAAAGAAGAAAAGGAGGGGAGGGGTGGGGACAGGAAATACTTTAAAATGTCCAAGTAGCCAGGTGCTGGTGGCTCATGCTCATAATTCTAGCTACTGAAGAAGCTGAGATCTGAGAATCATGGTTCAAAGCCAGCCCAGGTAAGAAGGTCTGTGAGACTTTTGTCTCCAATTAACCACCAGAAAACTGGAAGTAGTGCTATAGCTCAAAGTGTTAGCGCACTAGCCTTGAACACAAAAGCCCAGGGACAGCACCCAAGCCCTGAGTTCAAGCCCCACAACTGACCAAAAAAAAAAAGGAGCTGGGCCCTGGTGGCTCACGTCTGTAATCCTAGCTACACAAGAGCCTGAGATCTGAGGATCACGGTTCAAAGCCAGCCCAGGCAGGAAAGTCCGTAAGACTCTTATCTCCAATAAACCACTAGAAAACCAGAAGTGGCACTGTAGCTCAAGCGGTAGAGTGCTTGCCTTGAGCTGAAGAGCAAAGGGACAGCGCCTAAGCCCAAAGTTCAAGCACCATAACCGGGAAAAAAAAAATACAGAAAGAAAATGTGGAATGTGTTTAGGCAAAAAGTTAGTGAGAACTTCATCTCAACTAACAAGCTAGGTGGTGGTGTTCACAGCTGTGATTCCAGCTATACAAGAGACATAAGTTGGAAGACTGGGGTCTGCGAATAGCTCTAGGCAAAAATAAGAGACCTTATCTGAAAAATAACTGTCTTTGAAAAATATACCACTTCCTGTCTTAGTTTTCTTTTTAGCCTCTAGACCAAGTGGGTCAGAGGAAAAAGTAAGGGAAAGTGGGTGGTAGTAAACTAAAAGGTAAGAGAATAGAGAATATGAGTAATGTTATAGGATATATTTCCTCATTTATTTCAGAACCTCATTTTGGCACTCAATAATATGCTTGACACAGAAGTCATCTCCATTAACCCAGCCAGCTGTGATATTTGCACAAGCATCTGGCTGTCTAAGCTCTATTCTCCTTTTCAGCTTTACTTCTCCAATCTCCAGCAGCTAGTTTGTTCTGTCACTCCATTTTGGTTGTATACTGTTGAACCAAACTATCCTAACTTCTTCCTTCTGTGTTTTACCTAGGCATATGATTGCCAAGCTCCAGTTTGAAGAGCCAAATGTAAAGAAGAACTAGGAAAAACAAGAGAGAATATGAAGAATTGGGAGTCTCTGTGCAGACTTTGTTTCCCCTGTAGCCCTGGGGCTTGGAAGAAGCACACAGCCATACTCTGAGTGGGGCTCCAGCATTTTGCATACCCCATGGTACCCCAGAACTAGATAAGCTCCTTGAAAAACTGGAAGAAGTCTCAACACTGTTTTTATTTTTGTTTTTTTTTTTCAATAAGTTTTGTTTTTTATTTTTCCATTTCTCAGAATGGAAAACTCACTTTGAAGGCAGCTAAGCTTTGTGCCCATTGGACTGAAAGTAGTATAAAGGAAGATCAGGTCCAAAGGGTTGGGAGTAGAGGAGTCTAGTTCAGCTAGTAACAAAAAATATGAGTCCTCACCGTGGATCTTGAGGAAGGGCAAGGAGTCAGAGAAGGGCAAAGTGGAACTGGAAGTTTCTGCAGGAAGGAGAATCAGCTCCTCATTGCCAAGAGTCAGTAGGAATGGGAGAAAGGAGGGTGGTGCTCGGCAGGAAGATTGTTAGACTGGCAAATACTTAGCTAGAGGAAGTAGTGACTCCTCATAGCCTCCCTTTTAAGGGTTGGGAACTTGATTTCAGAATATGTCTTCATTCTGTTTTACTTCATTCTTTAAGCTCTGTCACCTGAAGTTACCACCATTTTCCTTTTACCCTTAGCCCTTTTCCCCTGAGATACTGTCCATTTCGTTTCAGTCTGGTAACATCCTGTTGCCTCCACTGCTATTGCTTCTACCAGCTGGTGAGGCTGCTCCATCACCTGAGCAGTACAGAGCTCCAATCTGGGATGCTGAGGTTAATGGAACATGCTTCCGGTAGCTTCATGACAAACAGGGGCCATGGTTTAAGCGTCCTTGTTGCCTCCATCTATCTGTTAGTGAAAGGGAATGTAGAAGAAGGTGAGAAACAGTATTGTGCTCTTCCTAGAGGAAGCCCAGTGTCTCAGCCTTAATGAGATTTCCTTAGTGCAGAGGAAGAGCATCACCTCGGGTTTTTGGGTTTATCTGTTGTTCTAGAGATAGCAATGGCTTCTTTATTTTTATGTTCATCCTAGCAACCAAGACATTTCCTGAGTCAGATCCTGTTGCCCTCCTTTCAGTGGGAAGTTCTGTCAGATGGCTTGTTTCACAACTGGACATGAAAAAGGGAGGATAAAAACTCAAGTGTTTTTCAGTGATCTTTAATTATGCCTGCAGCCAGCCATTGCCAATCATACAATATTGTGAGTTTGCTTTCTCATAGTTACTCTCTATGGGAGAGGTTTGCTGTTAAAATGTGACAGCTGAGCTGTTGGGTCTTTATTACTCTTCTACATTGTGTTCTATGTGACTGTCTTTTGGATGTCTATGCTGTGTCTGCCTCAGATCAGGAGACAAATAATACTGTCAGTTTGGGGGCAAGGTCCCTGTGTCTTGGTTGTTTTATAGGATTGCCTCATCTGGAAGCCTTGCCTGGAAGGATTAGTTTTCTTCCTTGTAGCTGAACAGAGAGGAAATATGCATTATTACTATAAAGAGATGACCCACAAGATGTGTTTTGCAGCATAAACCCAGCCACAATATCCTACGGTACCTCTCCTTTCTTGGGTTTCAATACCAGTTGTATAAAATTGTGATCCAGCCAGGTGTCGATGGCTCTTGGCTGTAATCCTAGCTACTCAAGTGGCTGAGATCTGAAAATCACAGTTACAAGCCAGCCTTGGCCGGAAAGTTCATGAGACTCTTATCTCCAGTTAACCAGCAAAAAGCTAGAAGTAAAGGTATGACTCACAAGTGGTAGAGCATCAGCTTTGAACAAAAAAGCCAAGCAAAGAGCACGAGGCCCTGAGTGCAAGCCCCAGTACACACACACACACACACACACACACACACACACACACACACACACACACACACACACACACACACACACACACACACACACACACACACACACACACACACACACACACACACACACACACACACACACACACACACACACACACACACACACACACACACAGTGATCCAAAGCTTGGCTTAACCTGTGAGTCTTGCCTCTGGTGAGTGTAAGTTGTTTGCCATTTTGCAGAAAGTGTTACCCTACCATAGAGCCTGAGGTATGAAACCCAGTGAGGTCTTTGAGTGGCTAATATGCAGACTACCTGTAATTTCATCCCACCCACCCCCCCCATTTTAGCTACTCATAATTTAAAAATTATTTTTTTAGTGTGTTTTCATGGCTGAGGGCTAGTTAGTAAACATGTTCCCTGGACTGAGGGAACTTTCAAGTCACTGCTGCTCATGATGTAATTGGAGAATGACTCATTGTAGCAGAGAATCAAGGCCTGTCTTTAAAGACATTTAGAGTGGGTGAGATCAGGGAAGACCAGATGGTCTGGGAGAGTGCTGCAGCAGTGAGGCTTTGGGTTGTAGGCAGGGGAAGCATAAGAAGAGAAATACAGAACAAAAGCAATGAAGCAGAAATCTGCATGGTGTGTGCTGAGCCGTATACTGTTCTTTCAGAGCACCATCATTACAAAATCTGATCAGTGCAGTGGTCTAGACGGAAGCTTCTCAGGCATGAGGCAGGTCTAAAAGTTAAAAGTATCTGGTAGGTGGAGGCCAAAGCCAGAAATCAGCCAAGTGACTATCAATGGCCCAGCCCCTCACTATTGACCTTTATCTGCTCAAACTCTGAAGGAGATGATAGTAGTCAACAGTGAGTACCTTTGTGGTACTGAGGTTTGCAGTAGAGAATTCATCCACTCAGGAACAAAACCAAACTGGCTTGCAGAGGCATGTCCCAACTGCCTGTCTCTCTCTCCCCCACCAGTTCCTGGGGAAGACTGTTTACACATATGTGGTCTATCTGCTTTTCTCACAGCTTAGACTGGCCTGACCCTTCCTTAGTTGAATACACTGCAAAGGGCATCACAATCTCCATCAGGTATGAGTGTTTGGTGCAGATGGGCGTGGCCTTGTATAGAACAAGTTAGATAAGCAGTGGAGAGAAGGGGACTGAGACTGTTGACTAAAGTGCAGGTTGGCTAGAGTCAGTAGGGCAGAGGAAAGTAGGAGCAGGGCTGGTGGTTAGCACTTGTCCAGGGCTGAGCATGCCAGTGGAAATGCAGTGTGCAGTGTACTCATTCCTCTCTACTTTTATGCTAAAAGTCATGAACTGGGAAAGGCTCTTACTTCTAGAGACCCATTGTTGGTTTCTCTGTTGTGGGTGGGGAGTGTCAGTACTCTCAGGTCCTTTACTTGTTTATGACTGATCTACTGTATTGCTCAGCTTGGTATGTACCAATGTGAGCTAATGTCAACTACTGCTGCAACCTGCTGTTACTTGAAATGCTTGTATTATATGTAGAGCACAGGAGTAACAGGGTGGGGGCTTTGGTGTGGGGAACTAGATAAATGAGTGACAGCTGGTCCTTGAAATAATTTGGGGATCACTTATGATGACCTTGGCCTGGTCTCCTACCTATGCCAAGATAAAAGAGAACATGGATGGCAGTATCAACCTCCTGAGAAGAAAGATGACAGGGAGCTTCTTGGATTCTTCTCCTTACTTTCCTTCTTTTCATTTGGGCTGATTGTGTGGTTGGAAATGATATGGAGATAGCATATCCTCTCCAGGATTCATCTGGAAGGATTGGGGAGTGGAGACAGTCAGAACTCCCAGGTCCAGGCGTGTGAGACTGGAATAGAGCCAACCTTTTCTACTGGGCTCCCAGCAGAGTACAGTCTGCTTGAAGTTCCCATCCAGAAGGAACTGGGGATAGAATGAGGTTTCTCCCCCAAAGTGAGATTTTTCTCCTCTTTGCTGTCTCTCCCTTCATTTTGAGCCCAGAGGTTAGAGGACCAGGCACTAGGATGTAGCTCTGACTACTGGAAAGGTCTGCAAGTCTGTGTGTGGTGAGTGAATGAGTATATGTGTCTTCATTTGCAGAAGTCTTGTGTCTAGTTGGAGTATTGAGAGCATCTCCACTGGTGGGGGACTGGAATTTGTTTTCCACTTAAAGAGAATGACATGGCCCCCATGTGTAGGGGAAGAGCTTTTGAGTTAGACATTTTCCCTATGGGAATCCTCTTGGTTTGGTTTGTGGGAAAGGGAGAGATGGATAAGTGGGTTTTATCTCTAGTCGTCAACACAGCTGTCTTTACACTGAATTTGTGCTATTGCATACATGTAGCCATCTTTCTTTTTCACTGCAGCAGTGTTTATCAGTAGTTCAAAATGATTTATTTGCTCCTGGGGAGTAAAACCTTTTTTATTAAAAAAAAAAGAAAAAAGAAAAAGAAAAAAAATATGCCCTATTATACTATGATAGCTGTAGGATTATGGGGCCACAGAAGTCCACAAGTCCCAGTATGTATCCTGTTTTGACATTGGAGCCCTCATGCTCAGCACAGAATGACAGGAGGCCTCGAGCAAATGGAAACGTTTTTGGAGAAATGAGATGGGTTGAATCACAGAGACAGGCACTGGGGACTCAGGTACTGCAGTTCAGAAACAGAGGAATGAGTTGCATTTACAATATGGATTCTCTAATCTGCCAGAGGAAGAGACCTTTCTTACAGCAGATTTCATGTCATCTTTGTCCTTTTCATTGCTTTTTGGGGCATGGGGTGTATTGGGGTAGGGGGGATCACCTAGTTCTTCCTGTCTCCTTTCCTGCCCTCTCTGCACCTTTCCCATTCCTTCCCACTCTCATCTACCTCCCAGGAAGCCAGCCCTGCATGCTGAGTTTGTGACATGCCTTCACTCCCATTTCATTCAGCAGGTTTTAGAGGGTTCCTAGAAGTGCTCCCTTCCCCTCTCCTACTCCTCCATGCCAGGAGGCATAAAGGGGCCGGCAAAAGCAGCCAACCATGGCGAGAAGACACCTACATCAGGTCGCAGCTGGACTGCGATTGTAGTTGCTCCTGGAGACAAAACATAAAGAAAACAGGACACTATTCATTAGAACCCATCCGGGCTAATCATGTACCTGTACACAGCCACACTCGGCTGTGTCCACAGTTCCCTAACCAGCTCCGATGGAGTGGCAGGCTGGTCTGACCACTCCATCCCTGGTGCTTCATAGGACAGGCAGGATCCGGGCACCACCCTGTGGGCAGGCCAGTTGTTGGGGTGCCCAAAGCGGTGCTGCCATGGCACAGCCACTGCTGTACATTTTGGTTGTTTTTAAGGAAGTCCATGATGAAGGGTGTCATTCTGGCTTCAGTGTGGTTGCCAGTTCACTAGAAGGGGAGCCTCACTCCCTGCAACCACCCTGTCCCAATTAGCCACCCCTGCCCTCCAAGCCAAAGCGTGGCCTGGCTTTTGTCTTCCCATTTAGTTGTCCTTTCCCTCTCCCCTTTTGTGCTTAATTTATTAAAATAGTTGCTGTATAATTTATTTTCATAAACTATAAAAAATGACTAAATGGTTAAAATAGACTTGCAGGCCAATCTTAAATGGGGGGGGGGAGGGCCTGAGGGAGGGCTAGGGAGAGGGAAAGATGTTTTGATATAAACAAAACAAATGCACTTTGGGTGTGTTTTGGTATTTTTCTGGGTATAGAGGGGTGGGCATTGGGATGTCCCTGTAGACTAGTTCCAGAATGGGGTGTCTGTATATACTGTATTAATAGGCATGTTTGACTCTTGTAAAGGGACATTAGTAGCTGCTGCAGGTCCTGTTTGGAAATCCCATGTACAATTCCCAGGTTTTTGTAAGTGTCAGTGCGGGAGACCTTTGACTCTTGTGTTTGTATCTCCTTTTTATGATTGCTGTACCGACCCATGTCTTTTTGGGGAGGGGTGAAAAGAGATTTGAAATAAAAATGTTTAGAAATCATTTCATCCCATTGGAGTTTGTGGTTTTTCAATCTCTCTCCCATCTTCTGCCTCCTCACCTGTCTCGGCATGGGAGGGTGTGGTGTTAGTAGCTCGGACACACCCGATGCTGAGCTGGTCACTGTAGAGGTGTTGGAAAACCCCTGAGGCTTATGGCCATTGTTTAAGGCTCTTTGGTCTTCCCCAGGAAGTGCAAGAGATTCCAGAGAGCCTCTGGGTGCTTCTTGCCTTGGTGAGCAGTGGTGTAGGCTCTGCCTACAAGATTTTGTATTTTCCCATGTTTGGGCAGTGGTTATCCCATGGTGGGTAGTCAAGATTTCTTATACATTTCATCTATGTATCTCTCCAGCTACCATTTTGGAGTTGACTTGTTTGTTTGAGCCTATATAGGGAGTTTCCATGTAGTCCAGACTGGCCTAGAATTTGTAATCCCGCCTTAACTGCTCTAGTGCTGGGATTAAACACCAGCAATCATCATGCCCAGTTCTTCCTTCCTACTGCCTTTCTATCCATTACCTCTTGAGCCGTTTGGAGAGAATACCTGCTATGTTCCTTTCACTTACCACCAGTTTGTTCCTGGACCCACTCAGATCTCCTGGCTTCACTTTCTCACCCAATCTCTCTACAAATTCACCCTATAGGAGGCTATGGACTACCTTTGTGCCTTTTGGGGAAATTCTCTGCAGAGAATAGGGAAGCACACCAAATAAGATGACTTCCATGTCTAGGAAGTCATTTCTATGGGCCTGATGAGAAGGAAAGGAGTCTTGAAATCCTTTACGAGTCCCCAGTACAACTTTTGTTGTTATGGAACCATATCTAGTCAATTCTGATAGTCTTTTTGGTGGCATTAGCTCCTGGTATTCCCTCTTAGAAGCAAGGGTGCCTCTGCCAGGCATGGTGGTATATGCCTATAATCTCAGCACTCGGATGAAATGGGTGGATCAGAGAATCCTAAATTTGAGGCTAGTCTGGGTTATACAGTGATACCCTGCCTCACAAAACACAAACCGAGAAAGACAAAGAGGGAGGGGGGAAAGAGGAAGAGAAATAGCTTGAACAATGAAAGGAATATTACAAGGGAAAATGCTTCACTTGGAATCTAGTAAATTATGGCTATTTGGGCAAAGCAAAAAAGCTCAGGGATAGCACTCAGGTCTTGAGTTCAAGCCCCAGTATTGGTGCATGCATACATATACACACACACAGTATAGGTAGGTCAGGCACCAGTGGCTCATGCCTACAATCCTACCTACTCAGGAAGCTGACATCTGGAGAATCATGGTTCCAAGTCAGTCTGGACAGGAAAGTCAAATATAAAGCTACCTCTCCTGCCTTTTTCATCCCCCTCCGTGAAACTTCCATTTCTTGTGCTCCCTGTTTACACTTTCCAACTACCACATTTATTCTATCCCAAAGGCTGTTCTGTCTGCCTTCTATAGCCAAGGTAAAGCACATAGACACGTAACTTACAAGCCAAGAGTAAACAATGTAGGTGATTCCCCATGCCAGTCAGTTGTATGTCGCCTGATTGAAGATGAAAAAAGTGGGTTCCTTATCTTTCTTGGTTCCCTCCAACCCCTCATAGTGTGAGAAGCTTGTGGCTTGTGTACAATCCTAGCACACTTTTAGTTCAGAACACCCACCATTTTTCCTCTCATGTTCAGCCAAAGACACAGAATTGATTCCAACTCAGGAAAGGTACTAGCTAAATTGCTAAATCTCTAATAGGGACCCATCTCAAGGGACTTGTTGTTGTTGTTGTGGGGCTTAAACTCAGGGCCTGTCCCTGAGTCTCTTTGTGTTCAAGGCTAGCACTCTACCACTTAAACCACAGCTCCATATCTGGTTTTCTGGTGGTTAATTGGAGATAAGAGTCTTACAGACTTTCCTGCGCTGGCTAGCTTCAAACCACGATCTTCAGATTTCAGCTTCCTGAATAGCTAGGATTACAGGCATGGGTGTTTGGTCTGATCGTTTTTTAAATGATGTTTTGAAGGCAGAACGTCTGCCTTTCAGAAGGCATTGAGAAGAATGTATAGACTTCAGGAGCCCTGTGCTGGAGGCTGCTGAGGGCTGGCTGTCCTTTAGGAGGCAGGCCCGGGAGGAAGTTGCTGCTGGTAGTGATAAAGGGAAGCCAGAGTCTTTGGCCTTTTCCTGCCACCTAGTGGCTGCACAGGCTAGACCACCCAGCTGCCCCTCAAGTTTAGGCAATGATAGGTGAAGAAATACAGTATGCTAGTTAGTACTCAGGATTTGGACACTGTTCCTTAGGGTTTTTTTTTTTGTGGGGGGGGTCCAGTCGTGGGGCCTGAACTCTGAGCCTGGGTGCTGTCCCTCAGCTCTTCAGCTCAAGGCTAGTACTCTACCACTTGAGCCACAGCGTCACTTCCGGCTTTTTTCTTTTTGCTTATGTGGTGCTGAGTAATCGAACCCAGGGCCTCATGCATGCAAAGCAGCGCTCCACCACTGAGCCACCTTCCCAGCCCTGTTCCTTAGGTTTTTTTTTTTTTGCTCAAGGCTGATCTGTGATCCTCAGATCTCAGCCTCCTGAGTAGCTAGAATTACAGAAGTGAGCCAATGGTGCCTGGCTAGCTAAATATTCTTAAACATCACCTCCAGTCCTCTTCTGCCCCATTTTATGCCCTGCTCCTGGACAATACAGGTCTTCACATCCTCCACCTGTCCCTTGCTTGTAGAACAAGTTACCTTGGTGCAGGTAGGGGGGAGTGGGAAGTATTTGTTTTATGGGCTTCTTGGTGGTGGGTTTAGAAACTGAAGCTGTGCGCCCCAAGTTGGTGTATGAGGCTCATGCCCCACCCTACCCCTGCTGCCTGGGCATTGGCTAGTGACAGATGCTAAGTGTCTGCCCTAGGTTCTATTTAGTGTCTGCCCTAGGTTCTATTTAATTCTATAAACATATTCAGTTTTGTGCAGGCTTTGGGATGGGGTTCTCCTAAGCCGCCTTCCCACCTTCTCTGGAGGATTTGCCCTCTTGTCTCCAGAGGAGAGAGGAGAAAGGAGCAGAGACTGAACCCCAAGGCATGCTGGGTAACACTCTCATGTGTCCCTCACCCAGGGGAGGAGGCTGCCTACAATGATACCTTCATTGCATCATGTCAGGCTCCTGTCCATAAGGCATTAGGGACTATTTGGGGAGGGGCCTAGCCTTGTTGGGTAAGGAGCTTGGGAAGGGGGCCAGAAGCCACACAAGAGCCACATGTTGGGTTGTGAATCCAGAATCAGGTGTCCAAAGAAATATGTGTCTACTCTGCCGCCCATGCCCTTCCTACCCAATACCCACTTTCCTCTCTCAGGGCCTGGCAGCCTCAGCTGCACCCAGCCAGGATTGCATCATGCTTGGTTTTGTTCTCAGAGCAGCAGGTGCAGGACCTCCCCTCCCCCCCATTCCTCCCTCCTCCCAACCTTCCCAGGCCCATGGCACCTTTGAGTTGTGAGTCCTCCCGTGATGGCTCTCAGCTCTTTAAGCACAGGGAGGGAGTAGGAGACCAAGCTAGAGTGTACCCATGATTATATCTGTGCTCTCCCCTGTAAGAACACTGGGTTGTAGCTAGGGTATGGCCTCTCAGAGTTGGGTGACAAGGTCAGAAATTGTCACCTGCTAAACTAAAGCTAGTAATCAATGTCAAATGAACTTATTCAACCCTTGTAGAAAGTACTTAACTAGTGTTGGGTGTTTGTAAGCTTGCCCGTGGACCAAGCCCTCTTGTCCACATTTGCATCTAATCTTTCAAGAAGCCTGTCAGGCAGCACTATTATCATTCCTGGTGTACAGAGCGGAAGCTTGTGTGTGGGACGTGAGGATACTTGCCCAAGATCATCACTCAGCTGATCACCACTCACGCATTTTATTTTATTTTTATTTATTTATTTTTGTCAGTCATGGGGCTTGAACTCTGGGCTTGTGCACTATCCCTGCGCTCTTCAGCTCAAGGTGAGTGCTCTACCACTTGAGCCACAGCACCACTTCCGGTTTTCTGGTGGTTAATTGGAGATAAGAGTCTCATGGACTTTTCTGCCTGGGCTGGCTTTGAACCGTGATCCTCAGATCTCAGCCTCCTCAGTAACTATGATTACAGGCGTGAGACACCAGCGCCCGGCCACTCGTGCATTTTAATCTTGATCTGTCTCCCTCTAGTGGGACTTGAAGCCTTACCAAGAGATGGTTGGTAAATGTGGTGCTAAGGAAACTTGGACATTTTCTTTTCCTTCCTTCCTTCCTTCCTTCCTTCCTTCCTTCCTTCCTTCCTTCCTTCCTTCCTTCCTTCCTTCATCTCTCTTCTCCTCCCTCTCCTCTCTCTTAATGGTATTGGGATTTGAACTTAGAGCCTCGTCCTTGCTTGGCTTGATTTTCTAACTCAGCTTGCTTGTTCTCCTGGCACTCTATCACTTGAGCCAACCTCCAGTTCTACTCTCTGCTGGCTAATATTTTATTTTTATTTTTTGGTGCCAGTACTAGGGCTTGAACTCAGGTCCTAGGGGCTGTCCCTAAGCTTTTGTGTTTTTGTGCTCAAGGCTAGTGCTCTACCACTTGAGCCACAGCTCCATTTTTGGCAACTATTTGGAGATGAGTCTCACAGACTTTTTTCCCCCTGGCAGGCTTTGAACTGCAATCCTCAGACTTCATATACCTGAGTAGCTAGGATTACAGGTGTGAGCTACCAGTGCCTGACTACATAGAGAATTCTTTACTTTGTAAAGCAGAATACCATAACTTAGACTTGATCAAGCTCAGAATGGGTGGCTGCCATTACCTTTCTCTCCCAGGCACTGAAAGACAAACCAGGGGAAAGCCAATGAGAAAGAATGGAGCCTGGCGGAAGCTCTACCAGGGTCTGGGAGAGAGGCCGGTTCAGGGTCCGTAGGGTGGGGTGAAGCTGGCGGGGGGGGGGGGGGGGGGGGAACTACACAGCATACTTGTTGGCCTGGCCCTTTTCTGTCTTCTGTCTCTTTAGTTCAGGACAGATTTCATCTGAAGGGACAAAGAGCCCCATTGACCTCATAGCCTTATGACCCCACCCAAGTGT
The DNA here is from genome assembly GCF_024711535.1 of Dipodomys merriami. Classification (NCBI taxonomy): domain Eukaryota; kingdom Metazoa; phylum Chordata; class Mammalia; order Rodentia; family Heteromyidae; genus Dipodomys; species Dipodomys merriami. The sequence goes on along the minus strand of NW_027203270.1, from coordinate 29,402,690 downwards.
GCCCTCCCTTCCCCAAGCAGCCCTGCATAGCAGATAGGGGCATGAGGCCACCTAGAGGGCATGGCAAGGAAGCTGAGAAAGGCCACAGGCAGCTGGGCAGAGTAAGTGGGAAGTGCCAACCAGACCTTCACCAGGAATGGATGAGTGCCTGAGGGGCTCTAGTTTCAGGAGCAAAGTTGCCAATGCTCTGCAAATGATGGGAGAGCCTAAGGGGTCCAACTCAGCCCCCAAATGAGCAGCTGGGAGCTCAGGGTCTTGGGCTTACATTCCTGCCTCCCACCCCCAGCACACACACACCCCACACACGCACCCAGACTATAAAGCCCCCTTTGTCTAGCCCATTGAGGATCTTAACTCTCCATCTCCGCTCCCTGCCCCCTTCTCCCTTTACCCTCGGGTGCCTGAGGAAGAGGCCAGGGCTTATTGAGAAGGAATGAAGCCACCTTCATGCCGGCCTGGACACTGGCCCAGAGGGCTAATGCAGCCAGCCTCTGCACAGGGATGCCCCACCTCACTGCCTGCCACAAGGATACCCCGCCCCTGCTTCTCACATGCCTTATCATGTGATGTAACTGCTTGGCCCTGCCCTGTTGGGGGCAGGACACAGGCAGTGGGCCCTGCAGAAACCACCCCTGTTAAAGGCGACTTGGGGAAGTAGTCTGTTTGACACCTCTTTAGTCTTTGCCGGAGTGGGTGGCCCCCCCCATCCCCAACTCAAGTTCCCAGGTGACATCTGGAGTTCACATGCTCTTTCTCTGGCGGTGGATAAAGAAGTCATCATCCTGCTTGGCACATGGCTGGAGCTTGGCACCGTGGCTGGGTAGCAGCAATCTCCATCCATCCATTTGCCTAGAGGCTGGGTCCTGGTGGCCTGGAGCAGCTAACCACCCCCCCCCCAATACACACAAATGGCTGCGTGTTTATACCTCCATCCCCGGTGGGGACGCATCTCCCTGTATTCTGTGGGTTGACATTCTTGTTCTCAGACAACCTCTGAAGTGGCCCGTTGGCCTAGGAGGCCATCGGTGTGGGGCATTGGCGTCAGCTCTGCCACCAAGCTGTCTGGTGTGACCTTGCCCAAGCCCCTCTCTAAAGCCTGTAAAATGTGAGATGGAGTCCTTCTGACCCCCTTAACCTCAGGAGTGAGGAGAGGGACGACCTCGCTTGCAATGACAAGGGCACCTTCCCTCCCCTGCGAGACCCCAGGACAGACAGAATTGGGGGGGAGGGGGTGTGTGAGGCCCGTGTGCACTGTGCATGTGCGTGTGCGTGTGTGTGCGCGCGCGCGCACCCGGGAGTGGCAAGGTGACTGCGGGGAGGGTGCCTCTGGCCGCGCGGCCCCCACCCCGGGCTGGGGGAGGGGGCGGGCGGAGGGGCGGGGCGGGCGGCCGGGGCGGGGCCGGCGGCCGGGGAGGGGGCTTGGGTGGCTGACAGCAGGCGCTCCGGGCGGCGCGCGGTCCCCGGGTGCAGCTGCCCCTGCCAGGTCTTGCATGGAGGGGCTGCCGCCGCCCCCTGCGCCCCTCGGGGCCGACGCGGCGAGGACGACATAGCGGGCGCAGCATGGAGCAGGTGAGCGGGCGCGGGGTGCGGGGTGCGGGTCTCCGAGCCGGCGTGCGGGCTTTCTGACCGGGTTGAGGGTGGGCGCGTGAGGATCCAGAGTGGGCCAGGCCACGCGGGGCCCGGCGGGGGCGCGGGGGCGCTGGGCGGGGCACGGCCGGAGTCCCCACGCTGACACCCAGGGAAGGCTGGCAGACCGCGCCCTCCCCACCTCCGCTCCGGAAAGACAGCACCCCACATTTACAAGCCCCCCACCCCTTCTAGGCAAAGTCCAGCCCTGCCCTCGTCAACAAGGGGCAGCAGCAGGTCTGCAGAATGAAGGGGGCGATTGCGGGGGGGGGGGTGTGGAGAGGGCGGGTAAGGAGAGGTGTCTCCCAACCATACAATTAATTTCCCTGCCCCCACCCCCACCCCGGCCCCCCATGTGGGACTTTAGAATATAGTTCCCCCTCCCCCTCCCCGTCAAGGGACCTCTCCCAGCCGGGCTGCGTCCTCTCCCAGTTAGAGCAGCTGCAGCAGCTGCTGCCACCATTTCATGGCAGTGAGAAGGTGGGGTGGGGTGGGAGACGTTTTCACATGTGCCCCAAATGCAGCACTGCAACCAGTGTGTGTGTGTGTGTGTGTGTGTGTGTGTGTGTGTGTGTGTGTGTGTGTTGTGGGGGGGCGCAGGGGGAGATTGTCTGTCTTTCACACCGGATCCCTCACATGGCTCCAAAGGTGTGGGCTGGGCATAGTAGCCAGGGAAAGCACAGACACACAGACACAGACACAGACACAGACACAGACACACACACACACACACACACACACACACACACCCTCCTCCCAGTCCCAGCTCTCATCCTGGATGCACTTCTCAAATGCCAGACTAACCATCAATGATCACAGCCCCTGCTCCTAAGAGGGGCAGCTGGTGGGTGCAAAGTACACTAGCTAAGATGCTCCTCTTGTGGTCTCTCTCTTTTCCCAGCTTCTTGGGAGTGAGATTTTGGGGTGTGGTCTGGAGAGGTGGGGTGAGTTTTCCTGGCACTAGTCATGTCTGTAAGTTCTGAGTCTTCCACCTAGCTTCTCTTTCCCTGTCCCAGGCTCCTTGGGGCTGCTCTGGGGCCCTGGGTTCTGTGGAAGCTCAGGCCGAGGGGTTTGTGTGGAGGTTTCCCTGTGATGGGGAGCTCCCATCTGGGGGCTTCGAGAGGGGTCCAGAGGAGGTTTGAAGTATTCTAGGCATCTTCTCTGGCTGGCCAGGATGTTTGGGGCAGGGCTGTGAGCTACTCTACCTCTAGATCTGTTTGGCATCTTGGGCATTAATTTAAATGTCCAATGGCAGCTCCCCAGAGCATTAAGGGCTGGCAAAGCAAAAAAGACTCCGTTCTTCATTATCTGCTGTTATCATTACTGCCAAAAAAAAAAAAAAAAAAAGCAAGTGGCTACTAAATGCCACTGAAATGCTTATTATAAAAGAATGAGTTTTGTGTTATGTTTCACCTTAACACACACACACACACACACACACACACACACACACACACACACACACACACACACAATTTTAAAGTAGAGGCAAGGCGAGGGACACCAATTCTGTCCTCTACAGCACAGTCAAAGTGCTCCTTCCTTTCTTTACTTATTCTAGGGGCCAGTGCTTCCCTTTACCCAGACCTGGCCAGCCCCTCCCCTGGGAGAAGAGTGGGGCATCATACATTGAGCTGGCTTGCTTTCTTCTCTCTCTCTTTCTTTTTTTCTCTTTCCCTCCCTCCCTCCTTCCCTCTCCCTCTCCCCCCTCTATCTTTCTCTCTCTCCCTTTCTCTCTTTCTTCCTTGCTTGTGTTGATCTCTTTACCTATGGCCCCATCCCTCTATTTTTCCTCCCTCCCTTCCTTCTTCCTTCCCTCCCTCCTTTTCTTCCTCCTTCCCTCCCTCCCTCCCTTCCTTCCTTCCTTCCTTCCTTCTTCCTTCCTTTCTTCCTTCCTTCATACCTCCTTCATTTCTCCTTCCTTCTCTTCCTTCCTCCCTCTCCCTCCCTTCTTCCTTCCTCTCCTTCCTTTTTTCCTTTCTTCCTTCTTTTTTCTTCTTGAGGTCTCACTATGTATCCAAGGCTAGCCTTGAACTTGTAGTCCTCCTGCCTCAGCCTCCTGAGTCTGAGATTACAGGTGTACAACCACCATGCATAGCTTTAGGCCATGGGCTTCTGCCCTGACTCTGCAGAGTCACTAGGAGGCTTCAGCTAGGCATGCACTTTCTAGATTGCTATGAAATCTCTCCTGGCTATGGGGGTGTGGCTCTCTAGATGTTCTAGACACCTCTCTCAAGCACAGCACCTCAGCTTGCTCCCTGGACACTTAGAAGCTTGTTCTCATGATAGACATTCTCATGATGCACACATGAGAATGGAGGGGGTGGGCCTAGGTGGGCCAGGCTAGTTGCTGATGCTCAAGGTCTCAGAAAACAGCGTGTATGGGTGCTTCTGAGATCCTAGCTGCTTTCCATGTACTGGGAGAGCTCCTATTTTAAGTTCTCCATGTGCTGAGCCCTCTTGTAAAGTAAGGAATCCTTTTATAGAGCAAGTGCTGATATGTCTGCTTGGTATGTGTGGATTTTGGCATGTAAGGTTTCCTTAAAGGGGAGCATGCCTGGAATCTCTCAAAGGGGCTGGAATTACGGGTGGAGTGGGCGACAGGACTGAAGGGGGTTCCCTCCCACCCCATAATCGGCCCACCCCTTCTTTCTCCTCATTGGACTCTTCTTGCTCCACCCACGTCTGGCTCAGGGCCAGACAGGGGAGAGGAGCAGCTGCTGGGGATTTCCAGAGCTTCCTGGGGGAGGTGGGAACCACCCCTCCTGTCTCCTTTCCTCCCTTCTCTTCCTCTCCTTTCTTCCTCCATGTCCCCCTTCCCTCCTTTCGCACCCTTCTTTTAATTTTTATTTTCTTTTATCATTCCTGGGGCTTGAACTCAGGGACTGGGCACTGTTCCTGAGCTTTTGTGCTCCGGGCTAGTACTCTACCATTGTGAGCCACAGCTCCATTACCAGCTTTTTGGTAATTAATTGGATAAGAGCCTTACAGACTTTCTTGCTGAGGCTGACTTGGACCCATAATCCCTAGATCTCAGCTTCCTGAGTAGCTAGGATTACAGGTGTGAGCCACTGGAGGCTGAGCTCTTTTTCCCCTTTTATTTCTTGGAATCTCTCAAAGAAGCACCTTTCAGAAGGGCAGAATAGACAGGCAGGTGAGTGGGACAAACCTCTTGTGGTAGTAATATGGGTGTTTAGATAGAGTCTGGGTGGGGGCAGGGACTACAGCAGAAGAGGAAGAACAGAAAGTTCCTCACATGGAACCGCAGAGTTATAGGATCCAGTATCCTGGAGCTGGAACAGTCTGCTTGATAGGTCTCCCCTGCTCTCCAGAGAGAATGTGCCACCCCAGAAAGAAGAAGGGCTTTGCTGTGGAGTCCTGAGCTCTAGCTGGAAGTTCCTAGGTACATGACTTAACCTCTCTGAGCCTGTTTCCTCATTTACATAGTGGGGCTAACAATTCATCTTCCAGTGCCGCTGTGGGCATTAAGTATGGAAAGAGTGTGGTAGATAGGAGGTGCTCCGCATTTCAGGTCTTTTGCTCTCTTACTATTTCCAAAGCCCTGCTAGAGGATGCCCTGATCTTTATAAGTCACCATGAAGCCTTGTTACATGCTCAACTATGCAGTTTATGTTGCTGGAGCTTCAGGTGCTGGTGGCATAGTTAGGAGCCAGTAGAGCTGAGACCCAGCCCAAGACCTCTTCTTCTCCTGGCCCATGACATAGGCTTTCTAAGCACAACTCTCCCAAAGACTTCCGGTCTAGAGTGGCAGGCACAAGGCATCTTTGTCAGTTTGTCAGACCAGGGCATGCCTGGCTGTAGTTCTCTTTTTCCTGCTGCTGGCCCAGGGAAACTGCAGTCCCTCATTTGCACCTGGAGCCAGCTGTTCAGAGGTTGCCTGGCTGTTTGTCAGCTTCCCAGTGTTCTTTTTCCCATGGGTAAAGCTTTAGCTTTCCTCCCCCCACCAATGGGCATTCAGGTGGGATTTCTTTCACAGGACTCCTCAGGGACTTAGCAACCAGGATAGCAGTAGGGACTGGCATGATCTTTAGTGTTTCCTTGCCCCACCCAATACCCTACCTTGTCCTTTCTGTGCCAGTTGAGGGCCTTCAAAGTCTGGCCTGCCTTCCAAGCCCCCCTGCCTTCTTCCTTCATTTCAGCACCATTGTAGCACCCCAGGCATCCTTGTTTGGGTTCACTGCCCTCTCTAGTATAGGGGTTCATTAATGGCAGGCACAACACCTGATTCATCAAACTGTCCCCAGTAGCCCACACAGAAGCTTGCATGCAGTAGATGCTTAATAAGTATCATTTGACTTAATTGAACTGGATCCCACCTGCTTTAGAGAATCAAATTGGGAGGATGTAGAATTGTCTTGAGGGGACAGGAGAAAATGTGGGGGTGAAAAGCCATGGGTGCAAGACCTGCTTTCTCATCCACCAGGGGGAGCGCTTTCCCCTTTGGTGGATGGGCCCCGCTGTTGTAGCCTTTAGTCATGTCCTTTAGTCTCTTGAAACCTACAGGTCACACATTACAGACAGTATTTTTCTTTTTTTTTTTTTTTTTTTTGGTGGGGGGTCCGGTTGTGGGGCCTGAACTCTGGGCCTGGGCGCTGTCCCTCTGCTCTTCAGCTCAAGGCTAGCGCTCTACCACTTGAGCCACAGCACCACTTCCGGCTTTTTTTCTTTTTGCTTATGTGGTGCTGGGGAATTGAACCGAGGGCCTCATACATGCAAGGCAAGCACTCTACCACTGAGCCTCCTTCCCAGCTCCACAGACAGTAATTTTTGACTTTGGACTTTGTGTGAACCAATATATCAACACAAATTCCATAGGAATACTTCAAAGTGGGAAGTTTAATAAAGCAGATCTTGTGATGTTGGGCAAGGGTATTGAGCCTCATGGTTATTGGGCAGGGGTATCAAGTCCTGTGTGGACTCTGGAGCTAATATACATGGGTTTAAATTCTGTGTGGTTGGGCCTGGGAATGTAGCTCAGTGGTAGATTGCTTTCCTAGCACGCATGACGCTCTCGTTTCGATTCATTAGTGCCATATAAACAGAAAAAGCTGCAAATGGTGCTGTGGCTCAAGTGGTAGAGTGTTAGCATTGCGCAAAAGAAGCTCAGTGGCCAGGCCCTGAATTCAAGCCCCAGGACTGGCAAAAAAAAAAAAAAAAATCCTGTGTTGTCTTGGGTAAGATACTTGAGTTTCCTAGGCCTCCCTTTCTTTATCTGTTAAACAAAGTAATGTATTTTACAGAGTCTTTGTAAAGTTTCACTGGAATAATCCTTACAAAGGATTTAGCAACTAGCCTGTTCACTCTCTCTGGGAACAACTAGACAACTGATTGTCTCATATTCCAAGTCTTGGAATTGTTCTAGATTCTTTTAACTCTGTGTGTGTGTGTATGCACACGCGTGTGTGCACGCCAGTCCTGGGGCTTGAACTCAGAGCCTGGGCACCGTCCCTAACCTTTTGTGCTCAAGGCTAGCCACAATTCCATTTCTAACTGTTTTGGTAGTTAAATGGAGGTAAGAATCTCATGGACTTTCTTGCCTGGCTTTGAAACAGTCCTGAGATCTCAGCCTCCTGAGTAGCTGGGATTACAGGCATGAGCCACTGGAACCCAGCTTCTTCTATCTTTTTTCTTCTTCCTTCATAGGTCCTAAGGGCTCAAAGCTCTGATATTTGTTACTCCCTGCCCCTTGACCTGGTAATCCTCCTCCTCATCTAATCTCTTAGCTTGCTCTTTTCCATTGTCATCCCTGTTGCCTGCCAGAGGGGACGTGACACATCTTTTCTCAAAGTTTGTGCCTAAGCCAGTCTAGAATCTAAGTGTGTAGGCCCCATCATTCCTCTGTCACATCCCGCATTTCCTTTCACATCCTTCCACATTTCCTACCCATGCAACCACGGAAGCCTGCTCTCTCCTGCCACTCTACCTTTGTCCAAGATAAACATTCTCTCTGGGGTGCCCCATTCTCCAGCCACTCCTGTCTCACAAAATCCCAAAGAGCCAGACTGCATCTTTTGCAGTCAGCTCTCTGGCCTGCCAGCTCTGTTTGGCAGGATCTTATGGTAGAGTCAAGATTTAAGAAGACCAGGCCTGGGGCTGGGAAGGTGGCTCAATGGTAGAGTGCTTGCTTTGCATGCATGAGGCCCTGGGTTTGATTCCCCAGCACCACATAAACAGAGAAAGCTGGAAGTGGCGCTGTGGCTCAAGCAGTAGAGCACTAGCCTTGAGCTGAAGAGCTGAGAGACAGCGCCCAGGCCCAGAGTTCAGGCCCCACAACCCACCAAAAAGAAAAAAGAAAAAGAAGACCAGGCCCATTAAGAGGAGAAGTTCAACAGTTTTTATATCTCCAAGGTCACCTAGCTTGCCCTCCTGATCTCCCCTATGCCCTCCCAGGTGAGGGATTCCAAATTACTCTTGTGGATGCAGAAAGGACACTTGCTTGGGAAAGACTTGAAAAGGTGGCATATAAGAAGTATTCTTACGAGGCACCAGTGGTTTACGCCTATAATCCTAGCTACTTAGGAGGCTGAGATCTGAGGATCACGGTTCAAAGCCAGCTCGGGCAGAAAAGTCCATCCGTGAGACTCTTATCTCCAATTAACCACCAGAACACTGGAAGTGGTGCTGTGGCTCAAGAGGTAGAGTGCTCAGCTTGAGCTGAAGAGCTCAGGGACAGTGCCCAGGCCAGAGTTTAAACCCCACGGCTGACCTCCCCCCCCCCAAAAAAAAAAGTATTCTCAAGGTGGGTCATGCTCCACCTGCCACATATGGAGTTCTATTTCTCCAAATCCTAAAGAAAGAACATCCATGGAGAAAATTGGACTTGGGGTATACAGCAGGATGCAGAGAGTGAGACACAGAGTCTGAGAAGCTGGGAGGGGGTGGGGAGGGACTAGAGGGGCCGGAAAGAGAAGGGGAAGAGGGCCTGGAGAAGATGGATGGGAAGGGCCAGGCAGGAGGGGGGTACAGGTCAAGGTGCAGGAAGAGGTGGGGAGGGCAGCTGGGTGGGGGAGAGCAGTACTTTCTGGGAAGTGGGACTGGGTGGGGGAGGCTTGTGAGTGCATTGTGGAGGGAGGAATTCGCTTGCCGGTCAGTGTGAGCTCATTTCCTCTCACCACCTCCTACAGGAGCTGAGGGCATCAGGCTCTGGAAAAAATGAGCCAGGGGTACCCCAGGGGCCACCACCCTTCTCCTGACCCCCACAGTTTCAGTGCAGCCTGGATTTCAGATGCCAACCCTTCACTGCCCTTTGTTCTGAGAGGAAAGACCTCTGTGCCCAGAGGACAATGGGCGCCTGGAGGTCCAGGGGAGAAAGAGGCAGCGCAGGGACTGGATTAAGGAACAAGATCCGGGCACTATGATAGATTGCAATTAGAGCACAGGAAGGACTTTCTAGAAGAAGGGGATCCCTTCTGGCTGCACAAGACCATGATGAAAAGGGGTGGAGAGGAAAAGGCGTCATTAGCTGCCCCTGCATAATTATAAAAGAGGATTCTTTTCTGTTGACTACAGGGGACTTAAAAAAAAAAGCATACATTGTCCAGCAGACCCCTGGTGGCTCACATCTATAATCCTAGCTGTTTAGCAAGCTGAGATCTGAGGATCACAGTTCGAAACCAACCTGGGCAGGCAAATCTATGAAACCGTTATCTCCAAGTAAGAAAGCTTGAAATGGCTGACACCAGTGGCTCAAGTCTGTAATCATCCCTACTCAGGAGGCTGAGATCTGAGGATCAAAGTTCAAAGACAGCCCTGGCAGGAAAGTCTGTGAGACTTTTTTTTTAAATTTTATTTTATTTTATTGTGAACATACTGTACAGAGGAGTTACAATTACATGGGCAGGATAATGCGTACATTTCTTACCAAGCATTGCAGCCTCCTCCTTTGTTTACCCTTCACATCCCTTCCCAGCCTCCCCCTCCCCCCGAATCCCAATGTCTGTGAGACTTTTATCTTCAATTAACACAGAAAAAAAAAAGCCAGAAGTGGATCTGTGACTCAGGTGGTAGAATATCAAATCTGGAATGAAAAATCCAAGCAAGACTATAAGGCTCTCAGGGCACCTGTGGCTCACGCCTGTAATTTTAGCTATGTAGGAGGCTGAGTTCTGAGGATCATAGTTCAAAGCCAACCTGGGCAGGAAAGGCCATGAAATTCTTATCTCCAATAAACGACCAGAAAACCAGAAGTGGCGATGTGGCTCAAGTGGTAGAGTACTAGCCTTGAGCTGAAGAGCTGAAGGACAGCATCCAGGCCCAGAGTTCAAGCCCCATGACTTACAAAAAAAAAAAAAGAGGCTCTGAGTTCAAGCTTCAGGACTAACACAAAACAAAGCCATACAATTAAAAAAGAAAACATGGGGCTGGGAAAGAGGCTCAATGGTAGAGCGCTTGCCTTGCATGCCTGAGGTCCTGGGTTCGATTTCTCAGCACCACATAAGAAAAAAGCCGGAAGTAGCGTTGTGGCTTAAGTGGTAGAGTGCTAGCCTTGAGCTGAAGAGCTGAGGGACAGTGCCCAGGCCCAGATTCAGGCCCTACGACTGGACCCCCCCAAAAAAATAAATAAATAAAATAGAAAAGAAAACAGTCCAGATCTCCCAGAGGCTCACAGGAGTAGGGATGATGTAATTGGAGCCTGGGCCACTTCAGTCTCTTCCCAGGACCTGAGTTCCTGACCTCTTGTCAAAAGTGCAAACATGGGACTTGGGGCTGACCAGTGTTCAGGCGCTGCTGAGGGTAACAAAAACAGAAGTTAAGAGAACTCCTTGGGCTGGCAATAGTGGCTCACATGTATAATCCTAGCTACTTAGGAGGCCGAGTTCTGATAATCCCAGGGTGAAGTCAGTCAAGGCATACAAATCCAAAATACTCTTGTCTCCAATTAACCAGCAAAAAGCCAGAAGTGGAGGTGTGGTTCAAGTGGTAGAGCAACAACTTTGAGAGAAAAAAAAAAAAAAGAGGTGGAGGCCCAGGCAGGAAAGTCCATGAGACTCTTATCTTCCATAAACCCCTAGAAAACCGGAAGTGGCGCTGTGGTCCAGTGGTAGAGTGCTTGCTTTGAGTTGAAGAGCTGAGGGATAGCACCCAGGCCAGAGTTCAAGCACCATGACTGACAAGAAAAAAAAAAAAAAGAGCCGGAGGCCCTGAGTTCAAACCCCAGTGCTGCCAAAAAAAGAAAAGGAGAAAAAGAGAACTCCTTGGTCCAAAAGGTTGGCAATTCCAATAAACAGAATCAGCTCCCTGCTTACCCTGGCCTGCCCTCTCCAAATCTCCTATTTCTTTATGGCTTCTATCTTTTCTTCATAACCCAGGAATTACAGGAACCTTTAAAACTGCAAGAAGGGCTGGGCACTGGTGGCTCACACCTGTAATCCTAGCTAATCAGGAGGCTGAGATCTGAGGATCATGGTTCAAAGCCAGCCAGGACAGTAAAGTCCATGAGACTCTTATCTCCAATAAACCACCAGAAAACTGGAAGTGATGCTATGGCTCAAGTAGTAGAGTGCTTGCCTTGAGCTGAAGAGCTGAGGGACAGTGCCCAGGCCCAGAGTTTAAGTCCCACAACTGACAAAAAACAAACAAAAAATCTGCAAGAAGGCCTACTTAGGAAACAGTGTTTGAAGGAGTGGAGGATCACAATTAGAGGCCAGCCTGGGAAAGAATCTGTCTCAAAGAACAAGGCAGTTGTGGAAGTTCACATCTATAATTTCCACTACATGAAGGAAAAGGTAGGAGGATCTCAGTCCCAAGCTAGCCCAGGCCAAAAGCAAGCAAAGGGCTGGGGGTGTGACTCAATTGGATGAGTGCTTGCCTTCCTGAGTTCAAGCCCCAGGATAACAAAATGAAAATAAAAACACATGGCTGGGAAGGTGGCTTAGTGGTAGAGTGCTTGCCTAGCATGCATGAAGCCCTGGATTTGATTGCTCAGTACCACATACACAGAAAAAAGCCGGAAGTGGTGCTGTGGATCAAGTGGTAGAGTACTAGCCTTGAGCAAAAGAAGCTTAAGGACAGTGGCCAGGCCCTGAGCTCAAGCCCCAGGACTAACTAGCAAAAAATAAATAAAAAATAAAAACACAAAATCTGCAAAAAGGCATAGAGATGAGGTCATCATGGGCTGTAGGAAGTAAGGAGGAGGAAGACTAGGACTTAGCAGAAACACCTTTCTAGCACAGTGAAAGACAGGAGGGGCTACCCTTTCTTGGTTATTGGAGGATGAGCTGGAGGGATCCTGTTGAGTGCAGGGAAATGAGAAGTTGGCTCAGGCCAGGGCTGTCTTTTGGGGTCCAGTTCAGAGTGAAGCCATAAAGACCATGTGACGTGAGGGGCATGTGTCTGAGCCACAGGCCTCAGTGAAGGTGGGCTCCAGAGGGCCAGGCATCTACCAGACCAGTGTCTCCCAGCCTTGAGTCCACTGTGAGCTCCTGGCTAAGACTGCCAGGGCATCCCCACACCAGATCTTCCCTCATGCCTCGACTTTGCAGAGTCTCTAGCCTGCAGCTAAGCCCGGTCTTTTCTTCACTCAGATTCCGGGTTGCATCATCTGGTCTCTGGCTTTGCCTCTCATGCTTTCTGGCTCTTTGGGGCTCTGTTTCTGGCCATCTCTGGCCATTGCCTTTTGCCTCTCCGGGTGCTGCTCCCTGGGTTCTGTGTCCTTGGTCCTGGAGCACCCTCTATCCGGGCCGGTCCCCCGAAGGCCGACACGAACTTCCTTAGCTGCGATCTCATCTCTGCGCCAGGCTGGGTGGAGACCCAGGTCTCAGCCCGCTCTGACCCTTGCTGCTCCGAGTGGACAGAGGCCGCAGGTGCGCTGGGTCGGTCGCCAGCACTGGGGTGTCAGGGGGCGGAGCGAGGGGGCGGGCCCGGGGCACCCCGCGCCCGGCCCCGCCCCCGGCCCGCCCCCCCGGGTCTCTGGCCCGCGCCCCCAGCAGTGCCCGGGCAGCAGAGCCGTCGCTGCCACCCGATGAATGGAGTCGCCTTCTGCCTGGTCGGGATCCCGCCGCGCTCGGAGCCCCGGCCCCACCAGGTGAGGGCGCTGGGCCGGGAAGGGGCGGGTCCGGGCGCGGTGGGGCCCGGGTCGCTGCCACTCTGCACGGGGGGCGGGCGCGGGCCTGGGGCGCACGGCCCCGGACACCGGGGTGTGTGTGTGTGTGTGTGTGTGTGTGTGTGTGTGTGGCGGGGGGGGGGTGGTGCCGGGCTGGGGTGGGGGCCGAAGAGCGAGCTGCCCCTCCCAGGGGCGGCCAGGAGGGAGCTGAGCGGAGGCCCGGGGGGCCGGCGGGGCAGGGGCCACCCCTGGGGTGGCGGTGCCAGGCCCCTTGTGGCGAGGCCGCGGGGAGCGGGGGGGGGGGGCGCCTTTTGTCCGGGTTGTTCAGGCGGGGCTCCTGCCGCCGTTTCCTCTGCCCGAGTTTTCGTTTTCCGTTGGCCCCGGCACAGCTGGAGGGAGAGGCCGTGGGGGAGGGGGTCCCGGGCGGGACGGCGGCGGCCGGGCGGGCAGGGGCCGGGCACCGCGTCCCGGGCCCCGGGCCACACTCGCCCCCTGTCGCCGGGTCCACCCTCGCGCGACACGCTGGCTACCAGGCTTGGAGGTGGGGGGCGCCGCTCCTCTGGATGCTGAAGAAGAGAGCCGCCAGGCCCGGGACCCCAGCCCTGCAGGCCGGGCTGCCCTCCCTCCTGCCCCCTCAGGCTGGCTGTGGGTGGGTCTGGGCGCGCGGGGTGCCAGGGGCATTACTCAGCGCTGGGCTGCTTTGCTTGGGTTCTTTCATCTGCCAGCTGCTGAGGCTGGGCAAGGGCCAGCAAGGGCCTTGGGGGGGCACTCCCCCTCCCACCATGGGGCCAGTCCCCTGCCTCCCCCCGCCCCTAGGCCTGGTCTAGGCAAGCACCCGCACAGAGGCTTCTCAAGTTTGAAGGAGCGAGCACTGTCAGGCCAGTAGTTTTCCTGAGTTTAGAAAGGAAGTTCCCTGGGGTCCAAGTTAGCGTCGGTCAAGGCCTGAGTTGAAGCCTCTTTCTCTTTGGATGGGGTGCAGGGCAGCGGCACCCCCTCTTCTTTCCAGCCCTCTCCAGGGTTGGCCCTGCAGGCATATGCTTTGCAAACTCTTTCTGGGACAGAACTGTTTCTCTGGAGCTGGTTCTGTTCACTTCTTCCTTGGTTTGCCTCTCTCTCTCTCTCTCTCTCTCTCTCTCTCTCTCTCTCTCTCTCTCTCTCTCTCTCTCTCTCCCATCCCTGCAGCCAAAATATGTTTCCTCATTATGAACTTGAAATTCAGGATGGACAGGGGGCGGGGGTGGAGGTCATTAAGCATGAGTCCCCGGGATTCACCCCCCACTTCCCCCCACCAACACATACTTCATCTCTATTCCCCTCTATCTCCACCCTCTCTGGGTGGCCCAGCTGGGGGTGGACGGCTTGCTGATCCCACGTGGTTCCTTTCCCCTCTGCCAGGGCAAACAGCCCCATTTTTCAAAAGTGGCCAGCTCTGCTGAGATGTGTTCATTGGCATGCCATTTCAATATCCATTATGTAACCAGTCCTTTTACCTCCAAACTCTGGCCTAAAGTCCCCCAGCCCTGGCTGGTTTCACCACGTACTGGCTGTGTAGTTGGAATGACCCCCAGGTGGGTCATTGGGTCCCAGGCCCTGCCTTGCCCTTGGGAAGGAAGAGAACAGAGATTTTTCCCCCAGGCTGAGGTTGGATCATGCTCAATTCCAGGGCCTCAGAGCCCTGAATGGCCAGGGAGGTGTGAGTGTCACTGTAGCCATTTATAGAGGATGAGTTTGATCTCTTCAGTGATATTGCAGGGATAGAGACTGGGTCTTCTGATGGTAGCCAGGGCACTGAAGAGAGAAGTGATTAGAAGATGGCTTTGTGAGGCTCCCAGCTGAAGCAGAAGGACACTGGACTTGGAAAACAGGCCTTGTGGGAGGGCAGCCTGCTTGGGGGCTTTCTGTGTCCCCTCCTCAGCCCAACTCTGAACTTACGGTGAAGTGGTGAAGCATTGTTGACATAAATAGGAACGGGGGTGAGGGAGGGTGTTGGTGACAGAGCAGGGCATGCAAGAGTGGGCAGCAAATTGCTTCATCCCTCATTGCAGGGCTGCTTTGAAGGACTTGTCCATGTGTAATGTTCAAAGACAAGACTACAAAGCAAGACTGGACTGACGATGTAAGGGACTCTAGTTAGATATTCAGGAGAACTTCCAATGTCAGGCTTGTGAGGTGCACCACTCCAGAGCAGTCTAGAGCATCATGCAGGGATGTTTCCTTCAATTGATCCCAGTGTAGATATCCAGAGCATATAAATATAGTCAAATGAGCACCTACATTAATGCTCCTCTTCTGTGTCTGTGTGTGTGTTTTCTTGTGTGTGTGTGTGTGTGTGTGTGTGTGTGTGTGTGTGTGTGTGTGTGTGTGTGTGTGTGTGTGTGTGTGTGTGTGTGTGTACCAGTGCTGGGCTTGAATTCAGGGCCTGGGCACTGTTCAGGCCCTTGAGCTTTGCTCAAGATTGGCTTTCCATCACCTGAACCATAACTCCACTCCTAGCTTTTTGGTGATTAATTGGAGATAAGAGTCTCACAGACTTAGTGCCTAGGATTTGAGCTGAGATCCTCAGATCTCAACCTCCTGGGTAGCTAGGATTACAGGCATGAGCCACCAGCACTTGGCTTAGTACTTTAAGAAGAAGTACCAAGAAGGACTTAGTACTTTAAGGAGAGTTGCTGATAACTAGGCATAGATAGCAGTTCCTCTGGGCCAGGTTTTATGCAGATTACCTGTTTCATCCTCACAGTATCACCGTGAGGGGGGGGACCATTACTGTCCCTATGTTGCAGTGGAGGGAGGACATTAAGGCACAAAGTCTCATGGGTAGTAAGTAGCAGAGCCAGAGTGGGAAGTGGCCATTGGCATGACATGGAGCCATCACCTTCCCTATTGGACTTTCCAGCACCTCCCTCTCCTGTTTGGCCCACCTCAAATCTGTGTCCATCGTGGACACAGCCCCAGATCAAGTCAGTCTCTTTCTGGGTTGGAGCTTGGTCACTTGTCTTGTTCTTGTCTTCAGGGGTGATGAAGCCGAGATGTTCGGCCGTGGATACAGATGGTGGATCTGTCCAGTCACTCCTCCAGTCTTCCCCACCCCATCCATACCAGACCACACGCACCAGGGTCCTGGGTTAGCCAGTCGGAGCTCTCTTTCCAAAGGCACATCAGCCCTGCTCTGTTGGCTACAGGGATTCAAAGGTGGGGTATTGGCTTGCTCAGGGGTTTGGACAAAGCCTGGTTTTAATGATCCTGCTCTGTCACCCTCCGCAGACAGTGCCATGAATAGGGCCTGTGGGAGCTGGCACAGCCTTCCCCAGGCGCTCCACCCCTCCACACAACCTGCCTTCAGACCCAGGCCCCTGTGCCTTGAGAAACTGTGCCAGCTTGTCAGCAGGGCAGTGCCAGGCTGTACCAGGCGGATATCTCTTCCCCAGTAGCCTCAGTGGGACATCAGGCTCAGGTGGCCTTGGGACTTCTGGAGAAGTTTAAAGCCCTGTGAGTGTACATCACTTGTCAGAATAGTTCAGACTAAAGCGGCCATCTTGTCCAACTTCCCAGACTACAGGGCGAGACATTGATGCCACACAGCCTCAGCTGTGACCCCCTGACTTCCAGACCAAGTTGCTCCCTCCATCCTTCTGTTCTGGGTGTCCCCTGCCCCCACCCTGCCAGTAGCACTGGGCTCTGAGACAGAGAGGGGAGGGCAGGGAGGGGCAAGACTAAGTGGACAATGTGTCTTGTTCATCTCTGTGTCCCCAGTGACCAGCAACAGAGCCTGGCACTGAGCAGTTCTCCATAAATGTTTGTGAAATACAAACCAGGGGAGCCACTGGGCCCTGGCGCCCTGGGGTGCCCTGTGACCATCTCTCTCCCTGGTATTGTCATGGTCCCCTTACACGTCAGTCTCCACATCCTAAGTTGCTCAAGGGCAAGAAAAAAATAATAATAGCAACCATATCCATAGTGCTTACCACTGAGTAGTACATTATCCTAGTCCCATTCGACGGATGGGAAAACTGACACAAAGGTGTCACACAACAAAGAAGTGGCAGAGCTGAGAAGTTGACCATGCTTGTAATCTCATTCCAAGCAACCCAGAGGTATCATGTTTGTCTGGTCACCCACAGAACCTGGCATGCAACCGGAACCCCAAGAATTCTTGTTGGATGACTGACTAAAATTCATGAATGATGGGACAGGATATGGCGTACCACAGACTCCTGTAACCTAATCCTTTAGAAGAAGGTGGGGTTGGGGATTTGGGAAGGGAATCTGGAGGTGTTTTGCTGTGTTTTCTACACCAAGAGGTCTGAGTTGAAGCTAGAGGGAGGGAGAGCTCATCCAGCTGCCCCTCCTAGGCTACCGCAGGCCACTGGGGGTTCCGAGGCTCCTGCTTCTCGCTTGTTCTCAGTCTACTTCTTCCCTGAGAGTTTAAAGAGGACAATGCTGAGGAATGAGCATGTGGGAAAAGACTACAGGTTAGATCATCCCTCTGGCTCTCATGTGTTCATCTCAGTGTGTCACCTCGTGGAAAGACTGTCCCTGTCAGGCTGGAGGGTGACCTGAGTCTAGTTTGGGGCAGGGCCTGTCATAATTCAATTCTTTTTTTCTTTTTGGCTGGTCCTGGGGCTTGAACTCAGGGCCTAGGTGCTGTCCCTGAGCTTCTTTTTGCTTAAGGCTAGCTAGCACTCTGCACTTGAGCCCCAGCACTACTTCCAGCCTTTTCTGAGTAGCTTATTTGGAGATGAGAGTCCCACGGACTTTCCTACCCAGGCTGGCTTTGAAGGTTAATCCTCAGATCTCAGCCTTCTGAGTAGCTAGGCTTACAGACATGAGCTTCCACTGGTTGGCCATAATTCAATTTTTAAGCAACCCTTGTGTTGGACGAACACTTAACCATTGAGTGATACCCCCAGATCATAACGATCAATTCTTCATCTCTCACAAGAAAAAGTATTGGATTTCTAATCATCTTCAGTCCTAAACCTTAGGTCCAGGGACATCTCGATCCTCCTCCAACCTTTATGCACCTGAGCAGGTGACCCCTTCCCCCTCACTGTTCTTTCTTCGCTAGTTTGAATTAATATTAGTCAATGTTCCAGGTCATTCTTCATCTTGTGCTAACAGTGGGTGATGGGAGTGGGAGGGGAGTGTATGCTAGGATAGGATAGAAAGTGTAGGAGACACAGTTTACCGTCTCACATAGCAGGCCAGTATGGGAAGAGGAGCAGCCTGGGCCTGGCCACCCGCTGTGGTTTAGTATACCGCCTCCTGGCTTCAGCCTGCTGAAGTTCTGGTTTCTGTTTCCATAATTCACCGTGTGGCACTGGACAACTTAATTGTTTCAGCCTCAGTGTTTTTGTTTTTGTTCTTGGTGCTGGAGCTCTGGCTTGAATTTAGGGTCTGGACACTGTCCCTTGGCTTTTTTTGCCCAAGGCTGGTGCTCTACCATTTGAGTCACAGTCCCCATTTCTGGCTTTTTGGTGGTTAATTGGAGATAAGTGTCTCACAGACTTTCCTACCCAACTAGCTTCAAAACACCATTCTCAGATCTCAACCTCCTGACTAGCTTGGATTACTGGCATGAGCCACAGGCACCTAGCTTTGGCTTCAGTGTTCTTATCCCTGAAATAATAACAAAATTATCAAAAGGATCGAATGAGGTAACACAGGCAAAATGAATATCATTTGGTAATCCCAACTATTAGCAACAACAAAAACAAATAATAATCAATGGATGGAAATGAGAAGACTTTTTTGTTTGTTTTGATCTGGGAGTGGTACCTAGATCCCTTGCACATGCTAGACAAGCCCAGAGAACACACCTTTGGCTCAATAAAAGGAACCTTTGATAGTCAGAGTAATCTGAAAAAGAAGTCAGCGGATCCTGGAGGTAATGAAGCCTCCATCACCAGAGATGGACAAGATCAGACTGGACAGAAATATGGTCCGCAGAGAACTCAGTCACTAGAGGAGAGGTCAGCCCAGGAAACCCTAGGGCTCTGCTTTAGGACCAGCTGTGGGATAAGCCATCAGACACCTACCTCCTCTCTCATGCTATGGGAGTGAGTCAGATGCTTGGCCTCTTGGGAACCTGAGAGCCTGCCTGGAGGAGGCCTGGAAGGATGGGCATGGCTCTGGTGGGTGGAAGCAGGCAGGAGGCCATCACAGTGCTGAAGGGCTTGGAGGCTGAGGGGTGGGGAGGAGCCTGAGCCACTAGTCAAGAAGTCACTGATCCTGAAGCCCACCCCAAGGCTGTCTGGTCATCCGGCATGCCTGAGGGGTCTGAGTGGGTAGGGTTAGGGGTGGGGAAACTAGGAGCTCTTGCCCCCTCCCCCCCCCTCCAAGCCTCTTCAGGGCTACTCCCTGTGACAAGGAGCCTGGGTCTGTAAGGAGCGGAACTGGGGAAAGAAAGCCTTCTTATGCCCAATGCATTTGGGGGCGTATGGGGGTCGGGGAAACAGTGGGGCTTTTGTCCCTCGCTGCCCTGGAATCTGGCCGAGGAGTTGGCCCTAGGTCTGGCTGAGCCCTCTGCAGGCAGGTTGTCTTTGAAGTGAGACCCTTTCAAAGCTCAGGAGGAGACAGTAAGATGGTGGAGAGCCTGGGCTGCCTCTGTG
Source organism: Dipodomys merriami (assembly GCF_024711535.1). Taxonomy (NCBI): domain Eukaryota; kingdom Metazoa; phylum Chordata; class Mammalia; order Rodentia; family Heteromyidae; genus Dipodomys; species Dipodomys merriami. The sequence continues at coordinate 29,383,391 of NW_027203270.1, read as the reverse complement.
GGGTGGGCAGGCACTGGGAGGCTTGGGGCCTAGAGGAATGTGGCGGGCTGGGGGAGCACATAGGACCCATGTGGGAGGACAGCCACCAGGGGTCTTGGTGCCAAGGTGGGGGTCAATGTAGGGAAAGGCAGAGTTCCTTTTGGCCAGGTGCTTGGTTTCTATGTCTCCAGTTTAATTTCTGTCTGCCGCTGGCTTCCTAAACCAGCAGCTTTTTCTTCCTTGGGAGCATTGGGTAGGGACACGTAGGTCTTAGAGCCTTAGGGAGGGAAGTGGTGATCTGGGCCATCTGGGCTTTCCCTGCTCCAAGGAGCCCTTAGAAGGCTTAGAAAGGGCTGAGTGGAGACCTCCACACTTCACCACAGTTTCCCTTACCTTTTTTTTTTTTTTTGCCAGTCATGGTGCCTGAACTCTGGGCCTGGGCACTGTCCTTCAGCTCTTCAGCTCAAGGCTAGTGCTCTACCACTTGAGCCATAGCACAACTTCCAGCTTTTTTTGTTTATGTGGTGCTGAGGAATCGAACCCAGGGCCTCGTGCATGCAAGGCAAGCGCTCTACCACTGAGCCACCTTCCCAGCAGTTTCCCTTACCTTTAACGTGGAGGAAACAGTATGATTTTGGAAAGGAAAGGAAGAGAAAGAAGGAGAAAGGATGGGAGGAAAGGAGAGGAAAGCCCACTAGAGAGGGTACACCTTTGTCTGTTTCAGATAGAGGAATATTGGAGGCCAAACCTCTTCTCCTGTCTCTCCATTTTCCCTTTGGGGAAACTGAGGCTTAGAGAAAGGACAGGCCGAGAGGATGAGGCAGAGCAGAGGGGATAGGCAAGAAGGAAGGAAGAGAGAAGACTGAAGGAAGCTGGTGGAAGAGCCTGTGCTTTGACCTGCTGTGAGGCCAGGAAGAGGGAGAGGAAGGAGCAGGTTTCTACTGGTGGGTTCCCAGAGTTTTGAGGAGGAAATGGGGCTTCATGTGTTTGGATTTGGACTGAGCAGTGGACAAGGGTGCCCTGAGCTTTGTCCCACTCTGGTGCTGCGATCTAATTCAAGCCCCCATCCCCCTCTCTGGAGTCACAGCACTGCGCAGTCCTGCCCTGCCCTGCCTAGTGACATTTCAGCCACCGCTGCATGCAGCCTGTGTCAGTGGTCCCATGAGATGATATCAACCTAGTGAAATGGTGGCCGTTTCAGCTTGTGTAAGTACACCGTGGGGTTCTCACGGTGATGAAATCACCCCCCTGAGCACTTCTCAGAATGCAGCCCATCATTAAGTGACCTGCCACTGCCCTTGCTGTATTTGGGAAGTCTCCTGGAGGTGTGGCCAGAGAGGAGGAGGGAGCTGAGGGCCCATGAGCCACGTTGGTGCTGCCTGTATCTTGGGCTGGCATCTGCAGAGCGGAGCCCTCATTAGCTCTAATGAAGCCTTGGCCCTGGGCCCCTCCACCTTGCTGCACCTGGGGGACCTGTGGGGGCAGCTGAGGTGGGCCTGGAGCTCAGAGAGGGAGAACATCAGAAAGAGAGGAGGCAGGAAGTGAGGGCCCCATATGACAGGTTGGGGCCGGTGGTGAGAGGACAGTAGTCCCCTACCTTCCCCCCCCCGCCCCCCCTGCAACCTCTGTCTCCTCCATTGGCTCCCAGAGGTCTTGGTCTTCTATTGGTAAGGAGAAGACCTTCTGAGAGATCAGGCATGGCTTGGGGCTGCTGAGTACATTCCCAGGCAAGGCTGGCATACATTGTCCTTCCTGCTCTTTCCCTAATTCAGCCTAGAGTGGCATGGGAGGCTCCATGCTTGGGAAAAAGCAGGCGGTGAGCAGAATGTTAAAGCAAACCAGCTATGGTTCTGTGGGTGGTCATTACAAGCATGCGATCTGTGTTCCGGATGCTCTTGGGACCCGGATTAATAAAACACAGTCCTGACCCCTCTAGAGGTTCCTTATCTGCTTTTCTGACTGCCCCCAAACCAAATGAAAATCTCCACTATGACTTTTGAAACATAGCCTGTGAGAATTACATCTCCACTACTTGCCAGTCCAGAATACAACTATGATCCCCTCACCCAAGATTTTACTAACATAACGTAAAACCTGAACCCAGCACAGACACAGATACTTCACTGTGACATTCTGTGAGTGTGAATGTCACAAAGGTGATGGATAAAGTTTAAAGATGGAGACAGAGCTGGGCACTGGTGGCTCACGCCTGTAATTCTAGCTACTCAGGAGGCTGAGATCTGAGAATCATGGTTCAAAACCAGTCCAGGCAGGAAAGTCCGTGAGACTCTTATCTCCAATAAACCACTAGAAAACCAGAAGTGGAGCTGTGGCTCAAGTGGTAGAATGCTAGCCTTGAGATGAAGAACTGAGGGACAGAGCCCAGGCCCAGAGTTCAAGCACCATGACTCACAAAAAAAAAAAAAAGATGGAGACAGAGTAGCTGGATAGAATTGTCATAGCCAGTACTGCCATAACCAGTACATAGTAATATATACCTCTAATCCTAGCTCCTCAAGTGGAGCTCCCAGGATCATACCAGAGTCAGAAGGATCTCAGGTTCAAGGCCAACCCTGGGCAATTTTAACAATACCAGTAAAAGCAGCTGGGCTTTGGTGGCTCATGCTTGTAATACTAGCTACTCAGGAGGCTGAGATCTGAAGACTGAGGTTTGAAGCCAGCCTGGGCAAGAAAGTCTGTGAGACCCTTATCTCTAATTAACCACCAAAAAAAGCTAGAAATGAAGCTTTGGCTCAAGTGGTAGAGTGCTAGCCTTGAGCACAAAAGCTCAGGGATAGCACCTATGCTCTGAGTTCAAACCCTAGGACTATCATGCATGCAAAAAATAATAATAAAAGCAAAAAAAAAAAAAACTGAGTGTATGGCTTAAGTGGTAGGTTGCTTGCCTAGCATTAAAGAATTAGATTCAGTTCCCAGAAACACATACACAAAACTGAAAAAAAAGGAAGATGGCAAGAGAGAAAGACTAGTTGGTGAGGCTGAGGATTTCCCCCACTCACCCCTACCTTTTTCTTGTTGTGGGAAGGGTGATTGACCTAGAGTTTCATACAGTCTAGACAAGCACTATACCACTGAGTGACGGCTTCAGCTCCCAAGTTGAGAATTTTTTAGAGAAACCCCTTCTGATAGAGGTTCAAAGGCCATCACAAGATATTGGCATGGGGGCTGGGAAGGTAGCTCAGTGGTAGAACACTTGCCTTGCATACATGAGGCCCTGGGTTCGATTCCTTAGCACCACATAAGCAAAAAGAAAAAAGCTGGAAGAGGCGAGTATGGCTCAAGTGGTAGAGCGCTAGCCTTGAGCTGAAGAGTTGAGGGACCGAGCCCAGGCCCAGAGTTCAAGCCCCACAACCAGACCCAAAAACAAAAACAAACAAACAAGGTGTTGGCATGTAAGCTGCAAGAACTGAGAACTTGAGAGGGTAAATATCACCCAGCATCCAAACTGAAAATTGGGCCTTTCTCTTTCCTACTCCTATCTCTGTGGTCACTGTTATATTCTCTGACAAGAAAGTGCCTGGGAGGCCCGGCACCAGTGCCTCATACCTGTGCTAGCTACTCAAGAGGCTGAGATCTGAGGATTGGCCTTCAAAGCCAGCCCAGGCAGGAAAGTCTGTGTGACTCTTACCTCAACCACCACAAAAGCCAGAAGTGGAGGTGTGGCTCACATAGTAGAGTATCAGCCTTGAGCAAAGAAGTGAAGTAAGAGCATGAGGCTTTGTTCAAGCCCCATTCCTGGCAAAGGAAAGAAGGAAGGAAGGAAGGAAGGAAGGAAGGAGGGAGGGAGGGAAGGAGGGAGGGAGGGAGGGAGGGAAGGAAGGAAGGAAGGAGAGGAGGCTGGGGCAGTTGTCACTTTCTGTTTTCAGCTGTCTATTAGATCTGTGAACTGGGAGGAGGCAAGGCTGGTCTGGGGCTGGGGTGGTCAGGGACATCATTGAAGGGGGTAGAATCTTTCTGAGGCATTGGCAGAGAAGGTGAGAAGTCTCCAGAAGCCACACTGTGTTGCTGGGATTTCAGCTATGGGACGGCAAGAGCGGACCTCCCAGCTTGGGAAATGCAGCCCCAGCAAGTTGTGGGCAGGGGCCCTATGCAGAGGCTGGGGGCTGGGTACTGCCTTTTGTTGAGTGTCTATTCAACCAGAGCTCCAGCTGGGCAGGGATCCACCAATCCAGAGATGCCTGCTGCTATTTATTTACATCTCATTTTCATGACCACACCCTTCGTTTCTACTGCTCAGCTTTTATTTCCAAAAGCATACATCCTCAGCCCACGCCCTATTTCAGGCCCGCTTGCAAACTCCACTGGGAAGGATGGGGTGGGGGGCTGCTGTAGGAAGGGCTCACCTGGGCTGCCAGCCCAGGCTACACTATTCATAGCTCAGGGGCTGGCGTATTTCGCATACTTGGCGCTCCTCACTCCTGGCTGGCCATCCTTCCCTTCCCTCTCTCCTTTCTCTTTCCCCTCTTCCTTTGTCTCTCCACTTGCCCTCCCGTCTTCCTCCACTAAGCCATTCTTCCTGAGATTTCACCCCCAAGCTGCTTCCTTGTGTCTGAGTGCACGCGAGGAAACTGAGGCCCCAGAGAGGGGGCGTGTCTTTGGGCCGGGCCTAAAGGGAGAAACTGGTAGTAATGAGGCATGAGATGAGGTGTCTGGGAGCCTGGCTCTGTTGGCAGATGGGAGGACACACCTGGGCTGGAACCTGAGCTAAGGCTGCTGCTGTGGAACACTGGCACATTGCTCAGTTTGCCAGCTAGGAAAGCTGTTTGGAAACTGTTCAGCTGAGTCCTGAAGGACAGGGGTCAATCAAGGCAAGACACAGGAGGAAAGGCAAGTGCCAGGTCGCAGTGCTGCGTAGCAGTGGGAGCACACTGGGGACCGGATAGGCAAGCGCTATGCCTTGGGGCAAAAGCTTGGCATGCTTGAGATGCTTGAGAGCCTATGAGCAGGGCTGGTGCCAGGCATGGCTTGCAGGGGGAGGCACAGCTGTAGGAAGGATGGAAGCAGTGTCCCTTGTCTCCCTTACTCTTACGTCCTTGTTCCAGTGGCCTCCCCTCCCCACTTTCAGACATGGTTCCCTAGGAGGAAGGGGTGGGGGTGTAAATATATGAACCCAAGACTGAAGCAGCTGCAGCAATGGCAGACCCCCTGGGGGTGGGTCTGTGCCCAGAGGCTCCTGCGTCCCCCACATTCAGAATCAATGTGCTGAGCACCCATGCTGGGCTACGCGTCCCCACCCCCTGCAAAGCAGCACAGAGCTCACCCCCGACAACTCACAGCAGCTGAGTTGTATTGGTCAGTCTAGCTTCGCATGGATCTGCACCAGCTAGAGGATGCTTTGGGGAAGGACATTGTTTTGGTTTTTGGTCAGTCGCAGGCTTGAACTCTGGGCCTGGGCGCTGTCCCTCAGCTCTTCAGCTCAAGGCTAGTGCTCTACCACTTGAGCCACAGTGATACTTCCAGTTTTCTGGTGGCTAATTGAAGAGTCTCATGGACTTTCCTGGCCTGGGCTGGCTTTGAACCGCGACCCTCAGATCTCAGTCTCCTGACTAGCTAGGATTCCAGGTGTGAGCTACCAGCTTGGGAAGGACATTTGTGCTGAGGGCTCCAGGTTGGTAGGAGTTAATTAGGGTGTGGATTACTTAGGCAGGGAGGGAATCGGGGAAGAGAGAAACATTCCAGAAACAGCAGTGCAAAGGACCCCAGGCTGGAGGTTGTCTTGTCCTTTCAGGAATTGGAAGGAAACCAGGGGGACAGGAACATAGAAGAAGGGTGGAGGGGGTGTGAAAGTTGGAGGCCTGTCCCATGGGGCCTGCTGGTCAGAACCTTAAAACAATCAGTCTGGACTGTCAGGAGACAGAGGGTGACAGAGCAGTTTGGTGAGGGTGGTGGATGGGAGGGGGTGAACTGGGGGCATTTGGGAGGCAGAGTACACCCCGAAGATGGGATGGAGCGTGGAGCTATGACATTGCACACATGCCAGTGCTGGATGAATTCTATTGTGCAGGTACTGAGGCTTGAACTCTGGGCCTCAGGCTTTCCTGTAACTTTTTTTCCCCCTGGTTGTGGGGCTTGAACTCAGGGCCTGGGTGCTGTCCCTGAGCTTTTCTGCTGAAGGCAAGCTCTCTACCACTTTGAGCCACAGCGCCACTTTTGGCCTTTTCTGTTTTTATAGTAGCGAGGAATCAAACGCAGGGCTTCATGCATGCTAGCAAGCACTCTACCACTAAGCCACACTCCCTGCCCCTCCCTTAACATTTTTTACTCAAGGTTGGTGCTCTACCACTTGAGCCACTCCTCTGGCTTTCTTACTGGTTAGTTGGAAATAAGAGTCTCTTGGATTTGTCTTCCCCAAAGTGGCTTCCCACCCCAATCCTCAGATGTCAGCTTTCTGAGTAGCTAGGATTATAAGTGTGGGCCATCAGTGCCCGGCTAGTCCTAGATGAAGGTTTAGCAGTTTTGCTAGGCTTCTCTCCCAAGTTCATTTTGTAGCTGAACAAGTGAGAGCCCATGTGACCTTAAATGATGATCTTGAGGTTACTTAGTCAGAAAGGAGCACTGAAATGATTAGCCTGGCCATTTTTCACTTTCCCCTTTCCCCACTCCTCCTGCCAATAGGGTTTTAACTTGGCTTTGCAATTGCTAAGCAGGTGCCAGCCTAGGGACACTGCTGTCCTGTCTCCTTCTCCTCTGTGCATTCTCTTCCTAGCTCAAGCTCAAGTATAGGGGAGAAATTAGGGTGGTTTGCAGGGTGGCCAGCACCTTTGCTTCAAGAGGCTACTCTGAGCTGGGCACTGGCAGCTCATGTGTGTAATTCTAGCTACTCAAGATCTGAAGATCGAGGTTCAAAGCTAGCTAAGGCAGGAAAGGCTTGAGATTTTTTTGGTGGGGGGGCCAGTCGTGGGGCCTGAACTCTGGGCCTGGGTGCTGTCCCTCAGCTCTTCAGCTCAAGGCTAGCGCTCTACCACTTGAGCCACAGAGCCACTTCCGGCTTTTTTCTATTTTCTTATGTGGTGCTGAGGAATTGAACCCAGGGCCTCATGCATGCAAGGCAAGCACTCTACCACTGAGCCACCTTCCCAGCCCCGAGGCTTGAGATTTTTATCTCCAATTAATCACCAAAGTGGTAGAGCTCAGGGATAGTGCTCAGGCCCTGAATTCAAGCCCCATGACCAACAAAAAAGAAAAAAGAAAACAAAATGAGGCCACTCTGCTGTTAGCCATGGTGCTGCCACACAGGGACCCTGGCATATCACATGCATTCAACAAATAGGCACTATGTTGTCGCATTCCCATGTGGGCCAGACCCACTGAAGGAAGAGTCTGGCCCAGGGTGATACCTTCTGTCCTCTTCTGACTACAGTCTTACCCAGACAGCTCTCTCATGGGCAGAAACCCAGGGAGGCAATTTGTCCCTACACAGCCACCATCTCCTCTACTTCAGAGCCATGTATGAATGTCAAGGTAACCTGGGCAGGTTGGGCAGGCCTAGGGTGAGGGGGTGGGTGGTTTCAGGGGTGGGGCTGAGAGCTTCTCCCTGCAAGGAGCCCTCTGTGCCCTTTGGGGAGAAGCCTGCTGAAACTTGTTGGGGGGGGGATGTGGGCTCTGATTAACTAGACCTAAGTTCTCCTCAGAAAGAAAGCAGTGGATGCACCTGTTGTCTCTAAGCAGGTGGTCAGACAACAGGAAGAATTCTGTAGGAGGGGATCATAAAGTGACTCACACCTAGCCAGTAGTTCTCTGACGTGAGCTGTCCAGCGGGGATGGATGTGTTGACTTGGGAGCAGAGTCACCGCAGGTATTTCCTGCCTCCAGGATTGACTTCCTCAGAGTCACTCAGTCTACCCTAAAGCAGGCTTTGGCCCCTCTCTGCTGGGCCAAAGGGAGACCTTGAAACCCACAGTAGTTCTGTCCTCTTCTCTGTAGGGATAGGGAGAGGGTGTTTTAGGCTGTGGTTAGAGCTCAAGGGCCTGTAGATTGCCAGCCGATAGAGAGCAGCACACCCTGCCTGCCCCTCAGTTCTAAGGGAGACAAGGCAGGCATGCTAGGGCTAGGCCAGCAGGGGGCTCTGCTGCCCACAGACCGGCCAGATGGGGTGTCTTCCCTGACTGCATGACCATAGAATGGGCACCTTGCAGTGCCTAGGTAGGTTTATGTATTTATTTATTTTTAGCATAGATGCCTGTAGGCACACAGGTGATTTGTATTACAGTGTGCAAGCTCATGGGGGGATTGGAATAGACCTTTGAGGTGTATGCTCAGTGGGGTTGGGTCTCGGGGTAGGAGTTCCACAATGAGGCAGGCTTCTACCAAGGAAACTTCCATCATCCTGCCAGCTCAGCAGGTTGGAAGGATGTGGAAGCACCTGTGCATCTGCTGTCCAGCTTCCAAGGGTGGTCATCTCCATCAAGAGTGATTGGAATAGCTGGGCGCTGGTGGCTCACACCTGTAATCCTTGCTATCAGGAAGCTGAGACCTGAGGATCCTGGTTTGAAACCAGCCTGGGCAGAAAAGTAGCCTTGAACAAAAGAAAGCTCTGGGATAATGCCCAGGCCCAGAGTACAAGCCCCAGGACCAGCACACACAGGCGCACGCGCGCACATACGTACACACACGCACACACGCGCGCGCACGTGCGCACACACACACGCACACACAGGAGTAATTGGAGCCTTGAGAGGGTGGTGAACCAAATAGTGGGAGCCCTGGGTCCTCTGCCAGGTGGTAGAGGGCAGGGAAACTTGCTGGTTTGTTTTACCTCTGTGTGTGTGTGTGTGCGTGTGTGTGTGTGTGTGTGTGTGTGTGTAGTGTGTGTGTGTAGTGTGTGTGTATGCACATGTGCATGTGAATCTTGGGGCTTGAACTCAGAGCCTGGGCTAGCACTCTGCCACTTGAGTTACACCTCTACTTCCACCTGTTTGGTGATTAACTGGAGATGAGTCTCACACACTTTCCTTCCCCTGGGCCAGCTTTGAACAATGATCCTCAGATCTCAGCCTCTTGAGTAGTTAGGATTTCAGGCATGAGTCACTGGTGCCTGGCTTTAACTATTTTTAAATATTCATCTCTGTGGCACATTGTACAATCCTCATCACCCTCTATCTCCAGAACTTCTGTGTCCTCTTCAGATGACGGTCCATACATATTAAATAGGAATTCCCCATTCATTACCCTCAGATCTCAGCCTCCAGAGTAGCTAAGATTACAGGCATGAGTCAGTCACTGGTGCTTGGCTTTAGCTATTTTTAACTATTCAGCTCTGTGGCACATTGTGTAACCCTCATCTCCAGAACTTCTGTATCCTCCTCAGATCACGGTCAATACACATTAAATAGGAATTCCCTGTTCATTCTCCTTCTCCACTGCCTGGCTACTCATTCTAATTTGTCTCTATGACTGTAAGTGTGTCATATAGGTGGAATAGTATAATATTTACTCTTTTGTGTCTGCTTTATTGTTATTTAACATGGTATCTTTAAGGCTTATTGATATTGAAGCATGGGAAGAATTTCATTTCTTTTTAAGGCTGAATAGTATTCCATTATATGGATAGACCACATTTCGAATATATGTGTAGGCTAGATGTTGTTTATCCCAAGCATAGATGGACGCCTGGGCTGCTGACACCTCTTGACTGTTGTGAATACACATATGTGAATATGAGTATACAAACATTTTCTGCTTTCAGTTATTTAATATATATATATATATATATATATATATATATATATATATACTGGTAATTGCTGGATTATACAATAATTTTATATTTCACTTTTTATAGAACGTCCCAACTATTTCCCACAGGGCCTGCACCCTAATACAGTCCCACAAGTAGGATACAAGGTCTCTAATTTCTCCACATTGTCATCATCCATCAAACCTTTTTTCAGGGCAGGAGGTGTTGATTTGTTTTGTGCCAGACTGGGGATTGAATGCCAGGGTGTTGAGTTCTTGTTCATGTTTTCCCCTCATAATTGGCACTCTACTTCTTGAGTGGCACCTCCACTTCTGGGTTTTTGCTGGTTAAATGGAGATACGTTTCTTGGACTTCTCAGCCCCGGCTGGCTTTGAACTACAATCCTCAAATCTCAGCTTTCAGAGTAGGAAACCTAGACTGGGGTGGTGCTTTGCCCTTACTGTCAGGGTATAGAGCTCCCAGTCTGATGGGGAAGGCCTCTTCCCCTTGAGGAGTCTCTTGGCAGGCCTGGAGACTAGAAGGCCCCAGACAGCCCAGGGACTCACTGCTGGGTGGAGTGGGTCCAGGGCGGAGGGGGGAGTCTGTGGCATTCCCTGTCCCACTCTGCCTGTGGTTGCCTGGGCCATGGCTCTGCCGGTTGTTTACTTTGTGGCTGGCTCCAAGCTTGCTCTCTTCTGCAAGTACTCATTTCCCACCATGAAGGAAGATACTCTTCTTTGGTCTCCCCTCCCTTGGCGTCTGTGTGGCAGGCCTCAGCCCTCCTGCCAGCCTGGCACTAGGAGCAGCTTCATCCTGGTGTATCATGTCACCTACCCCCTTTCTCGACTCCCAAAGGGCCGATGAGCTAGGGCTAGAGTTGTGCCTGGGACTGCTAGGGGAAGGGGAAGGAGTCATCTCCATGTAAATGTGTTTGCCTAGGTGTCTGTATGTGTCACCAGGCCTTGTGCACACTAGGCCCTGTTTGCATATGTGAATGTAAGTGATTGGGTGTGAGAGACTGCAATCCAAGCAGCTTACATCTATAAAACCCCTACTGTGTGCTCCAGGCCTGTGCTAAGACTTTTTTCTTTTTGGTCAGTCATGGGATTGAACTCAAAGGCCAGACACTGTCCCTGAGCTCTTTGCTCTAGGCTAGCAGCATACCACTTTGAGCCATATCTCTACTTCCAGTTTTCTGGTGGTTAGTTGGAGATAAGTCTCACCACCTTTCTTGCCTGGGCTGGCTTTGAACCTTGATCCTCAGATCTCAGTCTCCTGAGTAACTAGGATTACAGGCATGAGCCACCAGTGCTCAGCTGTGACCTCTTGTTTTAGATAACTTCTTATTTATGTTAAATGTAAGTGGTACTGGGGCTTGAACTCAGGATCTGGGCACTATCCCTCAGCTTTTTGCTCAAAGTTGATGTTCTACCAGTTGAGCCACAGCCCCACTTCTGGCTTTTTGGTGGCTAATTGGAGCTAAGCAGTTTATAGACTTTCCTTCCCAGGCTGGCTTTGAACTGTGATCTTCAGATTTCAGCTACCTGAGTAACTAAGATTATAGGCATGCACCACCAGCGCCCAGCTATGTAAGCATTAATTGACTTAATCCTCCTAAAGTCCTTTGAGGTGAAAGTTACATACTTCCTCATTTATTGGTGAGGAGTCAAGCCTCAAAGAGCTTGGATAACTTAACTGGCCAGGGTCTCTCAGCTCAAAAGGGGTAGACATGAGACTGGGATCCAGGAGGTCTTGGCATTTAGAGGACTTCAGAGCTCCTGTACTGGCCCCTCTCCAAGATGGTGCTGGGGTGTGTGGCATCTGAAGTTCGGGCTGCCTCACTAGCCCTAGCCTTCAATAGCTCTGGCTTAGTTTGGGGAAGAGTGACTTGTTACAATTCATCTGAACCCAGGGCAAAGTGACCCTAGAAGGGGAGAGTGTGACACAGGATCTGGAGAGACCCTTTGTCAGATTTCGTGCTGGGTCCTCAAGTTCCTGATGATACAAGTTGTGTGCATGTGGAGGGTGCGGGGAGCTCAGGCTTGCTTGACCGGCCTATCAACTTGGCCTGTTGGGGCATGTCAGGTGGGGGCCTCCTCACCAGCAGTGCTGGGAACCAGGCATCCAAATGGGGCTAAAGGGTGGAGGAGGCCCAGGAGGTGGCTGCCCATGAGAGAGGAGACTGGAACAGGGGTAAAAGGCATGGGCTGGAGGGCGTTTTGGGGAAATCACATGGCCTGCATGCCCTGGGATAGCCATGGTGTCAGGTGGATTTTCCCTGGCTATGTGCGAGGTTGTGGGATGATGTTTATGTGTTGGTGTTTGGTGGGATCAGGTGAGCTTCATCTGGATCATTCTTTTGGGGTGGGGGCATTGTTGGTCACCTTGTAGTCTGGGGCCTGCATTCTGGGAAGAGGTGTTGAGCAAGCTAGAGGAAGGAAAAACAGGCTGACTGACCCTGAGGCCCTCCTTCTCACTTCCTGAGCCACAGGCTCTGCAGCAGTATCAGTGTCCCTCTGTCTCATGTCCCTGACCCCTGGGCTTCAGGACGATCTCCTCCCCTTCCCCAGTTCCTGATGACCAGGCTCTGGCCCTGCACGTTTCCGCTCTTGAAGCCCAAGGCCCTAACTCGGGTGCCTCTGATGGCATGTCAGGGATCTCCTGGTACCTGGGGGGGTCTCTGTTGGTGGTGAAGACACTAGCTGAGTCTGTCAGGAAATGAGGGACCACCCAAGCGCTTCAGGAGCTGGGTGATATGTCTGAAAGAACCCTAAGGGCTCTGGTGGCAGGCAGAGATGGAGGGTACCTGAGTCTTCAAAAGCTCCTGGCCTGGCACTCCTTCCCCTTCCCCCTTCTCCCAGCACTCTACCAGATGTGGTGGTTGAATGGGTAGAGTGATACAAAAGATCTAGGTGAGGGCTCAGAACCCTGGAAGCTGGTCTCAGCTTAAAAACAGCCATGACTTAACCAGACCACTGTTCTCTTTGAACCTGTTTCTATAGCCAAAAACAAACAAACAAAACAAAACAAAAAAAAGTGGGTGTATGAAGAGCAATCCCTGGATACCCAGCATTTAGGGTCCCCGTGAAAACTAGTGAAAGTACTTACAAGCATTTGGGGATGGTTATCTCTGGAGGAAGAAGACTGCATGTTCTCCCTTTGGGGGAGTACTCCTGTATTCCCAGGGACCCTAAGGAAGATAGGTTGAATGGATTTTGCAAGCTGGTCAAACTAAAGGGGGATGGGAAGGACTGCTCAGTGGGGTAATTCCTGCCATGGAGGGGGAGGAAGCTGGGCAGGGTGTGAGGGGGGGGAGGATTCTCTGGGCAGGAAGGCTTGGAATAGAATCTCAGCAACGCCTGGTATTTCCCAGGCCTCGGGCCCCCTCCCCCACTGCCTCTGGGGCCCACCCCACATTCCTTTCCCAGAGGAAATAGGGGAGGGAGCAGGCTCCTCAGACCTTCGGAATCATTTATTCAGGCTATGTGCATCTCTGAGGAGGCAGTAAGGTAAAGGGAAGGAGGACTGAAAGGGTCTATTACCTTCTCTGTCCGACCTTGCTGCCCCTGCCAGGTTGGGAAGTTCACATCAGAGACAGCTGTTCCCTTTCAAGGTCTGAGACAGGAACCTCAGGCCACATCTCTACTGCTCCTCTCCTGGCCGACCCCAGAATCCTCTGAAGTTCTGATCCCAGGCAGGTAGTACCTGTTGGCCCTGAACTTAAAGCCTGAGGAAAGGCAGTTAAGCAGCTAGAAGGACTTCCTGGCTGCATGCTGGGAGACAGCCTTGCAGCCTCTGCCTTCCCTGCAGCGTACCCCTCCCCGTGGCCACCATGACTGAGGTGGACATCTTAAGCTGCACTTCTAGCCATCCATGAGGTCTATGAGGGCTTTGGGGTTGGGGGTACCAAGGAGGTGCAGGGTAGGAACTAGTCAGAGCCAGAGTTCTTGATTTTGTAGGGACTAGAGGGAAGAGGGTCAGTGGAGGTACAGAGACACAACCCACGGTCCCTGACTGCCCTGTTGTCCCTGACTGGGGTCCTTCCCCCTGGTCCCCCAGGTCCTCCTGACTCAGCTGGTGGCAGCCTTGCTCTTCCCTTCGAGCTTCCGCAGGGTGGGGGTGGGGGTCCAGCTCTTGCAGGGGGTGGGCGGCCCACAAGCGGCAAACAGGAAACAGGAGAACAAAACCGCTCCCTGGCTGACACAGGCTGCCTGGGCCTCACCCTGGCCCTCACCCTTCCTCCTCTCCTCCCTTCCCTCCCTTGATCCTGCCCCCCCCCCCCCCCCCCCCCGGGCCCAACCTCTTCCCGTGGATCTGGGGACACGATCCAAAGCTGGAATGTGGGGCTCTGGATTTTGGTGTCTCAGTGCCGCCATGACAAGCTGGGTGCTGTTGGGCCATAGTTTTTGTCCTCTACAAACGTGGGTCACCCGCTGTGGCGGCCAAGCGCATTGTTTGTGAACAGTGAAGTGGTTTAGGGATGGGGGCCATCACAGAGCTTGGAGCTGTTGGCTTGGCAGAGACCCCTCTTCTAGAGCGGATAGGGAGGGGGGGGTGAGGATTCTATCTGCCCCCTGAGGGTATCTGTGTGGGTGGTCAGAGTAGGTCCCGTACTATGTGCTGGCCGGTGGCCGTGACAGGTTAGACTGCGCTGTGCAGTGGGTACCCGACATCTCTCGGTGTGGAGTTTGTGGGTGTCCATGGGAATCTATAGGGGTCTGGCCGTGTGTGTGTGTGTGTGTGTGTGTGTGTGTGTGTGTGTGTGTGTGCGCGCGCGCGCGCGTGCGCGCGTGCCCACCTGCGCACTGGGAGGGGACCAGGGTGTTCAAGGTAAGGGGCTGGCTGCCCGAGTAAGCCGGTGCGGGGAATGTCAGGCGCGCCAAGCGCGTGGGGGCGTGTTTGCGGGGTGGGGAGGCCGCGCTCAGGGGCCGCCCCGGAGGGGGAGGCGTCTGCCCTGTGCGACTGCCCGGGCTGTCCCCGGCCCCAGCGCCGTCAGTGGGGCGGCGCGGGAGGCGGCGCGGCGCTGCTCCAGCCGTCCTGCCTCCGTCTGCGCGGGCCGTTCGTCCCCTCGGGGCGCCTGGGCCCCGGGCCCGCGGCTCCGGGGGGCGGGCGGGGACCCTCGGGGTCCACCTGCTGCCGGTGGGGTCAAGGACGCCTTCCACCGCGCGCCGAGTAGTGGCCGCGGGCCCCGGTACGGCGCGCCCCGCTCCGGAAGCCAGGCCCCGGGCGCACGGGGGCCGGGGCGGTGGTCGTGCCCGGAGGCCCCCGCCGGCCGCGGCGCTCGTGGGCAGCGCCGTGTGGCGCGTGGAGCGCGCGGGGACCGGGGGCTGGCGTTGGGAGCGCGCCGTCGGCGTGGACTGCAGCGCCCCGGAGCCACGCTGCGTCTGGCTGCCCTGTCTCAGCCACAGCAACCGCCGCGCGCCCGGGCTGCACCGTGCCAGGGTGAGCAGCACCGGGGCTGGCGGGGGGCGGGGGGGGCACAGCCAAGTGTTGGCAGGGGTTGGGGACGCCCAACCAACTCCCTGAGACTTTACAGCTGTGCGCACTGTGCCCTGCAGGACTGATGTCCTGGCGTGGGTAGTGCTGGAGGAGGCTGAGATGGGAGTGAGCGTGGCAGAGTTGGTGGCGTGACACTTTCCTCGGGGTGCTGGAGAATACCCCCCCACACACACACACTCAACTCTGGGTGTGGTGGCTTTCCTTTGGGCTCAACCCTCTTGGTGTGGAAGAATGGAAGGGACCTGATGGTTGGAAGAGACCAGGCATCTAGGGTTCCTGGAGTGTGTAGACTGGCAGGGACTGGAGCCAGAGCTGGACACCGGTACCATTAACCTGAGCCGTACGTACCACCGCACCCTCTCCCTGATAGGACCCGGATTTAGGGGCCCACAGGGGCTTTGTGGGCAAAGGAGGCTGAGATGGCAAAATGGGCCCCAAAAGGTAGTGGGTGATCTCGGGAGCCCCAGGGCTAGCTCTGATGTCCGGGATCTACCAGGCTGGTAGGCATGAGTCACCGGGCTCCATGCCCAGCCTGAATGTTGTACTCTCTGTAATGACCTCTTTATGCTCCGGAGAGGGGGGGCAGGGGAGTAGGCCTCCTGGGTTCTAGTTTCTGGTATCACCAACAGGCTGTATATCCACTTCTGCCTACCTGGGGCCTTCTGTGCTTCTCTCATACCAGTTGGTGCTTCTGGTTGTCTCTTTTCTTTCCTGACATGAGGATGAAAGTGTTTGCACCTAGTTCTAGCCCAGGAAAGTTTAATTAGTAATGTCCCTAGTCCCCCTGCCCTTCTTCTGTCTTTTTTCTTATATCAGAGAGAAGCAGAGCTGGAGAGAGGTGGGCAGTACCTCTTCCCAGTCTAATCACTTTCTGTTTTCTTATTTTTGTGACTGTCACCTCCCTTTCCCTCAAGACAGGAATAAGACTCAGGGTTGTACCAGGTCAGAGGGGAGGAGAGCATGAACAGCATGAAGGACTGAGGTTAAGGCAGAGAAAGAACTTCCCACAGAGGGAATGGAACCATCTGGATCTGGGTCTGTGGTGTCTCCTCTTTAGGCACAAGTGTGGTAGCTGCTGTGGTAGGGCATTGCTGATGTTCTCAGGAGCCTAGTTGGAAGGGGTGAGAGAAGAGAGCCTGGAGGAAGGAACAAATGAAGGAAGAAGCAGAGATAAGGCAGGGGCCACCAGTAGAGCTAGGAGGGGATGGAGCTCCTGGAGGAAGGCAGGCCCACTGTCCTGGATTATAGGCAGGTCTCCCCAGGGAGTGGCACCCCCTAGACAGCTGGCAGCTCCAGTCAGGATGTGTGCAGGGGGAGGGGCAGGGGGCGTGTGGGGACCTGTCCCAGCCACTTCTCATCACTGGGGCAGCTGGTGGCTTAACCCTTAATCCAGGACACCAAAACAATGAGCCCTGCAAACAGCCTCAGCTCAGAGCCCTGGTGTGTATGAGTGGGGACATGGGGTGGAGCAGGGGAGGCAGCCCACACTAAACAGGAGCAGGAGCTTCTGCAGAAAGGCCAGTGTGTTCTGGGTGGGAGGGGACCCACCCTACGTCCTCTTTTCTTCCTGATCAGTTCCTTGCCAGGTCAGCAGAGATAGGAAATCCAGGGGATTTCAGACCTCAGCAGAATTTCCATGGAATGTTCTCTGGGCTCTCTGGACCCTCATGGGCTGTGGGACTCAGTGGAAGAGTCCATGCTGTAGCTGTAAGTGGGAAGAGCAGAGGAATATCACTCGATCTCAGTCCTGATGCTGGAATCCCTGCTAAGGCTTCCCAGACTGAGAGTGGTCCAGTTTTGGACCCTTCTAGGGATGGGAGATTCCAACCTCACTGCTGGGGTTGTTTTGTTTTGTTTTTCCCACATTGTGTATGATGAGGTCTCTCTTGCCTGGAGCGTCTCTTAGCCTCCTGGTGTCTTTCCCCCGCCTCTGTCTTCTGGGGCTGTTAACCAGCCAGCCTGTTCCCTCTGTCCCATTTTTTCTTTCATCTTCTGGGATTTGGGGATGGATCCTCGCTAAGCCTGTTCCATTGCAGCTCAGCCTTCTAGCCCTAGCAGAGGTCTGCACACGTGCACCGCGCAGCCCTCCCTGGCTGGCTGTGTTTTCAGGGTGGACTATGCTGGCCATGGGCTTCTCGGCATCAAGGCATTAGAGTGCAGGAGTCCTCCAGTTTCCTCCAGCCACTAGAATAATTTAGATTGATGTGAGAGCTCAGCCCAGATCTGGTGGGCTTCTCCTCGCTAGAACCCAGCCCTCTGTACATTTCTCTACAGCTGCAGGCTTAGCTGAGCTGAGGAGCCAGGCATGGTGGCCTATGAAGGTAGACAGTGTCTGCCCCTTGAAGGTTTGGATTAGAGGCATTACTCTGCTCAGGCTGCCCCTGGAGGGGTTGGAAGGCTTGAAGAGTCCTTGAGAGAAGGAGGCCTCCCAGCTTTTCCTGTGGCCACCTCTCCCTTTCCCCCCAGCACCCTAGAGAAGCCTCCTGCCCTCCCCCAACTAATTGCTTTCCCTCACTCCTTTCTTCTCCTTCCAGACCCTCTGTATAGCCTCTCTCACACCTTTCTGTCACCTGCCATTCTTGGTGTCCAAGATGACTGGAAGGCAGACCTCTCCTAAGCACCAATTGTCTTATTTTGCCCCCTGACCCCCGAAACAGTCCTGTGTGGCACCTTTAACCCTGTTTTCAGCTACTCACAGCCATGTCATCTAGGGAAATCTCAAGTATTCTTTCCTGCAGGCAGGTGGGATAGAGGGCTGAAGGTCTCCCACCCTCCCTTTCCTGGTGAACCATTTAGGCCTCTGGGCTGGGCTGGGCTCTGGGACCTAGGGAAGTCCTTTCACTTATCTGATGTCTGCTCTACTCCTTCGTGGTTCTTAGTCCCTGGTGTGTTCCTGCTGCTGTTCCAGAAGGATGTGTGTTCAAGTCTGCACACAGATGTGTGTGTACGCACTTGTGGATGCAAGCCTGAGTATGTGCAACTGTGCGCTATGTCAATATGTCTGTCTGCATAAGTGTGTGTGTGTGTACTCATCCATATGTGCATCTGTGGTTCTGTCCGTGTGCATGTTTGTATGTGTGCCTGTCTGCGGCATGTTCCATCTGTGTATGTGTGTGTGTGTGTGTGTGTGTGTGTGTGTGTGTGTGTGTGTGTGTGTGTGTGTGTGTACGTGTCCCCTATTTGTCTATGGATGTGCTTAATCTGCAGCACTCTCTCTGCCCAGCACATAGTAGGTGTACAGTGAATGTTGAATGAATGTCTGGTTTGCAGCAAGCTATGCAAAGGAACCTGGACGGGTCTGAAAGGAAAACAAGGAAGGAATAATCTGCTGGGCTGAGAAGGGTAGGGTGGAAGGAATTGGAGGTCAAGGGCAGATTAGGGTACCTGGCTTCCTGGAGCCAGGGACCCCTGGTGATTCCTTTCAGTTCTTAGGCGGCAGGAACTGTGATGGTCACATAGCACTTACCCTATCTCCCTGTACTCTGCAGCTGCCACTGGGCCCAAGAGATGGCTTCCCTCCTGGGCGGCCCCTCCCCTGGCAGGGGCCGAGGACACTGCTGCTGCGCAAAAGTCTCCAGGATGGCTTTGGCTTCACCCTGCGCCACTTCATCGTGTACCCTCCCGAGTCAGCTGTGCACTGCAGCCTGAAGGTACGCCCAGCTCACCTACCAGCTCCAGTTAGTCCTGGAAGCTTGATGGGGGAGGGAGAGGGTGTGTGACTCCTAGAACCGTCTCAGAGAAGCAGCCCTTCCTGGGGTCCTGCCTGACTTCTGCTGAAGTCAAAGAAGAAGGCTTCAGGGAAGTGAGCTGGAGGGGCTGGAACATGGGTGCGATGAGACCATAAGCAAACTCCCTTACTATTCTGGAGGAGCAAAGTGGTGGCGGAGTCAGGATGGGTGGGGAGTCAGGATGCCCCTACCATAACATTTGGTCTCTGAAAAGGGAACACTTGTCTTGGAAAAGAAAGATGGAGTTCCTGGGACTCCTTGTCCACTGGATGCTTGTGAGCTGGGTCTGCCCTACCTATCCCTAGCCTGAGAGATCAGGGCATTTAACACATTCCCAGAGTGCCCTGTGTTTATTCCGCCTGCCACAGTTCTGTGGCCTGGAAAGAGCTCCAGAATAGGACAGAAGAGCCCTGGGCTGTTGTCTTGGTACCACAGCTAACTCCCTGAGGACTGGGGACCATTCCATCCCTCTCCAGTTCCTTTTCTGCTGTAGCTTGAGGGTAGTTTTTGCTTCGATCTCTAAGAACATCTTAAGCCCTAATATAAACATCATCAAGTTCTCCAAAGTCAGGGAACCAGGGTTCCTCAGCTCAATCCAAGTTGTAGGCTGGGGGGTAGGGGTCCCCAAGGGAAGAGGAGGAGTATGGGTGCCTGGCAGCACCCAGGGCTCCCTACAAGGGCCTCTCCTCCACATCTCTTCCTACAGAAAGAGATTTATATTGGAATCAGCAAAGCCCCTCTTTCCTTCCCCCAGGACTGGGATGCTAACACTAGGGACCTTGGTCCCACCCTGCCAGAGTACCTAGATGTCACATGTCACTGTATTTGTGTGCTGCTTGCATGTCTCAGTGCACACCCGTATGCAATTATGCTGGGCTTGGACAGGTACACGTGTATCTATATTATGTATACATAGAGATACACTTAACTTAGGTAATGTGCACATGTCACTGCATCTCTTACACATGTCTGAATCAGGGGCTCCTGCATAACTATTGTCATTGGCTGCAGCTGTGCCTGGTACCAAAGTGGGGGCTGATGGCCTGTAGCACTGTCTACCTCTAAAAGCCCCAGGATATCATCCCCTGAGTTCCGTGAAACCCAGTCTTTCCTCCTCTCCTTCTCCAGAACGCCCCTCCTCCCGGACCCCTGCCATCTTCTCTCAGGGGACCCTGCTGAGGGAGACAGTTGCCGAAGCAGCTCTCTCTCCCGTGGGGCACTGGCAAAGTCTGGGGCAGGGCAAGTCAGGAGTGGTTCCATTCAGTTTCCAAAACCTGCCCAGGATTGGGAGGGGCTCTTGGCCTAGAGGCAGGAGGAGGCCCAGTTTTGCAGCCTTGGAGCCTGCAGAGAACTGAGCCGTCCTAATGCATCTGTCTGCCTCTGCCACCCGCTCTCCCTGCTGTCAGCTCACATCAGTGGGCACACACCGCACACAGGAGAGGGCCTGGGTTCCAGCAGCATCCAACAGCCTTCTTTGCTCCACTCTGGCCTGACTAGGTTGCCAGTAAATCCCAGGATCCAGCCTTTGGTTCTACTGCTGAGCCTTGGACAAGGCATGCCTGTCCTCTGTAAAATGGAAGCGCCTATGGAGAGGGTTGGACAAGATGATACTGAAGGTGGTCCAGCTCTGAAATGCCATGTCCTGCTGGCTTAGCCTGTCTTTGACCTCCTTCTAGTTGCTCCCTAAAGCCAGTGCCCTCCACCTCAGCAGAGTGGTCTCCTGAGCTTCCTAGGAGGTCTTGTGACTCTCTGAACCTAGCTACTAGGATCCTGACCCCTCTTTCCTGGCTCCCTCTTCTTTCTTTCTTTTTTTTTTTGTTGTTGGTCATGGGGCTTGAACTCTGGGCCTGGGCGCTGTCCCTCAGCTCTTCAGCTCAAGGCGAGCGCTCTACCACTTGAGCTACAGCGCCACTTCCGGTTTTCTGGTGGTTTATTGGAGATAGGAGTCTCACGTTCTCTCCTGCCCGGGCTGGCTTTGAACAGAGATCCTCAGATCTCAGCCTCCTGAGTAGCTAGGATTACAGGCGTGAGCCACCAGCGCCCGGCCCTCTTCTTTCTTTTCAAACCTGACCTCTGCCATTTGTTGGTATTGACCTTCTGCTTCAGCTCAGCAGATCCCAGCCCTACATGTGCTTGCTTTTTCCTGCGTGGAGCAGCTGACACCCCTTCCCCTCCCCCAGAGTGCCTGCTCCAGCCACTTTCAAACATGCCCTACGGTCTCCTCCCCCAGAGGACTGCTAATCAGCTCTTCCTGTCCCCTTCTTCTGAGATAGCACTACTTGCACTTGTCAGGCTGCTTATCTGTGTTGGCCTTAGCCTTCTGTGTGTGAGGAGGATGTGGAATGTTCCCCTTTTCCTAGGAGCTTCCCAAGGGAAGGAGGAGGTGGGTCCCTGGTGGATTGGGGGTTTCCAGATGGCTAGGATGCTAAGCTGGTGGAATTGGCATGTGTGAGGGGTGGGGAGCACATGTTGGTGGGGAATATGGTCTGGGATTCCGTGCTCCCGCTGATAGCCCTGCCACTCCCTGCCAGCCAGTTGAAAGGAGATAAGGGGTGTTGGGAGCTTGGAGGGGCCTCCCAGCCCTCAATGGAGTTGGAGCTGGCCCTTTGGCCCTCCCCAAAGCTGAAGATGCTGCTGAGGGCAGGACCTGGGGCCACACCTACCTCTCTGTTCCTTGCAGGAGGAAGAGAATGGAGGCCGAGCCAGAGGCCCCGGAGGAGGTAAGGGTGGTTGGAGCAGGCAGGTTCCAGGGGCTAGGGTGGTCATGGTGGTGGCTGCACTCACCCTGGCTTGTTTCTCTCCAGTTCCCTGCTCAGCCCCACTTTCTACTCCTGCTTTCTTCTCTCTGCCTCCTGATCTGGCTCACCCTGGGCATTTCCTCCTCCCTTTCTGTCCTCATGTTTATCTCCTTGAAGGCTCTGTCCCTTTCACAAATGGGTATCTCTTTGACACTTGTGGTCCCTGGCCTCCCTCCAGTTTCTCTCTGCCCAAGCCAAGGCTGCAGGGCTTGGGGAACAGTGGTGGGATGCTCTGAGGAAAGGCTCTCCTGATGGATAGACAGTGGGTCCTGGTGGAAGTAGGTGGGTCCTGAGGTCTTTCTTAAGATGCAAACCTAACTCCCCTTGCTGTCAGCTTTGCTATTCCACGGGCCTGCTAGGGTACTTGAGTAAGAACTCCTAAATGGGCAGCCTTCTTGGACCTGACTTCTTGAGTCCCAGTACCACAGGCTGTGTTGTAGGTAGGGAGATGGCTGCCCTAGAACAGGCTTACTTGGAGGACAGAGATTTATTGTTGGGGTGTAATGGGATTCATGCCCCACCCAGGGTGCTCAGGACTGTTTGTGAAGCCCTTCCCCCACCCTGGACCTTGGAGAAGGGAGCATGTGGGGTTGTGAGTGTCGGAGGCCCCTGGGTCTGTGCTGCGGACATTTCTTTGGATGCCTGTGTCTCCCCTGCCAGGTATCTTCAGGCCTTGATATGGCCTCTTGGTTTTGTGACTAGTGTTTGTGACTCTGTCTCCCCAGTAGACAGTGAGGGAAGGAACTGAATATACATGCCCTATTCAGTCTGGTTACTGGCACAGTTATTTACATAGCAGCTCTTTCTGTGTCCAGGAAAGTAGTCTTTTTCTCAGGTATGACCTCTTGTCTGGCTCTGTGAATCTGTTCCCAGTGTCCCAGTATGGATGTGTGGCTATGTGTATTATGTGTATGCTTGTGTCTTTGATAGTGTGATAATCCTGCATGTACCGTGTGTGTGTGTGTGTGTGTGTGTGTGTGTGTGTGTGTGTGTGTGTGTGTGTAGTATGTGTGTAGCTGGGTTGATGGGTGTGGCTGACCTTTAGCAGCAGTTACCCCAGCTAACCTGGCTGATGACCACCAGGACCCTCCCCCCGGCATCGCCTGGAGCCCATGGATACCATCTTTGTCAAGAATGTGAAGGATGATGGCCCTGCCCATAGGGCTGGGCTTCGAACAGGTGAGTTGTCTCAGTTACCTTGTTTATTGCACACACACACACACACACACACACACACACACACACACACACCATACACTACCTCAGGACTCTGATCTGTACCTTCAAGATGAGATGAAACTATTTTTATTTTTATTTTTGTCAGTTGGGGGACTTGAGCTCGGGCCTGGATGCTGTCCTTGAGCTCTTTCACTCAAGGCTAGTGTTCTACCACTTTGTGCCATAGCTCTACTTCCAGTTTTCTGGCGGTTAATTGGAGAAAAGAATCTCACAGACTTTCCTGCCTGGGCTGACTTTGAACCTTGATCCTCAGATCTCAGCCTTCTGAGTAGCTAGGATTACAGGCGTGAGCCACTAGCATACAGCTAGGATGGAATTTTTTTTTTTTTAAATCGGTCGTGGGGCCTGAACTCTGGGCCTGGACGCTGTCCCTCAGCTCTTCAGCTCAAGGCTAGCCCTCTACCACTTGAGCCACAGAGCCCCTTCCACCTTCTTCTGTTTATGTGGTGCTGAGGAATTGAACCCAGGGCCTCATGCATGCAAGGCAAGCACTCTACCACTGAACCACCTTCCCAGCCCCAGGATGGAATTCTTGAATTCTGGTATCATTCCTACGTGGCATAGGGATTCCTATAGGGGCCATAGACACGCCTTGGCCGCTCACATGTAGGCCCTGCCATTTGTCCTCAGGAGACCGGCTGGTGAAAGTAAACGGGGAGAGTGTCGTTGGGAAAACCTACTCCCAGGTCATAGCTCTGATCCAGAACAGGTGAGCTCCCTCTGCCTCCCTCCTCCTCCTCCAGGAGCTCCCAGCCCACCCCATACCCTTGGTCCTGGGGTCCTGTACCAGGATCTCTGGTCTCCTCAGCCTGGCCTGACCTTCTCTCTGTGTCTGCAGTGATGACACCCTGGAGCTCTCCATCATGCCCAAGGACGAGGACATCCTTCAGCTGGTGAGTTCAGCCACTGAACCCAGGGGCAGAAGAAGTCCTTCTCCCCTACATTGGCCTTTGTAGAATACAGAGAAGGAAACACAGATTGGTATTGCCCAACTTGGGCTGCCAGACCCATCCCTGGGCTGGGGCTGCAGGTTGCTTCATTCAGGGCAACTCTGCGCTCTGTGCTTTGGCAGGCAGGATTCCTGCCAGGATATCTGGAAGGAGAGTGGCCCAGCGGGCCCTGCCAGACTGGCATGTTCTTGTTGCTTCTGTGAAAGGTGTCTGTTTCCTGTGCCCCCCACCCCAATTCATCCTTGACCTCAATGAGTGTCTCCGCAGGTGTAGACCTGCATGCACAACAAATATGCTCTCCCCAGCCCACCCGCCGTGTGGCCTCCTGAACCCCACTGCCATGGGGACCACTCAGCAAAACACCAGATACACAACCCATAAAACCCCCTTCATATGGTACACCATATGGTACAGTGTGCCATAACATATGCACCACACCATGCCTAAGCCATAAACCTAAGTACCACCAAAGTCCCTCCTCAAAATACCACTGCACACTACCCAACCTCTGCCCTCAAACAGCAAGACTGTGTAGCTTGCTCACCAGCAGCAACATTTACCCCAGTGCCCACACCAAAATCTGTCACAATGCATAGATTTCAACTCCATGACACTGGGACACAAATGTCCATTGGTGTGCCCTCCACATGGGAGCGTGCTCAGCCCAGCTCAGGCACCTGTGCTCAGCAGGGTCACGGGATCTGGTTTATACAGCGGTGATAGACAACCTGCACTGTCCCCCGCTCACTCAGATAGACCATGAAGTGTGCAGATCAAGAGCAGGACCCACAGAGGGTGTCTGAGGCACACCCGTAGCCCTGTGCCAGAGCTTAGGACCAGTCTTCCCTGCTCAGTACCCATGTCCCTGGCCTCATGGCCCCCAGCCAGATGTTAGCTTGCTTGGCCCTGAGGTCACTGTCCGGCCAGGGACGGCTGAGGGCCAAGCCCCAGAGGCCCTGGGAGCTGCTGTGCTGGCTTAGGCCCTGGATGTTCTCTCCTAATCACTGGAATCATGGGCCACACTTGGCACAATGCCCCTCTGGGAACCTCCATCCCCAACCTCAGTTGTCCCCTTGCTCTTCCTGGAGACAGGGAGGAAAAAAGGGGGGCTTAGAGAAGTGGGTGGCTCATCTCAAGTCCCAATGGCCCGGCCTGTATACCTCCCCTGCAGAGAGACCAGCTATGAGAGGGAGACAGGGTGGGGCCGGCCCAGGGCGCCCCAGCCCCTCCTCCTCATGCTCTCCTGCTCTTTCCAGCTGATAGGGACTAGAAGGCAGCCCCTTTGAGCTCTGCTGCCCAGCAGGAGTGGACCAGCAGCCCCAGATGTCAGCATCTGGGGGCCTCTATAACCCTCCACCCCCCATCTCTGAGCAGCCAGAGGGTGGGGCCCAGGCATTCCTGTGGTTGGGAGCCAAAGCTGGAGGCCAATCAGGTGGCAGTAGCTGCTGACGCCACCACCGACGCGGCGAGGCCTCTCCACACCCATCCTCCCTCCTCCTCCCGACAGCCAGCCAGCCTAGAGAGGGGGCGAGGGGGAGTCGCAGGGAGGACAGCGAGAGGGACCCCAGGCCGGCCAGGGCAGAGGCCGTGGGAGGGGCCAGCCTTGACTGGGAGGGGGGGCAGCTGCTGGCTAGGGTGGCGGCTTGGAGGTGGGCGGGATGCTGCCACCACCACCGTGATTCAGGGAGCTCCGGGAGCCAGCAGGATGGCAGGAGGGAGAGGTATGTGTGTCCGGGCTGGTCGGCCGGCCGGCCGGCCGTGTGCCCTTGTGCCAGTGTGCTGGAGGGGCTGGGTATGGGGGTGTGGTTAACTCATCACATGATGTTTGCGCCTGGGACTGGAGGAGTAGTTATTTGTGTGTGTCTCATTGTGTGTGTGTGTGTGTGTGTGTGTGTGTGTGTGTGTGTGTGTGTGTGTCTCGGTCGGGTGCGTATCTTCCAGTGTCTCCAGTGGTGTGGTGTATGTGTATGTTTGGGTTACCCCTTCCTCCACCCTTTGATACTTCACCCTGAAACAGTGTCCCCCCTCTCCTCCCCGCCCTGTAGCTCATCCAGGGCCCAGCTGGGCCAGGGCCACAGGCTTCTGTCCCTAGGGGCTGCCTCCTTTTTTGGCTGGGCCTGACACAGGCCCTGTCACTCCTCAGCAATGCAGCGTCAGCCTCAGCAGCCAGTGCCAAATTCCAGGCCTACGGGTGGCAGAAGGTGGCCCAAGGCCCCTCAACCAGTCTTGCCCCTCCTCCAAGTTGGCCTCTAGAGATCCCGGGCTGGGCACTTCCTTCTCACCCCTCCATTCAGAAGCCGATCTACAGCTCCCTATCCCAGCCTCCCTCTCCCAGCCTCTGCCCACTCCCAGCCCACCCCACCCCACCCTGGACACGCCCCTCGGCCGCCTTTCTTCCCTGTCATCTGCCACCTAGACTGGGCTCTGCTGGAGTTTTCCGGCTCCACTCAGGGCCTGTGGGCATCTCTGGACTTGAGGGAACAGGGACACAGCAAAGGCCAGGATTAGGGGAGGACCCCAGAAAACATGTTAAAATGTTTGTGGCAAAAAGCCACCCTCCAGCCACCCTAAGTCTTCCAGCAATCCTGGCTCTTGAGAGTGTGTGTGGGTATGTGAAGCCTCTTCTTTGTCTTCCCCTGGACTTTTTGGAGCCCAGCCTGCCACTCTCAACTGCTAAGGACACCCTCGCTTAGTCCTAGGGGTGTTGTAGCTTTGTTCCCATGGTTCCTATTGGGCTCTGCTCACCTACCTCTGTGTCTCCGGCCAGGCTTACTCCCAGGATGCCTACCTGAAGGGGAACGAGCCATATTCTGGAGAGGCACACAGCATCCCAGAGCCGCCCCCACTCTGCTATCCCCGGAAGACCTACGCCCCACCAGCCCGGGTCTCCGCCTGGGCCACTATGGTGCCTGAGCCCATCTCAGCTCTGCCCAGTGATCCCCGGAGTCCTGCTACCTGGAGTGACCCAGGACCCCGTGTCCTACCTGCCACCCGTGCCCATCTGGACAACTCTTCCTTGGGGATGAGCCACTCCCGCCCCAGCCCTGGTGCCTTCCCCCACCTCTCCTCTGAGCCGCGGACCCCCCGTGCCTTCCCAGAGCCTGGCAACCGGGTGCTTCCTAGCAGACTGGAGTGCCAGCAGGCATTGTCACACTGGCTGTCCAACCAGGTACCCCGCAGGTTGGGGGAAAGACGGTGCCCAGCCATGCCACCCCGGGCCCGCAGTGCCTCCCAGGACCGGCTAGAGGATGTGACTGCCCACCGCCCATGGCCCTGCTCCACCTCCCAGGACGCCTTGAGCCAGCTGGGTCAGGAGGGCTGGCACCGAGCTCGCTCTGATGATTACTTGAGCCGGGCAACCCGCTCTGCCGAAGCCCTGGGGCCAGGAGCACTGGTGTCACCTCGCCTTGAGCGCTGTGGCTGGGCTTCCCAGCGTCCCTCAGCACGCACCTCTGCCTGCCCACCTCGGGACCTGCCTGGATCCCAGGCCCCACCCCCAAGCGGCCTACAGGGTTTGGATGACATTGGTTACATCGGGTA
Source organism: Dipodomys merriami (assembly GCF_024711535.1). Lineage (NCBI taxonomy): Eukaryota > Metazoa > Chordata > Mammalia > Rodentia > Heteromyidae > Dipodomys > Dipodomys merriami. The sequence goes on along the minus strand of NW_027203270.1, from coordinate 29,355,961 downwards.
CCGGAGCTACAGCCCATCATTCCAGCGACGGACTGGCCTCCTGCACGCGCTCTCTTTCCGGGACTCACCCTTTGGGGGTCTACCCACCTTCAATTTGGCCCAGTCTCCTGCACCATTCCCACCAGAGGCCTCGGAACCACCCAGAGTCGTCAGGCCAGAAGCCAGCACCCGCGCCACGGATCCCCCTACCGAGGACCGCCGCGATGAGGTGGTCCTGAGGCAGAAACCGCCTACGGGCCGCAAGGTTCAGTTGACCCCTGCAAGACAGATGAACCTGGGATTTAGTGACGAGTCTTCAGAGCCAGAGGCCACTGGGCGAGGGGAACGTCTGGGCAAGAAGGTGGCTCCTTTGGCCAATACGGAAGACTCCCTGGCTTCCATTCCCTTCATTGGTGAGTGATGGTGCAGATGGCTCTCTTGGGAGACTGGTTGTGCCTTGTTACCCCACTCATCTGCCTACTATGCACAAGCCGGTGGGCTGGATGCTGACAGAGTCATCTTGTTTCTCTATCCATCTGCCTGTTCATCCACTATTCACTGCCCCCCACCCTTTTTTGTTGTTGTTGTGGGGCTTGAGCTCTGGCCTGGGCACTGTCCCTCAGCTCTTCAGCTCAAGGCAAGCACTCTACTACTTAAGCCGTAGCACCACTTCTGGTTTTCTGGTGGTTTATCGGAGATAAGAGTCTCACAGACTTGCCTGCACAGGCTGGTTTTGAACCGTGATCCTCAGATCTTAACCTCCTGAGTAGCTGGGATTACAGGCATGAGCCACCAACACCCGGCCCTCACCCATTCTTCTGTCATCTTTTCTTCCATCCTACCTCTCACTCATTCATCTGTTGAGCTATCTTTCCATCACTTTTCTTTCCTCCTTCCATCTTTTTTTTTTTTTTGGTCCTTTCATGGGGCCTGAACTCTGGGCCTGGGTGCTGTCCCTCAGCTCTTCAGCTCTAGGCTAGTGCTCTACCACTTGAGCCACAGCACCACTTCCAGCTTTTTTCCCCCTGCTTATGTGGTGCTGAGGAATCGAACCCAGGGCCTCAGGCATGCAAGGCAAGCGCTCTACCACTGAGCCACCTTCCCAGCCCCTCCTCCTTCCATCTTAACACCTAGCCATTCCTCCTTCATTTTTCCTCCCTTCTTCTCGTGTGTGTGTGTGTGTGTGTGTGTATGTGCTGGTCCTGGGATCCTGGAGCTTGTGTGTGTGTGTGTGTGTGTGTGTGTGTGTGTATGTGTGTGTGTGTGTGTGTGTGTGTGTGTGTGCTGGTCCTGGGATCCTGGAGCTTAAACTCAGGGCCTGGATACTGTCCCTGAGCTTCTTTTGCTCAAGGCTAGCACTCTACCATTTGAGCCACATCTCTACATCTTCCTTCCTTCCTTCCTTCCTTCCTTCCTTCCTTCCTTCCTTCCTTCCTTCCTTCCTTCTTCATTTCTTCCTTTTTGGTATTTCAGTGGAGATAGGAGTCTCACAGACATTTCTGCCTGGGCTAGTTTTGAACTGTGATCCTCAGATCCCCATTTCCTGAGTATTTAAAATTACAAGCATAAGGCCGGGCACCTGTGGCTCATGCCTGTAATCCTAGCTATTCAGGAGGCTGAGATCTGAGGATCGTGGTTCAAAGCCAGCCCAGGCAGGAAAGTCTGTGAGACTCCTCCAATAAACCACTCAGAAAACCGGAAGTGGCACTGTGGCTTAAGTGGTAGAGCACTAGCTTTGAGCTGAAGAGCTGAGGGACAGTGCTTAGGCGGAGTTTTAAGTCCCAGGACCAACCAAAAAAAAAAAAAAAAGAATTACAGGCATAAGCCCCTGGTGCCCAGCTTTCCTCCTTCCCTCTTTAATTCATTATCCATTTGTTCCTTCATTCATTCATTCACCACTCTTTTAGTCTTCCATTCTTCCATTCTTTCTTCCCTCCTTCCTTTGTGTTTTTTTCTCTTTGTTCTTTCCATCTACTCTCCATCCTTCCAATAAATATTTCTGTCAGACAGGCTCACTGGGCAGTCCATAGGGATAATCAGTAAGACAGAACAGGCTGGTGGTGTGGGAGTGATCTAGGGAGTTCCAAGAGGACAGGGAAGGACTGTGCAGTTCAGATTGGGCGTGGCAACCAGGGAGAGAATCTTGAGTAAACGACATTTTAGCTGAGAGTTGGAGGATGAGAAGGTTATAGGGGGTAGATGTTTAGGGAGAATGTGGACTGTAGTGGGAGAGGCAGATGCTCTTCTAAGTCCCCAAGGCCCTTTCTGTCCAAAGTGTCCCACCAGTTGCTAGGGCCTTGAACTTTACCCTAGGAGTAGAGAGGGCTGCAAGGGAAGCCCATAGGTTGGATGGTGAATAAAGAGGAGACAAGAAGGCAGAGAGGCCGAGGTGATTCTCAGCTTTCTGGCCTCATTAGAGAGCAGTGTGTCATTCTACTATTGGAGAATCAGGAGGGGCAGAAGAAAGTTTAGGGCTCGTGGGATACGAGGCATCCATCCATGAGGGACCAGGCCGGACTGGGCTGCGTCTGGATGGGGATGTTAGATTATTGCGCTGGGAACAGGTCCAGAGAATGTAGCTGCATCTGACCAACATAAGATGTCAGGAAGAAGTCTGCGAGTGTTCACTGACTATAGCTTCCAGTCTGAGAAGGCACAGCTTGCTTTAGAAGTCCACAGATTGGGGCGTTGTCAGACATTTCCAATCTGAGAGGGAGATGTGGCCCCTGCCCACAGAAGTCCCTCGCTGATGGGGGAGACTACCTTTACCCTCAAAATGCTTCCTATCTGGTGGAGGAGATAATAGTCCCTGCCTTCAGGAAGTTTCCAGTCTGATGGAGGAATATTGGCTCTACTTCAAGAGTCCACTTTAAGGAGTGTGGCCTCAGCCCCCCATTCCTGGGTTCTTTCGATGTGAGGGGGTCCCTCCATATGTGGAAGGGTTTCCTCAGTGTGAGGGGGCATGCCCTCGATGTGAGGGGACACTCAGTCCCTGCTGAGTACAGATGCTTCCTAGTCTGGTGGGTGGGTCGTTCTGGACAGTATGTGTGTATGTGTGTTTCCAGCAGGGCTTGACCAGCCTATAGGGTGTGCTTTGAACTCAGGGGTGCAAGGCCTAAGGGCTGGCAGGGTTGGGGCAGGCCAGGGAGGGTGGCCTCCTGGCAGCTTTATACCTCCCTTCCTCTGCTCCCAGATGAACCCACCAGCCCCAGCATCGACCTCCAGGCCAAACACGTCCCTGCCTCTGCAGTGGTCTCCAGTGCCATGAACTCAGCCCCTGTCCTGGGCACTAGCCCATCCTCTCCAACCTTCACCTTCGCCCTTGGCCGCCATTACTCACAGGACTGCAGTGAGTACCCCCTCGCCCCCCTACACCTCCCCAACTGCCTATTCCCCAGGGGTCTCTGCGGGGCCTTCCACAACCCATTTTCTGTTTTCTTCCAATTGGTTTTTGCTCCTCTGGGACTTATGGAGAGAATCCCCTCGTGGCCCTACCCAGAATGGGGGGGGGCTCCGGGCAGCCTGGGCCTCCAGTGCCACAGCCCCTAAGGCCCGCTATGGGTGGCTTTGCAGGTAGCATCAAGACTGGCCGCCGCTCCTCCTACCTACTGGCCATCACCACAGAGCGCTCCAAGTCCTGCGACGACGGACTCAACACTTTCCGGGATGAAGGCCGGGTGCTTCGGTGAGGCCCTGCGTGAATGTGGGGTGGGGCGGCCTCTGCCATCTGGGCCAGCTGCTCCTGAGGCTGGCTCTGGCATTGGGTGGGTGACAAGAGAGTGAGGTCCTCACTGTGCTTCCCACAGCCCTCACGTTCGGCCCTTGCTCCCCAGGCGCCTGCCAAACCGCGTCCCCAGCTTGCGGATGCTTCGAAGCTTCTTCACTGATGGGGTAAGCAACAAGGGTGCACCTGCGCATGTGCAGGAGGGTGGCAGGGAGGGCTGGGAGTGAGTTCAGGCCCTGTGGCTCCGGTCACCCCAGCACTCCTGTTTCTTTCTTCCCTGCACACACACACATACACCCCTCCCCCTGCCTCTGTGTTACCCTCCTGACCCATCTTGCTTTTGTGGGCTCGGGCTGCACACTGCACCTCCTACCTAAGGACATTGAGCCTGTCTCTCACCTCATCTGGAAAAACTCTTTCTAGAGGTCCCAGTGCTAGTACTGGGGCTTAAACTCGGAGCCTCATACTACTACTGGACTTCTTCACTCATGGCTGGCATTCTGCCACTTGAGCCATACCTCTCCTTCTGTTTTTTTTGGTAGTTAATTGAAAGTAAGAGTCATGAGAGCCAGGCACCAGTGGCTCATGCCTATAATCCTAGCTATTTGGGAGGCTGAGATCTGAGGATCACGGTTCAAAGCCAGTAGGCAGGAAAGTCAGTGAGACTTTTATCTCCAGTAAACCACCAGAAAACCAGAAGTGGTGCTGTGGCTCAAATGGTAGAGCGCTAGCCTTGAGCTGAAGAGCTGAGGAACAGTGCCCAGGCCCAGAGTTCAAGCCCCTCGACTGACAAAAACAAAACAAAACAAAACAAAAAGTATCATGAGCTCAGAGCTCAGTTGTGAGCCACCAGCACCCAGCATCCTTTTTATTTTCTTTGGGACATTTTGGCCTGTTCTGAAACTTCAAACTCCACCCAACAGTTCATTTCTCCTTTTGCTACTTTGTATGTTTTGCTTGCTCACTGGCTCCCCAGCTAAAGGACAAATACTATAGGCTTTCCTCTGTTTTGTTCCCTGCTAGAGCCCTAGTGCCTGTCACCCAACTAGCCCAGGAAGGAACTGTAGTGTTTGCCCTGGAGTGGAGGGGGAACATGGCTCAGATTGACAGAGGGGGTTAAGTATTTAGACTCAGGACCTGGGTGGGGGCAAAGGATCAGAAAGGATCAGGGTGTCTATGGCTATAACACTCTCTCTCTCTCTCTCTCTCTCTCTCTCTCTCTCTCTCTCTCTCTCTCTCTCTCTCTCTCTCTCTCCCCCCCTCTTTCTTGTGGTGCTGGGGATGGCATTAAAACCTTACATGAATTAGGCAAGCTGTCTATTACTGGTATGCACTCCATACCCCACAGTTCTTTGTATGTGTGGGTGTGGGTGCTAGTCAGTACTAGGAACATGAACTCAAGGCCTTGTACGCTTTGCTCGACCTTTTCTCTCATTGCTGGTGCTCTATCACATTATCCATGCTTCCACTTACAGCTTTTTACTGGTTAATTGGAAAAAAATGTCTCAGAGATGTATCTGCCATGGATGGCTTCCCGTTGTGATCCTCAGATCTCAGACCCCTGAGTGGCTAGGATTTAGAAGTGTGAACACCAATGCCAGCCTGGCTCCCCCCCCCCCGTTCTTTTTTTTTAAGGTCTGAGACTGGACTCGAACTTGGCACCTGCTGCTCATTGGCTAGTGCTCAACCAACTGAGTCACAACCGTAACCCCTCTTTTGGATTATTTATGGACTGCAAAATCCATGTTGATAGAAACCCTCCATATCTTGAGTTTTAACACATTCAAGATCTTGCCACCTGGCTTGTTTATCACTTCCTCAGCTTACTTAACTCTCCCTGGCTGAGTCCCTTTGGTGGCTGAGTCCTGTTGACACTATCGCTTCCTCTGTGGTGCTCCTGTGCACACAGCTACCTGCTTCACTCACAGTCTCTGTTGTTGTTCCCACTTCCCCTATTTACTTAACTCCTTGTTGACACCACCGCTTCCTCTGTTTCCTTAATTCCTTTCAGGCTATAAAGATAAAAGAGGGTCCAGATTGGCCTGTGTTCTGCTGGCCTTTCCTCCTTTCTAGCTTCTCCATTACGTCTTATGACCTTAACACAAATGGTCCAGAGACTCACAGCACAAGCAAGACCCATGAGGTCACATAGCCCATCGGAGTGTGGCACAGATACAGGCCGGGGCCGTGTGGCTGCCAGTGGTTCATGGGGTTCCTGCGATGCTGGTACTGTGGGAGCCACCCTAAATTGCCCTCTGTTGTCTCCCTGCAGTCTCTGGATAGCTGGGGTACCTCCGAGGATGCTGACGCCCCCTCAAAGCGACACTCAACCTCTGACCTCTCAGATGCGACCTTCAGCGATATCAGGAGAGAAGGCTGGTTATATTATAAGCAGATCCTCACGAAGAAGGGGAAGGTAAGGTGGACCAGGAATGAGGTATGGGTCGATGGAAGCTGGCTTTGGCAGAACTCTCCAGCAACTCCTACACTTACTCTGTAGCCTGTGAAGTGACAAAGAACCTGCTTAGCCTATAGCGTGAAGGATAGATGTTAAAGACTAGGAAGAACTTCAAGGGAAGGAGGAATTAAAGAACTCACAAAAAGGTTTACAAGAGAGGTGGTCTTTGCTGTGGGGGTGGGTAGGTCTGATTAAATGGTGTTTAGAATCCTGACAAACCATCACACAGTGATTTGAGTTAACCTCTCTGAAAATGGCCACTGGAGCTTATGAGAAAAGGTTAAGTCAATCACAGGGGAGCTGAGGCTGAGGAAGAGATCAGAGGGCAGTCTTCTCAGGACTGCAGCAGCTAGGTCCTTGTCCTAAGGGCATTTGAAACCCTGGTGGTCCTTTGAGGAGTGTTAGAATTTTCAGAGCCACATCGCTTCCTGAGGATGGCTTAGAAAGAGACAGTTAGGCCAGGCACTGGGGGCTCACACCTGTAATCCTAGCTGCCTGCTTTGAGCAGCTCAGGAGTAAAGTCCATGACAGTCCATCTCTAATCACCAGCAAAAAGCTAGGCTGGAGATGTCACCCAATTAGTAGAGTGTTAACCCTGAACAAAAAACAAGCCAAAGAACAGCTCAAGGTCCCGAGATCAAGCCACAGTACTGGTCAAACAAACAAACAAAAAAACAACTTAAAGACCTGTTATAAACTACCACAGAGGCCTGGTATGGTGGAACATGCCTGACATCCCAGCTACTTGGAAAGTAGAGGTAGGAAAATTAGAGCTAGGCTAGTGGATAAAAAGAGATCCAATGTAAAGCCCAAAGGATTGGGCGTATAGCTCAGGTGGTAGAGTACTTACCTAGAAAGCTCCAGAGTCCTATCCCCAGTAAAGTAAGCAAGAGAGGAAGGAAGGAAGGAAGGGAGGGATGAAAGGAGGGAGGGAGGGAAGACATGAAGAGAGAAAGAAAGGAAGAAAGTAGAAATAAGACCAGTTAGAGTTCACTACAAAGATCTAGGTGAGAGGGGCTAGGAAGGTGGCTCAGTGGTAAAGCGCTTGCCTTGCATGCTTGAGGCCCTGGGTTCGATTCCTCAGCACCCATAAACAAAAAAAAAGCCGGAAGTAGTGCTGTGGCTCAGTGGTAGAGCACTAGCCTTGAGCTGAAGAGCTGATGAGGGGCAGTGCCCAGGCTCAGAGTTCAGGCCCACGACCAGACCCAAAATAAAGATCTAGGTGAGAGATGAAAAGCCTGAACCTAAGGTCTGGGAACAGGAGGTAGGAAGGACACAGACGGAGGACAAGCGTGGCCCCTAAGAGAAGATGGGGCCTAGGGCATGAACCTCAGCCGAAGTTCCTCTGCATTCCTCCTCAGTCTTCTATCTCTAAGCCATCCATTCAAAACCACCAGGAAAACCTAGGTTTGACTCTTGATAGCCTGGCATATAGCTCTGAGGGTCTGGGATAGTGCTCTGAGGAACACTGTCACTTAGTGTCCTGTCTGTAAATTGGGCTGACAGTAATCTCTGTTTCTCAACCTGTTGCTGGGGATTAAAAGAAATGATCTAGCTGGTGGCTCATGCCCATAATCCTAGCTACTCAGGAGGCTGAAATATGAGGATAACAGTTTGAAGACAGGAAAGTCCATGAGACTCTTATGTCCAATTAAGCACAAAAAATAGTGGAGCTGTGTCTCAAGTGATAGAGCACTAGCCTTGAGCAAAAAACTAAGGGACAACATCCAGGCCCTGAGTTCAAACCCCAGGAACTGGCACAGAAAGAGAAAGAAAGGAAGGAAGGAAGGGAGGGAGGGAGGGAAGAAGGGAAGCAGGGAAGGAAGGAAGGAAAAAAAGAAACAAAAAGAGAAAGGAGAAAATATCAAAGGAAAAGATTTCCCAGGAACCAGGCTCCTGTGGCTCACGCCTGTAATCCTAGCTACTCAGGAGACTAAGATCTGAGGATCACGATTTAGAGCCAGCCTGGGAAGGAAAGTCCGTGAGACTCTAATCTCCAAGTAACCACCAAGAAAACTGGAAGTGGTGCTGTGGCTCAAGTAGGAGAGCGCTTGCCTTGAGCTGAAGCGCTGAGGGACAGCACCTAGGCCCAGAGTTCAAACCCCACGACTGACCAAAAAAAAAAAAAAAAAAAAAATCCCAGGCCCTGAGACTTGGGGGCTGCTGTCTGCCTTACTGCCACCACACCACTGTCTCTGAGGCCCCTCTGTGGATGTCAGAAGTCCACAGGTACTCACGTTCCTTTTGTAAAATGGGGCAATACTTGCATCTGATCTTTGCCTACTTTCCCATACCCTTTAAATTCCTCCTAGATGACTTACAATGCCTGATACAATGTAAATGCCAAGTAAATAGCTATTGTACTGTATTGTTTATGGGATAATGGCAAGAAAATATCTGTCCATGTTTAGTACAGATAGTCTTTTTCTCTATTTTTGGTCCATGGCTGGTTGAATACACAGATGTGGAAGGTGGTGACCCAGGGGGCTAGCCTGAATAGTCTGACCTGAATTTCCCACACTGTCCCCAGGGGGTTTTGTGGAACCTGGGAAGAACATGTGGGTTTTTGTTTGTTTGTTTTGCCAGTCTTGGGGCTTGAACTCAGGGCCTGGGCACTGTCCCTGAGCTTCTTTTGCTCAAGGCTAGCACTTGAGCCACAGCAACACTTCTGGCTTTTTCTGCTTCTGTGGTACTGAAGAATGCTAGGCAAGCACTCTACCACTAAGCCAGCTTCCCAGCCCTGAGCATGTGTTTTAATGAGACACACTTTGAAGCTCTTGCCCAGGCCTTGTCATCAAGCTCAGGGCTCTGGGGACCTCATTAACTTCCCAAGCTTCCCTTTTCTGATCTGTAAGATGGGACAATATTGTTCTTCTCCAAGTACTGTGGTGGGATGGAGTGAGGTGCACAGTCCAGGTAGGACTAGCCCTCAACCCAAGCAATGGTGAGATCCCTTGCTCAGCCTCCTGTCAGGTTGTAAGGGCACAGTGGGAGGGGCCAGCCAGTCCTCACTCCCAATCACAGAGAAAACACATGTTGCCCAACAGGGACAAGTGCACAGATTGTGGAGATGGGGGCTCGGAGGTTTCCGCAGGGAAGGGTAGGGGTGCGGGAAGCAGGTACCCAGAAGTCTGAAACAGGAAGGGCTGTTCTGGGCTGGGTGTTGTGGCACCCGCCTGTAATCCTAGCTACCCAGGAGGCTGAGATCTGAGGATCCTGGTTTGAAGCCAGCCCAGGCAGGCAATCCCATGAGACTCTAAATTCCAATTAAGCACCAAAAAAGAAAGGGAGGGAGGGAAGGAGGAAGAGAGGGAGGGAGGGAAAGAAAGAAAGAAAGAGGTTGGGGGGGCAAGCCAGAAGTAGAGCTGTGACCCAAATGGTAGAGCACTAGCCTTGAGCAAAAAAAGTCCGGGGACAATGCTCAGACCCTGAGTTCAAGCCTCAGGACCAGCATAAAGAAAAGAGAAAGTTTGTAGGGGAGCCACCCTCATCGGGAAGGAAAGGTGAGGTGCATGTATGCTGAGGGCCTGGATGCCTTGAGCGCCCAGGGCAGAATGTGGAAGACACCTGAGCACTGGCAGCTGTCACAGCGCGTGGCCTGGACACCCGAGACCGTCTCCTCCCTGTCCACAGACTCACGAGGGAGGCTGAGTGGAGAGAGTGTGACCCAATAGACAGGTGTTGTCTGTGACAGGAAGAGACAGTGTCAAGACTCGTGTCTAGGTGTGGGGGTAGGAGGGCATGATCAAGTCTTGGGGACCAGCTAGAGAGAGAATGAGAGATTCTATGCAAAGGGTGGCCAGGGCTTGCTGATGACCGGGAAAGACTGAGGAAGGTGGAGGTGGTGCTGTCATCTTGGCTTCCTGGCTGGGGCTGTGAGACAGACAGGTAGAGGCTGATGGGTTCTGAGCCTCATGAAGCCATGGTGTTCCACTGAGACTCTATGAAGTCAGGGGACTCGGACATCCCCTGGTAGGGGTGTCCTGGGGACGGACGCTCTGAGGGTGTGGCACGTAGGAAGGTGTGGCCTTGGGTACCTGTGGCCTTGGGTACAGGGAGAAGGCCAGGGCCTTGGGAGGAAGTGAGGGATGAGAAGGTGAGGCCAACCATAGAGACCAAAAAAAGAGAAGAAGGCATTCACTGGAGGAACACAAGGAGTCTACTTTGCTGGCCCAAACTAATGGCACTTTTGGAGCCAAGGTCCGCAGGTTAGAGGAAGAGTATCCTGAGTCTGTCCGGTGATCTGTTCAGCGTCCTGATGCCACCTGCTCCAGCCTCCCTGCCCCCTCCCAGTCCTCAGCCTCTGTCAGACAGCCCTCACTGGATGTGAGCGTGCATGGGGCACCGTTCCTGCAGGAAGAGCCAGTACTGAGCGGGGTGCCACTAGGAAGACTTCAGTTGAACTCTCATTGCACCTGCAGGGAGCACCAGTACCAGGGAGAGGCCTAATGTGTCCAGGGCGGTCCAGCTAATTTAGCCGGAGGGGTTCTCTGGGAGTCTCCCCAGAAAAGTCCAGTTGTTCTATTATAAGGGCTGCTGTCTCTGTTCTGGGCATCTATGTCCCGGCCCAGGAGTTCTATAAGAGCAAACAGGGCTCATGGCTTAACTGCTCAAGATTAACCCAAAAGGAGACCAAGTGTATACTGTGTCCACCCTGTCTCCTGTCTTTAGGGAGATGGATCCCCTGCCCTCAAGACATGCCAAAGATCAACCTAGTTAATCAGTAAATCAGCCCTGCTCTGGGCTCTAGAGGCTTTGGGCTCTGGAGGTAAGAGGACAGGTGGGCTTTTCCCCTCAATAGCTGGCCAGCCATTTACTGGAGAAATCCACAACCAGGCTGAGATTTGTGGTACTGCCGTTAATGGGGGGCGGGGGGGGGGGGGAGGAGGGAGAATGGCTAGAGCTAGCCAAGGTAATTCATACCAGTGTCCTGGCTAGCGACAGTACTCGGGAGGCTGAGATTGGGAGGATGGTGGTTAGAGGCCAGACTGGGCAAAAAGTTCTCAAGACCTAACTAAGCCAGGCACCCATGGCTCATCATTCAATGAATAAAAGGCTGGGTATGCTGGCTCTTGTCTGTCATCCCCAGTTACACAGGAAGTGTAGTCCAGGAGGATTGTAGTCTAGGTCAGCTCAGACAAAAAGTGAGCCCTATACAAAAATTAATAAAGCAGCCAGTCACTGGTGGCTCACACCTGTAATCCTAGCTTTTAGGAGGCTGAGACCTGGAAAATTGAAGTTTGAAGCCAGACCCAAGAAAAGAAGTCTATGAGAATCCATTTCCTGTTTCACCAGCAAAATGCTGGACTGGATGTATGGCTCAAATGGCAGAGTCAGTTGTGACCATGAAAGCTGAGCAAGAGCTTGAGTTTAAACCCTGATACCAGCACAAAAGAAACACAAATGCAAGAAGGGCTAGGGGTGTGGCTCAAGTGGTAGAACACCTGCTAACAAAGTTCTGAGTTCACCTGGGCAAGCAAGTCCATAAAACATCTATAGTTAACCACAAAAAGCTAGAATTGGGATCAAGTGGTAGAACACTAGCCTTGAGCAAAAAGACTCAGGGCTTGTGTCCAGACCTAGAGTTCAAGCTCCAGGACTGGCCAAAAATATTAAATAAATAAAAGTTCTGAGCTCAAACCCTGTACAGCAGTGATAATAATAATAATGATAATAATAATAATAAGCCAGAGAAACTGCGTGCTGGTGGCTCATGCCTGTAACCCTAGCTACTCAGGAGGGTGAGATCTAAAGATCATGGTTCCAAGCCAGCCTGGACAAGAAAGTCTTATCTCCAATTAACCACCAGAAAATCGGAAGTTGGTGCTGTGGCTCAAAGTGATAGAGTGCTAGCCTTGAGCAAAAGAGTTCAGGGACAACATCCAGGTCCCTATGACTGATCCAGAAAAAAAGCTAGAGAAGGCCTCATCCGGGAGGTGTTCATAACCTTGGAGGCCAGATCTGAAGGGTGAGGAGGCAGCCACATAAAGAAGTGGGAGGTAGAGGCAGAGGCAGGAGGGCCAGCAAGACATTGGACACTGCCTCAAACACTTTAGGACGAGGGGCATTGCTCAGTGATAGAACCCTTCCTGGCATGTGCTATAAGTTATGTTTGATCCCTAGCAACAGAAGTAAGAAGGGAGTTTGGGTCCTGCTCCCCCAGAAGAAGCAGCCAGTACAAAGGCCCTGAGAAGCTGGGTGCCAGTGGCTCACACCTATAATCCTAGCTACTCAGGAGGCTGAGATCTGAGGATCACGGTTCAGAAAAGTCCCTGTGAGACTCTTATCTCCAATTAACCACTCAAACACTGAAAGTGGTGTTGTGGCAAGTAGGTAGAATGCTAGCCTTGAGCACAAAGAGGCTCTGGGACAGCACCCAGGTCCTGAGTTCAAGCCCCACAACTGACCAAAAAAAAAAAAAAAAAAAAGAAAGGTCCTGAGAAAAGGAAGATTTTGGGAGTTCACTGGCAAAGGCCTGGCAGCTTGCCAATGGAGGAAAGAGATGAATTGGGAGAGGGGACAGGGCTGCACCTCTGAGTACTTTGGATTTGGCTCAAGGGTGGTGGCCTTCCATGAGAGGATGCTGCCCAGGGAGAAAGACATGCTCTCCTCAACCTTTGGAAAGGATGGCACAGCTTCAGGCTGGAGAAAGAGCTGGCAAGGTGAGGGGAACTGAGAAGATCTGTGCCAACGGTGACGTGGGCAAGATGGTGGAGACAGACAGGTGATACTGTGGAAGCCTTGGAGCTGTGGCTTCCTGAGGCGTTAGACATCAAGGGCGAGGAAAAGGGAGGAGTCAAGGGCAACTCCCAGGTTTCTGGGCAATTGGGTGGATTGACTGAGTCCAAAGGGGGCGGGGAAGGAAAACAGGTTTGGGGGTGAGAATCCTGGGCCTTGTAGTGGAACGCCTTTGGGATGTGCAGGTGGACGCACAGAGCTGGCCAGGAGAGGTTCAGGACTGGGCTGGGGTGTCTCGTGGGCCAGGGTTGTGCATGAACCCCCCTCCCCCCCACACTCAGCAGACACACCTGGTTTAAAGCTCTGAGGTCCCAGCGGGAGGCCTGCAGGGAGGGGAGGGGAGAGGCGGGACAAAGCTCAGGAGCCTCATTTTTTATTTTATTTTATTTGGTCACTCTTGGAGATTCTTGAACTCTGGGCCTGGACGCTGTCCCTCAGCTCTTCAGCTCAAGAGCACCCTACCACTTGAGCCACAGAGCCACTTCTGGTTTTCTGGTGGTTAATTGGAGATAAGAGTCTCACGTGGACTTTCCTGCCTGGGCTGGCTTTGAACCCCAATACTCAGATCTCAGCCTCCTGAGTAGCTAGGATTATAGGCGTGAGCCACTGGTGCCCGGCTAGGAGCCTCCTTTTAAAGGGCAAGTTTCTTACCTTCAGCTCTGTTGGTTGTGGGGTTCATCCATGCATGGTGGGTGTTCAGCAGCATCCTTGGCCTCTACCCACGCCTGTCTCTAGACAACTGTCCCCAAGAGGCAGGTTCCTAGGTGGAGAACCGAATATCAGAGCATGGGTAGAGGGCAGTGCAGGGAGCCCAAGAAGAAGCCAGTAGAAGATATCTGGAGTATGGCACCCCTAATGCCAGAGAGGCCTTAGCAGGGAGAGGCGGGAAATGGACCCTGGCAGTGGCTACATGGTAGTCTCAGGTGATCCTGAGAGCTGCATCTAAGCAGCGGGTGCTAAGTGGAGTCATGAGGGACTGGCAAAGAATTGGGACAGCCCCTCCCCGAGTGTGGGCAGCTCCTGACCAGTTTTTCCACGCAGGGCGGTGAATCTGGGGTGGGGCTTGTACGAGGAATGGCTTTAAGTTTTAATTTTAAAAGGGTCAGGTCGGCTGGGGCCTGTAAGCCTCTCCAGAGGCCCTGCTAGATGCCTAGGCGGCAGTGCTGGCCTCGGGAAGAGGCTGGTGAGGTGAGGCTGGGTAGACTGGGCCTCCTGACATGGGGCAGGTTGTGGGGGTCTGTCTCCATTGCCATCCAGGACCTGCTGCCCTTGGCTCCTCAGCTTGGGGCCCTGGGGACAGGCCCAGATCTCACCTGTACCCCTTCTCTCCCCCACCCTATGTCTCCCTGCAGAAAGCGGGCAGCGGCCTGCGCCAGTGGAAGCGGGTGTACGCCGCGCTGCGGGCGCGCTCGCTCTCCCTGAGCAAGGAGCGGCGGGAGCCCGGGCCGGCGGTGGGGGCTGCGGCGGCCGGCGCAGGTGAGGACGAGGCGGCGCCCGTCTGCATCGGCTCCTGCCTGGTGGACATCTCCTACAGCGAGACCAAGAGGAGGCACGTGTTCCGGCTGACCACCGCTGACTTCTGTGAATATCTCTTTCAGGCTGAGGACCGGGATGACATGCTGGGCTGGATCAGAGCGATCCGGGAGAACAGCAGGGCCGAGGGCGAGGTGAGGCCTGGGCCTGCAATGTAGCTGGGCCACGGGGGCAGAGCAGGGCAGGGCTGCCTCTCTGAGCCTCACTCCTTCTAGAAAAGGCTAGCAAGACTTCACCTTACCGCTCCCCACCTAAGTTCAGGTGTGAGGAAAAGCACATAAATAGTCGTTCCCAGAGTGCTTGGCGTCCTGGGTTGGTTCAATGGCCGCCAGGAACAATAACAACTACAGTAACGATGGTAATTATTACTATTGTCAGGACAGCCTGGGGCGGGCCCTGGCATAGAGAGGTCAGTTTCAGGCCAGCAGAGCAGGGAGCTGAGTCTCTAATGGAGCGGGTTCTAGAATGAGGTGCCCCTGTCCAGACTGCAGCAGGGCCGGCCCAGACACAGGGGGGTGGGCACTGACCTTGGGAGGAGGCCAGGAGGCCTGGGCCCTGGCAGCGGGCAGAGCCAAGTGCTTTGGCAGGGATTGGTTGGTAGCCCTCCTGGGAGCTAGAGCCACACACCAAGGGTTGAATTCCCATCCCCCCTTCAGTCACCAGTCACCATGTGCACAAATGTGTCTCTCCCGCCTGCAGACAGTCGGGTAGGGTGTTGGGGTTGAGGCTGGATGTGGTCCAGGTGGGCCCCTCTCTGGCCATGGGAGAGAGGCGCTTAGCCCCTGGGCCACAGCCTCCGCTCTGAGAACTCTGGCTGACCAGGCCCTGCCCGGCTCAGGATGGCATCTTTCCCTATAGCAGGGGCAGAAGCACCTAGCATCGGGCTTCTGCTCTGGAAGCCTGGTTATGCTGTCCCCAACAGGGTCTTGCCAGGGGGTCCTGTGTCACTCTTCACGACTCATAGTAGCTGCTCTCATGTCTACCAGGATTGCAATAAGTGCAGTGTGCACAGTTCTGCACCCCACCCCTGGGATTGCCCTGCTAGTATTGCAGAGGTGACTGAGGCTCGGAGAGGCAAAGTGTCACATATCCAGGGTCACACAGCTGCATCTGTGCTGCTCATAGACCCTGAGAATGGAAGAGAGGAAAGGGAAGGAGGAGGCAGGGACCAGGGACAGGCTGTATGGTGGACAGGATGTGAGTACTCATGTAGCTATTCTCTTCTCTCCTCCTCCAGGACCCCGGCTGTGCCAACCAAGCTCTGATCAGCAAGAAGCTTAATGATTACCGCAAAGTGAGGTGAGGGGCTTAGCCTTCACAGAACAGCTTGCCATGGCGGGGAGGGGGCTTCTGGGGGCCTAGGCAGCAGTGGTCATACTGGTCATCCTGGCTCACCTCCAGCCTGGGGCAGGGCATGGAGCATCTCTAGTTCCCCACACAGTCATGCGGGGGTGGGGTGGGGGTGGGATTGCCTTAGGATGGGAGGGAAGCTGCGAGGGGTAGAGACTTGGGTGGCTTGCATGCTAGGCTCACCGTGTTGAAGACTCCTCCTCTCTTCCTTTTTCTTGCAGCCATAGCTCTGGGCCCAAAGCTGATTCCTCCCCAAAGGGCTCTCGGGGCCTGGGGGGCCTCAAGTCTGAGTTCCTCAAGCAGAGTGCAGCCCGTGGCCTCAGGACTCAGGAGCAGCCTGCAGGGAACAAGGGTAGGAAGGTGGCTGCTGAGACTGGGTGGCTGGCGGTGTGTGCAGGTGTGCTGAGGGCGCTCTTAGGGGGCCTATCCGCACGTGTGAGCCTGGGAGGTGCCTTGGCGTTTCCAGGCTGGAAAGACCTGGAGCCTAATCCCCCCTCCATGACATCCCAGCCCGGTGAACCTCCAGTCCACACTGTGTCTCTTTGGGGTGGGAGGTTCACCCTACTCTGCAGATAGCCATGTCCATCTTTATATCCTTAGAAAGGTCTTCCTAATCCCAGATACTGGGAGGCAGCCATGGAAGATTGTATGTTGAGGCCAGGGCTGGGAAAAGTTAACCAGATTCTATGTCAAAAACAATCTGGAGCTGGGCACCAGTGGCTCACACCTGTAATCTTAGCTACTCAGGAGGCTGAGATCTGAGGATTGCAGTTCAAAGCCAGGCCGGGCAGGAAAGTCCATGAGACTCTTATCTCCAATTAACCACCAGAAAACTGGAAGTGGTACTGTGGCTCAAGTGGTAGAGCACTAGCCTTGAGCTAAAGAGCTGAGGGACGGCACCCAGGCCCAGAATTCGAGCCCCACAACCGACAAAAAAAAAAAAAAAAACACACACACACACACACACAAAAACAATCTGGAGACAGGCATCAGTGGCTCATGCCTGTGACTCTGTGGAGACACAGAGGATTACTATTCAGAGCCAGCCTAGACAGAAACGTCCACAAGACTCCTCTTCTAAAAATAACCTGCAAAATGCCGGGCTGGAGCTGTGGCTCAAGTGGTAGAGTGCCAGCTGAGCAAGCAAGCCTAGCGAGTATGAGGCCTTGAATTCACACGCTGGCACTGGCAAACAGATAAAATTTCCCAGCCTCCCTTCCCCACCCCCAGCACCCTGAATACTTCGCTGGTGGAGTCCCTTTGTACTAACTCATGTGAATGTGACAGTGTGGGCACCCCGTCTGGGCTCCCCCAGTTCATCCTGGCTCTCTCTGCCTCCTCCATTCCAGATGACACTGTTGCTGCCCCTAAAACTCCCTGGGGTATCAACATCATCAAGAAGAACAAGAAGGTCACCCCAAGGGCATTTGGGATCCGGCTAGAGGAGTGTCAGCCTGCCACAGAGAACCAGGTAAGTTCTTTCCCATCTTGTTCCAGAGCAGCAGGGCAGGAGAAACCTAGGTCTAGAGGCCAAGCTGCAGGGGACATGCAGACAGCCTTGTGCCTTGTACAGATCCTGCCCCATGCTGTCTGTCCTCTGGAGGGCACAGCCTAGCCCTGCTCCTTCTTGGTCTGTGGTGAAGTACCAGCACCAGTTCTGGGGGCGGCATGGAGCCACTGTCTGGATGTAGGCAGAGTGTGTTTTCCTGCTGCTTTCCCTGACCCCACCCTCCATGATGAATTCTTATCCCTTCGAGCTGCCAGCAGCATCTCTGGGTCCTGTGTTACTCCCATGTTGGCCACCAAGCTCTAACCATGATCTCCCTGTGTCCCCAGCGAGTCCCCCTCATCGTAGCTGCCTGCTGCCGTATTGTGGAGGCTCGGGGGCTGGAGTCCACCGGCATTTACCGGGTGCCTGGCAATAATGCAGTGGTGTCCAGTCTACAGGAGCAGCTCAACCGCGGGCCTGGTGACATCAACCTGCAGGATGAGGTGGGTGCGGCAGGGATGGTGGGAGGGGACCTGTCGGGACAGTGCCATGATCTGTGGGCCCTTCCTATTCCGGTGGCCACCTCCCAAGGCTGAGGACACCCGAAATTCAGCCCTAGCCCCGAGGTCAGAGGCTTGCAGTCTTGGCTGAGCCTTTAGGATAGCAGGATTCACCACAGCGAGAGGGAGCCAGATTCAAGGTCCAGGCAGAGGAACAGCCTGGTAACAGAATGTTTGCCAGGAATGAATGAATTCTGGGAGAGGGCCAGCTAGTAAACACGTTAAGCTTTGGTTTGCTGTTTCCTCCGTCTCTCTCTCCCTTCATTCTTCCCTCCCTCCTTCCGTTCTTCCTTTCCTCCTTCCTTCCCTTCCTTTCTCCACTGTAGGTTTTAACAATGTACAAGCCATACTTAGCCCAGGGGCAAATAAAACCAGATGGGGGTTTACAGACCCCCTGGCTTAGAGGAAGAGGAGGACCCCATGAGCGGAAGAGGGCTTGTGTCATGGGGAGTGGGGTGGGCAGATGAACCCTGTCTGGAGAGAGTGGGCGACCACACTTAGGAATTTGTAGCAGGCTCCTCGGTTCTCAAATGCTGATCCCAGCATCCTAGGGTTTCAGAGAGGCTGACATAGGTCAGGGACAGACCAGGACCTCCATCCTTGTTGGGACAAGAGCCACCCTCTTTGTTCTGCCTGTCACCTTTTGGTTTGTTTGTTTTGGTCAGTTGTGGAGATTGAACTCAGGGCCTGGGCACTGTCCCTGAGATTTTTTTTTTTTTTTTTTTTTTTTTTTTTTGCTCAAGGCTAGTACTCTACCACTTTGAGCCACAGTGCACTTCCAGTTTTTAGGTAGTTAATTGAAGATATGTGTCTCATGGCCTTTCCTGCCAGGGCTGGCTTTGAACCATGATCCTCAGATCGCAGCCTCCTGAATAGCCAGGATTACAGGTGTGAGCTACCAGTGCCTGGTTCAGTTTGGGTTTTCATGACCACAAGGGTTCTAATGAAAAAGATGCTTTAGAAAACCATAAATCTGAGCCATGAGTACCATGATCACACAGCACGAAGCCCCTTCCTGCCTTTGGGAGAGGGCAGGGAAAGACATGCAGCTGAGCTATCATGCACAAGAGAACTGAGACCTGTGTGAGCAGAGGGAGGGGGACGTGTGAGGTGGGAGTCAGGGCAGAACCGCAGCTGAGTCCTCTAAGGACGCAAAGGAGGGCTGTACAGGTAAGGGATGATGGACTTGCCCAGAGCCCAGAGGAGGACTGGATGGTTGGACAGAATGGACGCTTCTTCTGGGCATAGAGGTATCCAGGTTGAACCTTTGACCTTGATCCAGTGGCCAGTAACTGGGGAAGGTGTGAGAAGATGGCTGATGCTCTAAAAAAAAGACTGAGGATCAGGAGGGCAACAGGCAGGAGAGAACTAGTCCAGGAGCTGACTGCAGAGAGGAAGGAGGGGCAGGAACAGCAGATGTTGGGGCTGGGGACTGGGAGCTGAGTATGGGCCTCTGACAGGTGGGAAGAACAGAGTGGCTTAGGAAGAGTTTGAAGCGGGGCTGAGTCAGCTCGTGTCTCCATCGACAAGTCCCCTTATGAGGTCACAGCAGCCTCAGCCTCTAGACTGTGTGGACCAGAGAGTGGCCTGGGGTGTGTGGGGCCAAAGAGGGACACCCAGAAGGGACAGGAGGCTGGAAGGCTGGGCCGGAAACCTAGGTTCAACAGCTGCGAGGTAGAAGGACCCATCCCTGAGGGCTGGTAGGAATGAGTGGCAGGAGCCGGGCTGGGCTCAGGGTGAGCACTCAGGGAAGCGCCTCCCCTGGCCTGAGTCAGGGAGAATTGTGGCCAGAGCTGGAGGGAGGAGGGCTGGCTTGAGCCTGGGCAGGCCCAGGCTGCTGTCAGTCATAGATGGATGTCATTTGCTAGACCTCAGTGTTGAGTCTGTTGTTTGGGAATTGTCTGGCATTAAACGACAGCTTGATTGTGATGAGTGTGCACATTGTCCCTTGGGTCTCTTTGTTGAGAATTTTCCATTTGCTTTCTGGTCAGGAGTTCACCGTACTTCACTGCAGGTTATTTGGGCCTGACTTTGCCATGGTACAGGGTGATGGTGCCCTCTTGTGGATAGAATGAGTAGTGACCCACTATTCATTCATTCTGGTCAGCCATTTATTTAGACTAGAGTTTCTCTACCTTGGCATGGTTAACATTTGGGGGAAAATAATTACGTATCCAAAGGAGAAGGGTGTCTTCCTAATGGAGGGAATTTACCAATATTCCTGGCTATATGCATTGATATGAGTGGCTCCCCTCCCCATGGGTGATAATAATGAATAAGAAAACAAAAAGATAGGGCTGAGAATGTGGCTCAGTGGTAGATTGCTTGCCTAGCATGTGTGAAGCCCTGGGTTTGATTCCTCAGTACCACCTAAGCAGAAAAAGCCGGAAGTGGTGCTGTGGCTCAAGTGGTAGAGTGCCAGCCTTGAGCAAAAAGAAGCTCAGGGATAGTGCTGAGTTCATGTCCCAGGACTGGCAAAAAGAAAGGGGGGGGGGGGGAGGGAGGGAGGGCAGGAAGGAAGGAAGGAAGGAAAAGAAAAGAAAAAAGGATGATGGCTGGGAATGTGGCTTAGTGGTAGTGTGCTTGCCTAGCATGCATGAAGCCCTGGGTTCAATTCCTCCCTACCACATAAACAGAAAAAGCCGGAAGTGGTGCTGTGGCTCAAGTGGTAGAGTGCTAGCCTTGAGCAAAAAGAAGCTCAGGGACAGTGCCCAGGCCCTGAGTTTAAGGGTAAGCACCAGGGAAGAAACAAAATCAGGCCGAGGTGCAGACAGGGAAGTGCAGTCAGGTAAGATGAGGAGCTAGCCATGTGAAGGATGGGGGAGTAGAATCCTAGTACAGGGAATAGCATGTGCAAAGGGCCTGAGACAAAGAGGAGTGAGGCATACAATTGCTTGCTATGGACACGTAGACTTTGGGTAGGTGGGAGATTCTCACTGGGTGGGGAGCTTGGTACTCGCTGGTCCAACAGAGGCGCTGAGGGCAGGTTTGTGTGGGTGGCTCCTGCTCATTTCTGTTCCCCATGGGGCCTGGTCCAAAGAAGGGACCAGGTAATGGGTGTTTCGAGTGTTGGGGTAGACTTCCTGGGGCCAGGTGTGTGTTTTCTGGACTGATGTAGAAGCCTGGGTACCTGGGCAGCCCTGGCTGGTCCCGTGTGGAGCTTGACATCTTTTATCTCTCCCCAGCGCTGGCAAGACCTCAATGTGATCAGCAGCCTGCTCAAGTCCTTCTTCCGGAAGCTGCCTGAGCCTCTCTTCACTGATGGTGAGTGAGAGGCGGAAGTAGGAGGGGACGTGAGAGGAGACCTGGTGTGTTTGTGTAACGCACACACACATTTGTATGAAATGCTGAGCTGTAAAGCGAGACGTAGAGGTCATTGTCCTTCTCCCGCTGGCATCCCCCAGGTCGCGCTTCCTGCACACTCACAATGTGCCAGGTCCAACTCCTGAAAACAGCTCCCTAAGGGCAGTGCTAAGGAGTTACCACTCCATCACAAGAAGAGGAAAAGGAAGCTCAGAGAGGTCAAGTGACTCGCCCAGGGGTCACACAGCCTGTATGTGGCAGAGCCAGGATTCTACTACAGAGCTCAGTTCTTGCTCAGGTCCTGAGTTGCTTGTTCACAGTTGTTGCTTCCTTCCTGCCCTTGTGCGCATGGATGACACCCAGGCCTGCATGGGCTTTGCGATTGCACTCAATGGTGTGCTGCTAAATACTTCAGATCTGGCTGTCTAGGGGAAATGCCCTTGATCTGTGGCGTATTTCAATTTCCCTGGTATAACTACTCCCACTGTGGCTTATTTTAAACAAGATGTCATTAACATTAGCCAGGTGGCTCAAGCCTGTAATCCTAGCTACTCAAGAAGCTGAGATCCGAGGATCACAGTTTAAAGCTATCCTGGGCAAATAAGCCTATGAAACTCCAATTGCCTACCAAAAAAGCTTGAAGTGGAGCTGTGGCTCAAGTGGCACAGCACTAGCCTTGAATAAAAAAGATCAGAGACAGTGCACGGGCTTGAGTTAAAGCCCCAGGACCACCCCTTCCTCCCCCCCCCCCAAAAAAAAGTTACCAACATGAAACTGGGAAGAGATGATCATAATACATTCTCAGGAGCTGGTGTGAGCAGGCCGCAGCATACCCCTGGGATTGGTTCCTAACAAAAGCAAGGTTGTAATTTTGAGATTCATTCATATCCCCATGGAAAGCTTGATTTTATTCTTTTGTTGTTGTTGTTGGTTGTGGGGGTTGAACTCTGGGCCTGGGCGCTGCCCCTCAACTCTTCAGCTCAAGGCTAGTGCTCTACCACTTGAGCCACAGTGCCACTTCCAGTTTTCTGAGTGGTTTATTGGAGATAAGAGTCTCACGGCCTTTCCTGCCCAGGCTGGCTTTGAACCGCCATCCTCAGATCTCAGTCTCCTGAGTTGCTAGGATTACAGGTGTGAGCCACTGGCGCCTTGCTTGACTTTGTTCTTTTAAATCCACCACGTAGGATTGCAGTCTGGGGAGACAGTCATTTCTCTAGTCACTCCTCTCCTGATGGGTGCTTAGATTGTCTTCAGATTCTCCCTATTCCAAACCCTGCCTTAGTCAGTGACTCCTGGAGGAGTCCTCGCATGCCTGCCTGGGTTAGGAGGTGTGGAACTGCTAAGTGAGTATACTGCTGAATATCTTTGAGAGCTAAAGTCAGACTACATGCTGAGGAGGGCCTGGGTCACCCCTTCGCGGGCCAGCATGTCTCCCACCTCCCTATTGGCGTTGGATGTAATTCACTGGGGTCAAACCTGGAGTTTGGCACACATGTTATTGATAGTTTTTATGTATGTGTGCCAATCCTGTGGCTTGAACTCAGGGCCTGGATGCTGTCCCTCAGATTTTTGCTCAAGGGTAGTGTTCTACTATTTGAGCCAGCCCCACTTCTGGCTTTTTAGTAGTTAATTGGAGATAAAGAGTCTCATGGACTTTCCTGCTCAGGTTGGCTTTTAACCTCAATCCTCAGATCTCAGCCTTCTGAGAGGCTAGAATTATAGGCATAATCCATTGCATCTGGCCCTGTTATTAATACTTTAAACTTTTACTAGTCAGTAGAGGAAATAGAATCTCATTGTTTTCATTGAATTCCGTTATTACCAGGGAGATTAAATCTTACTGCATTAGTTATTTTTGTTTTTGTCAATCATGGGGCTTGAACTCAGGTCTGGGCTTTGTCTCTGAGCTCTTTTGCTCAAGGCTAGCACTCTACCACTTTGAGCCACAGCACCACTTCTGGTTTTCTGGTGGTTAATTAGAGATAAGAGTCTCATAGAGGCCTGGGAAGGTGGCACAGTGGTAGAGCGCTTGCCTTGCATGCACGAGGCTCTGGGTTCGATTCCTCAGCACCACATATGCAAAAAGAAAAAAAGCCAGAAGTGGCGCTGTGGCTCAAGTGGTAGAGTGCTAGCCTTGAGCTGAAGAGCTGAGGAACAACGCCCAGGCCCAGAGTTCAGGCCCACAACTGGACCCCACACACACAAAAAAAGAGTCTCATAGACTTTCCTGTCAGGGCTGGCTTTGAACCATGATCCTCAGATCCTAGCCTCCTATGTAGCTAGGATCACAAGTGTGAGCCAGCAGTGCTAGGCTGCATTAGATTTTTTTGTTGTTGTTTGTAGTTCTGGTATTTGAACTCAGGGCCATTTCTTGCAGACAAGCACTTTACTACTGAGGCATGCCTCCAAAACTGTTTTTGCTGAATAGATATAGTTACCATGGACTTTCCTGCCTGGGCTGGCTTTGAACTGTGATCCTCAGATCTCAGCCTCCTGAGTAACTAGGATTACAGGTATGAGCCAAAGCACTTTTATCTTCCTTTCCTCTTGCTGTTTTGCTTTTTTTTTTTTTTTTGCCGGCCCTGAGGCTTGAACTCAGGTCCTGGACATTGTCCCTGAGTTGCTTTTGCTCAAGGCTAGTACTCTACCACTTAAACTTGAGCCACAGCACCACTTCTGGCTTTTTCTGTTTAATGTGGTACTGAGGAATCCAACCCACGGCTTCATGCATGCTAGGCAAGCATTCTACCACTAAACCACATTCCCTATTGTTTAGATAAGGCCTTGCTTTGTATCCTAGCCTGTCCTAGAATCCCTCTGAAGCCATGGCTGGCCTTAAACTTGAGATTCTCCTACCTTAGCCCCTAAATTACTAGGATTATAGCCATGCATACATTTATGTATCAGTTTATTATTAGCCTTTTCTATTTCCTCTGTGATTGCTTGTGTATAGTATATGTCCATTTTCTGCTGGCTTATCATTTTCAGTAGGGATTTGTGGGAACAGATATTGTAGATTTGAACCCTTTGTTGGTATTTGGAAATATTTCTTCTGGTTGTCATTTTCCTCTGACCTTTTCAGTTAACTGAACATGAGCTGGATAGAGTGGTGCATGCCTATAATCTCAGCACTCAGGAGGCAGAGGCAGGAGGATTGTGAATCCTAGGCCAGTTTAGATTCTATAATGAGACTGTAACTCAAACAAGCAAACAAATATCCTGGCTGTCTGTGTGCATGTACACATCTGGGTAAATTTTGTATTTTGGTGTTGGAGACGGAACCAGGGCCTCATGTGTGCTACACACAGCTCTACCACTGAGCTCCACCCAGCCCCAGATAGAAGTCAGAACAGCCTCATTGTGAGGTTCTCTGTGGACATCTTTGGGAACTTCGGGCATTGGGATTTGCAGGCGGAAGCATCCAAAAGCCTCTCCTCTGTGTCCTGACCTGCAGAGCCTTGGCTTCTTGTCTTGGAGAGTGGGACGGGACCCCTTCCAAGATCAGCATGCGGCTCGGCCCTTACTTCCTCCCCAGTGGACATTCTGGGCTGCAGGTCAGGTGCACCTGTGCAGGTGTGCTGGCTTGGCCTATGGACATTCAGGGGCTCAAGGGCTCCAAACTAGACTGAAATGGGCACCAAGCAGCGCCCCCGGCAGGGATCCTCAGCCCACCCAGGTGTGTGGAGGGGGCGCCTCGCTTGCTAAGGAGCCTTTCCTGTGTTCTAGACAAATACAACGACTTCATCGAGGCCAACCGCATTGAAGACTCCAGGGAGCGGATGAAGACGCTGCGGAAGCTGGTGAGCAAGGGGTGCAGTTAGGCAGACGCAGGGGGGAGGGCAAAGAGCACGTCTGTGCCAGGAGGCCCTGGGTTCCAGTGCCAGTCCCCCAATGGCCTGGGAGGAGCCCTTCTCCACTTGGGGCCTCAGTTTCTCCATCTGTACCAAAGAAAGGGGGCAGTAGATTCCAGCCTGTCTGAGGTGTGGCAGGGGACGCCCGTGGAGACGTGTTGCAAGCTGCGAGCGTCTGTCATAGCCTCGTCCCTACCCTCCTCTCACCCACCCAGATCCGAGATCTCCCGGGACACTACTACGAGACACTCAAATTCCTCGTCGGCCACCTCAAGACCATCGCCGACCACTCAGAGAAGAACAAGGTGAGTGGGCTCGGCTGGAGTTGGGGGGGGATAGACTCACTCGGGTCTCCTCAGCAATGCCTGCCCCACCCCTCCTGCATGCCAGCCAGGGCTTTGAAAAGCAGGTGGCCTGTCCTGTGTCACGGACACCTGTCCTCTGATCAAGCTCCAGGCCTAGGCGCCACCTTTTCCTGCTCGAGTCCTGAAGTGTTTTGGTTCCATAGTGAGGAAATGGAGGGGAGTGATGATTTTCTCCTGGGTCTAATACCCTCGGGCCCTCCACCAGCTATGCCACGCCAGTGCCCCCACGGCTGGCTCAAACCCCTCAGTCCCATCCTGTACAGGTGTGCGTGGCTGTCTGGCCTGTTCTCTGTTTGCCAAGCTACCTCCATTGTCCATGCAAGATGTCCATTCCCTAAGCTAGGGACAGCTCAGGATGAGGTCAGGGGCGTGGAAGGAGGGGGAAGGAAGAAGCGCTGGAGGGGAGAGCTAGAACACTGAGCCTGGCCTGCCCGCTTCCCTGCCCAGATGGAGCCACGGAACCTGGCCCTGGTCTTTGGGCCAACATTGGTGAGGACATCTGAGGACAACATGACAGATATGGTGACCCACATGCCTGACCGCTACAAGATCGTGGAGACGCTGATCCAGCATGTACGTGCCCATTGCGTGCATGTGGTGTGTGTGTGTGTGTGTGTGTGAGGGGGAGGAGGGAGAGGGGGGGGGGGCAAGCCTGGGTTGGGTCGCTCTGGGCGAGGCTGTCAGGTAAGGAGAAGCTGCTGGGGTGGCCATGCCTTCGCAGTGACAGGCTGGCTGCATTTCCAGGCAAAACAGGACTGGCTCGGAGACGTCCATCAGTTCTGAGGCCTAGGTAGGAGAGCCAGGAGGACCCTGAGCTTCAAGAGAAGGGAGGCAGGAAGGTTCCTGGGTCTGAGGGTGGGAGACAGGGTGACCAGGACAGGCAAGCAGCACGGAGCACGGCCCCAGGGCAAGCTCCTCCGTTCTCATTCCTATGTCTTGGGCTGGTTCAGCTCGGGTTCCCTGAAGACACCTACAGTCCTCTCTCCCCACCTCCTGAGTTCTATTAGTTTTTTAAAATTATTCTTCATTTTTTTATTTTTTGTTTGTTTGGGTTTTTTTTGTTGGTTGTGGGGCTTGAACTTAGCACCTAGGCACTGTCCCTGAGCCTCTTTGTGCTCAAGGCAAGAAGGGCTCTGCCACTTGAGCCACAGCGCCACCTC
The DNA here is from genome assembly GCF_024711535.1 of Dipodomys merriami. Classification (NCBI taxonomy): domain Eukaryota; kingdom Metazoa; phylum Chordata; class Mammalia; order Rodentia; family Heteromyidae; genus Dipodomys; species Dipodomys merriami. The sequence goes on along the minus strand of NW_027203270.1, from coordinate 29,329,451 downwards.
CTGGTTTTGAGTGGTTAATCTGAGATAGGAGTTTCACGGGGACTTTGCTGCACAGACTAGCTTTGAACTGGGAACCTAAGATCTCAGCCTCCTGAGTAGCAAGGATTACAGGTGTGAGCCACTGGCGCCCAGCTCCTGAGTACTATTGTCCACTCACCATAGTCCTGGGCTTCCCTCCCAGACTCCACTCCACAGCCTACCAACTGGCCAGCAGAGGGCGCAGGGGGCCTTTGTGTTTCAGCTACAAAGGCAGCTCTGCCCTCTTCTGGAGGTTCAGGATGTTTTTATGAATCATCATATTTCCATATCTAAATCTGAGACCCAGGTGCCCACTCAGGTCTAAGAAATAATGATATTGGCACTTGGCCAGAGGAGGTGGACCAGCTTTAGACTACAATCCTTCTGCCTCTGCCACCTGGTAGCTGGGATTACAGATGAATGCTACCATGCCTGGCCTTAGTATTCCCTCATTACCCACCTTTAGAATGACCCGTGAAGACAGAGATTATAAATTCCTTGGAATATTGGAGCGATACGTTGAAACTACAAAATGCCAAGGTCTACAGTGCTTTGGGGGCGAGAGTTTGAGTGATTATTTAAATGAATTTAGTTGTTTGTAGTCTATTTGTTTTTAACTTTTCCTTTTGTCAATTTTGGCAACGTTCTACATTTTATCTGAATTATCTATCCTTTGAAATCTTTATTACATTTCAAATATCTTTTCTAGCTCTAGTTATTTTTTCTTTCCCTTCTGTATTGTTTTCTCTCTCTGTCTCTCTCTGTGTCTCTGTCTCTGTCTCTGTCTCTCTGTCTTTGTCTCTCTCGCTCTCTCTTTCTCTGCTAATCCTGGGGCTTGAACTCAGGACCTGGGCACTGACCCTGAGCTTCTTTTGTTTGGGGCTAGCACTCTACCACTTGAGCCACAGCACTACTTCCAGCTTTTGCTGTTTATGTGGTATTGAGGAATAGAACCCAGGGCTTCATGCATGCTAGGCAAGCAACCTCCCCTAAACCACATTCCCAGCCCTTCTCTTTATCTTGATCAGATATGTCAGAGATTTGTTTTTTTTCTGATTTTTTTCAAAGTACAAAAAGTTTTAACTCTGTGTGTGTGTGTGTGTGTGTGTGTGTGTGTGTGTGTGTGTGTGTGTGTGTGTGTGTGTGTGTGTGTGTGTGTGTGTGTGTGTGTGTGTGTGTGTGTGTGAGCTTTCTTAAGGTCAGGCATCTACCACTTGAATCACAGCACTGCTTCTGGCTTTTTGGATAGTTCAGTGGAGATAAAAGTCTCACAAACTTTCCGGCCAGGGCTATCTTTGAACATTGATCCTCAGACCTTAGCCTCCTGAGCAGCTAGGATTTCAGGCATGAACCACTGAGTGCCCAGCTCAGTTTTAATTTTTTTGGGGGGGGGGAGGGTCCGGTCATGGGGCCTGAACTCGGCCTGGGCGCTGTCCCTCAGCTCTTCAGCCCAAGGCTAGCACTCTACCACTTGAGCCACAGCGCCACTTCCGGCTTTTTTCTTTTTGCTTATGTGGTGCTGAGGAATCGAACCCAGGGCCTCATGCATGCAAGACAAGTGCTCTACCACTGAGCCACTGTCCCAGCCCTCAGTTTTAATTTTTGATCATTTTAGATACTTTGTTTTTGACTTTCTACTGTATTGATATACTGGTTATTTTCCCTCCTTTTAAGGATATTTCGTCCCTTTTGTTTGGGTCTGTTACCCCTTTATAAGTAAATTGCTTAGCTCATTTGTTATCAGGTCTTCTAATTGCTATTTAAATTCACTTTTACTTCTAAAACTTATTTGTCTAGAGGACTTTTAAATTCATAGCAAAATCAAGAGAAAGGTACAGAGATTGCTCTGCATGGGGCCCCTGTGTGCCCCCTGTAGTGTCAGCCTCCTACCTTCTTTGTGAGTGGGGAGCTCACCTTGACCATATCATAATAGCCCAGGGCTGGGGTGTGCCTAGCAAGAGCAAGGCCATATCCCGGAAAACATAAAATCTTTTGGGTGTGGTTGAGCAGGCCTGTAATCCCATTGACTCTGGAGATAGGAGGATTGCAGTCCAGCTATCCCTGGGCTGAAACACTATCTGAAAAATAAAGTAGAGCTAGACGTACTGGTGATTCACATCTATAATCCCAGCTACTCAAGAGGCTGAGATCTGAGGATCTCGATTCAAAGCCAGCCAGGGCAAGAAAATCAGAAGTAGCGCTGTGGCTCAAGTGGTAGAGTGCTAGTCTTGAGCTGAAGAGCTCAGGGATAGCACCTAGGTCCTGAGATCAAACCCCACTATTGGCAAAAAGAAAAGAAAACTTTAAAAAATAAAGTAGAAAGGACTGGAGGTATGGCTTTAGTTGTTAAGTGCCTACTTAGCAAATGTAAGGCCCTCACTTTAAAACCCCAGTACTGAAAAAATAAAACAAAATTAAAACCTGACAGCTGGACATCATAATCACCCAAGTTCATAGCTGGCATAAAGGTTCACTCTTGTATCTCCCATGAGTCTGAACAGATGTATGATGTGTCAGACAAAGAATTTTCACTGTCCTAAAACCTCCTCTTTGCTCTGCCTGGTCATCTTCCCTACCATAACGCCTATAACCACAGGTCCCTTTACTGTCTCCAGAGTTTAGAATTTTCCAGAATGCCTTGTAGTTGGATTCATTTAGTAATATACAGTAAAGTGATTTCCATGTCTTTTCCTGGCTTATTTTTTCATTGTATATTTTTTATTGTTATTATAAAGATGATGTACAGTGGGGTTACAGTTACCTAAGTAAGGTAATGAGTACATTTCTTTTTGGACAGTGTCACCCGGAGCCCTTTATTGATTGATTAATTGATTTAGGGTCGGTTGTGGGGCTTGAACTCCGGGCTTGGGCGCTGTCTCTCAGCTCTTCAGCTCAAGGCTAGTGTTCTTCCACTTGAGTCATAGCTCCACTTCTGGCTTTTGTGGTGGTTTATTGGAGATAAGAGTCTCATGGACTTTCCTGCCCGGGCTGGCTTTGAACTGTGATCCTCAGATCTCAGCCTCCTGAGTCACTAGGATTACAGGCGTGAGCCACCAGCACCCAGCTCCAGCCCATTTATTTTTGAAACTGAATAATTTTTCATTGTCTGGATGTATCATGGCTTACTTATTCATTCACCTACTGAAGGACATGTATTTGTCAGCTTTTTGTTAGTGTATATCTGAGAATTAACTTAGCAAGAAAAAAGGTTTATTGTGTTTCATGGTGGAAAAGGTTCCAGTTCATGACTGACTCCATTGCTTTTGACTTGTGGTGAAGCTGCAAGGAAGCAAAGAGGAAGAGAGTGAGCTGGGTCCCACATTCGCCTTCAAGCGCATGCCCCCAGTGGCCTAAGGAGCTCCCGTGAGGCCCTACCTCCTAAAGATTCTGCTACCTCCCAACACACCCTGTGGGGGCTAAGCCATTAATGCCTGAGCCTTAGGGAACACTTGTCCAAACCATAGCAGACACCTTGGCTGCTTCCAGGTTTGGACAGTTATAAATAAAACTGCTGTAAATATCCACGTGCAAGTTTTTGCATGGATTGAAGTTTTCATCTTCCTTGGGTTAATATGAGAAGAGCTATTTAGTTCCATAAGAAACCACCAAACAGGTATCCCCAAGAGACTTCTCCATTTTACATTCCACTAGTGATGAATAAGTCTTCCTGGTGCTCCACATTCTAGTCAGCATTTGGTACTGTCAGTGTTCTGGACTTTGGCTCAAGTCTAATAGCTGTGTAATGGTTCCTGTCTTAATTTGCATTTGTTTGGTGACATATGTGGTGGAGCGTCTTTTTATATGGTCATTTACCATCTGTGTTTCTTGGGTGAGGTGTCCAGGTCATTGGCCTATTTAATCAGATAGCTTTGTTTTCTTATTTTTGAGTTTTATGAGTTCTTTGTATATATTGCACAATAGTTCTTTATCAGACATATCTTTGCCAATATTTTTCTTAGTCTTTGGCTTTTCTTTTCATCCTTCAGCCTCTTAATTCATTTATCTTTCACAGAATGGAATTTTTTTTGGGGGGGGGTATTGGTCATAGGGCTTGAACTCTAGACCTGGGTGCTGTCCCTCAGTTCTTCAGCTCAAGGCGAGGACTCTATCTCTTGAGCCACAGCACCACTTCTGGTTTTCTGAGTGGTTTATTGGAGATAAGAGTCTCACAGACTTTCCTGCTTGACCTGTACTTTCCTGCCTGGCCTGGCTTTGAACTGGGATCCTCAGATCTCAGCCTTCTGAGTAGCTAGGATTACAGGCGTGAGCCACCGACACCTGGCTAATTTTTTTTTTAATCCGTACTAGAGCTTGAACCCAGGGCCTCATGCTTTGTTTAACTTGCTTGCTCTCCTGGCACTCAACCACTTGAGCCAAACCTTTAGACTTTTTTTTTTAATGCCCAGGGATGGGCACTGTCAAGGTCAAGGGTGATGCTCTACCACTTGAGCCATGCCTTCCGCCATGCTTTATGCTGGTTATTTTTTGAAGATGGACTATGAACCACAATCCTCCAGTTATTGGCCTTTTGTTTGTTTTGTTTTTGTTTTTGTTGGGCTTGGACTCTGGGCCTGCATGTGGTCCCTGAGCGTCTTTGTGCCTAAGGCTAGAGCTCTACCAATTGAGTCACAGTTCTACTTCCAGTTTTTTGAGTGGTTAATTGTAGATAAAAGTCTCTTGGACTGCTGACACTGGTGACTCACACCTGTAATCCTACCTACTCAAGGGGCTAAGATCTGAGGATCTTGGTTTGAAGCCAGCCTGGGCAGTCAGTGAGACTTTTTGCTTATGTGGTGCTGAGGAATCGAACCCAGGGCCTCAGGCATGCAAGGCAAGCGCTCTACCACTGAGCCACCTTCCCAGCCCCAGTCAGTGAGACTTTAGTCAAATTAACCACTCAAAAGCCAGAAATGTGGCGCTGGGGCTCAGGTGGTAGAGTGCTAGCCTTGACCACAAAGAGGCTCAGGGTCAGTGCCTAGGCCTTGAGTTCAACCAACCAAAAAAAATTGCTATTATTTCTCTCCTTTTTCAATTATGAGCAGAGAGCATTGTCTGTATCCCAGAGTCTGGTTGCTGTTTGATTGCTTTGTGTGCTTTCTCTAATGGCTGGGGGCAGGGTTCTAAGCATGGCCAGACTGGTCCATTCTGTTGTTCAGCACATCTGCATTTTTACTTTTAATTTTCTTGGCTCATTACAATATTTAATTTTTCTGGTCTCACTGTAGTTCTATGAATTGTTGCTTAATATGTATTAAGATAGGTTCATATATACTATGATTTATTATACTTCTTAATCTATTGTTCCTGTACCAGTATGGAAGATTCATTTTTGACTCATGATTTTCCATAGTTTCTATGCTGCTTTGTTTAAATGCTTCTTCTAGACACCCCCCCCACACACACACACACTTTTTCTTTTTTTTAAGAGAGGCAGGATCAGTCAGGTGCTGGTGGCTCAGGCCTGTAATTCTAGCTACTCAGGAGGCTAAGATCTGAGGATTGAGGCTCAAAGCCAGCCTAGGCAGGAAAGTCTATGAGACCCTTATCTCTAACCACCATAACACCAGAAGTGGATCTGTGTCTCAAAGTGGTAGAGTGTTAGCCTTGAGCAAAAGAGCTCAGGGACAGCACCCAAGCCTGAGTTCAAGCCCCACCACCCACTAAGAAAAGAGCTCAGGGACAGTGATTAGGCCCTGAGTTCAAACCCCATGACTGAGAAAAAATAAGAGACAGGATCAAGCTAGGCACCAGTGGCTCATGTCTGTAATCCTAGCTACTCAGGAGGCTGAGATCTGAGGATCATGGTTTGAAGCCAGCCTGGGCAGGAAAGTCCATGAGACTCTTATCTCCAATTAACCACCAGAAAACCAGAAGTGGCTCTGTGGCTTAAGTGGTAGGGCGCTAGCCTTGAGCTGAAGAGTGCAGGGACAGTGCCCAGGCTTAGAGTTCAAACCCCACAACTGACAAAAAAAAAGGTCAAAGACAACACTCAAGCTCTGAATGCAAGCCCCTGGACTGGCACAAAAAAGGGAGAGGGAGAGAAAGGATTTATTTTGGCTCACAGTTTCAGAGGACCCAATCCACGACTGCTTGTCCTTGGGCTCCAGCAGAACACCATGGTAGGGGGAGCCTGTGGTGGAGGAACTTCTTAACCTCTAGGTAGACAGGGAGTAGAGAGTGAACCAGGAAGAGGAGAGACCGTAAGATTCACTGAAAGACAAGACACATTCCCCTAGTGACCTACTTTCTCCAGCTAGGTATTGCCTCTTAAAATGTCTCATTCCTCCCCAAATAACACCTTAGGAGTTAAGCTCCAACAGATAAGCCTGTGGAAGATAATTCATAACCAAACCATAACATTCTGCCTCTAGCCTCCAAAGGCTCAAATCCATTTCATAATGCAAATGCACCTTAGACCATCTCCAAGAGTTCTCAAAGTCTTGTCAATCCAACATTATACAAAAGTCTAAGTCCAGCTGGGCGCTGGTGGCTCACGCCTGTAATCCTAGCTACTCAGGAGCTGAGATCTGAGGATCTCGGCTCAAAGCCAGCCCAGGCAGGAAAGTCCTTGAGACTCTTATCTCCAATTAGCCACCAGAAAACTGGAAGTGGTGCTATGGCGCAAAGTGGTAGAGCACTAGCATTGAGCAAAAAAAAAAAAAAAAGTCCAGAGTTTCTATTTCTTTCTTACCTTCCCATGTCTGGCGTGGCTAAAAGTTCTAAGAACATGTGATCATTGATTACTTGTAAGCAATCTGTTTTAATTTGGATGGGTTTGGTGTTGGTTTGTGGCAGGGTCTTGCAGGTAGTCCACAGTGCTGTAAAGCTCACTGTGTGGTCCAGGTTAGCCTCCAACTGTAGCTCCTCCTCCCTTAGCCTCCCAGTAAATAGTATTACAGGTATGCACCACCCCACCTGGCCCTGATTTTCTTTTTCCTCAGCAAATATTGAGAAAGACTTCTTCAAGATTCTTTTTTTTTTTTTTTTGCCAGTCATGGGGCCTGAACTCTGGGCCTGGGCACTGTCCCTCAGCTCTTCAGCTCAAGGCTAGCGCTCTACCACTGGAGCCACAGCACCACTTCCAGCTTTTTCTGTTTATGTGGTGCTGAGGAATCGAACCCAGGGCCTCATGCTTGCAAGGCATGCACTCTACCGCTGAGCCACCTTCCCAGCCCTTCTTCAAGATTCTTAACCTCTTAAGTTAAATATATCTAAGTGTTTTGTTTTTTATTTTATTTGTCTTGTTTGGTTGGGATTTGTGAAAAAGCTCTTGCTCATCCACCACTGAAAGAACATCCTAACACCTTTTTCTGGGTAAAGAATATGATACTTTGATCCTTAATGTGTCAGAGTGTGTGTGTGTGTGTGTGTGTGTGTGTGAGAGAGAGAGAGAGAGAGATTGATTGAGAACACAGCCACCATGTAATGTCTTGCCTCTTCTGCAAGTACACATGGCTAGCACTAGAGGGCACCGCTGCCCCCAGCCTTCAGGCTGTCATCTGCGTGAGGTGCCCCCGCGGGACCTCCCCAAGCCTGACTCGGGTTGATAATTGGCCTCCTTGCACTGGGGGGGGGTGTCTGTTTTCCTCCCACACTGGGCCCCACTTGCCCCGTTTCTCTAGTCCATAGAGCTGGGCTCCCCTCACCTCTGCACCCTCCTTCCTGGGCTCCGAGGCGGTGCCTGTGGGTCCTCAGCCATGAGGTTGAGCCCTCAGCCCTCTCCATGCTGATTTCACCCCTTCCTTTTGTCTCCTCTGCAGTCAGACTGGTTCTTCAGCGATGATGAGGACAAGGGAGAACGAGTAAGTGATGGGGGAGGGAGGTGCGCACGCATGCGTGCACATGTGTGCGTGCATTGTGTGTGTGTGTGTGTGTGTGTGTCTGTCTGTCTGTCTGTCCTGAGTTGGGCCCCCATCCTGGGAACAGAGTGGGCAGCAAGACGGAAGCCTGGCAAGGTCCCAGCCCTGGCCATCTCATCTGATGAAGGAGACACAGCCTTGTCTTCACAAACCCCCAGTCTGACGGGGGAGTTTGGGGCCTGGTTCCCAGGAGACCCAGTCCACTAGCCCAGGCCGCACTGCCCTCCACCCTTATGGGAGGGAAGGCTGTGGGGAGCGCTAGTCTGATGAGGGAGACATGTCTGTTCCTCCTCAGCTGAGGGAGCCTTTGGGATCCTGTCCCGTATGGAAGGCACAGAACAGACCTGTGGAGGATGTGTAGGCCCTGCCTTTGGCCCCTGCCTGCCAAGGGAGCCCTAGTGAGCCCCAATCTGATAAGGAGACATGGACCCTATTGTCAGAACACCCTGTTCTGAGATGTCCGAGGGGGAGCCTCTGGCTGACCCCTCCTCCTGTTTTCAGACCCCTGTGGATGACAAGGAGACACAGTCAGTGCCCAACATCGAGTACCTGCTGCCCAACATTGGCAGGACAGGGCCCCCTGGCGACCCAGGCTCAGGTGAGTGCAGGAGCCTGGGGGTGGGGGGCTGAGGGGGGTGGGCTCTGCTTTCCTGAGGGTCCCAGGCGCCTGTCCAGAAGTCCAGCTTCCCTGTCACAATCTCAGCCTGGCTGTGGCTTCTCCCCGCTTGGAAAACAGCTGGGGCTGTCGGGGCCCCTCCCTGTCTGGGGAAATCCAGCCTCGGGTCTGCTGAGCCCCGCCCCCAGGTGGGCAGGGCTCCACGCAGCCTCCTCCCATCTGGTCTCTTTCCTTGGTCTCATTTCTCCCGGGCTGGCAGTGTCCTTCTATGGGAGTTCCTCTTTTTAATTCTTCTTCCTTTTCTCCTTGCACCCCGCCCTCCCTCCTCTTCTCCCCTGCTCTCCCTCCCCATCCCCTCCATCCCACCCTCCTCTTCTTCTCCCGCCTCCCTCCTCCAGCGGACCTGTTGGAGATTTAAAGGGTACTGTGCAGTGTTGCGGCCTCGGTCACTAACAGTAGCGGGTGATTATAAGAAGGCTGGGCAGGCCTGAGAGCCAGGCAGGAAGGTTTCGGGCAGAGAACCCCGCCCCGACACACCAGCAGATGCTCTCTCCCACCTCTCCTCTCCCATCCCCAGCCCCCTTCTCAGGGGGAAGGAAGCTTCTGCTGGAGCTGAAGCCTGGCCAACCCGTGGCTGCCCTTCCCAGCCCCCAAGTGAGCCTTCTCTCTGTGGGAAGCTGGTCACTTCTGACTTGCTAGGGCTCGGGAAGGTTGGCCGGGGCCAGCCTCTGCAGGGAGCGCGTGGAAGCTGCCCCCAGCAGCCTTTCAGCTCCGGCCCCTGGTCACTGGGCTCTTAGGCTCCTGTTTCAGAGGCCTCTGACCCTCTGTCCTCAGAGGCAAAAGAATGGCCTCGCCCTTCTTGGCTCCAGCCACTGCCTCCTCCCCCCACACAGTGGCCCCTCAGTTCTGTCCCAGGCAGAGCTCAGCCCTCCTTGTAAGACAGCGTTTGGGGGGGTGTCAGGAAGGAGCCCTCTGTCTCTTCTAATCACCTGCTGCGGCCGTCCAGTGTGTGTGGTCAGCCCATCTTGCTGTTCTCACCGTGTGCTGGGGGAGGGGCTGGGGGGACCTCTAACCTGCCTGTCCCAGTGAGAGTGTATTAACCCCACCTGCCCACTTCCCCAGGAGGCCGCGGAATCAGCCCGCCCCTCTCCAGCCTTGGCGGGGACCTGTTTCTGGTTCCTTCTCCACTTAATGAATGCTATGACATACGTGGGACCCTGGGCTCACAGATAGGAGGCTTTGTCCTCTTTTGTGATTGGCTGTAACAGGGGTTAACCTCCCTCCAATCAGCAGCCCACTGTAACCCCTAGGTCCCCCCCACCCACTTCATTACTGCTTCTGTCTGACCCATTCATGTGGTCTCATGGCCCGGTTGGTTGGGGGGATAAGCCCCACCTCTCCATGCACTGTGTGGTCTCCATTTCTCCAGAGCATCTGTGATTTGCTGTGTTGCACTGTTGTGGTTTTGGTGGACTGCATCTGATACTTGGCATTTTCTCTCCAGTGCTTTAGAGGCGCTGGGACAGAAGGGGTAGGGGAAGGAACCAGGCCCAAAGAAAAGCTCTCCTTTTTCTTAACCCTGGACAGATGGCGGCCCAGAGGCCCCCGGCATGATGTCACTTCCTGCCTGAAAAGGAAGCAGTGACTGACATCATTTTTGGCTTGTAGAAAATGCCATCACACTCCTAGGGCCTAGGGAGAATGCCCTGGTTTCTAAAGCCTTTGAGGCAAGAGAATTCTGTTCCTAAGACTCAGTCCTCTCGCCCTGATCCAACTTCATTTTCTCTCTGTCTTCTTACCAACAGATTCCACCACCTGTAGTTCAGCCAAGTCCAAGGTAAGCAACTAGGCAGTTCTAAAGGCCTTCTCTCTATCCACACCAGCCCACCTTGGTTTTCAGTCAAGAGAATTGGAGGGTGATCGTTAGACCATGAGGAAAGTTAGGATCCCTGGGAAGGAAGGTGGGAAATCCTTAGTATCCAAAATAAGCTGAAAAGTAGCTCACCTAGGCAGTGCTTGGTGAGATAATCTGGTCTAGTAAAAGGGAGTTCAGTGGCCAAGAGACAGTGTGGCTCAGGGGGTTAGAAGCACAGGCTCTGGAGTCAGACAGTCTGAGTTTGAGTCCTGACTCTGCCACTCAGTAGTCTGGGGACACTGAACATGTTAGTTAACCTCTTTCTGATACTCATCTTCTTCATCTGTAAAATGGGGATAAATCAGGATGTCTCATATGATAAGTATTCTTTGGGGAGCCTAAAGCAAGCAAAAGGAAAGGCCAATAAAGATGAGATCAGAAATCAATGAAGTTAGAAGCAGTTAAAAAGTCAATGAAACAAAAAGCTGGTTCTTTGAAAAAATAAATAAAATTAGTCTGCCTCTAGCCAGACTGACTATAAAAAGAGATGGTACAAATTGCCAGAAGTAGGGAGATGACATGGGACATCACAGCAGACCACACAGACACTAAAAGTATAACCAGAGAATACTATTAGCAACTTTATGCCTATAAACTCAGTATTTTAGAAGAAATGGATCAATACTTTGAAAGACTCAAATCATCAAAACTCACCTTAAGAAAGGATAACCTGGGCTGGGAATATGGCTTAGTGGTAGAGTGCTTGCCTGTCATGCATGAGGCCCTGGGTTCGATTCCTTAGCACCACATAAACAGAAAAAGCCGGAAGTGGCTCAAGTGGTAGAATGCTAGCCTTGAGCAAAAGCGCAGGGACAGTGCCTAGGCCCAGAGTTCAGGCCCCAGGTCTGAGGGGGGAGGGGAGGAGGTTTAGGGGGAATGACCTGAATCATTCTATATATAGAAATTGAGTTTGTAATTTAAAACCTTCTAACAAAGAAAACTCAAGGCCTAGATGATTTCACTGGTGAATTCTACAAAATATTTTAGGAATACACAACACTTTTTTGCTGGTCCTGGGGCTTGAACTCAGGGCCTGGGCACTGTCCCTGAGCTTTTGTTCAAGGCTAGCACTCTACCACTTGAAGCACACCTCCACTTGTGGCTCTTTTTGGTAGTTTATTGGAGATGAGTCTCATGGACTTTTCCTGCCCAAGCTGGCTTCAAACCATGATCCTCTGATCTATCCTGAGTAGCTAGGATTATACATAGGCACCTGGCCACACACATTTTTGAGACAGGGTTTCAGGGTTGCCTGGAACTTTCTATGTAACACTATGTTTGAGGCCAGCCTCACATTTACATTTCTTGCCCTAAGCCTTCTCGGTGCTAAGATTATATGTTACCAAATATCCAGATTTTTATTTTCAATAATTGATTTATTTAATTTTAAAATATTTAATTATGAAATAGTATTGTTTTAAAATAGTTGTGCAGGGGCTGGGAAGGTGGCTCAGTGGTAGAGTGTTTGCCTTGTAAGCATGAGGCTCTGGGTTTGATTCCTCAGCACCACATAAGCAGAAAAAAAAAAAAAAAAAAAAAAAGCGGTGGTAGAGCGCTAGCCTTGAGCTGAAGAGCTGAGGGACAGCGCCCAGGCCAGGCCCCACAACCAAAAAAAAAAAAAAAAAGAGCAGCACGATCCCCAGGCTGCCAGCCGCAGGGGGCCCCACTCACACCCAGAGAGCCCGTTCCACGCACATGCGTATCTGCTTTACAGAGGTAAAATAGTTGTGCACAACATTTTGGTCCATAATGGAGCATATACGTCTGAGACCCCGTAGAGCCTGGGTATGTACTAAGCTGTACTGTCAGGTTTATGAGTACACCCTATGATAGACACACAACCACAAAGTCACCTGACCACGTACTTCCTGGAATGCATCCACATTGCTCAGTGATACACAACATGGATGCACTAAGACAATACTAGTGCTGTACAATCTCTCCTAGAAAATAGAAAAGCATTTTTCAACTCATCCTGTAAAATCAGCACTACCCTGACACCCTAGTCTGACAATGTCTCCGGAGGGTAGGTTTATTTATTTAGTCAGACCACGGATACTTACTGAACATCTGCAACATGTCAGCACTGTGCTGGGTTCTGAAAGCATAACAAGCAAAGCAGATAGGTTCCTAGCCTCCCAAGGCTAGTCTTCTCAAGTGGAAGACAGACATTAAACTAATGAGCAGAGAAGGACCATATCCATGGGCGGAGGCAGAAGCGGAGATACTAACGCTTGTTCCTCAGCGAGGGAGGGAAAAGAGCATGTGCAGAAGCCTGGCTGCTCAAGAACAGTCAAGTATGTGGATGGAGAAGAGCTGGGACCCAAACCCTGCAGGCAGAAGACGCTTCCCCTGAGCAGTAATGAGAGAGCCAGGAGGCAGGTGGCACTGGTGGCTCTTTCCTCTGTGAAGGGAGTGGAGAGCCTCAGCTCAGTGAAGCAGAGCAGGCAGGCTAGGCAGTAAAGGAAGTCTGAAATGGGCCTCAGGGAAGCAGATGAATCCCTAAAGGAGCCATGAGGTGTTAAGGATTTGGGGGTAAAGGGAGGCCTCAGAAATGACTGTGGCCGTAGTCCACAGTGACTGGGAGCCGGCTCTTTGCCCAGCAGTCCTATCCTACCCTGATGGCCTGGCTCCTCCTTTGTCCACTGTGACCCTTACCCACAGTGGACACGGCACTGACTTCCACCCAGTTCACAGGCTGCTGTTTCCCTGACCAGCAGATTCTGGGCCTGCCTGGCTCCTGCATTAAGCCTGAGGGCTCTTCAGGAGGCTTCTGCTCAGCCTCAGAGCCTTGAACATGCACAGAGCATGTGTCTCAGAAAGTGCAGCTTTGCTGTAAGCCCACTCAGACTTCACTGTGACCCTAGTGAGCTGCTTAGAATTACTGGAGTGAAACAGGAAGAGAGACAGCCTCATGCTGGCCAAGCACGGGCCAGGCGCCAGCGGCTGTGCAGAGAACTCACCAATACCCATTCCATGCTGTCCCTACAGAAAACCCTTGAGGGGTTTTTTGTTTGTTTTTTATCTTTGTTTTTACTATCTCTATTTTACAAATGGGAAAACCAAGGCAGATAGTTTAGGTAATTAGAATTCTGGGCATGGGCAGAGACAGGTCAGATGGCTTCTTTCCATAGTGAATGCTCTGGGGTCAGGTCTGACCCTCTGCTTTCAGGCTCTGGGTCTTTCTTTCTTTCTTTCCTTTCTTCCTTCCTTCCTTCTTTCTCTTTTCTTTTCTTTTCTTTTCCCAGTCCTGGGTTTGAACTCGGAGCCTGGGCCCTCTCCCTGAGCTGCTTTTGCTCAAGGCTAGCACTCTACCACTTGAGCCACAGCGCCACTTCCCACCTTTTCTGTTTTATGTGATATTGAGGAATAGAACCCAGGGCTTCATGCATACTAGGCAAGCCCTCTACCACTGAGCCACATTCCCAGCCCAGCTCTGGGTGTTTCTTGCTTTTCTGATGCAGTGACTGATTGGATTTGTCCTTAACATAAGCCTAAACTAGCAGGCAAGCCCCTGAGATAGAGATAATGAGGCAAGGACCAGGCTGCCAGTTTATTAGTAATAAAGAGGAACATCTGCCAGGAGGACGGAGACTAGACTCACAGATAGTGGGTGGTCTGGGTAGTCTGATCCACTGGGGATGCCAGGTGTCAGAACCTAGCAAGAAGAGCTCACCCATCCCCTTCTTGACCATAGAGATAGGGCCGCCTTAGGCACCAGGCCCTGGCCCTCCTACTTGGCTTCCAAGGGTGAAGACTAGGTGCTGGGAGCTCACACCACTGCTGGCCTGTCAAGTCAGTGAACAATTGTTAGTGTTCTCTGTTTCCTGGAGCTTCTAGAGTCATCATCACCACTAGCTACATGGAGGCCCATGCAGCAGACGGGAAGCGCTGGGGGCACACTTTTCTTTCACATAGCTGAGTCTCCAGGGAGGATTCTATTTGAACAAAGCCTATCACAGCCCAAGTTACAATCACACTGCAACGCTGCCTTTCTGCCAGGATGGTCTGGCTCTTCCTGACAGGAGCATGGGCCAGTGACCAGCTCCACTGTACCCGGAGGGTGTTAAGCAGTAACCAACTCCAGGTCCCCCTCCAAGCTGAGCTCCCAGCTAGATGTCCCTAGCCACCCTAGAAGTAACCTCATGACCCTAACCTAGAGGCAAAATACCTGGTGACATGAGAATACTTACTTGCATTAGTCACATAAGCTGGGAAGAAAAATCCCAGTGTCACTTTGGGTCTCGGGATTCTCAAAAGGCAGAGGAAAATACTGCACTTTTGCTCTGGAAAGGCCTGTGTTCAAAGACCCTGTTAACAAATGCACTAGGTCTGCAGGCCCCTGAGCTCACTCAGGCCACAGGGTTTAGCTGTGAGCACAGCCACCATCCAAACCATCGGAGGGAAGAGGACTCCATGCTGGCGCCTGGATTGGTCTGGGGTGGAGGTTGGTGCTGTGGGAAAAGGAGGGAGTAACTGGAGGCCGTGGAGAGGCTGTACCTACCTTTGCAGATGAAAAGGCAGGATTCCTGGCTTAGGGAGTGAAAGGGGATGGGGTAGGAGTTCTGGTCAGAGAAGGGGTCTTGGGCACCCAGAGGGACTAGTGTGCGGGAAGCACTGGTCACTACGACCTGGTGAGAGCGTGCAGAATGGGCTGGCCACCACCGGAGCCCTGTGTGAAAGGATTGCCAGGGCTGGAATCGGGGCCCAGAGGGGGCTGGGGGAGAGTAGACTCGGGGCCACAGGGACTGCCAGGCCGCCGAGGGGCAGCGATCACCGGGGTGGTGCTCCAGCCGGCCCTAGGTGGAGGAGGAGCCCCGAGTGCGGGCTCTCAGGGGTGCAGCCTGGCTTTGAGCCCCTGAGGCCTAAGCACTCCGAGTCTGCGCCGCCCCTCACCCTGGCCCTCCTCACCCTTCCTCCCGCGCAGGGCTCGTGGGCCCCCAAGAAGGAGCCGTACACCCGGGAGATGCTGGCGATCTCCTTCATCTCGGCCGTCAACCGCAAGCGGAAGAAGCGGCGGGAGGCGCGGGGCCTGGGCAGCAGCACGGACGACGACTCGGAGCAGGAGGCGCACAAGCCCGGGGCGGCGGCGGCGGCGGGGACGCCGGGGGCCCCGGAGCAGCCGGACGAGCCCCGGCCGGGCCCCGCCGTCCCCACCGCCCCCGGGCGCCTCAGCCCCTCAGCGGCGCCCGAGGAGCGGCCGGCGGCGGACACGCGCTCCATCGTGTCGGGCTACTCCACCCTGTCCACCATGGACCGCAGCGTGTGCTCGGGCGCCGAGGGCCGGCGCGCGGGCGCGGGGGACGAGGCGGACGACGAGCGCAGCGAGCTGAGCCTGGTGGAGACGGACACGGAGGGCGGCGCGGGCCCGGGGGCGCGGCTGGGGCGCCGGCCCTCCTTCAGCTCGCACCACCTCATCCCCTGCGACACGCTGGCGCGCCGCCGCCTGTCCCGCAGCCGTCCCGACGCCGACGGCGCCGGCGTGGGCCGCGGTGGCCCCCGCGCTCCGGAGCCGCCGGGCTCCGCCTCGTCCAGCAGCCAGGAGTCGCTGCGCCCCGCGACGGCCGCGGCGGCGGCGGCGCTGGGCGCGCGGCCCTCGCGCCTGGAGGCCCTGCGGCTGCGGCTGCGGGGAACCGCCGACGACATGCTGGCCGTGAGGCTGCGGCGCCCGCTGTCCCCCGAAACGCGGCGCCGCCGGAGCAGCTGGCGCCGCCACACCGTGGTGGTGCAGAGCCCGCTGACCGATCTCAACTTCAACGAGTGGAAGGAGCTGGGCGGAGGGGGCGCCCCGGAGCCGCCCGGCGCGCGAGCCCTCAGCGACAACAAGGACTCGGGCCTCAGCAGCCTGGAGTCCACCAAGGCGAGGGCCTCGGCCGCCTCGCTGCCGCCCGGGGACCCGAGCGCCCTGCAGGGCCAGGCCCCGCGACGCCAGGCCGCCTCCCGCCTCCATCAGTGTCTGTAACGCCCTCCCCCTCCATCGCCGCCCCCCCCCCCGCCTCCACAAGGCCCCTTGGGGAACGAGTCTCCTCTGGCTGGCACCCCCACTTCTACTGCCCCTAGACACAGCAGGGTGCTAGCGAGAGGACACAGGCCGCTGGGGTTTGTGTGCTGGAACTGGTGGCGCGGGCCGAGGTGAAGCCAGGAGCAGGACAAAGGGGAAGGGAAGTGGGGGGGGGGGCTCCGCTGGGGTCTGTGTCCCCTGGATTGGTGACAGGGCCTTTTTAAGGCTGCTCTTAGGGACCTTTGTTGGCCATGGGAAGTGAGAGGGAGCCCCAAGACCCAGGGTAGAAGAAAGATACTGGGTGATCACTGGCTTTTGGCTTCTTTCCTCTGCCCTCCTCCACCAGCCCCTGGCTCAGGAGGGGCCTGTGTCTGGGGAGAGGATTTGTACGCGTGTGTGAGAGTGTGTAAGTCACTGTCCAAAGGTGTTTCCAGTAGAAGCTTCTGCTCCCTTCCTCCCCTTGCCCGTTCCCAAGGTCCCTGCCTTCGGTGCACACAGGATCCCTGCCCCCATGCTTGTTAGAGCCCGGGGAAGAGGCTGGGGCCACGCCACAGCGGCAAGACCGAACCCTTCACCAAGCTCACCCCCACCCCCCTTTGCCATCCTCTTCAGTCACCCCATGAAGCGTTTTGACCAAGGGGAGCTACCCCGCTCCCCAGTTTTGGGAGGACCCAGGGCTCCTCCTTTTGGTTCCTCCAGCTGGGCCTGCTCTGTCCACAGCTCAGCCCCCAGAACTCCCCACCCCTTCTTCCCCTAGGAGGGGATAGTCAGGAACACCCTGGTGTCGGTCTTTCACACACTGATTGATGGGGTCTGAGCTGGGCTGTTCCTGCAGGATGGGCAGGGCCCAGCGCCCCCTTCACAGCCCCCCCCCCCAGTATTGTAAATAGACCTCAGAGCACCAGACCCCTGCTGATCCCTCACTCATTCCAGGGAAGCCCTGCCCCTTCTGTCAGTCCTCGTTTTATGCAAAGATTTGCTGTAGATTTCTCTGTCCTCCCTCTCCCAGCCCTTTATTGTAAATATTGTCTCTAAATGTGTAACATATTATAAAGAATTTATAAGGATTTTTAAAGATGTTTTGCTCATTTTAAAGTGTTGTAACAGTGTTGGATAAAGCTCCTCCCCACCCTTTCCGCATGGCTCCTTTCACTGTGTCCTTGACACACCTGTCTAGGCGACAACTAAGATTTTCTTGCTTCTGAAAAGTCCTGTCTTCAAAGTACAGTCTATATCTTGGAAATAAACAGCCTTCCTGGAGGCATGAGTCAGCTGTCTCGCTTGTTTGGGAGGGAGGAGGGGGACAGAGCAGGGCTGAGATGGGAAGCAGGTGAGGTCCCCAGGCCCCAGGAGGGCAGGACAACCAGGCTGGGCGAGGTAGAGGCCAGCCTCTTCCTTCAGGAGGCTTCTTCTAAGTGGCATGAAGACTGGTCTTAGCAGTGGCACCGGCATGGGTGCAAGCTGTGAGGGCAGTGGTCGCAGGTGCCTTCAGGCATCAGCTCTCTCCTGCAGGGGCCAGGCAGCTGCACAGCTCCTGCTTCTCTGGTCTGCCAGCCTTCAGTACGACTTCGAAAGTGCTGCCCACCAAACAGGCTTGGAAGGCTACCAGTCTAGGCCCTCCAGGCCAAGACAATATTGCCAAAGGACAGTGTGGGGTTTGTATATTGGGTTAGTTGCATGGATACGGTGTAGTGTGGGCTTTCCTCTACATTGTGGTGCTGTACCTGCACCATGCCAGCTTCCAGGTACCTCTGATGAGCCCATAATGACTGAAAGAAGAGCAGATGACATCCATCAGAGACAATCCAGGCAAGAATGCTGGGGCTGGAAAGAGCTCTGAATGTCCTGTGTCTATGTGAGCTAGGAGCTAATGTTAATGTGGGCTCAGTGCTTTGTGTGTCAATTCCATTCTCTGCATTCATGAACTCAACACCAGTCATCTCCATTCTGTATGTGAGGAAACTGAAGCACAGATCAGTGACAACTTGACCAAAGTCACTCTGCTAGTAAGTGTGGACCCATGGATGTCAAAAGTCAAGGAGTGGGTTACCTGCCCTCAGGACCACCTTCTCCAAGTAGCAGTCAGTTTTGGATGTCCTGCGTAACACATGCGCACACTGACAAGGACTGCCATTCAGCGGGCAGAAGGGGTTGGAAGGGGTAAAGACATGCCTGGTGTGAGCCCTGACAGGCAGCTATTGGTTCTATTTGTTCCCTGGTCTTCAGTCAGTGATGATTCAGAGAGATGGGAGTGGTATTGGCTATGCTCCATTTCTGGGAATAGAATGCGAAAGAAAAGGCGAGATCTGCCGACATCCTCACGGACGTGGATGGCTTCCAGGTAGGATGAGAACTGGCTCTACTGGGGGCCTTGGTGGGAGGGGGACCCATGTGGTAGCAGACAGCGAGCAGATGCCCAACCTGTTCCTTTGTTCCAGAGGGCTGGAACAAAGTGCAGCTGGGGCTCCAGCAACGGCTGGAAGACTGGATGCTGGACACTGCCCTCACCATATGGGACGGAATTGCTAAGTGTTCTAGGGCAAGCTTCAGCCAAGCACCTGGAGCTCCCTCAAGGGAGCTTAGAACACACTGAAACAGTGGCAGCCTTCACATCCCAGGAATTCCTGAGAGCATCCAGCAGGACCTCTGGCCTGCTCCACGTGCATGGTGTGTAGTCACTGCATCTTGTTTCCTTACACGTGTTTGCATATGTGTGTGTCTACAGCTTCAAGGCTGATGGTGTTTTGTTCCAGAGTCAGAAGTCTGAAAGCTGTAGAGGGGCTGGGGTCATCATGAAAGGTCACCCCACACAGGCAGGAGGCTGAAATCCAGCCTGGAGAGTGCTGGAAGCCAGCTGACCCTACTTGGTTTGGGGAAAGCATGGCTGTGGGGTCGGGCAGAGCAGACTCAGATCCACAGCCTATAGCTCCCTGGTTGTATGACTCTGGACAGATGCCCAACATCTCCGAGTGCAGACTTCTTAGTCCCCTGTGTAGGGAGTGGCAGAGCAGCCATAGGAAATACACACAGCATCTCTTGGGGTGCTCACATGAGCTGGCTCTTGGGGTTCCTCTTCAGCAGCTGAGATAGTTTGTTTCTCATGGGCCTTGTGCTAAGTCCTGTCCCTCCTCCTCCACACCCTGCTCTCAGAGGTTGAAGCCCTGAGTACTGGCCCCCTTGCCCAACCCATCCATCCCAGCTCCTTCCATGCCCTCAACAGTGAAGACGAGAAATAATCAGACAGCAACAGACAGGAAGGAGATCCAGGAGAGGAAAAAGAAAGTTTTATTAAAGCCCCAAACACTCGGCTAGAAAAACCAAAAAGGAAAGAGCAGGAAGGGGGGGGGAGAAGAAAAAGGACATTAAAAAAGAGACAGAAAAAAAACACAGCAACCCTTTTCCATTTAGAAATTGTCAAGTTACACCGACAGAGGTCACAGAATATCCACAGAAGCCATCACTGCTACACCAACATGGGCCCTACGGGGTGGACAGGGCAGGTGTGGAGCCGGGATGGCCCCGGGATCCCTCCCGGGACCCCACTCAGAGCCTCAGCCCTGAGGCTCCTGGGGAAACAGTGTATTGTGGAAGGGGCAGGAGAGGAAACCCCCCATGCGAATAACACAGCACAGTGGGCAGGGGCAAGGGGACCAGGTACAGGGGTCCCCAGGACATCATAGTTTCTCTTGGTCAAGCACACACTGATGGACGGAGCAGCGAGGCGCATGCAGCTGGGGTCATTGACGTGCTGTGGGTTTTGAGAGGCCGGGGGACAGGGGCTTGGAAGAGCCGTGAGGGTAGTGCAGGAATGATGGGACACTCACGAGTGCACACACACGCACACACCCACAGAGGGACTCCCACACTCCTGTCTGCACCAGCACACGTGTACACATACACACCTGCAAACACAGGCCACATGCACCTCCATGTACATACCCCTGTCCATCCACACGTGGTCCCACACAAATAGCCAGGCATTTTTGCACACACTTTTCACATGTTCACACATTTGCATGCTAATGCCCAAATAGGTCACATGCATCTATGTGCACATACCTCCCCTGCATGTGATAGGTCATGCCTGTGGCACACATGTCCCATCTGCACACACGGTCATTGGGCTTGTGCTAGCATGCACTCACACACACACACACACACACACACACACACACACGTTGCACACACTCGGACGCAAATGCCTCCAAGCCCATAAATGTGCAGGAACCAAAGGGAAGAAAGCTGGACTCTACTTGAGAGGCTGGGGTGGGGCACGGCTCCCTCCATGGCCCCTCATGGATGGGCTTTCCCCCCTTTCCCTCCTCCCCCCACAACGGGACATTCAACTCAAGACAATGACAGTGGGGCACACACTCAGGTCACAGGGCTGAGTGGGGGACAAGCAAAGAGTAGCAAGCAGAGTGTAATGGCGTGAAGGGAGGAGGGGGGCACCTCTCCCCCACCCCTCCCAAGTCAGGGGTCTCTGTACAGCCAAATCAAACCAAACCGCTTCACTGGACCACAGAAGCCAGGCCGTGTGCCTGTCCCCAGCGCCCTTCCCCCCGCCGAAACCGCGGCTAGGGAGAGTGCCGTGATTTTTTTTTCTTTTTTTAAATATTTATATATATTTATATTACGTATATCATATATATATAATATGTAAATATATTTTTAAAACAATATAAAATGTTAAGACACTTCACTTAAATGTAAAGAGTTGCCTGCAATTAAAAGTAATTGCATCATTTATGAGGTCCTTTTTTTTTTCTCCTATTTTCTAGGGGTTTTTTTTTTTTTCCTTTCTTTTTCTTTTCCAGGAGGGATTTTTTTTTTCCTCTTATTATTTTTCAAAAAGGCTTGCTTGCCTTGGTACAAAAATGATCCAAAGCTAAAAAACAAAGATGAAACAACAGAAACCAAAAACCAAATTAATGAATATAACCCCGTTTCCCACCCCTCCCCAAGCCCTCAGCAGCTTCCTCTGCCTGATCCCCAAGCACCAGCCTCCCCCACCATATCCCAGAATCTTGGGGTTCTGTCTCCTTCAATAGTCTCCTTCAGTGTCCTGTGCTTTAGGGGGAGCCAATCTCAAGGCCCACTCCTTGTGCTTAATACACCTTGTGCTCCAAATGGAACCTGGGGAGCCCGTCCCATCCTTCCCCCTCCACATCACCTCCCTGCTGGCCCCTCTGTGCCCCCCCCGGGAGGGGGGACTGAGAATGGACATGGTGCTCTCACCCTACAAGGGGCTTCAGCAAGGGAAGGCACCTGGCCTGCTGCTCAGGCCTTGGGGACCCTCAGACATCTCACCAGTGATCACTGGATCCCCACAGGTCTCACCCCGTTCGGTGATAACCCTCAAATCACAAAGATGGCTGAAGGCCAAGCTTCCCCCAGCTGCAGGGTCAAAGCCAGCTTATCCTCACCGCCCCCATCACTGCCCTCAGTCCTACCCCCATTCCCCTCACCACTGCACCCTCCCCACCCTCAGGCCTCCAAATCTAATCTAGGCCCTTCAACCTCACCCACCCCACCCCCATTAAATAAGTTAATGGCATTTAAAGTGCTAAATTAGGAAACTAAAATGCCCCTCCCTGCGCTGCCCTCCCCAAGGCAGAGCCCCAGCGGCAGAATGTCTGCAAGACCACCCTCCACCCAGCCTCCTTCCTCCCATAGCACCGGCCCAGCCGCCTCCACCACACCACACTGGGCCCCAGTAAACCAGATCATCCCCTGGGACCCAGGGGCCAGCCTCACCCCCCCAGCCTGAGGCCTCTCAGACTCGGGCTTGTCTCTGGCCAGTCCTATAGTCAGTCCCATCTGTCTTTCTTGCCCACTGTGGCTGGAGAGGAAGGGAGTAAGTAGAGTAGCAGCAGTGTTCACTGTCTCTTCTGAGGTTGGACAGGGAGTGGGGCATCTCCAGGGCCAGGGTCTCCCTTGTCCCATGGTCCAGCCTGATGCTGGGTTTGGTCCAATGTCCACCGCTCCTCCAGGAAGGGATGCTGTAAGGGGAGGAGTCTCTTGCTGCTCCAAGTCTCCGTGGCTCAGAGTTTGTTCCAGGTATTCTTGGGAAATTAGGGAGGGAAGGTAGGAGGGGTGGGGGTGGGGGTAGGGGTGGGAGGTGGGAACTTCAGGATGGACTTGGGAGGAAGAAGGTGAAAGAGAAGGAGAGAGGTGAAGGACGTGGGCGGAGGACAGGCCGTTTGAGAACAGGAGGAAGTCAAGGATGGTGTGTTTGGTTTTTACTTGTACTCTTTTGCTTTTAAAAATTAAAAAAAAAAAGATAATTGTGATTCATTTTAAAAACCAAAAACACCAATGGGGGATGAATACGAGGTCCGAGGAGGGCCCCACGCACGTGGCAAGCCTTTGGAGGGTGAGGTGGAGTGGAGATGGAGGAAGTGAGGGGTGATGGCGGGAGTGAGGGAGGGCACAGGCTGGGAGGGAGATGGGAGGGGCTTCTAGAAGGAGATGGAAGAATTCCTCGCCCCAAAGGAAGTCAATACAGGGATGGAGGTTCTGGAACCCGAGGGCTTTTCTGAGACTGGGCTCGAGGTCTCATTCGACCCGCTCATCTCTTTAGATGGTTTAGTGGCCTGGAACAAAAACAGGGGTCAGGGGTCAGAGAGAGCACAGGAAAGCCTGCCTTGGCACCAGCTCCCAGCTGAAGTTTTGAAAAATGGATAAACCTCCATAAATCCAAGAGAGAATTAACTGCAAAAGCGAGAGACCAGAGGGGCATCTGGAGACAGCGGTCCCCTGAATTGGGGAGGTGGGGCACTGGGCAGGGACAGAAAGGAAGCAGGGGAGGGCTGTGGGGTTTGGATCAAAGGGTCTAAAACCAGAGTAGGGTGGGGCCACCCATGGTTACTGATAGGGAAGAGAGAAGGCCAAAGAGAGACACCAAGAAGCACAGGAGAGACCCAGCCCCCAGGACAGGCAGAGGGGACATGGTGGGGGGAGAGGAAGGAGAGAGGGAAGGGAGAAGAATGAAAGGTTAGCTGGGACAGGGATGCATCTGGAGGCAGAAGCAGAGCGTCAGCAGCCCAGCCCAGCAATCAGGGAACATCCAGGCTTCAGCTGGAGGCCTCTGGGAGAGGCAGGAGTGAACCTGTCTTGACACTACAAAAAGCCCCAGCTGGGAATCTGGGTGAGAAGGCACTTGTGATGCCCAGCCTCCCCTCCAGGTACAGAAGGCCCCATGGAAGCAGTGTCCCCCAACGCTCAGCAACCCTTTTGGTAGAAAAGAGGCCACTCCCCAGGGCAAATGCTACACTCCCTGACTGGCTCCAGAACTTTCTGCTCACCTTCCTTCCCACCTCCCAGAGACTCCCTGGGTCTGTGCTGGTCTTGGAGGGTTGCTCTCTGGAGCAGTGCTCTCACCTCCAAGGGGTAACATAAGCAGACTCCAGGTTCCCTTCTAGAACTCTCTCAGATGGGAGCTGGGGAATGTGTATTTTAAGCAGATGCCCTAAGTGAGTCTGCTACAAATTTAACTTTGGGAACCCCTGGGTTAAGATAAAATAAACCAGGCTGGATTCTCTGGGTAACTGTATGCACTATGCCTGATAGGCTTATTTAGCTCCTTGTGTGCCAACTGAAGAGCTCTTAGGAGACTGAGGCAGAAGACTTGAGAGTTTGAGGCCAGCCTGAGCTACAAGGCCAGAACTTGTCTTTAAAAAAAAACAAGCAGGGGGGCGGGGGGAGGATGGGAAGGGATGGGAAGGGGAAACAAAGGAGGAGGCTACAATGCTTGATAAGAAATGTACTCATTATCTTGCCCATGTAACTGTAACTCCTCTGTACAGTATTTTCACATTAAAATAAATAAGTAAATAAATAAAATATTTTAAAAAACAAGCAAACTAAGATTGAAAGCCTGGCATCAGTGGCTCATACCTGTAATTTAGCTACTTAGGTTGCTGAGATCTGCAGATTGTGGTTCAAAGCCAGCTGGGGCAGGAAAGTCTGTGAGATTCTCCAGTTAACCTCCTCCCCCCCCCCAAAAAAAAAGAGGTAGAAGTGGAACTGTGATTCAAGTGGTAGAGCGCCAATCTTGAGTGAAAAACCCAGGCCCTGAGTTCCAGCTTCAGTAGTGGCACAAACACACACACACACACACACACACACACACACGCACACACACACACACGCACACACACACACACAGACTGAAAATGGAGTTGTGTGGCATATGACCAGGTAACTCTCTGTGACTAGCTCCACATAGGCTTTCCCAGGTGTCTCACAGGGGAAAGCTCAAGTCTCATGCAAGCCCTGCCTTCTGCAGTAGGAAGACAGCAGGCTTCAGCTGGCCTGACTCCTAGGGAGTCACCCTGTTACTGGTGATGGCCAGCTCTTCTTCCCCAGGGGCATATATGGCCTACTGGATGATGAATCAGGTTTTAGGACACTGCCATTTGCAACAGACATTTCCCGTTTATCAAAGTCAAGGCATGACTGCAGGTCTTCCACTCTGTCCCACTCTACCTTGGCTGCTCCTCCTTTATAGCCTCAAGACCAACAAATTATTGTCCCCTGCCATGGGTCAAACTCAGCTCTCCCAGGGACTCTCCAGTACCTGAGCTGGAGATACACTCAACCAGGGCAGCCCAGTGCTCCACCCCCTGCCCCCCCCCCCACACCCCCTCCATCCTGGGGCCACTTTCCCTACCCCTTCCCCATTCCAGCCTTCCTTGCCTGGAGCCCCATGGGAGAACACGTCTACTGTCTCCCTGGTGTCCCTTCACATCCACCACGTCCTCAAGCAAGATGCTGGTTTCTTCCTGGCTATCCTCTTTGTTCAGAACCGGCCTTTCTAGTTAAAAGCTTTTTCTGTTCCCTTTAGCCTCTTTTCAGCAACTTGGTCTATTACAAGCTTTGATCTTTGGAACACCTGACTTCAAGCTTTTGCCACTGCTGACTGCAGGGCCCTTCCTCCTCTCCCAGTGCACAGCCTTTAGACATCCTGTGTTCACGAGTTTCTGTGGCTACCTCCAGGGTCCCTTGTCACAGAGATCACTCGTGGTTGCTCTGTTTTATGAGGTCCTCATGGCCATCTTCCCTCCCAGGAGACTCTCACCACAGGTCAATCCAAAACTCCTGGTGGTCAGGCTGAGGGTGCAGGCCCTGCCCTGCCCGGTGATGCTTCCATCTTGTGCTGCTCAGGTGATGTGGCTCATCTCCCAGGGCTTCTTGTCATTTCTCTGTTATTTGCCAGTCTTCTTCTGTGGGTCCCAAGTTTGTCCAGAGTAGCAGAACTTTGTCCTCTTTGTAGCAAGGAAGACACTTCATAGATGTTCAGCTTTCGTTAGGAAAACAGCTGCCCCCTCACCTGTCTGCCTGAGGATCACACTGCGCCATGTGCTCTGGGCCTCAGGGTACTACCCAGCCCATGCTCTGACTCGAGATCCCTATAAGAGCGGATGGTCCTGCTGCTGCAGACCTTGCTGGCCACCTCATCTGCCAGGGCCTCCCAGGGACCGGCAAGAGCAGGAAACAGTGCTATGCCCCCTTGCAATTTCCCCTCAGGAGCCACTGCTCCTATTCATCCCTGGGTGCTTCAACATCCATCTGTCCCTTCACCTCTAGGTGGGCCCCTCATATGAGTCATGAGATAGTGTGATCTATAGGCCTCTTACTGTTAGTGCAAGAGGGGTGTCCATATTAAGCTCTGTGTGTGTGCGCACGTGCACGTGCACACACATGCACATGCCTGCTGGCACTAGGGCTTGAATTCAGCATCTAGGCACTGTCCCTTAGGGTTTTTTGTTGTTGTTGTTGTTCAAGGCTGGCACTCTATCACTTGAGCCACAGCTCCAGTACTGGCTTTTTACTGGCTAATTGGAAATAAGAGTCTCATGGACTTTCTTGCCCAGGTTGGCTTCAAACCACGATCCTCAGATCTCAGCCTCCTGAGTAGCTAGCATCGCAGGCATGAGCCACAGGTGCCTGGTTTACCCCAAGCTTTTGATCCTTGAGAAATTTCCACCACCCTTTCATCCTGAGCTCAACAATTGGTGCTCTTTCTCAGCCATCTCTCCAGGGCCTCTGTACCATTAGGCACTGATTTTTTGCAAGGCACCCCATCCCGTAAATGCTCTTCTCCCATTTCTTTCTCTTTTTTTTCTTTTCTAGCCACAGAGCTTGAACTCAGGGACTAGGCACTGTCCCTGAGCTCTTTTTGTTCAAAGCTAGCACTCTACCATTTTGAGCCATAGCACCACTTCTGATTTTCTGGTGGTTAACTGGAGATAAGAGTCTCACAGACTTTCCTGCCTGGAGCTGGTTCAACATGATTCTCAGATCTCAGCCTCTTGAGGTGCTAGGATTACAGATGTGAGCCACCAGTGCCTGGCTCTTCCCCCTATTTCTTATTCCCCTCAACCTCATCATCGTGAAAGTAGGCTTTGAGGGCTGGGAAAATAGGTCAGTGGTAGAGTGCTTGCCTTGCCTGCTCAAGGCCCTGGATTTAATTCCTCAGCATCCAGAAAAGGCCAGAAGTGGTGCTGTAGCTCAAGAGGTAGAGTACTTGCCTTGAGTTGAAGAGCTGAGGGACAGTACCCAGGCCCAGAGTTCAAGCCCCATGACTGACCAAAAGAGAAAGAGAGAGAGAAAGAGAAAGAGAGAGAGAGAGAGAGAGAGAGAGAGAGAGAGAGAGAGAGATACAGCCTTGGCCACCAAGCTGGAACACCAGAGTCGTCCCTGGCAAATGCATATTCCAGCCTAGTGAGGACACTGGTGACTCTTCCCCTGCCAGATCACTGCATGGCTTTTCAAAGCTCTTCCCTATGCCATGGGGAATCTGTGATCTCAGAACCTGCTGCGCATTTTTGTCCCCTTGTACAGATAAGGAAAGAAAGTCTGGAGAAAAGAGAGGACTAGGACCAAGATCACAGCATGGGCTGGCGGGAACCAGGGATGGGAGTGACTGGAGCACAATAGTGTTGGGAGGAGGGGGTCACAGGAGGCCCCCAGCAAGGGAACCAACAGAGCTGACAGTGCAGGATGCTGGGCAACAAGGAAGGGATTCCAGCTGGAAGCAGAAGGGATGGATTTTTAAATGCTGCGTGTGAGAGAATGCTAATCAAATATGCACTTGACAAAGCTCCCAGTTCTGAGAAAATAGTCCAGAGGTGGCAGAAGTCACAGGATGACCTTAGAAGATCATGAATTTAGGTAACAAGACAAGGATGGTTTGCCTTCCCAACCCCCATCTTTTTTTTTTTTTCTGGTTGGAAATGGGGCTTGAACTCAGGGCCTGGGTACTGCCCCTGCTCTTTTGCTCAAAGCTAACACTCTACCATTTTGAGCCACAGAGCCACTTCCAGTCTTCTGGTGGTTAATTGGAGATAAGAGTCTAATGGACTTTCCTGTCTGGTCTGGCTTTGAACCTTGATTCTCAGATCTCAGCCTCCTGAATAGCTAAGATTACAGGCATGGGCCACCACCAGGATCCCTTTATTTTTCTTCTCAGTACTGAGGATGGAACCGAGGCTTCTCACATGTGCTCTACCACTGAGTATGCCCCAGCCCTCCTCCCTCTGTACTCGCTCTGTTCTCTGTTCTCTCTGTCTCTCTCTCTGTCTCTCTCTCCCCCCCACCCCCACCCCATATTGGGGTTTCAACACAATGAGGAATTGTGTTCAGGGCCTCATAACTTGCTAAGCAGGCTATCACCTGAGTCACTCCAGCAGCCCTATGGTTTGTTTTACTTTTAAAAATTTCCATCGAAATGGGCTGGGAAGGGGCTGGGAAGGTGGCTCAGTGGTAGAGCACTTGCCTTGCATGCCTGAGGCCCTGGGTTCGATTCCCCAGCACCACATAATCAAAAAAAAAGCCGGAAGTGGTGCTGTGGCTCAAGTGGTAGAGCGCTAGCCTTGAGCTGAAGAGCTGAGGGACAGCGTCCAGGCCCAAGCCTCACGACTGGACCCAAAAACAAACAAACAAAAGAAAGAAAGAAAGAAAGAAAGAAAGAAAGAAATGGGCTGGGAAGGTGGCTCAGCAGTACAGTGCTTGCCTCGCATGCATGAGGCCCTGGGTTCGAATCCTCAGCACCACATAAACAGAAAAAGCTGGAAGTAGCACTGCAGTTCAAGTGGTAGAGTACTAGACTTGAGCAAAAGGGGTTTAGGTACAGTGCCCAGGCCCTGAGTTCAAGCCCCAAGACTGGCAGAAGAAGAAGGAGGAGGAGGAGGAGAAGGAGAAGGAGGAGGAAGAGGAGCAGGAGCAGGAGGAAGAAAGAAGAAGAGGAAGAAAGAAGAAGAAGAAGAGGAAGAAAGAAGAAGGAGAGGAAGAAGAAGAAGAAGAGGAGGAGGAGGAGGAGGAGAAGGAGGAGGAGGAGGAGGAGGAAGAGGAGGAGGAGGAGGAGGAGGAGGAGGAGGAGGAGGAGATGGGTATTTCTTCATCAGAAAGAAGAAATTTCAATGAACTCTTCTAGCATAGGGAAAGTGACCGAGGCAGGGTGCAGAGGGACCGCTGTGGCTCCTTAGGCATGAGGGTCTGGAAGGACCCCAGTGGTGGGGCCAGCAAAGAAGGCAGTCACTGGCTGGGAGGGGCACCAGGCCTAGATACCCAAGGACCCTTAAGACTTAGCTGAGGGGGGCAGGGACTGGAGCCCAGCACAGAGACTTGGGCAGGCAGAGCAGAGTCAGAGGGAAGCCTGAGTCCCAGAAAAAGAAAGGTGTGGTGGGAGGAGACAGGGCCAAGGCATTTGAGAATGGAGAAATGAAGAAGTGGGTGGCAGAGAAATGTCCAGAAAGGAGTAGAGGGCTGGCCTGAGGGGCGGTGGGGGTGGGGAGGACACCAGGGCAGGAAGGGTGGCCCAGCCACAGGGGTGTGGGGGTGAGGGTATATACACAGACCCCACCGCACAGGTGGAGGAAGAAGCAGGAAAAGAACCTGTTTGGCCACTGGAGACCTCACTATGCTCTTCCTCAGCCAAGGGGCTGAGGAACTTGGGGAAGATCAGGCCTAGAGGTATGTACCTGATCGATAGAGCAAAACAGAACACTAGGTGACAGGTAGAGAGGTGAGGCTCTGGGGCACGGAGGAGACAGGATGCATCACAGTGGGGCAGAACTACAGGCAGCGCATGTGTGTACAGGGGGAGGCCTGTGAGATGGTCCTGATTTGTGTCCTGCTCCCCAGCCTCAGTCTCCCCGCCTATCCAATGGGCACAGTAAGTGAGAATGGAAACAGCATATGTGCTGGACACAAGTGAACAGCCTAGAATGTTCAGCTGTTCTTATGGATACAGAGGAAGGACCAGCTTGGATAGGACATTATCCAGAATAGCAGCAGGAAAAATAGCTAGAGATGGGCCTCTCGGAGCATTGGGGGCCATCAAGAGGAAGGTGGAGGCTGGTAAGGAGCAGCTAGGAGGAAGGATGGCTAGAAGGCAGGCAGGCTGACCATTCACCTATGTGGCCGTGGCTTTGAGCTATCTGGATGCCACTCCTGGCTGATGCCATTTTATGTGCCCTTTTAGCAAGTCCCTTTCTTGGTCTGAGCTGTCCCCTCATCTATAAAGGAGGTCACTCACCTCATGCAACTCTAATTTCCTGCCTCTGTGCCTAGAACCTTCTGGAGGTCAGAGCACCTAGACAAAGCAAGGCCTACTTTGACATCAGAATGGGCCTGACATCCTGGGGCTGCTAACCAAATGCCTGGCAGATCTTTCAACATCCAGCCCTGACCACATTGCAGACTATGGGCCACAAACACACATGGGTGATGTCACTGGGTGGTTGCGCCCCCTGCAGTCCCCTTTCTACCTGTTCTCATCTGGGGGCCAACCAGAGCATGGGGAGAAGGGAGGAGGCAAGTAAGGTGGGCAGAAGGGTGTGGCCCCTGGCACAGGTTGGCCTTAGCAGGGAGGTGGCTGCTGGTGGTCAAGGATCTAATCGTCCTCCCTCCCCCAGGAGCAAGTGATGTGTCACCCATGGCACTTGGTCCCCAAGCAGAGGGTTCCTAGGGTTAGTTAGCCAGATGCAAGGTGCTAGGGCTGGAGGGAGATGGGAGCCAGTTCTGCCTGGCAGGGGCAGGAATAGTGACTTGCAGCCGCGGCTCAGCATACATGGATAGAACACACATGTACCCCCCCCCCCACACACACACCCCTGCTCTCACCTGCTGCTGGGCCTGGATCCTCATGTACTCAGCCCTCTGTTTGCTGTGCTTGCCTTTGTCAGGACTGCCCACTTGGCCCTGGGTTGTCTTCAGCCGAGAGGCCCCGGGAGTCACCACTTTCATGGGTGGCACGCTGCCGCTGCCACTCTGTGAAAAGAAAAATAGTTGTGGTTGGAGAGTCTCATGCGGAGCCTTCAGCAGAGGCTGGGATATCCTCCCTGAGACCCTTCCCTGGGGCTCCACCGCACACTCAGCCCCACTCTGACCTCCAGCGCCTCTTTTGTGGCTTCCTTGAGTGGCCTAGAGGCAGCTGGTGCCTTTCTGGGGAGGTGATGGTCCCCAGCACCGTGTCCGTTCTTGGCAAGGGACATACCGTAATGGTTCCAGAAGCACCGGCTTAGGCAGAGAGGCTCTCTCTCTCCCTCCCTTTCTCTCTCTCTATACTGAGGATTGAACCTAGGACCTTGTACCTGCTACTTCTGAGCTACATCCTCAGTTTTTGCTTTTCTTTTTCTTTTTGGTGGAGGAGGGCAAGGGGATTCTCTAAGAACAGAGCAGGATCAGCAACCTTAGGCCCTTTAATGGAGGGGAAGGTAAAGTCATCCCAAAGATGGGCAAGCCTGGCTCCCGTGGCACCCCCCCCCCCCCGCAGGTACCACGCCTGCCCAGAGGTGCTCTGGGGACCCAAAAGTGCAAGCACAGAAATGACAGAGACAGAGAGAATCAGAGACAGGAGTGGGGAGCATGAAATGGACGAGGGGGGTAGATCTTTATTCGTTGGTTTACAGATACAGAGTAGAGAGGGAGAGGTCCTTCCAGGTTCTTGCCGAGGCTGAGAGGGCCAAGTCCTGGGCTGGCTAGCTTCCCAGCCTCCCCAGGCTCAACCACATCCTCCTGCCTGGCAGTGGGCTCCCAGGAGGTGGTGGACTGAGAAAAGGGCGAGAGGGGAGCTGGTGTGGGACCCCAGCAGCTCCCACTCCCTCCACTCTGAAGGCCCAGAGACTGGAACAGGAAGACAGCACAAGACCAAGGGGAGGCATCCACCTGGGGCCTGGGGGGCAGGGGCGGGGTGCTTCCAGGGTGCCTCATGGTGGGGACAGTGCCCATCTCATTCAGGGTGGCTTCCAGCTCCCAGAGCGTCTCCTCTAGACTGTCCATCCGCTGCAGGGTGAGGCCAGCTGCAGGCTGCTCTCCAGTGCAGATTTGGCCAGCTCGTCCAGAGTCCTTGGGGGTCTCTTCTGAATGCTTCTCAGTAATGGAAAGCGCCTGAGTCTCCTCCAGAGTGGGTCCCAGAGGACAGGGGACTTTGGCTTCTAAATCTTCTGAGCTTCGACTTCCTGTGGCCCAGTTCTTCAGAGCTTCTCTTTCCTCCGTGGGCATCAGGCTGTTCCTAGGCCAGGGAGCCTCAGCTGCCCACCCCGGCAGGGCCTGTGGTCCATTCCAGGCCCTCCTACTGCCAGCCAGGGTCCGTGGTCTCGGCATGGGAGCCATCCTAGGACCTGGTTTCTCAAAGCTGGCTTCTGGTGGGGAAGGAGAACTGGGGGGACATTCTGTCAAGATGATCTGTGGGACACAGAATGCCCTGGGACCTGGGGCAGCCTGGAGGGAGAAGAAAAGTGAGGAAGAATGTGATCCAACAAGCCAAAGCCCTAGACCCTTCCTGTACCAGATGGGGGACACTGAGCAGGAGAAGGGTAACCACTGTTACCCAGGCCACTGGAGGCACAGCCTGCTTCCAGGTAAATACCAGTTTACCTGGAAGCTCAGGTATATATACGTATACATATACACATATATATGTGTATGTATGCATATATGTACATATGTGTATATTATATATATTATATATAATGTGGGTAACTATATTATATATAGTAAGGTATATATAATATATATTATATATTCATTTCTCATCGCCCAGATTGAACATGGGGGAAAGTCCCGGGGTTAACCCCATAAGTCCACCCATCTGCAGTAGTACAGGGCTAGGGGTGAATTTAGTGAGTTCATGTGAGAATGTGCAGAGCATAGTGCCTGGCATGTGGTGATCAGGCTATTTGCTGAATTGAATGGAATGATCCAGACTTTCCCAGGGTGGAGAGCAATGTCAGCCCCGGCCTGGCAGGGTGAAGCCACCATCCCGATCTCCAGCCAGAGGCTCCTGATCCCTCTGCCATTATAACTGCTTCCTAAGGGGACTTCACAGTCAAGAGTGGGGCTCAGCCTTGGCTGGTCCTCTTCTGTACACCCTTGGGCACCTGCTCCTGTGGGAGCATCCCCACTCTGACCCTGACTGGGGTCCACAGAGGACCCCATGGAACTCCCAATCTGAGCGAATCGTGGCCTAGTTCCAAGCATATGCCAGCTCCTGTCTCATGTATATCCTCATGGGATATACTGCCCCTCACTGTCCCCACCTCACAGGGGAGGGACGCTGGGTGTGTCACCCACCGTCACAGACCCTCAGTTAGTGGCTGAGCCAGGATTTGAATCCAGACAGCCTGACTCCAAGTCCAGTGCTCTTTCCACTAAATGGAGCTATGTAGGGATACTTGGGGAAACAAAGATCTCAACCACCCCTTCCGAGGCCACCCCTCCCCTAGCCCTGTACCTGCTTACCTGAAAGTGGGGGGCTGCAGGCAGGCAGGGAAGTCCCCACTTGCCCGGCTCCACTGCCAGATGACACTCAGGATGCAGAGGGACAGCCAGGCCCAAAAGATTAGGGAAAGGGCCTTGCTCACCAGACCCTTTCAGGACAGGTCCCCAGAACTGGACAGCAGCAGAGCTGGTACTGAGCGCACAGCCTCCCCGGACATGTCTCTCCCATATCACTCAGCCTGATGGCTCTCTAGACAGCTCTGTGCCATCCCCAGCCTGGCACACAGCACTGCCCAGGGTCTGATTTCTGTCTGTCTCCCAGGAGACCAAAGCACCACCAAGGCCTCAAGCAAGGCCAAAATTCAGGTGGGTACCATCATGAATCCACTGAGCACCAGAAAGAACCACAGAGTCAGGTGAAGAAGTATGTGACCAGGACACTGTCCTGTCTCAGGGCTCCTTTCTCAGCTCCCCTGCCCCAACCTGCAGAGAATAGTCCCAGTCCCCTACCATCCCCTCCCCAGTCACAGTCCCATAGGGTGCAAACAGCACATCCACCCCCAAATTCCCAAGAGAAAATAAAGAGAAAATAAATGGAGCGGAACAATAGCAAAGGACTGAAGTTAGAGAAAAGGAAGAACTTCCCAATCAAAGGGAACATGGGACAGGGGAAGATTGAAGGGGAGCTGTCTTGCTCCCACAGTGCAAGGCATAGATTCCAGTGGGAAAAGCAGACCACCTCCCCTGGCACAAGCAGCAGAGCAGGGCATGAGGGAGGAAACTAAGCCAGTCCTGGGGCTGGAACTCAAGGCTTGAGCACTGTCCCCGAGCTCTTTTGCACAAGGCTAGCACTCTATCCTTTGAGCCACAGCTCGAAGTTTTTTGGTGGTTAATTGGGGATAAGAGTCTCACACACTTTTTTGACCAGGCTGGCTTCAAACCTTGATCCTCAAATCTCAGCCTCCTGAGTAGCTAGGATTATAGGTATGAGTCACCAGCGCCCTGCCAAAGTATTTTGAGTTGGACTCCATCATCTTTTAAGCCAGATTCAAAGTACACTCATGACCCAAAGCAATATTCAGGCTTTGGGCCAGAATCTCACCCCATGCTGCAAACAAAACACTCAGACCACTACAAACCAGACTGGGAACCACGCCTGTAAAAGAACAAGGACTCAAAGGATCACCACATACCCAGGCCACTGGAATCTCTGGGGAAGACCCACCTATGAGGTCACAGGAAGGCTGAGCTGTGTGTGGCCCTTGGGTGGGGAGCAGGGGCAGTGGTGGGAGGGCTTGGCGTGAGGGCGTGTTAGCAGGTTAGCGTGAGAGGTGCAGAGAGGAAGCTGTGGAGGCACAGGCAGAGAGGAAGCTGTGAGAGGTGAGGGGCAGCCCCGTTACCTTCCGTGTGGGGCCTGGGGCTGAGCCCCCGGGGACCCCCAGATCCTGAGGGGACAGCAAGATGGGGATCGGCTGACGGCGGGGCGTAGGGGGGAGGGAGGACACTGAGCTTCTCTCAAACACCTGGGGAGCAGAAGGTGGGGCAGGTTTGGAGGAGGGGGTTCCAGGGAGGATGAGGGTGCTGGTTGTTGGCCCAGACACCCATGCGGAGGGTAGCCTGGGATGGCATGGGTCCCCAGCCTCACCCCTTAGCCCACCACCATAGCAGCTAGCAGGCTCTGACCTCCATTTTCTCTCCTCTTTCAGAAGTCCCTGATGCTTCAGGACTCCAGGCATGGGAGGAGAGGGGTTGGGAGGCCGGAGGGCTAAGAACGTGCGGTGGGTCACAGAACTGGAGAGCCACAGGGCCCTTGGACAATGGAGACCTCAAGAATTCTATGCTCAGAATACTCAGGTCAGGGTCTCACCTTACACTAGCTGTCCTCGATCATATAATCTCAGAATATGCAGGCATGGAGCTTCCACAGTACAGTGGGTCTTGGGGGTGCTGATGTGGATCTCAAAGACTACGATAAAAAACTAAAACCTCCAAAGAGGGGCCCAGGAGGAGTCTCCCAAGTGCTAGAATTACAGGTGTGTACCACCTCAAAAGAGAGACTTTTGACATTTTTCTCTTTTTGTGTGTGTGTGTTGGTCCTGGGGCTTGGGAGGGAGATGTCCCTGAGCTTCTTTGCTCAAAGTTAGTGCTCTACCAATTGAGCCACAGCCCCACTTCTAGCTTTTTGGTGATTGACTGGAGATAAGACTCTCAACAGACTTTCTTTGCCTGGGCTGGCTTTGAACTGTGGTCCTCAGATCTCAGCCCCCTGAGTCGCTAAGATTACAGGCGTGATTTTACAGTGAAGGAATGTGGGCAAGGCTGGATCCTACGCTTAGCACTCACTGTCTGCCCCAGTCCCATTGCCTCAAGCCAATCTGGCAGGGAACTGGGCCTGGCTGAGGCCTGGGGGCCAGGCACACCCCTAACCCACCTCCAGCTCCGCGATGATGCGGTCCTCATCATCCTCATCCTTGATGGCAGAAGCCATGATGGGTGGTGTGG
The DNA here is from genome assembly GCF_024711535.1 of Dipodomys merriami. NCBI lineage: Eukaryota > Metazoa > Chordata > Mammalia > Rodentia > Heteromyidae > Dipodomys > Dipodomys merriami. The sequence goes on along the minus strand of NW_027203270.1, from coordinate 29,293,812 downwards.
ATGCGGGGCGGGCCACCTCAGACACGGCCCGGCGTAGCTTCACCTGGGGTTTCTGCACCTCCAGCTCCTCAGACTCAGCTTTCTGTAAGATCCAGGAGCTCCATCAAGAGCAGGCTCCAGTATCAGCTTACCTCCAGGCCCCCAGGCCCTCTCCCACTACCCCAGCTCAGCACCTGCTACTTCCTCCATCTTCTCTAAAATACCTACACCAGGCACGGGGCATGGGCAGGATGGATGCAAATCCACATTTTTGGGATCTACCAAGATCTTGAGATCTACTACTGGACTCTACCTCTTTCTCTCCCACTGTCTTTGAGAAAGGACCCCTCCTACTCCCTGAGGGTTTCTGGAGGTCATTGCAGGCTTCTCCCTCCCTCAAACCCCCAGGATCCCCACCAGGTTGGCACCTTGATGAAGGCTGAGTCTTTCTTGCTGGTGACCACCACCTCTCCCGTGCGCGTGGTAGTCAGGCCGTGGGAGGAAGGAAAGCTCCGGCGGGGAGGGGGAGGAGGGGGTGATTTGGAGGGCTTCTCTGTGCGGTATCGGGGCACCGTCAGTTCATCTGCAGGCAGCCAAGAGGCTAGGGTCAGAGGTTCTCCCCACCCCCACCCCCGAGTCCTGAAGTTTCAGCACTGCATCTGACTGCAAAGGTTTGATAAACCTTGTTCCCTCCTCCAGGGAGGACTGAGAGGAAAGAGGAAGGCTCAAGGGAAAGGACATGGGGCTTGCCTTCTCCACTTGCTTCTCCACACCATCTAGCCCTACATAGCATCTGAGAGATGGCTAAACTGCTGCTCAGGCTCCAGCACTTCAACAGCTCCCCAGCGAGTCATACACTCGGTCAGCTTTGGGGAGCACAGCTCCGATCCATCTTCTTGCCCCTCGGCCCCAGCTAGGCTCAGAGCTGGGGCCTGGCCCTACCTACCAGTGTCCCCCTCAGCCTACCTCCCCTCCCCAGCCTTGTCTCCAGGGCAATCTGCTGAAAGGTCACTTGAATTGTAACATTCCCCTGTCTTTGAGCCTGCAGTGGCTCCCCATCACCCCAAAGTAGACCAGGCTTCCTAGGCCAGGGCCTTCTCTTTGTCCCTGCCAACCCCTAGTCTCTGCTCTGCTTGTCACTGCCAGGGTGGACCGTGGTCAGGCAAACATGAATCTCGGGGGCCCCTACAGGGCTGGGCCCGCTCCCTGGCTGGCTGGGGAATGTCTACTCTTTTACAACCCCCACCCTCGGCCACCCAGGGCTTCCTTGAGGACGGTACAGGCATGGGTCACTTCACTGACCACATTTGGCCCCTGGGTTCATTCTGAATTAAACACTAGGTATAGCAAGGGGTGGGGAGACTACTCAGCCATTTGGAGTGGTAATGTCCTGATTGTACAATGGGAATTGTGAGTGACTGACTGACTGACTACCCCCCCCCCCCCGGGCTGTTGTGACATTAGAAGACATTTGGACAGTTCTCATCATAGAGCCATAAGTGCTTGCACACACGAACAGGAATATTATGCCCGCTAAATCCTAAGCTCCTTGAAAGCAGGCTCTGACTTCTTTCTCCCCAGCATTTTGCACACAGTAGATATTTTAATAAGATGTGTTGCTGGAATCAGTGAATGAACTATGACTTCTCTGTCTGCTCAGATCTGCTGCTCCACAGTTCTTCAGGCTTAGGAGCGAAGAACCGACGTCAGCACAGGTCAGGCATGGCACACTTTCTCAGTGCAACCTGGTGCCAGCCTGAATGTATTTGTCCTCCCTCCATGGCCCTCAAGGCAGCGTGAAGAGTCTCAGTGGAGTCTAGCTTACCCTCCCCTTTTGAGTCCTGATCTCTCTTCAGTAGCTGAGGGTTGGCTACTGATGGCCCGTATCCCCTATTCTTGCAGCCTGGCTATCGTGGGGCTCACAGCCCAGGACCTCTCCATCAACCAAGAACTCTGAGGATGGGGCTCCCCAACTCTGGGCTCCTCACTAGCCCTTCTGCTTTACCTGAGCCCCTCCTTCCACTGGGCTCCGTTCGAGGGGCTGCCTTCTGGCTGTGGGGCACCTTGGGGGGTTTGTGGTCTGGAGTGGGGGTGGGGCCCGGATGGGCCTTGCTGGCACAGTCCAAGTCAGGGATGGCCTTGAGCAGCTCAGCCTGCGTCTCCTCCAGCAGCCGATTGATGTCCTTGGCGCTGTACTGGGTCAAAGCTGCCCTCTTCTCCTCCCAGTCTCGCTCAGCAGCCTTGACAGGAGGGACTGAGGGTCAGGACTCCTGTCCTGACAGTGCTCCTCCTGAGCTCCAGGGCTCAGACACTTCCCCCAGCTACATGTGAAGGGATGGACAGGGAACCTCACTGTGATACAGCCCCAGCAGACCCTGGGCCTTTCTACGTGGATATTATACACTAGCCCCAAGGGTCAGGGCTGCCATCTTTATTAGTCCTGTTTCTGGACATTCTATTCTGTTTCTGTTTCAGTGGCCATATATCCTATTTACTTTGGGATTCTTTTCTTTTTGGCACTACTAGAGTTTGAACCCATGGCCTCATACTTGCTAAGCAGGCACGCTTACCACTGAGTCACAACTCTAGGTTTGATTTTTTTTTTCTGAATATTCTTCAGAGAGACTCACTTCCTGTCAGTGCCTAAGTGCAATCCCCCTATGTAGGTTTCCTAGTAGCTAAGATAACAGGCATGGGCCACTGGGTCCAGCTCTCCATTAAGAAGAAATCTCAGGGCTAGGAATGTGGCTTAGTGGTAAGAGTGCTTGCCTAGCATGCATGAAGGCCTAGATTTGATTCCTCAGTATGACATAAATAGAAAAGGCTAGAAGAGGGGCTGTGACTCAAGTGGTAGAGTGCTAGCCTTGAGCAAAAGCAGCTCAGGAACAGTGCCTAGACCCTAAGTTCAAGCCTCAAGACTGGCCAAAAAATTATTAAAAAAAACAAACGTCTCATACCAGGTGCTGGTAGCTCATGCCTGTAATCCTAGCTTTTTAGAAGGTAGAGACCTGAAGATCACAGTTGAAAGCCAGCCTGGGCAAAAAAGTCAATGAGAGGGCTGGGAAGGCGGCTCAGTGGTAGAGTGCTTACCTTACATGCTTGAGGCCCTGGGTTTGATTCCTCAGCACCACATAAGCAAAAAAGAAAAAAGCCGGAAGTGGCGCTGTTGCTCAAGTGGTAGAGTGCTAGCCTTGAGCTGAAGAGCTGAGGGACATACACCCAGGCCGAGTTCAGGCCCCACAACCGGACCCCCCAAAAAAAAAATAGTCCATGAGATTCCTATTTTCAATTAACCACTAGAGAACCGGAAGTGGAGCTGTGGCTCAAAGTGGTAGAGCACTAGCCTTGTGTGAAAAAGCTCAGGGACAACACCCAGGTCCTGAGTTCAAGCCCCATGACTGACAAAAAAAAAAAATCTCACAAACTTTTTTTTTCCCCTTCCCAGGTTGTCTTGAACTGGAATCCCAACCATCTCACCCTTCTAAGTAGCTTGGATTACAGGAATGAGCACAGAGCTTAAGGGTGAACTGCTCACAGGTGCCCGCATTTTCTGTGTTAGCATAAGCTAACACCATACTGCTTTGAATACTAAAGCATTCTGTCTAGAAAGATTAATGTTACCCTCATCATTATGCTTCTTAGACTTTCATTAAAGAACTGATCTTCCTCCCCCTTCCCCCGCAAAAAAAAAAAAAAAAAAAAAAAAAATGACGTTGTTTTGGCGCCTGTCATGGCAATAACTTGAGAACACAGATCATGCCCCTCACCCCCAGTCCCAGGCCCCAGTACCTCAACAGACACAGCCTTGTCCATGCTTCTCTTGCCAGGAGTGTCCAGGCCTTTGCTGGGGTTGCTGCTCTTAGGGGTGAGAGGGGCTCCTTCAGCTGGCCCAGTCAGCTCATGGAGGTTCAGTGGGGGGCTAGGGGGTGGCATTTCAAAGTCCAAGCCCTTGTTGAAGTCTGTCTCCGCAGTCACCTTCTTGGGGGACTGAGTGAGGAGGTTGTTGGGGGGTGGCCACACACCCTCGTCCACTTGCCTGTGGTTGGGAGAGTTTGGAACAGCTGTGAGGCTGAGGTGAGGGATGGTGGCCCCTTGGAGGAAGTTGGGGTGTGAGGAGGGCTAAGGGATCTTGCAGGAGAGACATGGGTAGGCCTGGAGAGGAGCGTGAGGGCAAGCCACACCTACAGCATTCAGGAGTCACAGGATAAAGGATCTGACCCTGTGTGTGAACACACACACACACACACACACACACACACACACACACACACACACACACACACACACGGGTACAGGAAATCATAAGTCAGGGAGGAAATGACCTGCGGATCTGGGCTAATGTGTCTGTGACCCCACGGCAGCGCTTGAGGAGCCCGTCCAGGCGCTGTGGCTCCTCCTTCAGGAATTTCACCGCCTCCACCTCTACACGCAGCACTACCCGCATCTTGCTCTGCAAGCCTGGGAAGTGAGCTGAGGGGACAGGAGGTAATAAGCTAAGAATGAGGGAGGAAGGGAGGGAGGGAGGGAGGGAGGGAGGGGGGAGCAAGCAGGAAGGACTGGGGAGCAGGGGGTGTTGCTAGAATCATAGCAGGGCCTTTCACACTGGTTCAGAGGCCACTGTCACCAACACAAGCTCACCCTTAAGCTCTGTCAGTGTTTCTCCGAGCTGCTTCAGCACCAGTGCCTTCTCCTCCAGCTCAGGGCCGGGCACCAGCCGATGGTTGTGAGATATGTCCCTCTGGATCTTCTCCACTGACTTCTCCAAGTCACTGCAGCCACAGAGAGACCCTCTCAGCCCCTCTGGCCCCAGCCCAGCCCCCTGAAATTGGGCAGCTGGAAAGAAATCAAGCCACTAGTCAGATCAAAATTGAAAGCAATCTACCAGGCCGCATGCCCAAGTGAAATCAGAAATGCTAAATCTCATAGATAAGACCTCGGAAGAGCTTCTTAGAGGTGCCCTGAGCCATGGTGGAGAGGCTCTAATCTTAACATCAGCCCAAATCTCCCTCCTTGTAACTTGTAGCCTTTGACTCTCATTCAGTCAAGATAGGAGGAGAGAATCTGGCAGCCTTTCAGAGGACCAGAGGCAGCTCTGTGTGCCCATGGGGGGTTCTGTCTGGGAGATACCCCTGGGCCAACCTACATTTAACTGCCAAACCTTCTGCTGCCTCCTTAGCAATTCGAGATTTTCAGTTGGTTTATACAAAGCTTGTGCCATTTAAGATTCTATAACTTTTTATAATGTAAACCGGGCCACATCATCAGCCTTTGTACTAAACCCTAAATAAATTCATCATCCTGAGGCTAAAACCCAAACTTTCTAGTGTAACCAAGGCAGGGATTTGGATAGTGGCTCTAGTTAGTAAAATACAAACTCCAATCCCAGCATCTCCTTCCCAGCAGAGAGATCTTGTGCAATTACCTAATCTCTGGGCCTCAATCCTCTCACTCAAGAAATGGGGATGCTAAGTGCTCCTCCCCGGTGGGTCATTGTGAGGATTAATTGAGCTAATGCAGAGGAGCTGCTCCCAGGGAGCTGCTCATTTTCCCTCCAGCAGCAGCTCCCTCCCTACCTGGTTTACTTCTCTTTAAACCATTCAGAATCCCTCTGGGGTCCAATATGTGTTTTGTCCTCTGTTGTTGTTGTTGTTGTTGTTGCTGTTGCTGCGGCTGTTTGTTTTTTATTGGTCATGGGGCTTAAACTCAGGGCTGGAGCACTGTCCCTGAACTCTTTCACTCAAAGCTAAACTCTACTACTTTGAGCCACAGCTCTATTTCCGGTTTTCTGGTGGTTAATTGGAGATAAGAGTCTCACAGACTTTCCTGCCCAGGCTGGCTTTGAACCACAATCCTCAGATCTCAGCCTCCTGAGTAGCTAGGATTATAGGTATGAAGACCAGCGCCTGGCTCTCTCTATCCTTCAAACACCATGTTCTCTGCCTAGAACTTTCCATACGTGTATACACACACACACACACACACACACACACACACACACATTTCTACTCACGCTCAGATTACAATGGTAAACTCTCCTCCAATCCCTCCATTTGGGAATTGGGGGTCTGCTTCTTGCAACCCCCACACTGCAAACACCTCATGCTCCTATTTGCTAGGTTGTACAACCTTCTGGAACTCTAGCCCCAGGCAGACAAGGAATGTCTACCAGACTCATCTCTGATCACCAGCATCTGGCACAGTTCCTGGTGTAGAGTGGGTGCCTGGTAACTAATTGCTGCATGAATAAAGAAGTAAAAGGAAGAAATTGCCACTGGAAGGTCATCTCAATTCTGTACTTAAGTGGCTGACATACCTGACCCACATGCACAACTTTACATACATTCCTGTCAAATCTCATCTGCTGCATTTCAGCTCAACAATCCAGGTGCAAACAAATTTTGAATCCGTCCTATCATCCAACAGCTTTGCTCGCCTCAAAGCTCTGTGTCATCAATGAATCTCATCAGCAGGCCAGAGACATCTTCATCCAAATAGCAAGTAAAAGGACAGAGCAGGGCAAAATCTTGGGACCACGCACTACCAAATAAAAAGCTATCTTCTATGAAGGATTTAACTGTATGTCCTGTGCCATGTTCACCCTTGATATTCATTACCTTCTTTTAACTTTAAAACTCTGGACACGTGGACACAGTCAATACCTCTTTATACATAAACAAAAGGTGGTTACAACACTGGACTATATTTCTCAGGCTCCCTTGCAGTTAGAAGTAATCATTCAACTAAGACTTACTCAATGGGTAAGTAAAAGGGGTAGATGCTGCTTCTAGATCTGGCCCCTGAGGGCTTCTTCCATACCTTTTCACATCTGGCTAAGAAATCATAATTTGGGGGCTGAGATTGGTGGCTTCATGGCAGAGTGCTTGCCTAGTATGCACGAGGCCCTGGGTTCGATTCCTCAGTACCACATAAACAAACAAAAAAGTCATTAAATTAAAAATACTAAAAAAGAAATCATGAGTGATCTTGAGAGGCACTTACTGAAGAGACCATCAGCTTGGGTCCGTGAAAGACAGCCACCCTGCTAACCCACCCTAAACTGTTTCTTGACAAAGAAGAGAATATCTATTATTTTTGAACTTTTATACAATTTCAGAGCTTGTTTATTATAGTAGCTGCTCTCATTTAATGATACTCTACGTGAGGCTTTGGCATTACTTAAAAAATAAATAAAAAGCCTAGGGAAACTTAGACATTCACAAGTCCAAAGCTATACAACTATACTCCATGGCCAAATAGTATATACTCACATCTCACTCAAGCCACTGTATTCTGATTCTGCTGATTCTGCTGTATCTGCTTCCACAATGGGTAGACGTCACCCACCGCTCACCTGCTGGCCTACTCAGCCCTTGTTCCACCACACAGGAAAGAACAACTCTCTCCTGCTGTGTTTGGGACACCCGACTAGTCCAGGCTAGGCCACCTTTGTAAAATAGTCACTCCCAAGCATCATTCTGAGGGAGAAGTCCTCTCTCATTTAAGGGAAGACTCTGGTGAGCCTTCAAGGGGAAATAACATTGAACCTCAAGTGGTATGGCTAAGAGCAACAACAAAGAGGTAGGAAAGTAGTGTGTGTGGGGGGCGCAGAAGGCAAGGACCACAAAGAAAGGACTAGCCCTACATCTACCTCCAGACTCCTTTAGCACCTTCATTTTCTGATTATACAATCTGCTAATGTTTTAGAGCTTCTAACTTGGGTGGGACAAGCCTGCAATCCTAGCAATTTAGGAGGTATAGATTGGAGAGATGACCAGCTAGGCAAAGAGAAGTTTGAGAGACTCCATCATAGCCAATGGCTGGGCCCAGTAGTGAGTATATTACCCATGCTAGAGCAGACGCACAATAAATGGGCACAGTGGTATACACGCCTGTCATCCTCAGCAACACTGGAAAGCACAAAGAGGAGGGGCACAGCTCAGGCATGTTTAGGTATAAAGCCAAATCCTTACTCGAAAATAACCAATGTAAGCCAGGCATGGGTGGCCTACACCTATAATCCTAGCTACTCAGGAGGCTGAGATCTGAGGATCAAGGTTCAAAGCCAGCCCAGTCAGGAAACTATGTGAGACTCTTATCTCCACTAAACTACCATAAAAGCCAGAAGCTATGACTCAAGTGGAAGAACACTAGCCTTGAGCAAAAGAAGCTCAAGGACAGTGCCCAGGTCCTGAGTTCAAGACCCAGCACCAACACACACACACACACACACACACACACACACACACACACACACACCCCTCACACACAAACCAATGTCAAAAGGTGCTGAAAGCATTATTCAAGTGGCAAGCCTGATGCCCTGAGTTCAATGCCAGCACTACAAACAACAAAATAGCAGTATCTAGTCTTTCCATATGCACATTTAGTTGTGGAAGAGTCAAGATGAGAGGGCCAGGACAGGACAGCTAAATAACTGTCAGGACCAAACACAAAATGAGAAATTTTGCCCCTAATTAAAAAATTACTTAGGATTTCAAGAGGATAGCTGAGCCCTGAACAAAACACAGGGCCCATGTGAACTCAGAGCCCTGTGTACCCTCATAGGTGGCATGCCTCCAAAACCAGTCCTGGGTTAGCAAAAGGCAGACTCCAGGAACCAACGGGACTTAGCTAGCAGAGGCAACCCCAAAAAGGAAATGTCCAGACAGAACCCACGTGCTTGGCTAGACGGACAGTTGAGTGAGCCAAGTGGAAAGACTGTCAGCAAGATGCCAGGAAAGAGCAAGAGGCACCACAAAATAAAGCTGGAGCAGGTAGGTAGGGGCTTGCAGCCAGAACAGGGGTCAGCACAGGTGTAGAGTTCATGCCTAGGGAGGCTATGGGAGCTAGGCCAGCCAGCCCTATCCTTGAAAAAGAGAAAGGAGTCCATTCCAGGATGGATAATCCTGCTAGAAGTAGTCGTTTGGGTCCTTGGCTCCCTCAAGTGAGCAGTCTGAGTAATGGGCTTGATAAAAGATGAGGATGAGAAGCTTCTATATTCCTACAGAACTACGACCCCCAGGAAGCCAGGGACCAGACACTCATAATCACCAGAATATAAATCTGCCTTTTATCTTTTCCACTTCTGTTGCTTTGAGATTTCTTTGAATTTCCCTTTAATGTCTCAGTAAAGTTCCTTTTGAAAATTCTGACCAGCTTCTCTGTGTGGAATGCAAAGGACAAGGAAAGGACAAAGAAGATGGATAAATGGAATTCCCGGGGGGATGGAGCGGATGGAGGAAGCTGCTGGTCTACTTGGAGATCTGGCTGCAGCTGTCACTAAGTTACCACACCTCAAGCGTTGAGTGTGGCTACTTCTGGATTATTTCCATGCCAAAGATGGTCCCTTACTCCATCTCAGCCTCATGGTGTCATGGGACTCCTTGCTTTGTACATCTATCTGACAGATGTAAGGACCACGAGCTGTGTGGGCCCCAGGCTCCTTCTCAAGGCAATAGCTCCAGATATGACTTAGTAAAGAAAATCTAGCTCCTGTGAGCAACTCTACTGACGTCCTGTGTCTCTAGCCAGCCCTGACTACCCCTTAATACAACCCAACCTCTCTCCGGAAAGATCTGCAAAAATCTTAGTACTAGACACAAACAAGAATACTGAGGCACAGAGGCAGATAGGAACAGCCCTGATTTCACAACCCCTTGGTGCTAGCGCTGGATCGCAGGCCTCCTAGTGGTCTGTTATGGGGGGGGGGGGGCGTTGAGGAACAGTTACAAAGGAAGTAGCAGAGTCTAGGTCCGAGAAGAGAGAGCTGTAGTGGAGTACAGCTGCTTAGTCCCTGAATGGACAGTGAAGAACAAATTCTCCCTTCAGAGGTACTAAACAATTGATTTGTGGCCAAGCAGCCTTTTGCTAAATTTGGACCACAGACTCTTCTGTCAACCCTTCCACATCTGAGCCTTTGGGATGGGGTGATCTCTATCCTTCCTCTGAGAACTCTAGAACCCACCTTCAGCTGTGCTACGGAGGGAGGAGGGTTTTCCTTGGTTATACCTGATCTCAGCAATCAGGGAAGGGAAAGCAGTAGCAACAGTGGCTGGGCAGTCAGCATCAGGCTGGGGTGCCTGGGGTCACTACACCCTAGCATTCTACTTGGGTTCACAGATCAAAGGCCAGAAGGCGAATAAAGCAGAGGGCAGGGGGAAACCGGGCAACTGGCCACAGGAGAGTGAAGCCGCAGTCCACAGGGAAGCAAGACCATAGTAAAAGCAGGGACCAAGCCAGAAAAAAAGAAGAAAGAAATCAGGACTTATGCCAGATGGTCAAAGGTTTGTGGGTCACTGAGAAAAACAGGTCACAGAGCAGGATGAAATTGGGCTTCCGAACAGGCCAACGTCACCTGGGGTTCCGAAGGAAACCAGGTTGTGGGGTCACCCAGGTCAGCCCCCCCCCCACCCCCGCCCCATTGCCCCAGCCCCCGCCTGCCCACCCTCCCTCCGCGGCCAGGCCCAGTCTCACTTGAGCTGCTGGGTGATGAGCTCCTCGTCGTTGAGGTAGCGCAGCCGCTCCTCCTCCACCAGGGTGCGCTGCCGCTGCAGCGGGTCCTCCTGCCGCCGGGCCGCCTCCGACACGCGCATGCTCAGCTCCGCCTCGGTGCGCTTCAGCAGCGCGCGCACCGACTCCTGGTTCTGGAGCTGCGGGGTGTAAGGAAGATGGACTCGTGGGCTCGCTGGGGACCGAGGGAGAGGCGCACAGTCGGGGAAGGGCGGATGAGGGCGGGCAGAGGGCATTCCTAAGTGGGTGAGATTCCACCAGCGAAGGCGTGGCACGATGGGGGGGGGGGTGTTGAGGCGGTGGGGTAAATGTGGGTAAAAACAAAGGCTGGAGAGCACCCCCGGGGACCGCCGAGCGGGCAGCGTTTTCTACTGGGTCGTGCAGATGGCGGGGCTGCGTGGCTGTGGCAAGGGGTGGGGCAACGAGGGGCAGAAGGCAGGGTTAAACTCTGAAAAAGCATCCAAACTGGAGGAGAATGGGAAAGAAACGTGGGGCCTGGGAACGGAGTGACCCTTCCTAGGGCTTAGTGGACAGTATGGCTGCCTGGTTGTAGCTGCGAAAAGCCTTGAAGAGGGATTGTCCTGGGATAAAGGACTCAAGCCCTGGGGTGGTTGGTGAGGCTGAGACACAAAGACTAAGGATGGGACCCTGTCCCAAGCCCAAACAGTAGAGATGGATAGGGGAGAGCTTACCAGTGGCCCAGATGGTAACTCTCTGCCCCCTCCTCAGCCTGTCTCTGCTCATTATCATCACCTGATGGGCCCTTGGCCCCTCTTGGGGAGGGGGCACAGTGATGCCAGGTTCCTGACAGGAGGCACCATCTGCCAGGCTGGGCAGGGCAGACTAACCCGACTCAGGTAGGAGGAGGGAGGGGCCTTGGGGAAAAGGGACGCTGGGGCCAGAGGAGCTGGGCCGGAGGAACTGGAACTGTCCTGAGAGATAGTCAGGATGAAGTTGGGTGTGGGCTCCAGGAGAGCAGTGGAAAGAAGCAGAGCTGGAGAGTAGGGCCTGCCCAAAGGGGGCAGAGTTTTAAGTAGGAATCCAGAGCTAGGAGAAAAAGGGGGAAAGGCTGGGGGAGGGGGGAAGAGATCAGTGTGTGATCTGCTAGGGACTTGGAAGTAGCTCAAGGAGATGGATTGGTAAAGACAGGACTGGGAGATGGGGCGGGACTTGTAAGAAAGAGGTGTGGTGAGTTGTGGCTCCTGGGAGGCCGGTGGGGCTGAGGAGGTACCTGGAGCTTGCGCAGTTGCTGCAGCTGACCACGCAGGTCACTGGTGCTGTTCTGCAAGCCCCTCAGGTGCAGCTGCATCTGCAAACGGCTGACAGCAGTGGACTGCCCTGCAGGAGTGCTGCTGGCTGAGGGTGGGGGAGGGCCAGAAACTGGGGTGGCCCCGCTGCTCCGGCTACCAGACCCACATGCTATAGCGAAGGATCAGGAGAATGGGAGAAAAGAGCAAAGAGTGTGCCTGAGAGAGGGGCTGGGGCAACACCACCCCCACTCTGGCACATGATTCTGACTCTGTTCCTTCAGAGTGGGGAGCCAAATACCAGAGCAATGACATCTTGGACTAAGGTGACTACCCATTTATCCATCGAAAGCCCAATGAGGCAGCTAGTGCTTGAGCCCCACTTTACAGATTAGGAAACTGAGACTCAAAGAAGAGATCATGGGAGAGGGTAGAAGGGTCCCTCACCTGCTGAGGGGGTGGCTGCTCCATTGGAGCCTTCAATCTTCTCACTGTGGCACAGGGGAAAAGAAGATGGCCATCAGGATGCCAGGCCAGGCTGGACCATCAAAGCTGATGCCATCTCCTCCAGCTCCCTGATCTTGACACAGAGTCCCAGAGCAGGAAAAGCAGGAAAGGGACTCATCCAGGGTCACCCAGTGAGACACGGGCAGAGCTGAGCCCTGAGCTCCGCACTTCTTCTGAATGCCCCAAGTTCAGGCACTGGCAGGGGTGTTGAAAGAGGGGGCTCACCTTGGGGTCTCAGGCTCTGAGCCTCGTAGTAGGGCACTTTGCACCAGGCCTGTGAGGCTGGCGATCTGCTTCTCCATGGCCTCCATGCGCTCCCTGGGGAAGAAGATGGCTTTGAGCAACCTCACCTCTGATCATGAGGTCCCATCTGCTCAGTCTTCTGCCCAGACCCCCAGAGGTACAACACCATTCCCTTCCAGGCAGCAAGCACACAATTAGACACCCAGTGCCTAAGGAGCAAGCCTATAGCGCCCCACTGCATCCCTCACTACTGCCTCCTGAGAGGTCCCATCCTGACCTTCATATGCTTTGCATATGTCTCCCATATCTTTCTCCCTACCACCTCTAGGAAGCCATCCCAAAGACCCAGTAGCCTGGAGGAAGTCCCTCCACATCATCCAAAGGGATTGCTTTCTTTCTTTCTTTCTTTCTTTCTTTCTTTCCCTTTCCTTTTTTTTCAAGTGTAACTCCCCAATAGCAGGAGCTGGATTTTCCAATCTGGTATGAACAGAACCCTGTGCCGGGCTTACATAGGCCACAAGAGAAGTGTGAAAATGCATGGCTTCCCCTCACCTCTCAGCAGTGTTGTCCCAGGGCACAGGTTATCTCCTGTCCCCCACTTAGTGATGAGCCAAGCCTCCCCAGTGAGAGGCTAGGCAACCCAATGGACTTCCCTCCCACACACAATATCCTATCCGTTCCTACCTTCACCCCAGTGGACTTCAGCTGGACCCATGCTGGACAGCTCTCCAGCTGCACATTCTGAGTCCCAGCTAGGAAGGCACTGAGAAGGACTCGTCCAGTTCTTTGATTTTACAGCAAGGGAAACTGAGGCTAGATCTCCAGAGTCCCTCATCTGGGGCCTTCCCTCACCAGCCCCTTCGGGATTTGCGAATGGATGGGAAATGGCGGCCCATCTCTCCAGTGGTCCTCCCTGCCACCTCGGGGACCATCTGGCCCCCTTCCTCATCAAGACTACTCAGGGTCCCCCGCAGACCTCTCTGAGGCACGCCCACCCACCGTCCCTCGGGTGCCTTTCCCAGCCACGGACACAGCCCCGAGGCTTCACGGGTGCCTCACCTGGTCTCCGTGTCCTTGGCGGGCGGTGGTCCGAACCCCACGAGGGAGCGCTCCCCGGGCCCCGGGAAGAGCTCCGGGGGCGGGGCTCCCGCCGTGGAGGCGCCCCCGGTGCCGCGGCTCTTGCCTCCGGGACTCTCGGCGAAGACGGAGGAGGATCCCGAGTCTTTGCGGAAGGACTGGCGCACGGGGGAGCCGCGGCTGGGGGGCCCCGAGTAGGGGCTGTGCGGGGGCGGGGGTCCCCCGGGCGGCGGCGCCACGTCGGCCAGCT